>NC_053156.1:145252029-145953010 GCF_016835505.1 Polypterus senegalus | reverse complement strand
TTTGACGAAGTTTCATTGCAGCAACTCAAAATCGATGATTTGCAAGTTGGTGCATGGCCCAAAATATTTATGATATGTATGTCAATGGTATCAATTCCTTCATCCTCCAGGAACTGCCTGCATACTCTCACCATATGAGGCCGGGCATTGTTGTGCACCAGAAGGAACCCAGGACCCACTGAACCAGCACAGGGTCTGACAATGGGTCCTAAGATTTCATCCCGATACCTAATGGCAGACAAGGTGCCAGTCAAGGTCCCATTGTCTAGCCAGTAAAGATCTGTGTATCCTTCCATGGATATGCCTGCCCAGACCATCATTGACCCACCACCAAACCGGTCATGATGAATGATGTTACATGCAGCATAATGTACTCCACGGCTTGTCCAGACCCTTTCATGTCTGTCACATGTGCTCATGGTGAACTTGTTCTCATCTGTGAAAAGCACAGGGCGCCAGTGGTGGACATGCCAGTTCCTCCCACTAGAGGACGTCAGGCCCTCGGGCCACCCTTATGAAGTGTGTTTCTGATTGTTTAGTCAGAGACATTCACACCAGTGGCCTGCTGGAGGTCATTTTGTAGGGCTCTGACAGTGCTCATCCTATTCCTCCTTGCCCAAAGGAGCAGATACTGGTCCTGCTGATGGGTTAAGGACCTTCTATGGCTCTATCCAACTCTCCTAGAGTAACTGCCTGTCTCCTGGAATCTCCTCCATGCCCTTGACACTGTGCTGGGGGACACAGCAAACTTTCAGGCAATAGTACATTTTGATGTGCCATCCTGAAGAAGTCGGATTACCTGTGCAACCTCTGTAGAGTCCGAGCATCGCCTCATGCTAACAGTAGTGACACTGACCATAGCCAAATGCAAAACTACCGAAAAAAACAGTCAGAAAAGATGAGAAGAGAAAAATATCAGTGGCCTCCACCTGTTAAACCATTCCTGTTTCGGGGGTCGTCTCATTGTTGCCCCTCTAGTGTACCTGTTGTTAATTTCATTAACGTCAAACCAGCTGAAACTGATTAACAACCCCCTCTGCTACTTAACTGACCAGATCAATATACCAGAAGTTTAATTGACTTGATGCTATACTCAGATTAAAAAGTGTTCCTTTAATTTTTTTGAGCAGTATTATATATATATATATATATATATATATATATATATATATATATATATATGAATTCTTTTTCATTTCATTTTTCTTTATTATTTTAGTATGTATGTTACAGTAAAATAATATATGAAGCTGTAACACAAGTGAATGGGAGACAGTTTACAGGCTCAAATAATGGTAATTGCTCAACAGACCGAGGGGTTGGTGCTATACTTTAACTTTCCTCTTTTCCCCATAGAATAACTCAAGAATCACCCAAATGATGATCACATCCGGCTTATGATGTCACTTCCGGTTCCAATCCTCCAAGTCCCACCTCCAGAAGATGTCACTTCTGGTTCACAGAATGCCACCTGCTTAATACATCACTTCCTGCTATTTCATTATATAAATGTCCACCATTCTTACTTTGATCAGTTCTGTTTTGGACTCAAGTCTGTAAATACTAAGCTATAATATTTGACAATCATTTACTAAACAGGGACGATCCCCAAAACTTTGACTTTGTTTTGTGTCTTTTGTTAACGTAGCAACACTATAAGGAAAAAAGCCTCTTCTAGAAAAATGAAATGAATGACATTTGAATTCACCTTAAATAACCTTGATGCAATCATTCTTTAGACACATTACTCATTAAGATTTAACAATAAGGTACAGGAGCAGTTCTTAACCAGCTGAAATGAAGAGCAGTGCATACAAACAATGAAACGCAAAAGCCCAAATTTTTCCTGATGATTTTTTTTGTGTGAAAAATGATTACACAACACCCACTTTACAGATGGCTTCATGATAGTAAACAGAGCATTAAAACATGCTGTATCCTGAACATATGATGAAGAGTCAACTTAGAGTGTCATATCCCTTTTCCTTTGCCAACATGAAGATCTCTCTCTCTCTCTAGCATCCTCTTGAGGACAGTAATGAAAATCTACAGCAGAGAACGAAAAAGAGAGAGAGAGAGAGAAAGCGAAAGAGAAAGAAAGATGGCACTCCAACAACATCAGCAAAACAACCTACAAAACAGAAAAGGCAACTGACTTCTTTCTCTAGTTTAATCAACAGAGGTTTTCAATGATTTAAAATTTATTTTAATTAAATGCAGCAGTACACTTAAACAGTAAGCACAAAAGAGGGATAGGCGTCATTTTTGTGCTATTATCAGTTGACCTGATTCATTAACTATGAACATAGTGAGAATAATTGGGGTAAATCACAGAAACATTAAGCAGGAGCACAACCATAAATTAAAAACTGATTTGTCAACTTCTTCATGATGCACATAAAATTTATCCTGTTCTATACTTAGAGCACAATTTCTTGTTCTTTGTACTTGAATTCAAAGTAGATCAGCCTCCAAATTACCTGATGACAGTACAGAATATATGATTCTAAGATTAGTAGATATATTTGACAGAACAATAGTTTCCTAGAAATATATTTTGGATTCAGTACGCTATATATATATATATATCTTTCCATCCATCCTCTTCCGCTTATCCGAGGTCGGTGTCGCGGGGGCAGCAGCTTAAGCAGAGAGGCCCAGACTTCCCCCTCCCCGGACACTTCTTCCAGCTCTTCCGGGAGAATCCCAAGGCGTTCCCAGGCCAGCCGGGAGACATAGTCCCTCCAGCTTGTCCTGGGTCTTCCCCGGGGCCTCCTCCCGGTTGGACGTGCCCGGAACACCTCACCAGGGAGGCGTCCAGGAGGCATCCTGATCAGATGCCCAAGCCACCTCATCTGACTCCTCTAAATGCGGAGGAGCAGCGGCTCTACTCTGAGCCCCTCCTGGATGACTGAGCTTCTCACCCTATCTTTAAGGGAAGGCCCTGACACCCTGAAGAGGAAACTCATTTCAGCCGCTTGTATTCGCGATCTCGTTCTTTCGGTCACTACCCATAGCTCATGACCATAGATGAGGGTAGGAGCGTAGATCGACTGGTAAATTGAGAGCTTTACGGCTCAGCTCCTTTTTCACCACGACAGACCGATGCAGAGCCCACATCACTGCGGATGCCGCACTGATCCGCCTGTCGATCTCACGCTCCATTCTTCCCTCACTCGTGAAAAAGACCCCGAGATACTTGAACTCCTCCACTTGGGGCAGGATCTCTCCCCCAACCCTGAGAGGGCACTCCACCCTTTTCCGGCTGAGGACCATGGTCTCGGATTTGGAGGTGCTGATTCTCATCCCAGCCGCTTCACACTCAGCTGCGAACCAATCCAGAGAGAGCTGAAGATCACGGCCTGAGGAAGCAAACAGGACAACATCATCTGCAAAAAGCAGTGACCCAATCCTGAGTCCACCAAACCGGACCCCTTCAACACCCTGGCTGCGCCTAGAAATTCTGTCCATAAAAGTTATGAACAGAATCGGTGACAAAGGGCAGCCCTGGCGGAGTCCAACTCTCACTGGAAACAGGCTCGACTTACTGCCAGCAATGCGGACCAGGCTCTAACACCAGTTGTACAGGGACCGAACAGCCCTTATCAGGGGGTCCGGTACCCCATACTCCCGGAGAACCCCCCACAGGATTCCCCGAGGGACACAGTCGAACGCCTTTTCCAAGTCCACAAAACACATGTAGACTGGTTGGGCAAACTCCCATGCACCCTCCAGGACTCTGCTAAGGGTGAAGAGCTGGTCCACTGTTCCGCGACCAGGACGAAAACCACACTGTTCCTTCTGAATCCGAGGTTCGACTATCCGACGGACCCTCCTCTCCAGAACCCCCGAATAGACTTTTCCAGGGAGGCTGAGGAGTGTGATCCCTCTGTAGTTGGAACACACCCTCCGGTCCCCTTTTTAAAAGGGGGACCACCACCCCGGTCTGCCAATCCAGAGGCACTGTTCCCGATGTCCATGCGATGTTACAGAGACGTGTCAACCAAGACAGTCCTACAACATCCAGAGCGTTAAGGAACTCCGGGTGTATCTCATCCACCCCCGGGGCCCTGCCACCAAGGAGTTTTTTGACCACCTCGGTGACTTCAGTCCCTCATTGGAAGGCATGTTAGTGGGATTGAGGAAGTCTTCGAAGTACTCCTCCCACCGACCCACAACGTCCCGAGTCGAGGTCAGCAGCGCACCATCCCCACCATATACGGTGTTGACACTGTACTGCTTCCCCTTCCTGAGACGCTGGACGGTGGACCAGAATCTCCTCGAAGCCGTCCAAAAGTCGTTCTCCATGGCCTCTCCAAACTCCTCCCACGCCCGAGTTTTTGCCTCAGCAACAACCGCCGCATTCCGCTTGGCCTGCCGGTACCTATAGGACTCCTTCTTCAGCTTGACGGCATCCCTCACCGCCGGTGTCCACCAACGGGTTCGGGGATTGCCGCCACGACAGGCACCGACCACCTTGCGGCCACAGCTCCAGTCAGCCGCCTCAACAATAGAGGCACGGAACATGGCCCATTCGGACTCAATGTCCCCCATTCCTCCCAATCACGCCCTTCCAGGTCTCACTGTCATTGCCCACGTGAGCATACGCACAAACAACAGTCAGGACCCTTCCCCCCACCCGAAGGCGGAGGGAGGCCACCCTCTCGTCCACCGGGGTAAACCCCAATGCACAGGCTCCGAGTCGGGGGGCAATAAGTATGCCCACACCTGCTCGGCGCCTCTCACCGGGGGCAACTCCAGAGTGGTAGAGAGTCCAGCCCCACTCAAGGAGATTGGTTCCAGAGTCCAAGCTGTGCGTCGAGGTGAGTCCGACTATAATCTAGCCGGAATCTCTCGACACTCTCGCACTAGCTCAGGCTCCTTCCCCTTCAGAGAGGTGACATCCCACGTCCCTAGAGCCAGTTTCTGTAGCCAAGGATCAGACCGCCAAGGTCCCTGCCTTCAGCCACCACCCAACTCACACTGCACCCAACCTCCTTGGCCCCTCCCATAGGTGGTGAGCCCATGGGGAGGAGGACCCACGTTACCTCTTTGGGCTGTGCCCAGCCGAGCTCCATGGGTGCAGGCCCGGCCACCAGGCGATAGAGCCATCGAGCCCCACCCCCAGGCCTGGCCCCAGAGGAGGAGGGGCATATATATATATATATATACACAATACAGGTCAGATAGATAGATAGATAGATAGATAGATAGATAGATAGATAGATAGATAGATAATTCTCCTTACAGTGTCTGTATTGAACAGCAAGTCAAAGGTAGGTAATGAATAGCAACACTAATATTCAAGAAAAACTTTGGGTTCATGCCTCTGATACAAGAAGAACATGGATACAAGTTGTATGTTTGCATGCAAGTAAGAATTTCACTGAAAACAAAAAGCAAAAAAGTTAAATGAATGATAGTGGAGGAGGTGAATATACAAACAGGCCTGGCTGAAATACTTAAACCTGAAGTCACAAAATTAAAAATGTCCTGAACAGGGTGGGTATATTGTACTATTGTCTTTCAGTTACCATCTTAATAATTTTACGTTTAGGTTAAGAAATCACCAATAAATATTTAAAAAATGGATTATTAAGTGGTTAGACATTAGGGTGACAAAAATAGATAAACTATTCTGAGAGTCATTACCTTTGACAGTTTATGCCACAGATCATACAGGTATCGGAAAACTTTAGCATGTATATTTGGGCAGCAAATTCTGTTTACATCTCCTAGAATTCCTAGAATTCTTCTCCAAAGCACAGCAGCAGAATCTGGATGCCATCCTGCGAGACTTCCTCCTGCTATAATGCTGGTGTCATCAGCTAAACATTCACTACTGTCTGCAAGGATCAAAATCAAACAGCTATATAAGTAAAAATAATTTTAGGAATGGCAATATTAATAGTTCATCATTTTTTATACTTAGATATAGATATTTTAATTATTTAATTAGTAATAAAAATTAACAGTATTATTATACATATATATACACACACAGAGTACAGAAATAACAATAGAAATATTTCATCATTTTCAATATTTAGATGTACTGTAGATATTTTGTTTAATTAGTAACAAACAAATTCAAAAAAGCTTATTGACAGTTAGCCTAAAAGTGAAAATCACATTTGTAATAAATAAAATATGCTAAATTGCAAGAAATATTGCAAATAAATGAGAGGAGATGAAAAACTGTAGAGACAAAGACAAAGCAGACCAGCTGTCCCTTACAACATTATGAAATCCCTACATCTTCAGGCAAGGTATCAGTGCTGTTAGCTTTTACAATTAACTTGCACAAGCAAAAAAATCATCAAAAGCTAAAATACAGTGTTGAAAAATTCACTCAATCATCATAGCAAAAAACAAGATGTCTTCTTTTTTCTGTTTTTGTGTAGATTTGCTCACTTTTGTTGTCTGCACTATACAAGATATTATTGACCAGAGGGGACTGGGCAGTCTAATAGTCTGGAATCTCTGCAGATTTTATTTTTTTCTCCAGCCGTCTGTTTTTTTTTTTGTTTTTTCTGTCCACCCAGGCCATTGGACCTTACTCCTATTCTATGTTAATTAATGTTGACTTATTTTCTTTTCTTACTGTGTCTTTTATTTTTCTATTCTTCATTATGTAAAGCGCTTTGAGCTACTTTTTGTATGAAAATGTGCTATATAAATAAATGTTGTTGTTGATGTTTACACAGATTGTGCAAGTTTGATATCTGTTGCCTTGTCATGACCTCTTTCTCTTTCCCCTAGGTGATTAAATGATTGAAACTGAGTTTTCATATTCTCTATCTGCTTGCAAGCCGGTTTCTTACATACTGTTTGTACACATTTTTGGTGTCAATGGTTAATGGACATTGGAAGTCAGCAACTTTCCAGCCATGGGTAGTTGTGCTGGTGACAGACCAGTTTTCTTTAGTGATGTATTGCCACTGCTCTCTTGTATTTTCTCAGCAAGTTCATTATGGTTTGGACAGATCCATTAAACTTGATCATTAGACTGCAGATACTCAGGGCTTGACAGTACGTGTCTTAAGTCCCAGCTTACTGTAAAATCTCTTCACTTGCTAGCTGTCTTATCCTGTCTAAGAATACTATACCTGGCAACCCATGTCTTGCAAAGACTGATTTAAAATAAGTAATCACACACTTTCTTGTTGAAACACTAAGTTTGGAGAACTCTGGGTATCTAGTATAATGGTCAGTGTTCAAGACAAGTAGATATTCTGCATCATTGTAATCAAATAGATCTACTTCTACCTTCTCCAAGCTCATTTCAAGGACTGGACATCATTGACTCTCTAGGTTTATTGTTTAAGTACATACTACATATACATCCCCACAACTTCCCAATTTGTTTTGCCATTCAAGGCCAGAATTAAATGTCTCATTTCTAACATTTTGCAACTCCTTTGTTTCATAGATTTCTTTACTCCTCATTTCTTCTGAAATGACTAATTTCAAGCCTTTGAAAAGAAAACTCCTTTAAATGTTAAATCTTCTCTGAAGGTTCAGCATTGTTGTATTGGGAAAACATCGTTAATCAGGCAATCCTCTATATGCTGCTTCAATGACTAATTTCAGCTCCTCTTCTTTGAAAGCAGCTATTTTTAAACCTTTCCTCAGAAATAGTTAACTGATGAAAAATACATTTTGCATTGATCTCATCTTCCGTATTTACTTGATTTGCTCAGGAAAACAGTGATGTGAATCACAATGACTTGTTTCTATTTGACTTGAAAGTTGTACTTCTGCAGTATCATTAGCACCCTGTATTCTGGCTGGTGCTTTTGAGGTGACATCTTAAATATTATATCTAGTGGCTTGTGCTCTGACTCTTCTAAGCTTTTCAAAACTTTATATTTATCCTCCTAATACAACTATATTTCTGCTTCCATCAGTTTTCCAAGTAATATCATAATTTCTGAGAGTCTTGATATAAACTTTGTAGAATACTGCACTATTTCCATGGATTCCAAGGATGCTGTGTCTTCTGGTTCTGAGATTTCTTGAATTGTGATTGCTTTATTTAAACTTAGACCTTCCTTATTTAAAACATGTCCTAAATGGCTGATTTCGGTCAGTTAAAAATTGCATTTATTTAGGTTTATTCTTCTGGGCTTGCTCAACAATGCTCTGAAACTGCAACAACTCTGTTTCTTCACCCCACACTGGAATATCACCCATCACATTCATAAATCCCCATAATCTCTCTAGACTTGCTTTTAATTCTATTGGGACATTGATGGAGGATGGACTACTGACGAAATGTTTGGAACTATTTGTATAAGTTGCTCCTCTGGCACATATCTTAATCTTACAAACATTTTCTCTGAGAATGTCATTTTAACTTGTTTAATTTCAAACATTCTTTGAGTTAAACCCAATTCAACACACAACAGCTATCCCAAAAGTGCACATGCATTTTGTTTAACTATTTGAAACTCTGGGTCGGATAGATTGTTTTTTGCTAACATTGAGGATTTTCTTCTGCTATGGTGACATCATGTGGCCACAATATGTCACTAACTTGACTAGGATATATGTAACAGAACATTGTATTTTTACCACTTTACCCTTTGATTAACAAACGAACTGTGAAAACACAATGTTCATATTTGCCTTTGTAAAATTGAATGAAGTGTATGTGTCAATGCAATAAAAATCCTCATACATTTTTTACGTGCTCTATATGTTCTACCATGCTTATCGATGATTTTATTTTTTAACACTCTTCTGTTTGAGAGTGCAAAACTGACCTCCAGGAAGACAATCACAACTTTAATAACAGCACACTGTTGGGTAAGAATGTATAGTTAACTGGCAGTGACAACGGAGGTAAACCTTTTGGACAACAACTTTTTCTTGCCAAATATTTACTGGAGAATTAAAGGATAGAACATGTCCAGGTCTGTTTTACCAGATACAGTAAATGAGTAAACCTACTTTTACTTATCAACAGTATATGCTTTTCTTTATTTTAAGATTTTTTTATTTTTTTAACTTCATGCGCAGTTACTTTTTATTCCCAGCGTATTAAGCATTCTTGATGTATTTCACATGTAACTTTTAAATATGTTAACTGTGAATGTTATAAATCTGTAAATCAGAAGATGTTTTGTGTCTATAGCTATAAATGCTACGGAACATGAAGTATAAAACACTGATTCTGTCATTAATGTTAGAATATTCTACAGCGATCATAAGATCCCATTTCGTTATGAAACTTGACTCAGAAATAAGATTATGAACACTTTAAATAAGACTGATTTAGCCAAAAATGTTTGCTTTCACATTCATTTTAACATTGATGGGGCAGATGTGTGAGTTTTGACAGTGCTGTGAAAAAGTAAAATCGAGTCCACAGTACTAAGGACTTAAACGATTGTGTGCTGATTCCATATCACAGCCTGCTTTGACAAAACTGAACTTACTACTAGCCCTTGTTGAGACGATACAAAGAATTTTCTTCTTTGTACACCCCTCCCCTAACTTCTCCCCGCTACCTTCCCGAGACAAGATAGCATAAATTAAGACTCAAACCAATCCTGAGCATTAAGCCACTCCAGCACAGGAACAAACACTCAAATAAAATGATGTTGACCAGTAACATTATACAAAAGACTAGAAACAGCAACATGTGGATAGCCATTTGTACTTTATTATTATTATTATTATTATTATCATCATCATCGTCATCATTATCCATTAAGCAATCTGCTCTGCCAAACACCTGCTAAACTTCAGATTTGGCCCGACACGTCTACCATTTGTTCCCAAAAATGAAATGCTGTCTTATGCCTGTGTTAAAAATAAAGATGTCAAGTTAGATACAGACATGTACTATACGCAAATCTGTACTTTTATATGTACTCATGGAATTAGACGTTTGTGAGTCTGTAATTGTATTTTACCTGTGAACACTGTACAACGCCCTGAGTCTGCACTAAGCACACAGAAATAACATGAATTGAATTGAACTGGTTGCACAACCAAGAAAAAACATTTTTATTCTAGTGTCACTAAAAACCTTTGTGAACATTACAACAAATATATTATTGGTATATAACTTACTGTATTTTGAAATGTAAAACTTTTTGTTTTTACTTATGTTTCTGCCAACATGGCAGACTCATTTAGTAACAAAATGCTATTCAATATATACAAACAAATGCTATAGGCTGGAGTCCGGTCAAGGTATCTTTCCTGCCCTGCACTCAATTCTTGCTGGGACAGGCACCAGCTATCCCAAAAACCTGTCCTGGATAAGCATGTTAGAATGATGGAATGACGAACAAAGGAATGCATACAAAAATATTCTTTATAGTCTCTTCAACCATACAAGGGTTTAGGACAGACAAGAGCTTTAAATACCTACTATAAGACAATAAGAAATATAATTCAGTGTTTGTGTGCTGAGCACTCAAACTGAACTAATTTGACTCACCAGTTAACCCAGTCCATGATCTCTTTCTGCTTATTAAAAAATTCTTTTAAAAGCTAGTTCTCTCTTGGGGATGGGGAAGCATTATTCACCATTTTGATTTCATTTTGGGTAGCACTGTAAACAAACAGAACTCTTTGCTGAAAAACTGTGCAAGTTCAAAAACAATGATTTGACTTTTTTTCTCATTTCACTGTGAATGAAAATCTTTTAGAAAACGATCTGAAAATGCTGTAATACACAATTCAGAAACACTCTTCAAATCACCACCTGTTTGAGACAGCACCATCCAAGAAGCCAAACCACTGGTCTAAATGCTGATTTGCAGGTGGAAATGAACTCCTTAGCCAGGGGTCACCAACCTTTTTGAAACTGAGAGCTACTTCAAGGGTACTGAGTAATACGAAGGGCTAGTTGTTTGATACAAACTTCTTGAATAACATAAAGTTGCACGGTTCACCTTTAATGATATCTATACTAATAAAAGGCAAAGCCATCACTCACTCACTCACTGAATGAAACCCCCACCCAAATCTCTCTCACTCACTCACTCACTCACTCACTCACTCACTCACTCACTCACTCACTCACTCGCTTCAAAATTCATGAATGGCAGAGTTGCTGAAACACTAATCAATCAAGCACTAGTTTGAAGAGATGATATATAATGAGAGGTTAGTTCCACTTTGAGCAGCAGATGAGTTCACATCAATACAACAGACCTCTCGCTCAGACAACACACAGCATAGTCAATAGAACAGCATTAAGACCAGGCTACCAAAATAATTTTAAAAAACCACAGCCAATAAATGCACTGCAGTCTTAGTAAGAATATTAATCAAAAGATACAGAATATAGTAATAACGCACTCAACATCAGAACAATGCATCATCAAGTCATACAGCACATAAATACTGTTAAAAGCAAAAGAGACAATGCAGCAGGTGCAGGACACGTGCGCACAACACCAAAGCACAGAAAGTGATCAAAGTACAAATTTGCCCCGTATAGAGCTCCCTTAGTACTTGTACACTAAAACTTGGTTAGGACTGCCCATGTCCAGGTCATCCATATGGATCAAACTTAGTATTTGTTATTCAACCTGACTGTGTTTGCTGTATTTGGCAAGCCCCAATCCTAACACTTGATAACTGAATTGTTTTGCCAATATGAGGAACTTTCTGTGAAATTTCAGGTAGTCATGTAATTAAGGTGTAGAAGCAATGTTGTTGAAATTTGATTAACTGTGCTTGGTAATTATTAACGGTCCACATTGTTGACAACCTCCTGACAAAGGTAATGCTGAGTTACTATCCGTGCCAATTAACCAATTGGGTATGATTTGTCATCATACTCACCAGAGTAGCGCCTATCAATTAAAAAAATCCACTATTCAGTTCTTTGTGAATCTACAAATATGTAAAATATGTATATTATAAATCAAAGACTTTTTTTTCTCACTGAAAGATGATTAATTGATGGACCTAGCAGTCTAATTGGATGGGATTGGCTCCCTGAGGCCCATCCACAGTGTCAAGTATGATTTTAGTACAGCTATATTGAAATGCTGAGGCAAGTACTGGATACATACATAAATTGTTTTACATAAAGAAAGCCAACTATCCATCAAGGGAAGCGAAGCCGGGTCTCCTAACTGCGAGGCAGCAGTGCTAGGAGTCCAAGCTGTCATGTTATAGACACTGTCAGTTGCAGACAATTCTTTTTGCACGTCATTACACCCCATGACTGCAAATTCATCAAAGAGTTTAAATATAACCTGGTATTATATTTATAGTCTGAAGTGTACAGAGTAAAGAGAAAAGGAAACAGGACTGATATTTGTAGTGTTCCAGTGTTGCTCACATACTGAGATCTGTCAAACAGTCCATTATCCAAGACACCATAGGCTCATCCACCTGATTGTCTCTGAACTTACTCCTTAACAAGGATGACCGGATGATACTAAGGGCACTGTTGAAATCAAACAACATAATCCTCACTGTGCTGACAACTTTGTCCAGGTGAGAAGAAGCCTTGTGAAGCAAATGGATAATTGCATCCTCCTTTCTAATCCACCTGGAAAACTTGTTATTAGTCATTCCAGCTGAAGCAATAGGAGCTATAATATAACAGGGATAGTATTGGGTGACTGGTCATTTAAAGAAATTGGCAGTGGAAGAGAAAAATGAATAAAAATTGGTTCAGGGCATTTCCCCACTTCACCTTCCAGCACTTGATCCCTGGATTGCTTGAGACCAGTAATTATGCACTTTTGTATGTATGTCTTTGATAGACAGCTTTCATGTTATTTGGATTGAGTTTGATTTCTATTTTAACTTTGTAAGCTTCCTTCCTTCAAATCAGCTTTTTCTTCAGCACTTGCTGTTTCATCAGAGCTTCTTTGTCACCAGATTTGATGGCTCTCTGTTTCTCATTCGAGAGCCTTTTTTTAGCTCGTTAGTAATCCAAGGCTTGTTGTTTGGAAAGCAACACACAGCCTTTGAGGGTATCACAGTGTTGACACAAAAGTTAACATAGTCTGTTTTTTAAAAAAACTGCTAAAAACCCATTACTTTGATATGGCTTTTTCGTAGCGGCATTTCAGTTGCATTCCTAATAGACTATATGGGTATAGAATTATATTCTTCAGGAATCTGCAATCTATACTAATCCCCACTATTCTCTGCTGCCTTTTCCAGTTCTTCTGTGGTGGTGATCTGCACCAACACTACCTGATGTAGGCACCGCACCACGCAGCCCCCTGAGATGATGGAATGACTGGGTGACTCAGCTGTCCACAAGACCAACTTCATCAAATCCTCTCATGTGAAGCATGAAAACTAAGAGGTTTTAATTTAGGAACATTTATGTTAGGTAGAATGCCTGGTGGGGCTGGGAGGTCTTTTGGCCCTGGAACCCCTGCAGATTTTATTTTTCTCCAGCCTAAATGGAGTTTTTATTTTGTCCACCCAGCCATCTGACCTTACCTTGTTTTGTTATTTATTCTTTAATATTATTGCCTTACGTTATTTTTTCTTTTCTTTTCTTGTAACTTTCTCTTTGTCATCTTGTAAAGCACATGTACACTGTTGTATGAAAATGTGCTATATAAATGTTGTGATGCAGTGACCAAGTTCTTCACTATAACCCCATGTGACTTTTCCCAGTATGTCATTTGGAAGCAGTTAGTTATTCAGAGACATTTCAGCATTCAGACTCCGCTTCCTCACTATTCTTATGGTAACAGGCTGACATCTAATAGACTTGCAGCTGAGAAGAAGATGAATCAGGCTATGTGGTTCGATCTGCGCAAAGGTCCCAGTAGTTTACAGTTAAAGGCATCTTTAACATTTGAATACAGTAGGTCCAGTTTGTTATTTCCATGTGTGGACCATGACACAAACTAATGGAAATTCATCATAGTATCTTCCAAAGTCACATGGCTAAAGTCACCAAATATCATAACTGAAGAATCAGAATGAGTCACCATTAAAGTGTTGATGACAGAGTGACTCATTTCCACTGCTGAATCCCCATTTGTAGAGAGAGGGACATATACATTAAAAAGGAAGATATAATTCGTCTCCCTTGGCAAATAACGCTGACGAATTCCAACAGCCAGAAAATCAATGACTTACAAACTATATTTTTAATTGTAATAATCTGCCTTTTATGATCAATCCTCATTCACATAGATAACCAGTCCCCCTTGTGTATTTTTACTACATCATACTGGGACTTTGTCAGCTCGAATAACATTAAATCTGTCCAGCATTAAAATGGTATCAGGTATATCAGGTTTAATCCAGCTCTTCGAAAAACACGAAATGCCACTGTACTTGTATGCTCCATGACTGACTGTAAGAGCATATAGTTCATCCATCTTATTTGAAAATGATTGAATACTGCCCTTTACAATGTATAGTAGACCAGTTCTAAAACCTTTTTGTCTTTCTTTTACTCTCGTGTTAGCATGTCATCATTTTCGTCTTCAGACAAACAACTCTTATGGTACAGTGAAACTGATTTGCTTAGGCACTCGCAATTGCCACGCAAGTAGCTGATTACAGGAGTATTAATAAACTTTTCTTGTATTTTCTCTGTGTCTATTACACTTCCAGATGTTGCAAGCATTAGGCAGCCTTTAGGTTCTCTTTGCGACTCCATCCAAGTTCCCAATCCATTTAAAGTGCAGTCAAGACTAGCCAGAACCTGGGTTTGCATGCTTTTAAAATTGTCTGAAAATTAAAAACCCATTTACCCTATTTCTAATGGTTACTACTATTAGTGACAAACCATAATCCAGAACAAATGTAATCTTAATCAAGACCAGTATATAGTAAAACAACTTCAGAAACAAAAAGTATAATAGTAAAGAAAAGAGTAAAAAATACATATCATCTCTAAAAGACTGTTGCTTGCTCAGTGCTCAGGAAAACAAAAAGAGTAGAATGCTGGCATTCAAGCTTTTCTTTTGCATTCTGCCATTGTCTGCCTAAAACATGGAGACTCAAAGCACCTCTCCTCGGTCCTCAATCTGCTTTGGAAGCGATCGATATCTTCCGCTCGACTGATACCCAGCCTATATAATCCCTGTAGCAGCGCCCATTTAGTTCAAAATCCTTCTGTTTAGTTTAAAGCTCTTCACGTGTGTTGATCAATTTTGCATCCTTGTCCTGTAGCACGTTTTTCAAAACAGTCCCCCAGATTGATGCTTACTTCATTATGTTGCTATTTTTTGTAAGTCACTTTGAATAAAATAAAGTGAATAAATGCAAATTTATATTTGACTCTTGCATGTTCTCTCAATCGTTATCCCATGGGATAATAAAGTTTATCTAATCTAGTCTGTTAATAGTGTATTTGCAGCTGAGCTTATGTATTTAAACAACTTGGTACAGAGTGCTCTTGTGTAGTGTAGTGAGATGAGGGCTGAGACAGTGATGTTTTGTTCTCTCATTTTTCTGTTAATTATTTTATTTTAGTTTGCAAAAATGTTTTTTAATTAACTGCTTTTTTTATTTTAGAATAAGAACCTGGACAAAAAGCAAATAAACTGTACTAAAAGCAATTTGATTGTCAAAAATATTTTGATGCGAAAAAAGTAACACTTCATGTTGACAGGCAAAAGCATTTATCTGATAATTTTAAATATAAAATTTAGTAACTTAAAAGTTAATCTTTTCACATTACAACCTTTAGGATAGTGTTGGGGCTCTTACTTAAGAGGCTTTCTTTAAAATATCATATAAACTGCAATAGATGTGGTTTCATCTATGATCATCAACTGAAAGCCAGCTGGTTTTATATTTTTTGAAAATATTTTACAAAAAAAATAAATACTTTAAAAATAGAAATTGTTCAGCAAATACTCTAAAGCATGGTTTCACAAAAATATAGAAGAAATGTACCCAGATCTTCAGTTATATGCAAAACCGAGTGGTGCATGTTGTCATCCAAAAGAGGGGGAGAGTCTTTGCAGTCAGGTAAGACAATTAATGGTGGAGAAGCAGAGGTAATAAGGGATTGTGAAGAAGGCTCAAAGTAAGTTGACACGTTGCCATCTGAACCTAAACATAAAACAAAAGCCTACTTTAAAAAAAAATAAAAAACAGCAAATCAAAAACACATTGGGAATGTTTTATCCCCTCCACATTATGATCATGCATCAGTGAAACTGAACTATACATGATATTCAGAAAATAATAAATTGTCAAGAAATTGTCAAGAAAAATAATTCTAATTACATTAGTATTTTAAAGTCACACACATACTTTCTAACATTATCTAAAATAGATCTTAAATAAAACCAAATGGAATGCATAAAGCATTTGGGTGGGGTACCAAACTCTAGCTTTATACCAGACTTGATTGCTTTATGCTGTATTTGGCCTAAGCTGAGTTTGGATAAACTAGACACAGTACATAAGCCCAGTGATATACATTGGGATGCAAAAGTTTGGGCAACCTTGTTAACACACACAGTGATATTTGAGAAGTGAAATTAAGTTTATTGGATTTACAGAAAGTGTGCAATAATTGTTCAAACAAAATCAGGCAGGTGCATAAATTTGGGCACCGTTGTCATTTTATTGATTCCAAAACTTTTAGAACTAATTATTGAAACTCAAATTGGCTTGGTAAGCTCAGTGACCCCTGACCTACATACACAGGTGACTCCTATAATGAGAAAGAGTATTTAAAGGGGTCAATTGTAAGTTTCCCTCCTCCTTTAATTTTCTCTGAAGAGTAGCAACATGGGGGTCACAAAACAACTCTCAAATGACCTGAAGACAAAGATTGTTTACCATCATGGTTTAGGGGAAGGATACAGAAAGCTGTCCCAGAGATTTAAGCTGTCTGTTTCCACAGTTAGGAACATATTGAGGAAATGGAAGACCACAGGCTCAGTTCAAGTTAAGGCTCGAAGTGGCAGACCAAGAAAGATTTCGGATAGACAGAAGCGATGAATGGTGAGAACAGTCAGAGTCAACCCACAGACCAGCACCAAAGACCTACAACATCATCTTGCCTCAGATGGAGTCACTGTGCATCGTTCAACCATTCAGCGCACTTTACACAAGCAGATGCTGTATGCGAGAGTGATGCAGAGGAAGCCTTTTCTCCGCCCACAGCACAAACAGAGCCGCTTGAGGTATGCTCAACCACATTTGGACAAGCCAGCTTCATTTTGGAATAAGGTGCTGTGGACTGATGAAAGTAAAATTGAGTTATTTGGGCATAACAAGGGGCGTTATGCATGGAGGAAAAAGAACACAGCATTCCAAGAAAACACCTGCTACCTACAGTAAAATATGGTGGTGGTTCCATCATGCTGTGGGGCTGTGTGGCCAGTGCAGGGACTGGGAATCTTGACAAAGTTGAGGGATGCATGGATTCCACTCAGTATCAGCAGATTCTGGAGACCAATGTCCAGAAATCAGTGACAAAGCTGAAGCTGCGCCGGGCTGGATCTTTCAACAAGACAACGACCCGAAACACTGCTCAAAATCCACTAAGGCATTCATGCAGAGGAACAAGTACAACGTTCTGGAATGGCCATCTCAGTCCCTAGACCTGAATATAAATGAAAATCTGTGGTGTGAGTTAAAGAGAGCTGTCCATGCTCGGAAGCCATCAAACCTGAATGAACTAGAGATGTTTTGTAAAGAGGAATGGTCCAAAATACCTTCAACCACAATCCAGACTCTCATTGGAACCTACAGGAAGCGTTTAGAGGCCGTAATTTCTGCAAAAGGCGGATCTACTAAATATTGATTTCATTTCTTTTTTGTGGTGCCCAAATTTATGCACCTGCCTGATTTTGTCTGAACAATTATTGCACACTTTCTGTAAATCCAATAAGCTTCATTTCACTTCTCAAATATCACTGTGTGTGTCTCCTATATGATATATTTAACTGACATTTTTTATCATAACAACCAATGATTTATACAGGAAAATAATGACTATTAACAAGGTTGCCCAAACTTTTGCATCCCACTGTAGTTCCAGATTTGGAAGGGAACACTTGCATCTCAGATTGTACTGATTTGGAAACAGTTTCAACCTTGGTCTCCCGTAATTCCAGCCCAGTCTAAAAAACAAACAGCAAAACTCTGACCAGTGGGAAGGAGGAGACAAATCACTGAACACATAAAGTTAAACAGGAGAAGGACACTAATTCTAACAATGACTAAAAGGAATTGAAAAGAAAAGGTAATATCTATGAATGGTCTTTACTTGTACAAGGTGCCCAATTAAAACAAGAATAAAAAATCTCACTTCTAAAACTTAAAATATTTAGCAATTTGCAGATCATTAAAAGATTATGTGATAGAAATGAGAGATTGGAAAATATGGCTAACTTAGCAGAAGGTGCAAACAGTAGCACAGAAGATTTCATACACTTAACTTTATAGCATGAAATGGTTTCAAAAATTTGAACAGTTCTAAAACAGTGGTTCTCAACCTTTGATACGCACAAAGTTACCAGGTAATACACAAGAGAACACATAACACCCACATTACAAAAAAGAGAAAGAGAGAAAACACCATTGCACAAGAGAGAGAAGCCAACACAGCTGCAGTTATAAATTAAGAACCACTTCTTCTCGGATGGCTGTGATGATTTCCTCTTAGCTAAGTGGGAAGGAATCTGCCTCTGATGCCATGGTTCATTGGAGAGTGCTTGACTGATGTACACAACAGGATTTTCTGTTAACAGTTTATTTAAGCATACTTTAAATATTCAATAAATGAGCCTAGGATATTAAGAGCAGACAAATGAATACCTTACATTAGGATTATATGACAAAAGTAATTTGAGATTTTTTTCAATGATCTTCTGTTATTTGTTGGTGTTGTTCAAATTTGCTCCCCTATGAAGCATGCTGTATCAGGAATTCTGTTATGTCCATTCTTTAGCAAAACATGATGTTTAGTTTTTCTAACCATCATAGCAAAAATCGCGAATATCGCAAAGTGAGTATACGAGTACAAAAAATATTTTTCTTTTTTTTTTTAATAAAGTCATATGTCATTTGCAACTTATTTTTCTTCTTCTTTTGATCTGAGTACATATGGCAATTATATATTTTTGTACATTGTAAGTATAATTTAAACATTTAAATTTTTACCTCATATCAGACCACACTATTGCCCATATATTACAAAAATCAATAGGCACACGTTATACACTTTACAACATTATTAGTATAACATCGAATAAGTTTATGCTTTAAGTATGTGTTTAGTATTTCTTGTATCGAATTTCCTTTCTTCCTACACTTACCCAGATCTTCACAGTCACAGAACACACATTAAATGCATGTATTCCAAATAACAATATACTGTATTATTTACCCAATACAACTCCAGGAACCTCACACAAAGATAAGGAGCCTTGGCTTGAGCTGGGAGAACTTTTTGCCCAAGATGAGCTCCGTCAAGGCGGAGAATGGGACAGCAGGCTGCCTGCTGCTTGCACTGATTGACACATTTGCATAACAAAAGACGCTGATGGAGAGCTGCAAAGGGATTTAAGGTGTGCCCGGATTACGAGTTTTTTTGTAGGCTTCAGGGATTCTAGTGTTAAAACTCATTCCTATAGAATTCTCAAGTTATCCACATAAAACACAGCTTTACATCAACTTTGTTCTCTCTTTCTGTACTCCTGCAATTTACATAACATATGCATTGTCATCCATAATATTAGGGCCAAAGACATATATATATATATATATATATATATATATATATATATATATATATATATTCCCCTCTACTCCACAGTTTAAAATTACAAATCCTAAAATTCAGACATGATTAAAATGCAAATTGCTGACATTTATTCAAGGATATTTGTATAAAATTCAGTCACATCATGTAGAAATTACAACACTTTTTATTATACCTGGTCTCTAAGTCTCAGGGAATCATAATGTTTGGGGCAATTGGTGTCACAGGTGTTTGTGAATACTCAGACAAATCCATAAATGTGGAATATACACTTTAATCATGTCGGAACTGTCTGTCTTTACTGGGGTAAATCAAAGAAATATGTGTCTTTATCCCAAACATTACGGAGGGCACGGTATGTTAATTAGTATTTCACATTACTTTGAAATCATACATGCTGCTCCCAAAAGCTCAACATTTAGGGGCAATGCAAACATGATGCTAAACAACATATCAATGATATAGTTATGAATAATGAACCACAACCACCTTTGTTCAATCCTTAAAAAATGCATGATATTTATATATGGGTCTCAGGATTCTCATGCCACCATATAGCAAGAATTAAGAGCTTTACTGGGATCAACTGCCTCTTCCTTCTACCTTGGTCAGAGAAGATGTAGTACAAATGCCTATAAGCAGATACATATATAAAATAAGGATGCAAGCAATCAGAATTGACATGCACATGGTGCCCATTGCCAAACCGCAAGCAGCCGTTTGAATGTATCCTACCACCCCACTGCAGAAAACAGAAAAAGATAGATGAAATGTAAATGAAAGCCCCTGCCGTTCACATCAATGATTATGCAGAACAAAAACTAAATACACAAACACTAATGGGAAATGGACAGTATTACCTTTACAGGTTAAACATGTTGACAGTAATTAGAGGAATTTAAAATAAAGTAATTATAATATTAAAGGGGTAATCTGTTCTTCTTAAATTCTTTGAATAAATAAATAATCATCAGGAGATCCATAGCCAAAGGTGATTTACTAAATGTGTAGCTCAGGATAGTCAATGGAGAACTCAAGGCTGAAGACAGTGTAGTGTCTTAAAGAAAAGGTGCCAAGCAATTCAGAATCATCTAAAGCTTTGTTTGCCTTGGCTGAAGTATTGTAGAATATATACTGATCACCAAGAGAGAGAGACAGAGGTCGAGATGTGTAGGAAAGACTATTTAGGAGTGATGCTTAATTCCATCGCCATGTTAATTGTCTGTCTACCAGTGGCCATTTTAGCACTGATGTCATGATAAAAATAAGTTTATGCGATTAAAAAAAAAAATTCCTGGAATTTCTTTGACTCTCAAATAACTGTCATTTTAATAACTGTTGATATACCAGGAGGGTGAGATGTGCTGTCCCATGTGAGCTCTATATAGCGGGCTGAAAGGAATGGACAGCAAGCAAAATGGTTAGACGAAGCTAAAGAAGGAAAGCCAGCACCTTGCTACCTTCTTTACCAATTCTTATGCAGTCTAGTCAAAGTTTGTTACAACGCTGATGATCTTCAATATTGGTGAGCTTTGCTGACAGTGACTCCACATTCCTATTAAAATATCAATTTCCACAGTATGGCAGTCAGTTACAGCTTTAACAGAGCTGAAGTATTTCTGTAGCATCTTGAAGTCACCCTTTAAGGTATTAATATTATCCTGGAGCTCAGTGTGAATCTGCTGGATAATATAACATAAACAGTTCACCTGCTCCACAGCAATTTTTTTGTTTTCCTAAACAGAAGAAACTATGAGGGAAGAAATGGTGTTTCCTCTGAGCTGCCTTCAAGTCGGGTACCTTGTTATCCTGACCTGGACTTTATTTGTGAGCAGTCCATATTAGAATGTTCCAAGGTTAAGATGAATCTTAAATATTGTTTTAAAGAGGTTTAGATGACAAAGGAGAATCAGATGTGATCAAAAAATAGAAAATGCACAAGCAGAAGCTAAGCAGCAATTAGTAGTGGGCTTAACACGATACCTCTCATGCACCTATATTTATTTCCACCCCTTTTACAGCTTGACTGTGAAAAGGCGTAAGACCTCTTAAGTTATGTTTAACATGTGGTTTTTCATTTGCGTTGTTAAGATGTTCTTACCCTGATTAAATCTCTGTACTTTAACCCTTCAGCTATTTTTCTGGTCTAGATCCTCTTCTTTATAAATTAAGGGGAAATTCTAAACATAACTTACCATTTCCATCTATCTATCCATTATCCAACCTGCTATATCCTAACACAGGGTCACAAGGGCCAATCCCAGCCAACACAGGGCGCAAAGGCAGGAGCAAATCCCGGGCAGGGTGCCGGCACATTGCAGGGCACACACACCCATGCACCAAGCACACACAAGGGACAATTTAGGCTTGTTAATGCACCTAACTTGCATGTCTTTGGGGAATGTCTTTTTTAGAGGAAACCCACGCAGACACAGGGAGAACATGCAAACTGCACACAGGAAGGACTCGCGAAGTGAACCCAAGTCTCCTTACTGCGAGGCAGCAGCGCTACCACTGTGCCACCGTGCCACCCACTTACCATTGCACATTTTGTTATTTACTATTTTGTTGATGCTTCTGACTAGTGATGAGTAAACATTGCAGAGTTCGCTTTGCTGTGAGTTCAGCAAAATCAAAGAAATATTTGTTAAATTCACCAAACTTAGCAAAATATATTTAAGTCAACAAGGAAGGAGGAACTGAACTAGTTTTGAGTGGATTATAATGGTAAAATGGTATTTTAAGAGTCTCTGGGAGCTAGGGAAATACTTGCCAACTATGCTGAACTGGTTATTGCAGTCAAATATGTAATTCTAGCTCTGAGACAGCAGTGCTAACCATTGCACCACCATGCCTCAAACAACAAAGGGTGCAAACAGAACAAAACAAAAAAAAATGGCCATAAACTAGCAAAAAGTAAATAAAATATAAATACAGAAAGCCGATGAAGCAATTGAGACAAACGGCACCTGTAGCTGCTTGAGCCCACAAAACCAAGGAGATCAAGCCAGCCATTCTATTATTTATTTAAAAACGGGCCAGCTGTTCAGCTGCAGACCCACTACACTACCACTGTGTATGTCCAGCATTACAGTAAGCAGGCATGAAATTTTTGTGCATGGTTGCTAAAGCTCTGTGATGTCAGGCTGTCCTCGTGGAGCATCATGGGGTGCCTGGAAAAAAATGTCTGCCTAATCTGGCTGCAAGGAAAATTTCCAGGAAAATATTTGGCGAACAAGGTCACAAGCGAACACAGCATATTTTGAGCTGATCTTAAATATAAATGACAATAGTTCTCTTCAATGATAATCTACATGTCGCTTGTCGTTGTTTTAAGAGCTGGAAGAGCATGATGTCTTTTTGCCAAAAGCATTCCAACAAATGCTTGGTTAGATGTCCGTGAACTTGTTTTAAATGTTGTCTCACTGCCTTGTCTCGCGGGACGTTAATGTGTCTCTCGTGGGACGTCAAATTGTCTTCCAAGAAGATCATGTCTCGACTATATAGTCTCCATCCCAATTTTTTTTTTTTAAATATAGAGAAGTATCACCAATATATCAATTTTTATTTTAATTCATAGATTTTTTTTTTACCCTTTACCATACATCCCAACTCCCTTGTTTCTGTAGATAAACATGGCCATCAAAAACCACCTAAATAGGGTGTCAACCCATCACTGGGCACACTCCCATACTCCCTATTTTGTCCATGTATAAACCATGTAATGCAATCAACAAGGCTGTCCAACTCTGTTTAAGTACAGTACAAGAGTCCACTGATTAGTGCTGTAGTCTTACTGGTCCAGGAACCTAAGCTCTAAAGTCAGCTCATTCACTCTGTACAATTTTTAGTTTATCCCTGGTCTAGACAGATTTTCACCAGATAATCCTACATTTCTTCAAAAACATTGAACAAACTCCCCTGGCCCAATGGGAAAATACAGATATGTCTAACAAAGCTACTCAAGGAGGGAAAAATACATTTTCTTTATTGTGTGTGTCTGTTTAAATCTCTAAAGGAAATTGGCTTAATTGTGGATCATTGTCCAAAGCTGAAAAAACGCATGACAATAAAAACAATTAAGTGGGTAGAGAGCATCTCTCTCTTCATTTTACTGAGAAATAAAAATAAGGTGCTTTTATAATCTATTTGAGAATTATGAACATGTTTCAATTATGCATTGTTCAAAAAAACCTGCAGTATCTGCAGAGTTAATGCTCATAATATTGCTGAGAATTACTATGTGTGAAGACTTAGTGACCTGTTTTGCTGAGTCTACAATATGGCATTTTTACAAAATAAAAAGGAAAGAAAAATGAGAGGCCTTTTCCAGGAAAATTCTCCTTGTTCATATTTTACAATGAATGTTATACATGAATATTTTTTTCTTTGTGGGTGGTTATAGTAATTTCTCTGAACTCCCAGCTTAATGCTAGGCTGCAGTATAGATTCTGAAACATATTTAGGTAAACTACTTAAGTGTCAAAGCAGAAGTTAATCTAAAAATTGTAAAAGATAATTTGATGAGGTAGAATATATGGACAACTAACATGGAGCGTTAAAAGCTAGTCAAAGCTTTACACTCTATCTGAAGGCATAGTTTTTGATGGATTACACTCTATAAAGTGTGGATTAGAGACAAAACAGGAAAATATGACTTAACTATTGGCTGCAAGTTATTGTTTCCTTCATATGTGCACACAGTGCAGAACAGAATGGGTTATGCATAAGTTGCATACATTTTTAAAAAAAATCAGATTTCCGTCATCTTATTTAATTTTCTACTAATTTACAAACAACTTTAATATCAACTTTAAAAGTAAACTAAATGTTTCACAAAATATATGTTAAATACGTTTTGACTACTGCACCTACATAAGGTCCCATGAAATCAGACTATATACTATAATTTGAACACTACCCAGAAGACTGCAGAATTTGAGAATAAATGGAACACCAATATATATGTTTTATGTAAACGTGGTGCACCATCTAAATCAGCCTTGGCAAATGCCATGTACCTGCCACCCTGAAATGGAGAAACAGACTAAAACAATGGTGGTGGTGTAGTATCTATCTGCTATACCATTTACAGTCAACTATTATTGTGCTCCTTTTTGTTTTTATGTGGAAAAATCTACATACCTGTCAATGCTAAATGACTTATATGTATTAGATTTCGGGGTCCATATGAATCAGTAGTAATATCATTTGGAGAAATGACATCCTGATCCTCTTCTAAAGACTGCCAGGGTATGATAGCTTCATTTTCACTGAGGTAGCCATTAGAGGTTTCACTGCTGATACTTTCACCTAAAGACAAAAATTGAACAACTAATTTGAAATATTAAAAAAAAATCTGGAAAACAATAATCATGTTTCATGCAGAACTTATGAAATAGTTATTTCATTTAAGCCAGATATTTATTTTGACTTCACATACTCAAACATATGGAATGACAGCCCTTCAGAACAAAGAAAAAGGCTAAGGTTATAGAAACAAGGAAAAACAGCCTGCAGTCAACAAAAAAGGCTCAGAACCCTTGAGTAATTGGCACAATAAGCATAAATTGTTAAACCTTACAGCATAAAAATATAACATTTAAAATTTTAAGATAGATAGATAGATAGATAGATAGATAGATAGATAGATAGATAGATAGATAGATAGATAGATAGATAGATAGATAGGAAATTCACATACTCCAGCAGCAGCATATTGAAAAACAGACAATAACTTTGTATAACGTTAACGTTTACCCCTCAGGGTGGAATTGAAGAGTCCCATAGTGTGGGGGAGGAACGATCTCCTCAGTCGGTCGGAGGAGCAGGGCAGTCTGTCGCTGAAGCTGCTCCTCTGCCTGGAGATGATCCTGTTCAGTGGATGCAGTGGATTCTCCATGATTGACAGGAGCCGGCTCAGCGCCTGTCGCTCTGCCACGGATGTCAAACTGTCCAGCTCCATGCCTACAATAGAGCCTACCTTCCTCACCAGTTTGTCCAGGCGTGATGCGTCCTTCTTTATGCTGCCTCCCCAGGACACCACCACGTATAAGAGGGCACTCGCTACAACCGTCTGATAGAACATCAGCAGCATCTTATTGCAGATATTGAAGGACGCCAGTCTTCTAAGGAAGTATAGTCAGCTCTGTCCTCTCTTGCACAGAGCATCAGTATTGGCAGTCCAGTCCAATTTATCATCCAGCTGCACTCCCAGGTATTTATAGGTCTGCACCGTTTGCTCACAGTCGCCTCGGATAATCACAGGGTCCAGGAGGGGCCTGGGTCTCCTAAAATCCACCACCAGCTCCTTGGTTTTGCTGGTTTTCAGGTTCAGGTGTAAGTGGTTTGAGTCGACCATTTAACAAAGTCCTTGATTGGGTTCCTATACTACTCCTCCTGCCCACTCCTGATGCAGCCCACGATTGCAGTTTAATCAGCGAACTTTTGCACGTGGCAGGAATCCGAGTTGTATTGGAAGTCTGATGTATATAGGCTGAACAGGACCGGAGAAAGTACAGTCCCCTGTGGCGCTCCTGTGTTGCTGACCACAATGTCAAACCTGCAGTTAATTATGCTAATAGCAGAGTAAAACTGAGAAATTCTTTTTTATCACATCATACAAACATGTGCTCCGGCTGTCTGGTGATGTACAGTGATCTAGTGATGCAGAGGTTAAGCACATGCATAGAGTGCAATCAAATGAAAAGTCCAGTCATCACAGCAGTACTGGGTGTAAGGCAAGAACCATCATTTTAAAGACAGTATTATTGACAGAACCATTTAAAGTGAAACACTAATTTGAACAGGTGTTGGTCTTAAGTGTGTGGCTTAAAATACTTTTTAAAAATTACTTTGGGCTGTTAACAGATTGATGCTTCACAATTTAAGTAATTGATTCATGTTACACAAAACTGCTCCTCAACAAACTAACTGGAATAATTTAATGTGCTTAGACAAGTCAGTCAGTCATTTTCCAGCTCGCCATATCCAAACACAGGGTCAAGGGGATCTGCTGGAGCAAATCCCAATTGTATTAGAAAGTAATCATTTATTTCTGCTTTATAAAAAATATGAATATGCTTGAAATAAATACAAGTAAAATTTCAATTAATATGCAGTTAATTTTAGTTATAAATTGTAATCATCCAAATAATTTAACAGCAACCATTGTAATTATGTAAACTAAAATTTGTGGAAAGAGTGCCATCTTCTGTATAACTTTATTTTTAGGAGAGTATTTTAATTTTCATAAAAAGTCATTTGAAGCCATGTGCTTACTAGGACAATATGTTCAACCTGTCACAAGAGCCAATACTTTGGTACTAAATGAATGGCAAAACGTCAAAAACATAACAGTACTAACCTTTTTACAGTATTGATAGTACTGAGTGAAAGTCAGTACTGAACTTATGCATGGTTGCAAGTAAAGAAAGTATTTCGGAAAACACAAAAATACATGAAAAATAAGTAAGTAAAATCTACATATGAAAGTGGTTTTCATTGGTGATAAAGTACTGCATTAACAAATGAAAAAAAAAATGAAACTGATAAACTCATGTCTGAAAGGAAAAAAACACACACACATTCTCACACATAGGTTTCTGTTATTGTCACAATTAATTCATTATGGAGTTAGAACAGAAAACAATTTGTTCATGCTGCAAGCGTGATTGAATGATTAGATGAGAGCTGAAATTTTTAACTTCAAGCATTACAAATTTCTAAAAGGAGATAAAATGATTAAGGGAAGATTAATCAGTTTTTAATATAGTGTCCAACACAGGTTCAAAAAAGGAAGAGATTATAAAAATGATTATAAAAAGCAAGTCTAACATACAGGACAGTTACATCACGTAAAAAACAAGGCAAGTTAAAAAACGAAGAAGCCATCTGGTCTGTATACACTGGCGACCAATCAACTGATCTATTTGTTAATACCAAAATAAAATGTATTTAGTGTTTCATTGTTTTGAAGTACGATCACACCTCCTCATTAGTACAACACATATTGTGTTAACAGAGACACATAATTGGTAAAACATTCAGTTAGCTGGACAGTAAAAAAAACAACATACTTTATGGCTGAATATGAATCTGCACATTTGTGTCATTCATTTGGTTTTTGAAGGCAAACTAAAATTCACTAGTATAAATCTTAACATGATGAATGTAATAAGAGACCATATTTCACATATTTAAATGATAAGTCGATGAATGTAACTCAGTCTCTCAGCTATGATTAACTGACTACAGGGTCTGACCAGTTACTTGCCTAATTCTGGTTTTGTACACAGGCATAAACAATAACAAAGTCTGATTACTCAAATAAGAAAAGTCTGTTTACAGGAGTTCTGAAATAATGGATTAATGTAAAAACTGACAAGCTTGGTTTCACACAGAAAGTTAGGAAAAATGCAAAAAATGAGGAGAAGATCTGGAATATTAACACTAGAATCCCGAAACCTACGAAAAAAGTTGTAATCCCGAGCCACCTTACATTCCTTCACACCTCTCTATCAGCATCTTTTGTTTTGCAAATGTGTCAATCAGCACAAGCAGCAACAGCCTGCTGTCCCATTGTTATTTTGATTACATGCCTTTCATGTGTGTTCCATGTCTAAAACAATCTGGGTAAACGTAGGATGACAAAAAATGCAAGGCAAGAAATGTTGAACATAAACCTAAAACAATTTGTTTTCATGTTATACTACTAATGACAAAATTTTGACATGAAGTGTATAATGGACTGAAGTCCAAATATCAAATAAACACTTTCACAAAAGGAACAAATATAACAAAACAAGTGCACTTTTATTCAAGAATATAACCAAAGAAAAAGAAATCAGGTTAGGGTATGACTCTGACACAACTGCTTGGGTGGTGTAGTCGTAAGAATTGCTGACTGCTGCAGGTTCGTATCCATGCCCTTCTTAGATTTACCGTTTGGAGTAGTAAGCTGCTCTTGTTGTTACTATTAGAGAATAAAAATATACATTTAATTTGAGTCTGTAACTGCCGGTGTAAATTTCTAGTATTTGTAAAGTTTAGCATGTTTTTTGTTTTTTATTCAATTTTATTCTCTCAGACATATTCACAATCCCCCCGATCTGACACTGTTAGTTTTCAAATAAAGACGTGGTGTAATGGAGGTGAACTCAGATGAGGATTTGGGTTCAACATGGGAAAAAAATAACAGAAGCCCTCCCCACGAGAAACATCCACTCACAAATAATAACAATACAGCTGCACCAGCCGCAAAGGCGAAAGATGGCATCATTTGAATGCAGCAACAGGTTGGGCGCCATCTAGCCAGTGAATCTGCTACAGGCATGTCATTCAGTGAAACAGCAGGACCTACAGAGCTCACCAAGGTATCGTGCAAAGTTCCATTTGTGATTATGTTTCTTGATGGTCTTTATATGAAAAACATTTATATGTTACTTATATAAACGTCACATTGGATGTTGTTTACCTTAATTTATTTACTTATCTTCCTACAGTATAAAGTCAAAGTACACTGCAGAGCTTCCAGTGTTTGATCGACATAGGCATGCTGATAAAGAACATGTGCAATACCACTCCTTATTTAGGAAAAAATCAATTACAAAAAGTGCGACAGCAGCTTCCACCTGTAGCAAAAGACACTTCAGTATGCGAGCAACTCTCCACGCTAGTGTTTAGATCTGGCAATGCCATGCTGATGGTGTATCTGCCCAAAAAAGAAGTCTGACTGCATTCTCGGTATCACTGCTCGCATACTGAAGTATCAGCATGGCTCTGCCAGATGTAAAAACTAGCGTGGAGAGTTGCTTGCATTCCTACAGGACTATGAGTCCTACACTCTACAGTACTCCATTGGGCCCTTAAGCAAGGCCTTTAACCTGCAATTGCTCCTTCTGCCCTGCAAGTAGGCCTTCCAACCTGCAGGAAAAATCCTAATCTGGGATCCTGTGGTGGTTTCTCATGTGGTGGGTGCGGCAACGTTCTGTGTCAGAACATGCTCCTCTCACAGTTGGCAGACACCTCCCTAGCCCTTAGGGACACTTGAAAGACCACTTTATACTATAATAACCCACTGAAAACTAGTTTACTACTATAATACAATTTGTGTAATTCAACGAAGATCATAAACATTACTGTGATGTCAAAGAATTTAAGAAGAAGCAAACTCCATGAGGTTCCCTCATAACTAGTAATTAGGGATATGTTTTGAATATTTATTCATGCAAAGTGTAACCTCTATTGTTGATGTTAATAAATAAAATAAAGAATAACATACATAGCTGCATAATTGTTATTAAAGTGAAATTAAGAACTGTCATTTCTCAATATAAAGTATTGGTTATGAATGTTCCAAATTGTCAACATTTGCTTCAGTAATATAAACGGTTGCTTTCTATGTATTTCTGTGTAAACTGTATTCAGCATTCCATTCCCTGTGTACAGCTATAGACACCAGCCCAACAAATCTGAACTGGATATGCAAGTTCAAAACATATTTAGAGCATTATACAAACTGCACACCTCATAAAAGCACAGATTGCACATAAGATCAGGAATGGTACAAATCAATTTTTAATAAGCCACAATTTAATATAATATTAATTTTTCTCTTTGCTCAAGTAAATCGATTTATTTTGATTACACGTAGGTTTCTCTTCTATATTAAAAGGGAAAGTAGCACAAAAGTAATGCACTGTAACACATTGCATTTTATAATAAGTAACAATATTATATTGTTACTTTTTTGTAAGTATAATACTATGTAAGTTGTAAATATAATCTATCTATCTATCTATATATATATATATATATATATATATATATATATATATATATATATATATAAATAAATAAAAGTCAATTGTGTGTGTATGTATGTTCCAGCATCACTTGCGAACAGCTGGAGCAATGTTCATGAAACTTGGTACTCATATTCCTCATTGGTCGATTAAAAGTACTGTAGTTTGAAATTAGCCCTTACCCACCCTCTTCTGGGTAGGGTGGGGGGGTGATCTTGCGGTCTTGTATGCATGTTATCATCCAATTGACGCTGGGAATGACCACCAGAGGGCAAACTGGAGGTGACTGCCAGCATTCTTTATGTTTGAGCATCACCACGCCCCTGTTGCTTTTTAAATTAAATAGAGTTAGCATCCTAACTATTTTTGGGAATCATCCTGTCTTTGTGACTCGAACAACCATATATATATCTTATATATAAACGTCTACGCATGGAAGTGTGTGTGTCTGTCTGGGCCAGAAGTGAGAGGCAGAGTCAGGTTTAGGGATCCAGCTCCGAGCATACGCAAATGAGGCCAGCACACCAGCAAAACAAAACCTCAGAAGAAAAAAAGTCGCTTAGCTGCTAATGAACAAATGATGCAAGCACGTTGCCAACATGAATCCTCCTAGGAAAGAGATGCCCAGAGTAGTTCTGATGATTTCAGTACTTGAAATTTGGAATGTAAGTTACCTTTGGCCCATAGGTGCTCGCTATGAAACGGTTTTACAAATTTTGTGGTCCAAGTGCGTTCTGTCTGTATGTCTGTCTGCTTTTCACGAGAAAATTACTTCACGGATTTAAATCTAGTTGTTTTCTATAATTTGCTTGAGCTTTCCAGTTGATTTTGTGACTTTTCTCATTGTGCTAAGTATGATAGTTCGCTTGCGGTACCAATGTATTTATGCAAATCCAACAGAGTGGCTGTGGGCCAAGAGCAGGGGGGCAGGGCCTTCCTCATTCCCTCGCTAACCTCTGTTCGAGTTTTTGAGAAAAAGATCAGAGCTACGTGTGTTTTACAGGGTAGCTGCTGATTGCCAGTGATATCATGGACATATGCTTTACTCTCCATGCGGGTAACACTTTCCCTTCAGAGCTAAACACGATCAAATAAAACGGCAATTTCTATTGATTTTTAAAGTTTGTCCTGTTTCATTAAGTTAATGTATGTGTGTGTGTATATGTATGTATGTTCCAGCATCACTTCCCAATGGCTGGACCAATTTTCATGACACTTGGTACATGTTTCTCATTGGTCGAATTAAAGTACTGTAGGGTGAAATCAACCTTAACCCACTCCCTTCTGGGTAGGGTGGAAGGTAATCAAATTAAATAGAGTTGGCTGCTTCCAAGCCTCAACTAGATGATAACATACATACAACACTGCAAGACAAACACATTAGTGAGTCTTAATTGTTTGTTAATTTATTTTTATTTCTAAAGTTGTGGATTTTTTTAATTATATTTTTCTCAAACATTTAAAAAAAAAATAAAAAAAATCTTCTCCTGGGAAACGCTGGTTATTTCAGCTAGTATAATGTACAAGTCCATGTTTTAATTAAAAATGTGAAACCTTTAAAAATCAGGTCCTTAAATTATAAAATTAATATTCTGCCAAAAACAGTGAGCTTTTAAATATTGGATGTACACACATTACAGATGATTTTATTCTGGTGCTTTTAAAAAAAACGATAATATAATAGAGTAGAATACTATCATTAGCCTTTTATCTCCAGTCACTGCCTTCTAGGGGTCTACTCTCTCTTCAACAATGGCTCTCATGTTTGACAACAGTGAATCACCTTGCTTGTTCTGTTGTCTATCAACCAAGTGTGTTGTGTATGATACAGGTTATCTTTGAATGGCTAAAAACAGTAATTGCTCTTTTTCAAGAATGTGTAGTAAATATATTCACATATATAAAACCAACATAATTTTTTTGTTTTTTAACCTATATAATTATGTCATACTCTGCAACTAGCATGACTGAGTGTGGGTACTTATTACTGCTATGTACTGTACTATTTTACTACAAATGTAATGGTGTGGTTTACGTATTTTTGCTCCCTACACTTCCTTTTATTGCTGCAATTTATAAATCTTCTTTTTAAAAAACTAATTTATAAAGTCATTACTGAAAGATTAATCTTATAGTTGTTACTGTATATGGGGCAAGATAAACTCTCTTTACTTCAGAAAAGCAAGACTATACATTTACTGGTATTAGAAAATTTTAACACAAACATCACAAGTCTCAGATTAGTTGCAATATTAATCATTGAAAGTAGATGGCCTAGCATATACATATGTCTTAAAACATAATATGTTATTAGTGCCTGGATTGCAAGGCAGAAAGAAAAACAATCGCACAAGATTAGTGGCTCTGTGTAAGAGACTGTAAATGAAAAACCAAACTTTCAACTTAGTAAATTAAAAGTTTGTATTTTAAAATATTTTAACAAGCAATTTTAACATTTCAAAGATATGTTACAATCAAAATATCATTGGAAACAATTGATTGCTGTAAATAGCATTAATGTACTCTCCTTGATTTAGTTTTAATGCTCATAGGTGTAAAGATAATGACATAAATCAAACAAGCAATATTTTAAATAGAATTATTAATGACAAGTTAACATTACAAACTATTTTACAACAGAGGAAATATGACTCATTTTAATGAATAATATTTTCTACCTGAGTACAACCCAAATATTCATTTTAACAAAAAAAACAGCACCAAAAGGTTGATGCAAAACTAAACTTGCAGGTACCACATAATTATCAAGAAAGGTATTTCCCTTTATCTTTTAACCACTTCATAAGCTCAGTTTTGTAAATGTTATTACTAACTGATTTCAAACGTTTTAAAATAATATGTTTTCAATTATTTATTAAATATGGTTCTTTAAAAGTAAAATCAACAGAAATCACAAGAAAGATGTCAAGAAATGCTTATATTACCCAAGGAATAAAAGTTGTTGGAAGAAGAGGTTCTGACTGTTTGCAATTTAGGATTGTTGGTTAAAAGAGGTAATGATAGCTCAATCAAAAAATGGCACTCAATTTAGTTATCTTTTTAATCAACAGGAAAAGCTAGAAGCGAATAAACATGATTTACTTACTTTTTTCCCGAACCTTTTGACCTGCAGTAAATATACTGCCATTTCCAGAAAACTCCAAATCAGCAGGGCTGCTACTTCGTCTGATTAAAATCTTTACAAACATAAATAAAGAAAAGAAAAAAATCACATTAAGTCATATTTAAATGGTGCATATAATATACTTAATATATATAGAAAGAGACTTAGAATTTCATGGAGTATTGTAGAAGTTTTAACAAAACATGTACTGTGTTAGCTAGTGTATACCAGGGCTGTTGTGGTGTCGCTTATTTGACAGAGAGCAATACTATTCAAAGATGATTGTGACATAACACAGACATCATCAGATGGTGACTGCTATCATTTTGTTCTTGTATATTTAAACGTTCTGATTAATTAACAAATCCTAATCTATTAATTATATGGTGAAGTGGTATAAAACTAGAAAAGTGCAAGTAAAATTGACTGGAAGTCATGAACTTCAAGAAATGACCAATAATTTATGTACATAAAAAACTGATTATATAACAGCAAAATTACATGAAATGGAATGTTTTAATTGTAGAGCAAGAACATGACTTGGTCACTGAATAAATTACTTCTGTGCCTTTGATATACCAGTAGTTCTAAGATATAATTTGTTATTTTATTTGAGTTGCAAAACTGAAAAAACTTAGGTAAGTCTTTGGTGTTAACTGGACAAATACTGTACTACAAAAAAATCAGATTTTAGAATCATTTCCTCGTCATGTTAAGGTTCTGCTGGTTGTATAGAACATACTTTTTAAAAAAAACAAAAGTCACCAGGACCCAATTACTAAACGAGCACCACACTGGTAATTTTCTGAGATTAAGTATAATTCCTGACAGTTTGCCCATCTTTAGAAATATACAAATGAGGTAATAGGCAGAGAGAAAAATATGCTGATGAACAAAAAATAAATTACAATATAACTTACGGCAAAACTAATAAAATTAAATAAATAAAAGAATTTTTATAAGTTACTTGCTGAAATACCCAGCGTTGCCCAGGAGGAAAATATTTTTTTTTTTTTTTGTTTGAGAAAGATATAATTAAAAAAGCCCACAACTTTAAAAATAAATTAACAAACAATTAAGATTCACTAATGTGTTTGTCTTGCTGTCTTGTATGTATGTTATCATCAAGTATACGCTCAGAAGCAGCCAACTCTATTTAATTTCAAAAGGAACAGGGGCACGCTGTTGCTTAAACATAAAGAATGCTGGCAGTCACCTCCTCTTCACACTCTACTGGTCATTCCGAGTGTCAATTGGATGATAACATGCATACATGACCGCATGATCACCCCCACCCTACCCAGAAGGGGGCGGGTTAGGGTTGATTTTACCCTAAAGTATTTTAATTTGACCAATGAGAAACATGTGTACCAAGTATGGAGCCGTTGGGAAGTGATGCTGGAACATACATACATACATACATACACACACACACACACACACACACACACACTGACTTAATGAAACAGGACAAACTTTAAAAATCAATAGACATTGCCATTGTATTTGAACGTGTTCAGCTCTGACGGGAAAGTGTTACCTGCGTGGGGAGAAAAGAACATGCCCATGATGATTCGGGCAATCAGCAGCTACCCTGTAAAACACACGTAGCTCTGATCTCTCTCTCAAAAACTCAAACAGAGGTTAGCGAGGGAATGAGAAAGGCTCTGCCCCCCCTGCTCTTGGCCCATAGCCACTCTGTTGGATTTGCATAAACACATTGGTACCGCAAGCGAATTATAGTACTTAGCACAATAAGAAAAGTCACAAAACAATTGGAAAGTTCAAGCAAAATATAGAAAACAACCAGATCTAAATCCGTGAAGTAACTCTCTCGTGAAAAGCAGACAGACATAGAGACAGAATGCACTTGGACCACAAAATGTTTAAAACCGCTTCATAGCGAGCACCTATGGGCCAAGGGTAACCTACATTCCAAATTTCAAGTATTGAAATCATCAGAACTATTCTGCGCATCTCTCTTCTAGAAGGATTCATGTTGCTGATGTGCTTGTAATTCAGCTTTATTTGAGGGTTTTCTAGCATGAACCGCCTTTTTAAGGTCATGCCATAGCATCTCAATTGGATTCAGGTCAGGACTTTGACTAGGCCACTCCAAAGTCTTCATTTTGTTTTTCTTCAGCCATTCAGAGGTGGATTTGCTGGTGTGTTTTGGATCATTGTCCTGTTGCAGCACCCAAGATCGCTTCAGCTTGAGTTGACGAACAGATGGCCGGACATTCTCCTTCAGGATTTTTTGGTAGACAGCAGAATTCATGGATCCATCTATCACAGCAAGCCTTCCAGGTCCTGAAGCAGCAAAACAACCCCAGACCATCACACTACCACCACCATATTTTACTGTTGGTATGATGTTCTTTTTCTGAAATGCTGTGTTCCTTTTACACCAGATGTAACGGGACATTTGCCTTCCAAAAAGTTCAACTTTTGTCTCATCAGTCCACAAGGTATTTTCCCAAAAGTCTTGGCAATCATTGAGATGTTTCTTAGCAAAATTGAGACGAGCCCTAATGTTCTTTTTGATTAACAGTGGTTTGCGTCTTGGAAATCTTCCATGCAGGCCGTTTTTGCCCAGTCTCTTTCTTATGGTGGAGTTGTGAACACTGACCTTAATTGAGGCAAGTGAGGTCTGCAGTTCCTTAGATGTTGTCCTGGGGTCTTTTGTGACCTCTCGGATGAGTCGTCTCTGCGCTCTTGGGGTAATTTTGGTTGGCGGCCACTCCTGGGAAGGTTCACCACTGTTCCATGTTTTTGCCATTTGTGGATAATGGCTCTCACTGTGGTTCGCTGGAGTCCCAAAGCTTTAGAAATGGCTTTATAACCTTAACCGGACTGATAGATCTCAATTACTTCTGTTCTCATTTGTTCCTGAATTTCTTTGGATCTTGGCATGATGTCTAGCTTTTGAGGTGCTTTTGGTCTACTTCTCTGTGTCGGGCAGCTCCTATTTAAGTGATTTCTTGATTGAAACAGGTGTGGCAATAATCAGACCTGGGGGTGGCTACGGAAAATGAACTCAGGTGTGATACACCACAGTTAGGTTATTTTTTAACAAGGGGCAATTACTTTTTCACACAGGGCCATGTAGGTTTGGATTTTTTCTCCCTAAATAATAAAAACCATCATTTAAAAACTGCATTTTGTGTTTACTTGTGTTATATTTGACTAATGGTTAAATGTGTTTGATGATCAGAAACATTTTGTGTGACAAACATGCAAAAGAATATGAAATCAGAAAGGGGGCAAATAGTTTTTCACACCACTGTATTAAAAGTTTCTTTATTACTTTTTTTTGTTGGCAACATGTTGGTCTCTACCAAAAAGCAAATTACTGAAACAGTAAAGGTTACAGAGTCCTAATATAAACAAAGGCACAACAGTAAATTAAACAATAAGCCATATACAAGAAGATATAGTAGAAGAGATCAAAATTAGGAAGGGGATTACTACAATTAACTGTTCCTTTAATACTGTATTACTTTGTCAACAAAAACAAGGGCTAACAGAAGAAAGTTAGTTAAACAGTGAGAGTTATTGCACATGCCTAACGTAAAATCAAGCAACATCAACCAAATCATTGATATGCATTCATATTTAGTTTTAATTAGCCTGTTTAGCTTATATGTTCAATGCATTTACAGTGGTGGTGCAGAATTAAGAGTTCTGAACCCTCCACAGCTCCAGGGGTTCAGATTTGATTGATAGCCTAGTTATGGTCTGTTTAAACATTCTCATCTTGCCTGTACAGTTTGAATGGAAAAAATGAGTGTCAGTAACTGCAGAAAATTACCTATTTTTATTGGTAAAAACTGGAAATGTAAATCAATTCCCAAACTGTTGCAAAATAATGCAGTGCTTTTCAGAAATAACAAGAAACATTTCTTTAAATAGTAACTGCAAAAATTGAACCCTCAGAAGGCTGGAAAAGAAATAGTAATGAATTAGGAACATTTTCGTGAGGCAGAATGCCCAGTGGTGGCTGGGCAGTCTTTTGGCCTTGGAACACTTGCAGATTTTGCCATTGTATCCGTTTTTTTAAGATCATAAAGAATTTTTTTCTGTGTTACTTATTCTTTAATAGTACTGCCAAATCTTATTTGTTTTTCTGTTCCTGTAACTTTATCTTTGACATCTGGTAGAGTACTACGAGCTACCTTATTTGTATAAAAATGTGCTATATAAATAAATGCTGTTGTTGTTGTTATTAAACTTCATTCCTCACTGACCAACACATTTGTCCCAAATGTATATTAATAAATATCGCATTTCAGTAGATTTAAATCCTTACCAATGGTGTTTCATTTTCTTTTCTTCCTGTTGTATCACCTTGAATTCGCATTGTCCCAATGTCTGAAGTTATATTTTCACTTTTTTTCCCTAAAATTTAAAGATAATAATTAGTTTTTTCCATAACCCAGCCACAGGGGATGCAAAAACCAGTGTGTTTCTTTGTGCCGGTCCCAAGCCCGGATAAATAGGGAGAGTTACATTAGGAAGGGCATCCAGTGTAAAACTTTGCCAAATTAATATGCGGACAACAATAAAATTTCCATACCGGATCGGTCGAGCCCATGGCTAATGACGACGGCCACCAGTACTGTTAGCCAACAGGATGCTGGCAGAAATTGGGCTACTGTTGGCCGAAGAAGAAGAAGGAGAAGAAGAGGGGGGAGATGTGTCCGGGGGCAGGAGGAGAGGAGGAAAGTAAAGAGAGTGGAATTGAGGGTAGGAACTTTGAATGTTGGCAGTATGACTGGTAAAGGGAGAGAGTTAGCAGATATGATGGAGAGAATGAAGGTTGATATATTGTGCGTGCACGAGACTAAATGGAAGGGGAGTAAGGCCAGGTGGATCAGAGGTGGATTCAAATTGTTCTATCATGGTGTGGATGGGAGGAGAAATGGAGAAGGGGTTATTCTGAAGGAACAGTATGTCAAGAGTGTTTTGGAGGTGAAAAGAGTGTCAGCCAGAGCAATGATTATGATGCTGGAAATTGGAGGTGTGATGATGAATGTTGTTAGTGCATATGCACCACAAGTTGGGTGTGCAATGGGTAAGAAAGAAGATTTTTGGAGTGAGCTGGATGAAATGATGAACAGTGTACCCAAGGGACAGAAAGTGGTGATTGGAGCGGATTTCATTGGACATGTTGGTGAAGGGAACAGTGGAGACGAGGAGGTGATGGGTAGGTATGGTGTCAAGGAGAGGAATGAAGAAGGTCAGAGGATAGTGGATTTTGCCAAAAGGATGGACATGGCTGTGCTGAATACGTATTTTAAGAAGAGGGAGGAACATAGGGTTACGTACAAGAGTGGAGGAAGATGCACACAGGTAGATTACAACCTATGCACATGAGTTGATCTGAAGGAGATTGAAGAATGTAAAGTGGTGGGAGGGGAAAGTGTAGTTAAGCAGCATAGGATGGTGGTCTGTAGGATGACGTTGAAGATCAAGAAGAGGAAGAGAGTGAGGGCAGAGCCAAGGATCAAATAGTGGAAGTTGAAAAAGGAAGACTGCAAGGTTGAGTTTTGGGAGGAGGTGAGACAGGCACTGGATGGCAGTGAAGAGTTACCAGACAGCTGGGAAACTACAGCAGATATTATATGAGTGACAGCAAGAAGGGTGCATGGCGTGACATCTGGAAAGAGGAAGGAAGAAAAGGAAACCTGGTGGTGGAATAAGGAAATACAGGAGAGTATCCAGAGGAAGAGGATGGCAAAGAAGAAGTGGGATAGTCAGAGAGATGATGTGGAGATAGTGAATCAGGAAGTGCAATAGATCAGCAAGGAGGAAGTAAGGACAGCTATGAAGAGGATGAAGAATGGAAAGGCCGTTGGTCCAGAGGACAACACCTGTTGAAGCATGGAGATATTTAGGAGAGATGGCAGTGGAGTTTTTAACCAGATTGTTTAATGGAATCTTGGAAAGTGAAAGGATGCCTGAGGAGTGGAGAAGAAGTGAACTGGTGCCGATATTTAAGAATAAGGAGGATGTGCAGAACTGTAGTAACTACACAGGGATAAAATTGATGAGCCATAGCATGAAGTTATGGGAAAGAGTAGCAGAAGCTAGGTTAAGAAGACAGGTGATGATTAATTGTTTCATGCCAAGAAAGAGCACCACACATGCGATGTTTGCTCTGAGGGTGTTGATGGAGAAGTATAGAGGAGGCCAGAAGGAGTTGCATTGCGTCTTTGTGGACCTGGAGAAAGCATATGACAGGGTGCCTCGAGAGGAGTTGTGGTATTGTATGTGGAAATCGGGAGTGGCAGAGAAGTATGTAAGATTTGTACAGAATATGTACAAGGGAAGTGTGACCATGGTCAAATCTACAGTAGGAGTGACAGATGCATTGAAGGTGGAGGTAGGATTACATCAGGGATCGGCTCCGAGCTCTTTCTTATTTGCAATGGTGATGGACAGGTTGACAGACAAGATTAGACAGGAGTCCCCGTGGACTATGATGTTTGCAGATGACATTGTGATCTGTAGCGATAGTAGGGAGCAGGTTGAGGAGACCTTGGAGAGGTGGGGATATGCTCTAGAGAGGAGAGGAATGAAGGTCAGTAGGAACAAGATAGAATACATGTGTGTAAATGACAGGGAGGTCAGTGGAATGGTGAGGATGCAAGGAGTAGAGCTGGCAAAGGTGGATGCATTTAAATACTTGGGATCAACAGTACAGAGTATTGGGGACTGTGGAAGACAGGTGAAAAAGAGTGCAGGCAGGGTGGAATGGGTGAAGGAGGGTGTCAGGAGTGATTTGTGACAGACTGATATTAGCAAGAGTGAAGGGGAAGGTCTACAGGACAGTAGTGAGACCAGCTATGTTATATGGGTTGGAGACGGTGGCACTAACCAGAAAGTAGGAGACAGAGCTGGAGGTAGCAGAGTTAAAGATGCTAAGATTTGCATTGGGTGTGACAAAGATGGATAGGATTATAAATGAGTACATTAGAGGGTCAGTTCAAGTTGGACGGTTGGGAGACAAAGTCAGAGAGGTGAGATTGCGGTGGTATGGACATATGCAGAGGAGAGATGCCGAGTATATTGGGAGAAGGATGATAAGGACAGAGCTGCCAGGCAAGAGAAAAAGATGAAGTGTGTACATGTAAATACACTGTATGTCCCACAGTCACTATATGACACAGTTACTGGAATGAACAGCATATTCAGCAATAGACTGAAAATATTGTAGTATGACGAAGTCAAATACAAAAGGTAATTTTTGCCTTCTGCAACAAGACTTTATAGCTAATCTGTCACGTATCTGGGCAGGGGCAATGTTCACCTGAGAATCCCCTGTTATTTTCAGAGTTTAGCTCTACAGATTCCTGAGAGTTATGATGACGACGACAACACTGACAAAAAACGAATAGGTTTTACATGAAGTGGGTAATAAAATGGGATTAAAATAATTCTGAGAAAAATACCAATTCTCCTTTTATTGCCTCCTGTTAAACTAATAACCTCAGTCAAATTTTCTTTGAGGATTTTTAAGTAAAAGTCATGCTTCTTAATGCTGCTCCAGTTGGCAGTCAGATACTCACCTCTGACCCACAATGACCTTCATGTATTATTATAAATGAATTAAGTTTTAATATATTTGATGCAAACTAAAGAGGACTGATAGTGTTATTTATTTGTTATCAATGCTAAAAACCTCAATTTAAAACCTTAATATTTCTTTACAGTACTTATTCATTTATGATTTCATTTTTAGTGATTCTCAGAGATTGCAGAATATTTCTCCAGAGTGTAAATTTACAAATATAAAGTAACAGCAAATTATAAAAAACCTTACCACATTTACTTACATAAACATACATACTAAGGTAAACATACAATACAAAGGTGTAAAAGAAACCAATCTCAATAACTATACATGCAAAAAGCCATAGGAATTTAAATTTCCATCAAAATAAGAATTATGATCAACTCACAACAAAGAAGAAGAAAACAGACACCAGCACCACATAATCCTATACTGGAATGAGCAGTTTCAGAAGATGAATGAAATAAATAACACTATCATAAAATATAAGTATATTACCAAGGAAAGATGTCATTACGTGGTGACAACTTTGAACAACCACACAACGAGAACACAAAATAATTAAGAGGAAAATCAGCGTCTTAAAGGTTTTAAAGTCACAAATTCAAGAAGTTTCTAATTAAAAATGATAGATTTTAGTTGAGAGATCAGAATTGAAAGTCTTGTAGTTTCTTCACTAGTTAATAGAAACCTCTAGAAGGCTGTATTACAAGCCTGGCACAGTCACTGCCTTTCTACATCCTGAATATTTAAGAGGCGTCTAAGTGGAGTTTTTTTCTTCTTTTTTCCCTTATGGAAAGCTTGATTGTAAATAAGTGGATCCAGTGACAGTGAGGTAAGATTTTAAATGGATGACACATTATTCACACTCAGTGGAATATGGGTTTTATGTAGCTGTTGGGAACAGTAAAAGATATAAAAGCTTGTCTTATCGGATTCTTGCTGCTTGGTATATAGTGCTGGTAATTTACAGTTCTTCATTCATGGTTTTTTGATAATGACTCTAAAGATTTTTTTATTATTTTGATGACATTGACCAAAAACATCAGTTTGTCCAGACCATTGATGTTACTAAGTATTCAATTTTCCTTAAAAAAAAGGCAGTTGCTTTCCAAATTAAAGCTGTCAAGAATTTATGCTACTTAACTCCTTGACACTACCTGGCTATAAACCGAGGTGATTTTTTTTTTTTCAATATGCACTTTAAATTTATGTATACGTCTTATTTATTTTTTTTTTAACTTTGGTTTCCATTTTAAAAATATTTACAGCTGTGAGAGCTCCATGTTTGTATTAGACCAATCAATTTGTATCAGTGGCGATCAGCAGGACACAAATTACATTAAGTATATTTGCAAACTATCAGAAGCTTAGCAACAACGAACAACTGCTTAAAGGAAATACTAGCGCCTATATCATCTTTCCTGGTTGAGACAAATACATTAGGGCCCTACTAGCAATTTACAGTGATCCCTCCTCGATCGCAGGGTTTGCGTTTCAGAACCCCTCGTGAAAGGTGAAAATCTGCGAAATAAAAACCCTACGTTTATATTGTTATTTTTATATTGTCATGCTTGGGTCACAGATTTGCACAGAAACACAGGAGGTTGTAGAGACAGGGGCTTTAAAACACTGCAAACAAACATTTGTCTCTTTTTCAAAAGTTTAAACTGTGCTCCATGACAAGACAGAGATGACAGTTCCGTCTCACAATTAAAAGACTGCAAACATATCTTCCTCTTCAAAGGAGTGCACGTCAGGTGCAGAGAATGTCAGAGAGAGAGAGAAAAGCAAACAATCGAAAATCAATAGGGCTGTTCGGGCTTTTAAGTATGCGAAGCACCGCCCGACAAAGCAGCCACAATAAAGGAAGCAATGTAAAGGTAGTCTTTCAGCATTTTTTAGAGGAGCGTCCGTATCCTCTAGGCCAGTTTGCGAACAGCCCCTCTGCTTATACCCCACTCCGTCAGGAGCAGAGAATGTCAGAGAGAAAGAGAGAGAGAGAGAAAGAGAGAGAGAGAGAGAAAAAGAGAGAAAAGCAAACAATCAAAAATCAATAGGTGCTATTCGGGCTTTTAAGTATGTGAAACACCGCGCTGGAAGCATATCGTATATCATGGAGGAGTGTTTGAAATAATCAGTGCGCAGCATGTGCTTACATTACTATATACCCTTTAACAGAGACTTCCTATATGCAATTATATTGTGCATGTCATAAACAAAATGATCCAGGACTTTATCAACTTTCCAACACCACTGAAGTCAATACAGTTGGGGTGTATGTGAGTGTGTACTGGGGTATGCGTCTTTCCCAGAGACATATCCACAACTTTTGGATGTGATTAGCTCTGCTACCTTATCCACAAAAAGATTCCTGGATTTTTCCCAGAAACATTCATGTCACAGATGATTTGCACATTAACAGAAGAAAATCCATCCATCTATTTTTTAAACCCTCTTATCCGGAACAGGGTCAAGGGAAAGACACATCCAATTAGCAAGCATTGTGCACAAGACAGAGTATCAGTTCATCGCAGAGAATGAAATCCTTTTCTACAAACATTGAATCAAGGTTTGCAAACCCTGGCAACTGAGGGCTTACTGGGGAAGTACAGTAAAAAAATGCTTTTTAATTCAAATTGGCAATCATTTACTGAGGGTTGCCAAGGGATCAAGGCAGTGTCACCCCTTCCAACAGCTCTACCCTTGACAGAATACAAGTTTTGGAAGCAATTATAAACAGCAGGTTTTGCCTGCCCTCAACTTGAGCTTCATTACAAGTCACACTTTATTTTCAAAGAGACAGTGGTAATTTACATATCTCAAGTATATATATTTTTATATTAAAGACTGGAACAGTGTAGGGCATATTGCTATACTGATATGGCAGAGGGAAGTTACTCGATTTAGGGTGCTGAATGAGGCTGATAGTTTTGTGACAGGATGTCAGTAAGAACACACAGATTCTCCAAAAAAGGCTTCCTTATGAGTTGTCACAAAAAGGTTAAAAGTCTTTTGCTTAATCATCAGCTATTCATTATTAAAGTATTCATGCAACATTTAGACATTAAAGTCCATATATAAACTCCACACCTTGCCATTTTATCTCTTAACACTAGAATCCCTGAAGCCTACAAAAAACTCGCAATCCCAGCCCTTTATAAGAATGCAATCTGAAAAATAATAATTGTGGTGCTATAACATCAGACTTTTTAACTCATTTATCTTGAGTCCACTTCATGTGCAAGTTATCAATAAACAAGTCAAGTCATGCCATTTTAAAATTTTGACAAAGAAGTTAAAAGTCAGATAAACTAAAGGCATTTTAACACCTGGTTTGTTTGGACCAGTACTTTAGAATTCTGTTATGATTCCCCTGAAAGTCTGGTTCATTTAGGTAGATGTGAAAACGGCAATTGTACTCTGGTGTGAACCAAAATAACCAGACTAAGACCTTTTGGAAAGGTGGTGTCTGTATGGTACAAAGTAAACCCAGGTGCGATTTGTGTGATGTATGAATTTGATCCAAGACCAAATTGATCTGAGTACATGAAATACTATGTATTATGCATGCAACTGTGCATATTGTGATAGTCACACTGAGTGTCTACATTTGGTAATTGGGTAATTTCATTTATAGAATAAGGAGTTAAGAATTAACATGGAGCATTAAAAACAAAATGTAAAAATAAAATATAATACATTCACAGATATAAATGTAACAAGATTCATATAAAACAATGCGCACAATTACTCATCCAATAAGACAGAGCAACTAATTCAAGCTCATAACAGCAGTTCACCATGTTAAAAAAAAAAAAGAAAATTATTTGATGATCAGGAAATCAGGTCTTCTTGTCAAATGGGTTGGTAGGATCATGAACGCAACTGAGAGAAATAAACTGAATAAAAAAAACAAAACTAACATTTACAAATATCATAAATTTACACCGGCTGTTACAGACTGGAATCAAATTTATGTTTTTATTCTAAATTAGTAGGAATAAGAGCAGCTCACTTCTCAAAACTCACTCGTCCGGGATCGAACCCATGAAGTTTTGATTACCAGTCAACAGTTGATACCGCTGCATCACCGAAGCGGTTGTAGTAAATGTGTGTCAATGTCGCACCCTAACATGGGTTCTTTTTCTGCAGTTATATTCTTGAATAGAAGCTCACTTGTTCTGTTATATTTGTACCTTTTGGAAAAATGTTTATTTGATATTTGGACTTCAGGCTTCACACATTACACACTTCATGTCTACATTTTGTCAATTATTACTAAAACATGAAAAAATTTTCTGTTTTAACAATGTGTTTACATAGATCATTGTAGACACGGAACACACGTGAAATGCATGTGTTCCAAATAAAGATATAGTATTTATAAAAGGTGTCATTTTGCTTGAATTCTCACTCTATACAACTCTAAGCAACTGACACGCAGGTAAACAGACTTGAGCTGAGAAAACTGTATGGGGTTGGGGGATGTGACAGTAGGCTGCTTGCTGCTTATCGACACATTTACAGGACAAAAGACGCTGATGGAGAGGTGCAAAGCGATTTAAGGTGGGATGGATCTACGAGTTTTTTCGTAGGCTCTGGTAATTCTAGTGTTAAAGTGCATGTAAACGCAGTGAGTGTCCAAAAGGTCTCTCTCTCCCTTTCTCTTAATATAAGCTCAGGCACTCTGGTAACAGCAGGGTTGCCTATTCTCTAGCATCCTAGCAGAATCTCCTCTTGTCCTTCCTAGGGTGGCACTAATTATTTCCTACCGTGGTGCCTCTAGGTTTTAATATTCAGAATTTTCCTGCAACTATTTATATTGCCCTTTGCCACCTGTTATAATGTGTTTGCAATCCGTATGTACATTTCTGCATAAGTATTTAACATTATTACTGTTTAATATCATTTTGATAATTTTAGCATTATTTTGGTAATGTCATCCAAATGATGTTATATTCTGTAGTTTTCTGGATATTAGCCTCCATTTTGTATCTGTTCCTGCATAGTTGCAGCCATGCTGTTTAAGGTCAAAATGCCCATTGACCGGTCATGTGAAATGTTAAATCAACACTACCTGCCTATATAAAATGGCACCATGGAGCACATCGCATCCAAGCTTTGTTATGAAAGACTTTTTCTTTTATTTTTTTTAGACAAAGGATTATTTAATTATGTTTCTTTTTTTTATTACAACTTCATTTGACCTGTTTTGCCAACACCAATGTGCTATCATCTCTTGGTGTAAAGTCATTTGAGTTAATTTAGAGTTAACTATATATTCTGGTAATAATAACCACCTAGCTGTTGCCCTAGTCTCTCAGGCATCCTATCACAATACTAAATTAAATAAAATACAACTCTCCTGCAAAGACTGCTAACAACATGTACCTTGAAATGAATCAGAGGAATAATTTTGTGCAATATCAGAAGTGCTGCTGCTACGGGTCAATTGCTGTTGATCCTCTTCAACTCCCAAACCCTCAGTATCAGATGATGCATCTCCTTGTTCCTCCACTTCTAAAAATGATAACAGAAACAGTTTAAAATGATATAAAAGACTATAAAAAATGTTTGATCAGATGCACAAAGGTAGATATTTCTCAGGAACTTAAAAGATTATAATAGTTTACTGGCATGTGTAACTTTTCCTTACCTGATTCTAATGGCAGCCAAACTGTCAAGCTTCTGACAAACTAATTATTAAAACTCTTTATGTAAATGTAAAGCTACATCAAATTAGCAAAAAAAAAACCAAAAAACTACTATTTCAAAACAATATGAATGCATGTAGAAACGCCAAAGAAACACATGGAATAAAAATCAGAAGCAAGAAAGAAGCACTCAGAAAATAAAGTAGAAATGAAGTAAAAAGATCGCTTTCAGTACACTACCTGAAAGTCTCTGAGAGCTAGAGTTGTGAGATATACCAGGTAAGAAAGAGCTCATAGTGTGAAGCAGTAGAGGTACACTTTTAGTAGTAGGTAAAGCCTCATAAAGGTGAGCACAGTTGCTGATAGACTGGCTTCGCTTAGCTTCCGTTGGAAAAGAGTAAGAAGAGAAAACAATCAGTTTTTTGTTGAGGAGCTCTACCTAAATGATACAGAAAATAGTTTGTGAACAACTGTTTACTGATATTTAAGATGCATGACATAATTAATGTAAAAGTAATGCTCAAGACATCAAGCAGACTTTAACAAGAAGAGGCATTAACAACACTGATAAAAAAAATCATACCTTTGCCCTGGCAGTTACAAGGACAAACAATTTTTACATTGAAAAAACATTGAACAAGAAATGCAAATTTGATTTATAATGGCTATTGCATCACCTAAATAATAGTTCATTAACTACAGTGAAGCTCTGTAAACATACTATTTAGTTTTTGCAGTTTCATCATTGCTTTACTGTATTGTTAATCTTGCATTTTAATAAACACATTTAGTTAACCACCACTGTTAAATTATGCATGATTTTTTAAAAATATAATTACTAATGTCTGTGAAGTTTAATGCATTAAAGATTTACTTATTCATTTGGCTTCTTTTGATTCTATGGGTGAGCAAAGCTACTCTGAGCCTGTCAGAGTCCCATAACGAATGAGAATGGTGTCAATGTTTTTCCTTGTATATGGACACAGCTCTCACTGTGATAATACAGGGACCAAATAGCCCTTATTAGGGGCCCAGAACCCTGCACTCTCCCTGCAGCCCCAAAGAATCCTATGAGGAACACTGTCATATACGTTCTCTAAGTCCATAGAACACACGTAGATCAATTGTGCACACTCCCATGGCCCCTTCAGGATCTGTTCCGTTGCCTGGACAGAATCCACATTGCTTCTTTTGAATCTGAGGCGCCATGCCTAGCCAAAGTAACTGGAATACTCCCTCCAGGTCCCCTTGGTTAAAAATGAGGACCATAACCTTGGGTCTTCCATTGCAGGGGCACTGTTGTTAATGACCACACAACACTGAAAAGGCATGACAACCAGACAAATTAAAAATTTCAATTAGTATAAACTGTTAAAAAGGAAATGTGAGGATAGACTTAGTTTTCATTTCACACACAGAGTTAAATCATTTCAAAAGTTGATGCCATAACAAAAATAAACAAGTTGAAATGTTAAAAGGCTAAGAGGCAGATGCAACAAGCTTTACCCAAAGTAAATATATACAGTACATACACTGCCAATAATTTGCAGGAAATTTCTAGGAATGTTGTACTCTTACACAACTTAAACACACAGGCCTTCTTCTGCTGTTCAAACACATTTGTACTGCTTTCACCAGCAGATGGTACCTGGGAGTACAAGTAACATGAATGTGTTTAAGCAAAACTAAATCACATTGGAAAGCATGTGTGCAAAGGTGTAATGCACATTTGTAAATGCAGATTCTCTACAATGGGGCACGGCCTATTAAATTAACTTAATGACATGGAGAGATACGTTGATGACTCAGAAGCAGAGAAAGGGTAATTTCAGGACAAGGTTTAATACATTCAGTATTTGGTTTTTATTTATGTCACGGCTGGGAAACAATCCATTTTTTAATTGCAATTAATTGTGCAATTAATAGCAAACACTGGCGATTAATCGTACAATCAATCACAAATCCAGGCATGTTCTAATACCATTGAAAAAAAATATTTTATAGTTTATACTATAGTATATAAATTGTCCCTAGTGTGTGGGTGTGTGTCTCTCTCTCGCATGCGTGTGTGTGTGTGACTTTGGCAAACTTTTCGGTCATAAACCGATTTGTACGTGTTCCAAGACGTTCGTGAACCGAGGTTCCACTGTAGTATTATTATTATTATTATTATTAATCCAAAATGCTGCTGCAAGAATTATTACAAGAACAACAAAATATGAACACTTGACTCCAGTTCTTAACTCCTTACACTGGCTCCTGGTTAAGTGTAGGGCAGATTTCAAAATCCTCCTTTTAACATATAAAGCATTAAATGGCCAAGGTCCGGCTTACTTGTCTGAACTTATCATAAAAGTGGGAGGTCAAGCTTTTAGTTACAGGGCCCCTAAACTGTGGAATGGTCTGCCTGCTACTATAAGAGATTCCCCTTCTTTAAAACTTTTAATTCTTTAAATAAAACATTTCTGTGATTCCAAACTTTTGAATGTTAGTGTCTACACTGCTAATAATAGAAAACTAATTAAGTTATCATTATGAACCGACTGGCCTTCCTTTTATAAAATAGAAACAAGCTAAGAATTAATAAACATTCTCACTAGATTTCTTTGAAAACAGACAGCATCAATAAGACGGGTTATGAAAACTTGAAATTTTTACTTGCAAGGCCCTAGTATCCTTATTCTTATCAGTTGTGGTATTCACTACCAATGTAGAATTCATTGTATGGGCACATCCTGAATGAGGGGGCTCTTAATTTTGTCTCATCTCACACTGCTGCCTTATTCGTTCAACTGCCTCAGTGGAACTATCTTGAAGTGTCCGACCAACTTTCTACATTTTGCCAGCACATTATCAACTCCCCAGTCCGAAAAGCAATTATCTTGGACCGGTGTATACCGTGACCAATGCACAGTATGTGTTTGTTGGGCATATGTCTAGCTGCAGCCACCATGTTGCAAGCATTGCCCATGCCTACTGTTGAAACTTTTCATGTATTTCCCACTGTGACGTGACATCAAAAAAATTGTCCATGTAGTCAGCAGTTCTATGAGGTAGTTGTGGTTGCTAAGTGATGTCCAGTAGTCACACGTCAATGCCACTCCCTTCGCATTTCTATGCTGCTCCACCATTATTGATTTTTCATTCTTATATAGATCCTCAATCTGTAAAGCAATTGTCTGACGTGATGGCAATGTGTATTTAATACTGGAACTCGCCAGTCTAATAATCTTGAAAAACTTCTTCATCTTCAACAATGCACAAGGGTTCATAATCACAAGCAATCCATTTGCTATTGCACTTATTAGAACATCTGCCTCAGAATCTCACATGGGTCAGTTTGACACATGTTTGTAAATTGTAGCTTGTCTCGCATTATCACTCAAAGATGCTTTTGCACCATCATGTTTTGCTTTCAAGTTACAAGATAATGCAGAAGTGCTCCTGCCTGCTTAAATACTGCAAATTACAAATTCTTATCCTCAGGGCCATCAGGCTGTTTTTTAAAATTAAATGAACCAAGTAGCACCACTGCCTGGGCCCTTCCTTTCCATCAGCTTCCCAGTGAGATGCAAACTGAATGTTTTGTTTTTAGGTGTGAATTCTAGGATTGTCATGAGCAAAACTCTCACGTTGCTTAGATCAAGGAAGGAATACTATAGGCCTCTATTAAAATCTTTACTATTAGGGTATCAAAATTAACACATGTGATAATGCAAGAGTTAATGCAATGAAAAAAATGACAGCGTTCCCAGCAACTACTTTATCTATTTTTAACAGATAAGTTTGGATGTTAGATGTCAAAGGTGTTATAATGTTCACAACAAGAAGTCTGCATAAACACAAAATGAAGGCCCAAACTGGGATCTAACCAAGCTAAAATGATTTTGAGAAATTTTGCACCCAAATTCAGTTACTCTGTTTTCCTTTGAAAGGGAGTAGACACATGCATACATGGAAATGGATTCCAGATGTGACTTTACTCAGTATCATTGCTGTATACTTAGAGTTAATTTGCATATAACATTGGGACCTGCAAAGCAAATGTCCCAAGAGCACTTTATTATTTGCTTGAAAAAAATTAAAAAACAAAAGTAAAGAAAAGGCTGGTTAATCAGGAATTTTCATATACTGTCTGTTATTCAGGAAAGAAAGAAATGTAATCTAGGGACACTAGAGATCAGGTCAGGCCAGGTTGGGGAGCATGCACTGGTACAGCGCATTGCCGCACCCACCACACAATGAAACAGCTTGGGATTGGTAACCCCATAGGCAGACACGCGATATAGTTCCACCCTCCAGAAATGACCATCTATCTGCTACAGCCACTTTTTACATAGGTCACTTCTTGGCCTAGTCCAGCCGGTCAGGTCCTCAGCAATGAGGATCCTGCGAGCTGGATCACCATCAGGGATTCACGCCACATGGCCATAGTGCTATAACTGACACTCCCTCACAATGCAGGTAATATGCCTCATTCGGGACTATATCAGCAACTTCTCATTTGACACAAAGTCAAACCAGCAATACCCAAGGATCCTCTGAGGAGACGCAGTACTGAAGGTGTCCTGTCTTCATCTCAGGTCACTGGGTAGCGCCCATGGCTCGCAACCACATAGCAAATCAAGGAACAGCAGGACGCTAAAGACTTGAATTTTCGTCCATATCAGGAGATATCAGGAGCGCCACACACCCCTTGCAGAGACCACATGACCCACCCACCCATGCCATGCTCTCTCAATTTGTCTACTAGCTTCATAGGAAGAGTCACCAGAGACATGAATGTCACTGCCAAGGTAAGCAAACCTCTCAACAAGGTCGACATTCCCTCCGCAGACATACTGTACACACTGGTGATGGCTGTACCCAAGGAGTCATTAAAGGCCTGGATCTTGGTTTTTATCCAGGACACTCACTGTGTGAACATCACTGCATTGTCTGTGATGTTAAGAGCAGTGAATCTCTCTTCACCGTGAGATACCCCACAGCTGATGGACTCCGTGACCTGCCCAACACCCAGTCCATGAAAGTTTTGAACAGAGTAGGAGCAAGAACACATCACAATGAACCCCAGAATGAACTGGGAAAAATGCAGAGATTCTGCCTTCACTCTGCACAGTACTCACAAGTACCAGTGTAAATTATTAACTTTTGATCATTGGCCGTGATTATGTTTTACTGAGCCCTGTAATTAAAGCACATGTATTTAAATAACTTAATTTAGAGAGCTTGATTTTTAGGACATACCCTTCCTCTAATAAGCTAGGGGTGACATATTCCTTTTCCAACTTGATATCCTAGTGCCCTCTTGATGTTACAGAAAGAAAGAAAGAAAGAAAGAAAGAAAGAAAGAAAGAAAGAAAGAAAGAAAAAAAAAAGATGTGCTGTTGTATTTTTTTGGAGTAGATGTTCATTTGCAGTGCAATCATGATTATACAGAAACTCATTTCAGCTTCCACTGAAAAAGATACAACTGCATTACTTTACAAAAATTATGTTTAACAATTATGGTTATATTTTTCGCCAAAAGTATTAAGTTATTTCTCAAAAATATTCAGCACATGGAGACTGACTTTTTCAAAACAGGTTTGATTTCTAGTCTAGTCAGGATTTGCACTCATGTTCTCCATAAGTTTTTTTTAGACTGACTTGTATGAGTGAATGTGTCTAACTGTGGAAAATGACTTTTTTAAGCTAAATACTGAAAATGTGTCAATTAACAAAATTCCCGTTTGTGTTATGGAGAAAATTTCATCCATATTTTAGCTGGGTACACAGTATCAAAAGTTTTTGAGCCCTTTGGTATTAATATGATCACCTAAGCACTGTAATTACATTATTATCTGGGTTTTCTGCATTAATTAGTCATAAAATGTGACTACTTTTATCTGATCTTTACTGAAGTCACAACTATAGACAAACACAGTATGCTTAAGCTAATAACACACAGACAATAATAATCTTTAATGTTTTTATTGAACACATACATCATATAGAGGATGGGCCATTTATATGGATACACCTTAATAAAATGGGAATGGTTGGTGATATTAACTTCCTGTTTGTGGCACATTAGTATATGTGAGGGGGAAAACTTTTCAAGATGGGTGGTGACCATGGTGGCCATTTGAAGTCGGCCATTTTGGATCCAACTTTTGTTTTTTTAATAGGAAGAGGGTCATGTGACACATCAAACTTATTGGGAATTTCACAAGAAAAACAATGGTGTGCTTGGTTTTAACGTAACTTTATTCTTTCATGAGTTATTTACAAGTTTCTCTTTGTTTGCAGCCATTGACATGTCGCAGAGGTTAACACGTGAGAACACGGATAGAAATTGTGTTGATGTCTGGTGAACGCAGTAACCGGGTCATTGCAGCAGATTTCAATGCAAGACACCCTACGAGACCACCCATCTCCCATGCTACAGTTAGCAAACTGCTTGCTAAGTTTCGTGAAACTGGTTCAGTGTTGGATTTGCCAAAATGTGGACGCATGAAAACTGTCACTAATGAAGAAACATCAGTGGCTGTCCTAGCTTCATTCAGCAAGAGCCCACAGCGTAGCACTCGCCGCATGTCACTGGAGAGTGGCATTAGTCGAACATCCCTTCGGCGGATATTAGCTACTCACAAATGGCACCCTTACAAACTCCAGCTACTGCAGCATCTCAACGAGGATGACCCAGATCGCGCACTGAATTTGCAGAATGGGCAAAACAAAAATTGGAACAGGACCCTCAGTTTATGCAGAAGATTTTGTTCAGTGATGAGGCAAACTTTTATGTGAATGGTGAAGTTAACAAACAAAACCACCGCTATTGGTCTGACACTAACCCACATTGGATAGATCCCTCCAAGACTGTTGGAACAAAAAATTGATGGTATGGTGTGGTATATGGGGTACAAAGATAGTGGGGCCATTCTTCATCAATGGAAACCTCAAGGCCACTGGATATGCGAAATTGCTACATGATGATGTGTTTCCCTCTTTATGCACTGAAGCTGGCACGTTCCCTGAGTTTTTCCAGCAAGATGGTGCACCACCACATTATGGGTGTCAGGTCCGAGCATTCCGAGATGAACAATTTCCTGGAAAGTGGATTGGTCGTCGTGGGCCAGTTGAATGGCCCCCAAGGTCTCCCGATCTGACCCCCTTAGACTTTTATCTTTGGGGTCATCTGAAGGCAATTGTCTATGCTGTGAAGATACAAGATGTGCAGCACCTGAAACTACGGATACTGGAAGCCTGTGCTAGCATTTCTCCTGCGGTGTTGCTATCAGTGTGTGAAGAGTGGGAGAAGAGTGTTGCATTGACAATCCAACACAATGGGCAGCACATTGAACACATTTTATAAGTGGTCAGAAACTTGTAAATAACTCATGAAAGAATAAAGTTACGTTAAAACCAAACACACCATTGTTTTTCTTGTGAAATTCCCAATAAGTTTGATGTGTCACATGACCCTCTTCCTATTGAAAAAACAAAAGTTGGATCCAAAATGGCCGACTTCAAAATGGCCACCATGGTCACCACCCATCTTGAAAAGTTTTCCCCCTCACATATACTAATGTGCCACAAACAGGAAGTTAATATCACCAACCATTCCCATTTTATTAAGGTGTATCCATATAAATGGCCCAACCTGTAGTTCCAGTGTGCAGTGAAAAAAGTATTCCTTTGATTTAATATAACTCGTCAAGTCTACTTTGGCAGCAATAACCCCTAAGGAGTGCTTCCTGTAGCAGTGGATTAGATTTGCACAATACTTAGGATGAATTCTGGATCATTCTTTCTTACAGAACTGCTTTGGCTGAACCATATTCTTAGGATGTTTGGTGTAAAATATACTGTCAGGAAAATTCCTATTGGGTTTAGGTTTAAGCAATGACTGGGCGACTCCAGAAGGGTGATTTTTGTTTTTTGAAGCCATTCTGAAGTAGATTTACATTGTTTAGAGTCACTGTCCTGCTGCATCACATAACTTCTACTAAGGTTCACCTAGCAAACAACCACCCTGACGTTATCCTTTGGATACCATGATAAACTTGAGAATTAATTTTTTCCCCTCAATGACAGTAAGTTATTGATGCCTCAAAGGTTCAGCTTTAAGTTCCACCAGTCAAGAAAACATGTCCGCAACTGCATTGTGGGCTGTCAGGACGGTCTTTGGCAACTTACACTGAATTACTTAAATGATTTATTCAATATTTATAAAACAATACAATAGTAATTTGTGTGTTATTAGTTAAAACAAATTGTGTTCGTTCATTATTGTAACTTAGATGAAGATATCCTTTTAGGACAACATATTCACAAATGTGGTTAGTTCTAAATGGTTTACATACCTTTCATGCAACTGAAGAGCTTGTGATGCATTTAAAGTATTTATGATACATTAAGAATTTTCAATGCAATCTTGTCACAAACAGTTTGCTTTAAACATAGTTTTAATGTTCTTTATCAATTAAATGTTTTGCACATCTAGTGGTGTAAGAGCCATTTTCCTAGTTCTATAAAATGTATGAATATTTACTAGATGATAATGCATAAAATATGGGAGGTTCCTAAAACCCCCGTGAATAGAATTGAGTTGGTATTTTCCTGTCATCTCTTAACAGTTTTGAGTAAACAATGTTCTTTAGTAAGTGTTTTGCCTTACCTTGTGTTAGGTATAGAGGCATACGGTTTTTTAACCGTGTCCTTGAAAGAATTTGTTTTATGCTCGCGTTCGTGCTTATGCACGGTGAGCTTGGCGCATATCTAAGTGCCAACGGCCTAAGGGTCTTTTGAGTGTAAAGTAACTCGTAAATTAAAAGATCTAAGTTTTGAACCGTATGTTTAAAGCATACAGAAGAAGAAGTAAATAACCTTTAAGTACAGAAGTAACCAAAGCTTCATAAGAAAAACTAAGTTTATAGAAGATACATTTTTCCCTTTTTTTTGCCTTTATCCTTTGTGTGTAACTATTTTTCTTTTTATTCTTGTATGGATTATTTGCCTTTAACTTTCACTAAATATTTTTAAAACGAACTTTTGGACTGAGAGATTTCTTTGACACGCGTCTTACCCGTGCCTGACTTCACCTCACGCAAAGCGGCAACAAGTGGATATCAAATAATATAATATTAAACTATACTTTGGCAACTGATGCTTTAATTAAAGGTCTTGATACAAGATTTCTTCCACAGAAAGATATAGTGCATTGAAAGTCGATTAGCTGATTTTGCGAATTCACTAACATAACTGGGTAGTTTTGACAATAAACCAAGAACCAGGGTAAACACAATAATATTGATTCAACATCAAATTTACACTCGACTATATCTCAGATATCTTTGAAATGTTTTTGAGTGTGGTGACAGGAATTGAGGTCTGTTAAAACCCCACATAAACATGGAGAGAATGAGGAAAATCTACAAAAAAAGTGATGAGGCTAGCCATTGAACCTAGAAATCTGGAGTTGTAAAGCAGCAGTGCTAACCACTATACCCAGGTAAGAAGAATCAGTGGTATAAATATGGCCTCACTTTTGTCATATCCTATTAAGACTGTTGCCTTGATCATATTCTGATGCAGAGCATTCATTGCCAATTGTGTCCCAGTGCACACTTTTGGAGGGCTTAAATTCTGTAAAAGTTTGGTACTTCAACTTTTAAAGTAACTTATATGCAAGAATGTAGAGACAGATCGCTTTATATGATGAAAAAAGAAACACTTCCAATGTACTCGGTAAACTTAGCAATAATACTGCTGCTACTACTACATCTGTCTAAAGACATTTTCCTCTTCAATAACATAATTATTTTTGCAGCTGTACAGAGTCTTTCACAGATTTCTACCTAATCTTATAAATTTAGTTCAGGTCTCAGTATACCACACTGGCTTAGTGAATTTTGCCGATTCCTCATAACAAAACATTTCTACTGGTAATAAGACAATATCAACATAAAAATAAATCCACACGTGCATACAAGTTCGTATAAAACAACTCACACAAGCACCAGTCAATCTAATCAATCCTAGTACCTGATTCAACCTCAAAGCTTCTATTTTTTTCTGTACTGTACTATTTTAGTTGGCCATTTAACCATGTTGTAACCAGAGAATCAAACCGATCACAAACAGAGTTTGTCATAAACAAACACCTTTTGTGACTGACAATCCACCAAAAGACTGACATACAAGGTGAGGCCTCCTGTCAATGCGATCACAATTTTGGCACAATGCAGACAGTGGAGGTGTATTAATTTTGATGTCATGTACTAAATTACAATCAAGCAATCCCAAGTGAACATTATTAACAAATACTAACAAGCATAAAGACAGCAAACATGAATAATAATACCAAAACACACAATGAAATTACATTCACCTAATATGTCCACTGCCTAAATAAAACTGTGACATATCACCATATGCCCAAGCAGAGCTCGCTATAGAATCATCTAGTTGATCTGTGTTCTTTCTGCAGCATGCAAAGTAATATATTTTACATTTATTTGCTTAGCTGACGCATTTATCCAAAGCAACTTTCACATATTTTATGTTCTCTTTTAGTTATCCAAAAAGACATTCTGCTTACAGAGCCCTGCTTTGTAAACAAACCACAATCGCCACAAATGTGCTGGTGCACAAGCACTGCTCTTGTCAGATAATTCTAACATTTTTTCCTGTGGAGAAAAAACTGTTTCTACCTAATGAATGGTTCTATGTACAGATGCTGCCAAGCAGAATAAGTGAGAAATACTGTGTTATCTTGTGGTAACCTGCCTGCAGTACTGCAGACATTCGTGACATTTCAGAAATTTTCAGTAATGTGATTGTACTAACTTGAAAATCAGTTTCAGTAATCATGATTCAGTAATTATTGCTTAGATCTTTGTTTCATTCCATTTCTTATAAACATAGTGAAATGTTAACTCATTCATGCCACATTTATAGCACTCAAACGTGAAGGAATGTCCTGTTTATATCATATGCAGAAATTACACCTTCTCTTTATCAGCAGGCACACTAGCAATAGAACATTGAACAAGTCTAAGGACATAGCACTGCAAGACATTTCTTATTCTGTTTAAATAGCAAATGCACACACCCAGAAGTGCACTGCATGTGTGAGCATTCTACATTTCTTTTCCAACAAATCATAAAACCAGTTAGCGATCTGTAAGTAATATGAAAAACTGGCATATTTTGAGGAAAAACTGTCTGGTTCCAATCTGTTGCAAATAAACCAGAGCATCATTAAATCATTATAGATATTAATTTATTTAAATTGTCAGTTACGTATATTTCCTGTTTCTAAATAAGAAGTATTTTTCCACTATGGTAACAAATGCAAGTTTTCAGATAAAGTGGAAAACATTATAGCTTTCTACAAAATATACTGTATACTCTATGCTAAAAGTTATAACATCCTGTGCATTTCAAGTAATTTTCCAAAACAGTAAGTGACCTACAGCTGCAAAATTTTCTATAAAAATTATTTAAATACATATAGTGCTACAAGAAAGTAAGCAATTTATCCCAAACAAATGATGCATCACAATCAACACCTTTTGGTGATTTTTGCCAAGCTCACAACATGGTAGTTTATGTGTGAAATACTGTAAGCAGAGGTTGTCCATCCATCCATTTTCCAACCTGCTGAATCCGAACACAGGGTCACGTGGGTCCATTGGATCCAATCCCAGCCAACCAATCCCGGGCAGGCTGCCAACCCACCGCAGGACACACACAAACACCAAGCACACACTAGGGCCAATTTAGAATTGTCAATCCACCTAACTTGCTTGTCTTTGGACTGTGGGAGGAAACCGGAGTGCCCGGAGGACACCCACGCAGGCACGGGGAGAACATGCAAACTCCATGCAGGGAGGATCCGGGAAGCGAGCCCAGGTCTCCTAACTGCGAGGCAGCAGCGCTACCCACTGCGCCACTGTGCCGCACAAGCAGAGGTTGTATTGCACCTTTTTCTTGGCTGGCACCATAGGTAAATTCAGCTAAATATATAAAAATAATCTTTTGCATTTTGTTGTATCGATTTTTTTTCCCCTAGACAAGAATAAAATATGTAGCTAAATATCATGTTCAAAAATGAAACTATTTCACTTTTAATTGACAAAATGGTTTCTACAAAAGGCTCTAGTGATTGAACTCCAGGACAGGAACTAGCCACCCTAGGTGTGCATTTTTTGTGAGTTTGCCTCACATGTGACATGTTCATTGGCTGAAATCTTGAATCATTATTTATTCTCTGTCAGAGAATAATTACGATTAAACAAAAATAAAAGATATGCACAATGCATGAATATAAAGTTTTAATAAATTAAAAAAAAACTTTGAGTACTCAAGTTGCATTAAATTTCAGAATAAGCGGTTAAAACAGTGAGCCATGCCATGGAAAGAAAGCTGTTTGCAGAAAACTTGAAATCACTTGATGGCTGAATGAGAACAATAAGCAAAAAAAAAAATTGTTTCACTGGGCATTTAATAAAGTCAAGAGAAAATGGAAAACATAGAGTTACATAAAAATAAAGAAGTTTGTTTTAAAAACCAATCTGTGGAACCTTGCTTTAAACAGTTTTCATTTGGTTTGTGGAATATAAAAATAACCTGATTTATAGATAATTTAAATAAAATATTCCATGATCATATTGCAGCATTTCAAGGTGTTATGAGCATTAATGCTCTAGGAAACTTGGTTCAATTCCCATTCAACCTATGTCTGCAAGGTTCTCCTTGAATCCATGTTAAGTTTTGTCAGATTGTTCATTTCCTCACACATCACAAAATGATTCATATTATGTCCTTGTGCATGAGTGTGATGGATGAAGTGGTAACTTGTGCAGTATTTGTTCCTACTTATTTTCAGTGCTTCCTGCACCTGTGATCTTGGCATAGAATAGTAATTTTATTGAAACAGAAACACTTCAAGATATTTTAATATATTTATCATAACACATTCTTGCCTAAGGAAAGTACCTGCTTATGCATGTGTTGCCTGTATAAAACCTAAACAAACAGATCATTCTATGAAATATTTTTCAAATAACTAAACTTCACATCATTAGTACTTTCAAGACCACTAACAGCTAATGTATTTAAACATCTGGGAAAGGAACATTTTACTGTAGTAAAAGTTTTCCAAATACTCTAAAATGAATTTAAGTGTAAAAACAATTTAATACTTGAGATTACCTGTTGCTTTTTGTCGAACAACATTTCTTGCTTTTTCCACTCCTGGAGCTCCAGAAGTGGTAGCACTCCTCATCCTCATTGGCTCCTGTGCTTCAGGATGACTTCTCCAGCTTAAAGAGAATGACCTACCAACACCGGCTCCCTTCTGCACATCCTGACCACCACCTTGTATTAAATTTAAGATAAGAATTATTATTTATCTTGCCAATACAAAATGCACCGTTGCAATACCATTCTCAAACAAGTTACAGCAATTTTATAAAACAAGCACATTTCACAATTTTACACTCAAAGCTTTTTACAAGCTCTTAAAGCCAACTAGAACAAAAATTATGTTAAGACAGTGTTTCCACATGGCATGGTCAGCATTTACTGAAGCTTATAAGGTTAGTAGCACCTGGATCCAATGCAACTTGCCTATTGAACAAAGATTGGAGTGGAGGATGCAATTATCTGTCTGATCCACAAGGCTTATTCTCACCTCGACAAAGATGGCAAGAACCATAAGGATTAAGTTATTTGATTTCTGACGTGCCTTTAATACTATCTATCTATCTATGTTAAGATGAAAGTTCACAGATATGCAAGTGCACAAGTCTTTGAGGTCCTGGATAATGGACTATCTGTCAGGAAGACTGTAGTCTGTGAGACTCAAGGACTATGTCTCTGATATAAATGTAAGCATCACTGGAGAACCAACAAGGAACAGTCCAGTCTCATTTTCTCCTCAGTCTGTATGCATAAGACTAGAAGTGTAACACCAAGTCGTGTCAACTTCAGAAATTCTCTGATTATGCACTAATAGGGTGTGTTGACAAGGGGGATGAGACAGAGTACAGGAGTCAGGAGAACTTAGTTCTTATTGCACCAACAAACAATCTGCAACTTTATATCAGCAAAACCATTTAACTGATTATTGACTTTCATGGCAGCAAAGAGCCTATATGTCCAGTCACTATTCAGAGAGTGGATGTGGAGGTGGTGCACTGCTACAAGTACTTGGGGCTCTACATCAATGACAGGATATACAGAAAAGTGTAAAATATACTTTTTCCACCCTCAGGTGGCTATAATCCTTTGTCTGTACTGACATCTTTTACATATTCCACATCTATGTAATGGGTCAGTGTGAATTTCTAACTGTGGTGTGCTGGGCTGATAACATCATTTTAAGACAGGCTAACTGAATTAACAAGCTACTTATAATAGAGGGCTAATTTATGTAATGCAATCTTGACCCCCGGAGGTAGTAGCAACAGAAAGAATGATCTGTCTGTCTGGCTATCTACACAAAATGTTGCACATCCCTTCTCTGACACAGTAATATTGATTATTTTCAGCCAACAAATTGTTCTGCACAAGTATGGGGCTCCATTATACCAACGGCAGTTGAGCCAACCAACATTTTTGTGAATTTGAGAAAGCTTATTTGTATAGATTAGTTTGGATCTCTTCCTTTTAAGAATAATCTAAATTTGACCTACAGAATTTCCTCCAGGAGTTCTGGTTTTTGCAAAATAAAATTTTTTTATTGTATTTGGGGATTCTTAAACAGTGTTTACAAAAAGAAGCAAAGATAGATGAGCAAGTAAGTTTCATTCATTATAAAGAAAGACTACTTTTGTAATGTGAATATTTCTTATTATAAAATCATGTTCTAGAAATAAACCTAAAGGTCTGACCACAAAGATCAAAAATCAACGCTATTCACTGTCATATTTTGCTTATAGACATGGCCATTACTATGCTATTAAATACCTACCACATGCATTTTTGTCACTGGTCATGTTGTTTGTTCTGTCACTGAACATTTATGGACACTTTTTTATTTTTTGAATTTTTATCCTGTTTATTTTGAATTTTCAGCAATTGCTGACTGATTTATTCTTACATTCTGGTCTATTAGTTTTTGATAAAATAGTCTATTGTCTACACTTGTTCCTGACCAGGTTCCCTTATCCTTTGGTTGCTAGATTCACATGTGACTTTCTCCTTTAATCCTGTTAGTGACTGCAGTCCTGTGCTGGGATGAGACTGCTCATCTCCTGTACTGCTCTGATTTAAATGAGTATTGACCATAAAAGCTCAAGGTGGAGCAGGTGACAGATTTAGGAATGTGCTAATGGGCCAAAAGCACTGAATTTGATGAATGCTCTACATCAAAGAATCAATGATTAGAAAGACATGTTTCCATACAGATGCAGCCTGAACCTGATGGTTACAGTGTGGTTGAATGCTGCCTTGAAACCAATTATGTATTAAAGAATGTGTATACCAAAGACTAGTTCATTCACTAAACAAATTAATAATATTAAAGATGCATGTTATGTTTTTGTAGTCTACAATTCAGCCAATCTTCTATAATGCCTATTAATCAGAAACAACAAATGTTCAGTTACCTTTAAGAAAAAATGTCATACTTCTCTAGCTGAATATCATTTACTTGGGTCATTCCATTGTAAATCAGATGTAATGTTATAATATATTTTAATGTAGAGTTGACTTTATTTCAAAAGCGCTTTACAACTAAACTGACATTGCTGATGCATGCTCAATAAAATTTTAGATTATGTGGTACAATTACCTATATACCTAACAAACCAGTCACCAGCTTCTTCTGCTTCATAAAAAACAAAGTTAAGGTTTATTTTTCTTTAGCTATTTTTTTTTTTGCTTTCATTACTCATGTTCATGTGACGAGTGACAAATGTTTGAAAACTTGTATTTCTCCTCTTTTTCCAAGACAGATTTGTCCCTAGAGGTTAGGGAGGCATAGTTTATAGAATGTAACCCTGTTACATCTAACACACCCTGCCTGTAAATGCTGATTCATCAGGTTTGCAAAGTGCATACAGTCTTATGCATTAGCTGAAGCATGTATTTTTCTTATGACCTAGCTATTCATAGTTACAACACTGCACATATGAAAAAATACTTTAAAACTCCGCTACCCATTCAAAATGGCCATATAGAGTTTTTATATTCAGAGACTCACAGAGACACAGATTTCAACTGGAAATAAATTAAAGATCATACTAAGCACTTAAACTTTAGACTTGTAGAGTGATTAAGACATTTTACCAGGAGCCAAATCTGATACAAAAATAAGTTATTGAAACAAAACAAACCATTGCAAAATTAATTTGAAGATATAATAAATGATGTGGTGTTTAATATAAACTGGTAACATTACATACAGTACTGTGAAAAAGTATTTCTATCCTTCTGGATATGTTTTTATATTTCTCACAATGAATGGCTTTAGATCTTTAGACAAAATGTAATATTACATTGAGGAAATGAGAGTAAAAATACAATCCCAGTTCTAAATTGCTACTTAATATACTTAAGTAATAGTTATCCAACACCTGCATTGCCACTGTGTAAAGGTAACTGCCCCTATAATATAATTAAAGTCAGCTGACTGAACACAGCCAGACCTGATTATAGCCAGCTCTGCTGAATCTAAGCCTCGCCATCTGCTGATCCTTACCATCAGAGTGAAGCATTCACCAGAAGGTTTCTAAAAGAACACTACAGTATGTCTCAATAAAATGATCATTCAAAATAGATGAGGAAAAAAACTGATGAAACTTTGAACCAATCAGAAAAAGGTTATGAAGCCATTTACAAGGCTTTGGGACGCAGGAAAGGTCAGCCTGCCAAAATTATCCTAAGGGCACAGCAATGACTCATTCAGGTGTAGGATCCTAGAAATACATTAATAATAATACATTTTATTTATATAGAACCTTCCAGATTCAAATAACTGCAGGTGCCTGTAGCCTCAGATAAGGTTGGTGTAAGTGACTCCACAATTAAAAAAGACTTGAATAAAAATGAGATTCATGGATAAAGCAGCAAGTAGGAGACCTCCATTATCCAAAAGTAACACCATGGTTCACTTCACATTTGCAAAGAAACATCTGAATGAGCTCCACACATTCTGAAATAAAGCCTTTTTCAACAACAAAATTCTCACTATGCCTGGCATAAAGCTAGTACAGCATTTGACAGTATGAACATCATACCTGCAATATGATGATGTAGGAGTGCATTGGTGTCTCAAAACACTAAAAACCTGGAGCACTTTTCATTATTAAAGGAAGTATATATTCTGCACTTTACCAGAATATGGAATATATATATATATATATATATATATATATATATATATATATATATATATATAAAGGACATGTCCGATTATCTGTCCATAACATGAAGTTAAAGTTTAACTGGGTTATGCAACAGAACAATGACACAAAACAAAAAATCAAGTCTAAAACTGAATAGCTCAGAAGAAGCAAAATTAAACTTTTTGCGTGGCCTAGCTAAATTCCTAACTTAAAATCAACAGGGATACTGTGGCTGTACCTGCCACTACAAACATATCTACCAACACGTCTGAATTAAAGCAGTTCTAAAATTCCTCAATAGAGATGTAAAAGAGTGGTATTAAATTATAAGAAGCGTTAAGTCATGATTATTGCTGATAAATGTGCTAGAGCCAAGTACTGAAACTATGGAGGTAATTACTTTTTCATGAGTATGATTAGGGGTGTTGGATAACTTTGTTCCTTGAATACAGGAAGTAATTTTAAAACTGTATGCATAGTGTCTTCATTCATGTTTCCTTTCTCTATATTGCATTTTGTCCAACTGTCTGACGCCATTCATTGTGTAATATATGTAAAAAAAAATGTGGATATTGAGATGGGGAGAAAATAATTTTGATAGCACTGTATCCATAATATTTTAGTAAATGATTGGAATTGTAGACATCTATACCAGTGCCCACATTCACCAAATTATTTTTGTTATGACAAACTGCCATTATCTCAATTTTTTTATATACTGTACTTAACCTGTTTCACATTAAATTCTTGTGTTAAAAAATAATTTATTATCCTGCTGCTGGGCAGGGTCTCGGTATACTAATGATGTACTGTGCAACTGATGATAAAACAGTCAGTACAATAAATAAGTGCTGAATAGCAATATCAACAATTAATAAGATATAACTTTGGTCACAAGTCAGGCCTGCACTCAGTGTTCAATGCTGCATTCACAAAACAGATATCCACAGCTTATTAACATAGGAAAGGAAAGCTACAGATGAGTAACAATCAAACAAAATGCCTATACAGAGAATACAACTAGAGTATGGAATGATTAAATCTGTGACAAAACCAAAAAAAAAAATAAAAAATCAGGCAATCAAAAATAAGGAAAAATTGCCACATTTTAAAAGAAAAAATGTTCAGACTTTGAGTGATAACAATGTAAAACATTCTTTCTACCTAATATAAAGTGACCTTTTCTACTCTATATTCAGTACAAGCACCACAAATTTGAGATAAACGTTTAATGAAAGACCTTCACCTTTCATTTACTGGTATTTCTACCACAGGCTGTATATTTTACTAAAAAAAAAAATTTAATAAACTATTTTTTGTTTTCCCTCCTTAATTATTACTGAAAACAGGTATCAGGATGAATAACTGTCAGAACATTCTTACTGCACAGATTTTCTCTCTTAACAGCCGTTTATATGCATTGATGGATTTAGCATATACTCATACCTTTGATAGTTAAAACTGTATTTAACAATATAAAAATTAATTCTCTAATCACTATATTAAAAACACCAGCATTACTGTAACATACTGTATAATTATTAAATATATAAACTGTTTTATTATAAGCAAAGTTAGATAATGAAAATTCATAAATATTATGAAAATGTTAATGCTAAAATGGATGACTGCATTTCGCCAGCCTCATCCACCAAAACATTCACTATTGACTTCTAAACAAAGCACAAAACTCTGATTGGGCATTGACATAATAAATTATTGAAGTCACACATACTATAGTTTAAAGCTTTCACAAAAAACTTCTCAAGCATAGTTTTAGTTACTGAAGCTAGCAGAATAGTGAATGAGCATTTGTATTATGTAATTTTAAGCAGTCATAAGTTGTTTATTGTTTGTTTAAATAAATGACTGATGGCAATTCCCCGGAAAGGTATGATTCAACATATCTTGATTCAGAGATTAATGAACAATTTTAAAATCCCTGTTACTGAGAAGGGCAAGACAGACATCCAGTTACTATAATACCAAAATGACCAAGTTATGAAAAAAATAGGAATTTTACAAAACCAACTGACTCTAATAAGTACTTTAAACATTACAAAATACAAGTAACACCTTACCTCTGCCCCTTTGTTTCTTTTCCTTTAGTTCACTCAGTTTGTCAAGTGGCAAGTTACTCATGTCTAGGCCATATACATATCTTGCAAGTACTGCTGTTAATGAATCCATAATGTAAGCCCATTCATTGATCAATTCTTCCCAATCAGTGAGGGATGACAGAATGCCAAGTAGTTCGTCCCAGAGCTCCCGAGAGATGAACACACTTAAATTGGCTCGAATCCAGGCAACAATAACAGTCTAATTTTATGGAAAAATAAGAAAAATATATATACATTTCTAGGAAAAAAAAATTCAAATACTTTTTTTAAATATCTTGCATTTTTTTTTGTAATAATTTTTCAACTTTTCAAGACATACTCTACATGGCTAAATGTTAGTGAACTCCTGAACATCACCCCTAGATGAGCTTGTTGGACTTTCCATTCCAAAACCATTGGCATTAATATGGAGTTCCCCTACTCGCCAACAATCCCCACCTTCTTGGCAGCTATAGTGTAACAGCCTCCACTCTACTTTCCAAAAGATTTTGGAGTGTGTCTGTGGGAATCTGTGTACCTTCGGCCAAAACAGAATTTCTGAGGTTGGATACAAATATTCAACATCCCAAGGGTGTTCAATGGATTTTGGTTAGGGCAATGGCATGCCACTTGAGATTGTGCACACAAAATCTCATCAAACCAAATCTTTACGGACCTGGCTTTGTGAACAGGGACACAGTTATGTTGAAACAGAAAATGACCTTTCACAAACTGTTGCTACAAAGTTGGACATGTACAACTGTCTAAATTATCTTTGTATGCTGTAACATTAACAGCACCCTTTAGTTGAACCAGCAGGCTTAGCTCAAACCCTGAAAAACCACCCAAACAATTACCTCTCTTCCACCAAGTTTTACAGTAGGGACTATGCAGTCTGGATAATAGTGTTCTCCTGGCATCTTCCAAAACCAGATTTGTCCATCAGACTGCCATACAGTGATGAATCATACTTGAACTCAAAGAAAATGTTTCCACTGCTCCAGAGTCCAATGGTGGCATGCTTTATAAAACTCCAGTTGACATTTGGAACTACAAATAGTCATGATGGGTTTGAATGCAGCTTCTCAGCAAAAGAAAACCATTTCAAAAAGTTCCAGACACACAAGTTGAGTGCTGATGTTGGTTCTTGAGGTAGTCTGGGACAATGTGAGTATTGCAACACAAGATAGGCATTTTTTTCATGCTATGTACTTTAGCACTTGGCAGCCCCTCTCTGTGAGTTTGCATGGTCAGTCACTGCATAGCTAAGCTACTGTTGCTCCTAGATACTTCAACCACAGAATAATAGCATTTACCTATTGACTTGAGGCAAATGTGGCATCTTTGGACAGTTCCACAGTTAAACTGACTGTGCTCTTCAGTATGACCCATTCTACTGTCAACTGAGATTAAACATCTATATGCACCTGTTAACAATGGGTCTGAAACACCTATATTTAAAAATGTAGAAGGTTGTCTACATACCGTTAGTTGATTGTTTTCCTGCAGTCACACAGAAAGGCAATTCATAACTATCAAAGCTCTTGCTTGTTTAAACTATTTATTTGAACAAGACGGCACATTTAGCTTGAAATATTACCATACAACATCAACATATTTTGGAAGAAAAAAATGGCTATTACTAATCAGCGCTTCTGTGGCACTCTTTCATGCAGGCAGGCTACCAAAAACTGTTTTGATTATACATCATCTTATTAACATAAAAGTGGCTAGTTACAGTTGAATTGTGCAGTGGATTCAAACTGTACATGGTTATTTCTTTCTTGAAGAAATTTTTAAAAATAAGATGAAGCAGGAAAAAACATTTGAATCATTAAATTTAATTAATGACAGAACATCCTATTCAAATAAACACTTCCTGTTGCTTCACAGAAATCATCTCCCATCCTGTAAATCTATATATTTGTGTTATGTATACATATTATATTCACTTGGTCGAATAATATTTTTACTTTCTCGTATACGTAGTATAGAGAAAGTATAGTAATAACGAAAAAATTCAACCTTGAGATTTTGATGAATCTCCACGTTTCATGCACTTATTTTGCTCATTTTTGCAATTGTGTGGGTGTGTGTGTATGCATGTATGGGAACACGATAACGTGAGAACGCTTTGAGCTAGATGAAAATGTTAGTTTTCTATCGACTTTTGGGCAGCATACATCAACCGGTAATGGTACTTTACCTGAACACATTTCAAAATTTAATTTAATAAGAAGAGAAAAATAACTGAAATTTTATATTGTCATTGGATAGGGTAAGAAACACATAGATATAGAACTTAATCAGATAACTAGAAATGATATCTTAACATGTATCAACTTGTCTGAACTTTTTTCATTACCTACAATAAATTTTTGATTTGAAAATGAGAGTTAAAAAGCAAATATAATCACATAGGTAGAAGAAAATTAATCAGTTGCATACACGTTTATGCTCTGATTTTTCGTATAAACACAATGAAAGAGTGAAAGACAAGGTTAGAATAATATATAATTTTGGGAATATTTAATTATTCATCTTATTTAGTAACAGTTTATTATCTACATTGCACATATTATTTTTAACTGTTATGTAACCTATTGACAATGAAAATAAATTACATGGTACACACATAAAATAAGACAGTAACTGGAAATGTATCTAATCAAGTAACAGAACTATGAAGTAAACCTGAAATTCACTTAGTTACATGTTTTGTTTCACAAGTAGACATATTCATATAATTATTATATACTCTACATATATGATAAAGTCGAGTACAGAACACTCCAGATTTTGTAGTATGTAGTTCTGTTTATTCTAATCTGTTATGTATGCACTCTCAGGCATATTTGCTGTAAATTGACAAAAATATGGCTTTTATTTTCTCTAATTATTCTTCCAGTGCACATTTATTATGCATTCTTTCAACTGTTATGAAACTCAAGTTTCTGTAGAGAAATTATACAGTTAATATTTTGTTTCCGGTGGCAACTAAACACAAATATAATCAAGTATCTTATTGAACAGTTGTTTTGTCAAACAGTGCCAGTTACAACATTCCAAAATGAACTTTTAAAGCAATGGGGATACTGACTCCTATGTACAGTTTCAATCATTATTACAGTTAGTTCCTAATTTACACTGAAAAGTGTACTACAGTCTAACATATCTATAAATGTATTGTATTAATACTAACAGAACTATTGTAAAATGTCAATATTAAAGGGGAAAAACTTGATTAACCTGAAATAAAACATGTTTGATCTATTAGGTAAAGCTAATAAAACAAATAAGATAATGCTAATATTCTGTTTTAAAACCTCATCTAATTGCTCTTTTGCTATTAAACGCCATATTATAAACATCATGATGGCCACAGATTAATGAAATTATGGTAGATCTGAATAAAATTTCAAATAAAATGAAAGGGGTGGCTGTAACATTGACAATAAATTCTGTATGGTTAATATTAGCAACTAATACTGTTATAAACTGAAGTGTGTAGCTACAGTATATTGATAAAACACTAAAATTACATGGACACTGTGAAATCCATTTATTATGAAATTTGATGTACAGCATTTTGTGTAAGCCCACCCTCCATGGAAGAAGTTATACAGCATTTTTAAGTTAACCTGTATTTATAAAACAAGAAAAGTACAAAAAGCAGACAACCACATTTAATAAACTCACATTTTTAAAATAGTGTATTATTTACTACAGAGGCAACTGAAAACATACTACAATTTCTCATATATGGATATCTTTTTTATATAATATATATTAAGCTTTATATAATATATTATGCTTTGCTGCTTTTAGAATTAAACATTACTTTAATGGGAGTATTTATAAATAGAAAATACTTTCCATTTATTAGCATTCTACAACTTAACACTAGAATTACCAGAGCCCACGTCCCACCTTAAATCACTTCTCACCTTTCCATCAGCATCTTTTGTCCTTTAAATGCGTTGATAAGCAGCACAAGCAGTCTACTATCACATCCCCCACCGGAGCACAGTTTTCTCAGCTCAAGTCTGTTTACCTGCGTGTCAGTTGTTTGGAGTTGTATATTCAAGCAAAATCACACCTTTTATAAATACTACTACTACAGAACAAGAGTGCTTTTATTCAAAAATATAACTGCAGAAAAACAACACGCGTTAGGGTGCGACATTGACACACATTTACTACGATTGCTTCGGTGGCGCAATGGTAATCAACTTTTGACTGGTAATCAAAACTTCATGGGATTTATCCCCCAACGAGTCCGTTTTGAGACGTGAGCTGCTTTTACTATTCTTACTATTTTAGAATAAAAACATACATTTCATTTCAGTTTGTAACAGCCAGTGTAAATGTATGATACTTGTAAAGGTTAGCTTTGTTTTTCTTTTTTTTTATTCAGTTTCATTCTCTCAGTCGCGTTCACGATCCTACCCTACCACCCCCATCCCCCAATCTGACAATGCTGTTTTAACATAAAGACGTGCTATAGCTCTCTGCACTCTGTAGGAACTAAGTAAATAAATCCAAATAAATAACATTCGATCTGGCTTTTATGTTAGTAACATATAAATGTTGATGTACAAGTATAACAAAACAAGTGCACTTTTATTCAAGGATATAACCGAAGAAAAAAGTAAGTCACAAGTACATTGCAGAGCTTCCTATGATTAAGCAACACGGGCATGCTCAAAAAATACATCTGTAATGCCACGAAAAGTGCACGCAGACACTTCAGTTCGCAAGCATTGGTACAAGAAAGCAGTCAGAATTCTTTTTAGGGCAGTTTCATTCTTTCAGTTCACATAAAGACGTGCATTCACGTGCCAATGCTTGCAAACTGAAGTTTGTACTTGTGACTTTCTTTTATCTTTGGTTATAGTCCTGAATAAAAGTGCACTTTTTTTGTTATACTTGTGCATGAACATTTATATGTCTATCTAGCTATCTATCTATCTATATGTTCCTTACATAAAAGCCAGATCAAATGTTATTTATTTGGATTTACAGTGATCCCTCACTATATCGCGCTTCGACTTTCGCAGCTTCACTCCATCGCGGATTTTAAATGTAAGCATATCTAAGTATATATCACAGATTTTTCGCTGGTTCACGGATTTCTGCGGACAATGGGTCTTTTAATTTATGGTAGATGCTTCCTCAGTTTGTTTGCCCAGTTGATTTCATACAAGGGACGCTATTGGCAGATGGCTGAGAAGCTACCCAATCAGAGCACGTATTACATATTAAATAAAACTCCTCGATGATATACAATATGCTTCCCGCATGGTGCTTCACACACTTCAAAGCTCAGCCAGTATTGATTTTTGATTGTTTGCTTTTCTCTGTCTCTCTCACTCTCTCTGACATTCTCTGCTCCTGACGGAGGGGGTGTGAGCAGAGGGTCTGTTTGCTTAGAAGATATGGACTCTCTAGTAAAAAAGAAAGACTACCTTCACATTGATCCCTTCATTGCGGTCACTTTATCGCGGGTGCTTCGTATACTTAAAAGCCCAACAGACCTATTGATTTTTGATTGTTTACATTTCTCTCTCTCCCTGACATTCTCTACTCCTGCTGGCACTCCTTTGAAGAGGAAGATATGTTTGCAGTCTTTTAATTGTCTCTGTCTTGTCATGGAGCACAGTTTAAATTTTTGACTAAAGGGTGTTATTACATGTCTAGAGGGCTCTAATAATGTTAAAAAACGTATTTAGAAGGTAGTAAACAGGTTTTCTATGCTCTAACTGCGAAAATATTACATTTATAAATAAAGAATACTACTTCGTGGAAATTCATTTATCTGTCTGGTGTGGATTAACCGCTATAAACGAGGGTTTACTGTATAACGCGGAGTAATATTTATATGTGCGGAGAATATTTATAATCAGTGTGGAAGAGTTTCTAAGGGCTTAAAATATATAAAAATAACCATACAAACATATGGTTTCTACTTCAGGGATTTTCACCTATCGCGGGGGGTTCTGGAACGTAACCCCCACGATCGAGAGGGATTACTGTATTTACTTACTTTCTACAGAGTGCAGAGTTATAGTGAGTCTTTATGTGAAAACAGCAGTGTCAGATTGTTCAGATGATATGGGTAGGATCGTGAACGCGACTGAGAAAATGAAAATGAATAAAAAAAAAAAAACAAAGCTAACCTTTACAAGTATCATACATTTACACCGGCTGTTACAGACTGAAATCAAATGTATGTTTTTATTCTAAAATAGTAAGAATAAAAGCAGCTCACATCTCAAAACGGATTCATCGGGGATCAAACCCGTGAAGTTGATACTGTTGCGCCACCGAAGCAATTGTAGTAAATGCGTGCCAATGTCGCACCATAACGCGTGTTGTTTCTCTGCAGTTATATTTTTGAATAAAAGCGCACTTGTTCTGCTTTATTTATACCTTTTGTGAAAGTGTTTCTTTGATATCTGGACTCCAGGCTTCACACATTATAAAATACATGTCTACATTTTGTCAATTATTACTAAAACATGAAAAACGTTTTTTTTTTTAGCGTGTTTACATAGGTTGTTGTAGACACGGAGCACACATGAAATGCATGTTTTCTAAATAACGATATAGTATTTATAAAAGGTGTGATTTTGCTTGACTTCTCACTCTATACAACTCCAAGCAACTGACACATAGGTAAACAGACTTGAGCTGAGAAAACTGTGCGCCAGTGGGGGATTTGATAGCAGACTGCTTGCTGCTTATCAACAAATTTAAAGGACAAAAGATGCTGACGGAGAGGTGAGAAGCGATTTAAGGTGGGACGGATCTACGAGTTTTTTCGTAGGCTCTGGTAATTCTAGTGTTAAAGAAAGATTTTGACAATTGCACCATTTTGGTCAAGCACATTCATATCAAACGATCTCCAATAAACACTTTGCTGATATAATAGTGCAAATATATTATATTAAATTTCATGAAATGAAGTTCATTTGTGTTTTTGCCCACCATTGTCCTTTCCACCTTCCCTGTTACCTTAAGTAAAAAGCATAAAGTGTAAAAAGTGCAAAGCACTATTAGGAAAATAATTTTCACAAATATAAAATGTTAAAGAAAATAATACATTTTTTTCTAGTTTAAGCTTATGCATTCATAGACAATTTGGGAAGCAAATGCACTTTCATAGAGTCATAAATTTGTCTTACATGAATAATTGTCTACTCATATTGACCTAAATACATTTCAACAATAAGATTGATAAAGATCCATTCTTTTTAGTTTATTAACGTACTGTGGCACAGTCTTAAAGTAGCTCAAATGCTACAGCTATATAGGGAGACAGAAATAAAACTCACTCGGAATAGCTGTCCAGCAAGACTGTCAGCAAATATATCCTTTCCCTGGCCATCTTGTGGTCTTCGCACCAGAGTGTCAGTCACCCTAAGCAGCACTTGTAACATTTGTTCCCTGTGAAAGGTCCACATATTTTACTCAGATTGTGTAAAACATAGTAAATGCTACATTAAATGAAAAGTCAGATAGCAAACAGAAGTGAAGGTAAGTGTCAAACATGAAACATCCAAGATGTGAAAGAGCCAAGGAATTGAGCTGTAAATTGCAAAGTCAAGGTGAAGAATGAGTGAAACTTTCATTCTGGGAAAACTCACATTTAATTAAACTGCAGTCAGAAATCAGTGGTAATTGTGTCAAGTAAGGGAGTCAAGTAAGTTCAGCCTATTGAAAATGTAATACATACTTATTTTAATATAGACACCTTTATTTTATAACAATACGATTTTACAAACAATGTTAATGTGAGCAGTGCAGTTTCAGATAACAAAGCATCATTGCGCACAAAATAGATAATTCAGAATATTAGAAAATCAAACTGAACACCGAAATGTTTTGTTTGTCAACCACTCTTTAGTTATTTCAGTTTTTACTGGATTTTTTGGACATTAGACATTTTTGGTTAAATGCAACTCAAACATGTATGAATTAAATGTATTTTAGGTTAGTGTAACCAAAAGCTAACATGAATGTTTATGAGTATTGATGACTTCATTTACCTAAAAGCACTAATCCATTAGTTATTTGAATGTATTTATAGCTGTTGTTTTCTTTCAGTTTTTTTTTTTTTTACTTAGTTTTAGTCTTTAACTCCAAGTAGCAAGTAGTTATTTAGTTTTGCTTTTTTTATTTACTTATTAATTTTTGATCTTCTATTGCTATTTGTTTTTGTTTTTTTTTTATTCGTCATTCTGTCTTTAATAATATCCTTTGTGTGACTTTTTAGGAGTATTCTTCATAATTACTAAGTACTGCAATATATACTAAACCATTTGTCATTATTTGTGTTGATCTAAGAAATTCATCAAAGCATTTTCTGCAGTAAATATGCTGTGTTCAACAGTGGCCTTCTTTACCAAATTTTCTTGAAATTCACATTCGGCCACCTTGGGTGAACATGTTTTTTTGCCAGCACCCCATGAGGCTTTGTGGGGCCAGCATGACATCACAGATATGTAGCATCCACTTGTAGATCTTTCACAAAAGCCTATTGCAAGATCGTTGTCACAAACTGATTAGTACTCCATATTTCAATCCCGCACATGCTTTTTCTTAAAAAAAAAAAAAGCATTTTTGTTTGAGGGGTACTTTAGCTCAGTGTTTCTCTCCAACTGTGGGTCAAGGATTGCCACTGTTGATTCACAAGTGGGCCATCTAAGCAAACAACAGCACTGTGCAATATGAATTCCCCCACTCTTCCGATCATGTTCCATTTACTAAGGTGTCAGTGTGCATTGGTTGCTAGTGGGCCGCCAATTGGCACAATGGGCCACGGAACCATAAAGATTGAAAAACACTGCATTGATTAGCTGACCAGAATTATTAGTACTGCCACCAGATATACAATACTAATCCTTACGAGCTGGTAGCACATCACTGCAAGGCTAATTAGCAAGTGACCTGTTATGATCTCAAAACACAACTTAAAGGATCTTAAAGGATGTTTCAGAATAAGACCCAATTAAATAATAGCAAAATATTTATTATTATTTGCACAGCTTTTCTTTTTATGAAAAAACTGTGAAGCATCTGCACAGATACATGTGAAGCTGTGTCCGAAGCCATGACTTCAAACAATGGAACAAGCCAGTCAGACAATGGCGCTTAGTGGCATGGCCAAATTGTGCCCTAAGGTTTGAATTCCATACGTGCAATGATCTCCATTTTATTTACTTTTGTTTGTGCTATTTGTTCCATCAGCGTATTTTGTTGTTTGTGGCACAGTGTTTAGCACTGCTGCCTCACTGCTCAGATCACAAGTCTGGTCACATTTGATCCAGCACAGTTGGCAGATGCTTCCCTAGCCCTCAGGCACACTGAAAAGACCATTTCACCTCTATAATCCACTCAAAACTAGATCAGTTTCATCTTCCCCATTGACTTCAATGCACTTCGTGGAGTTCAGTGCAATTCCTAAACATTTCCGTGATTTCACCAAACTATAGACAAAGCAAACTCTGCAGGATCACCCGTCAGTAGTTATTATCACCAGAGAAAAACTGTGCATTTCAGACATGCTTTGCTTCTCAACATGTCAGATGACTGCAGTTCTGAAGTGATTCATTATAGCCTCATTTGGGGAGGTATGATTATGGATGATCCTAATCTTGTATGGTGAAACAAGATTGGAATGGAGGAATGGAGTTAAGGAAGGTAGAGGAAGCTAAACAAATCCTAATTTAAGCCCTCGTTGTCAATGTAATAGTTTACTAAATGCACTACTGGTGGCAGGACTTGGCAGTGGAAAAAGTAGAATTCTGCTGAAAGTAAAAAGACTATTCTCCTCTTTCAAAAGTTTAATACAAAAAAATAAAAGGCACATAATATTGATTATACAATATTATGCAATGTACAATAGTTTGTAATCTGGAATGTTACAGGTCTTAAACTCAAACATGAACTCAAGAAGGGAAAAAGTGCTTTTAAGTGTTAAATTATGTTAACGCTTTTGCAGAAAACCAATTTAAAGTAGGGATTAATTTTGGTTCCAAAAAAACAGAAAAGACAATGGATTGGTCAAGTTTTTCAATACACCTATAACAACAGTAATCCTATTTATAGCTACCAATATAATATTGGACAATGAAGGGAGCCATATTAGTGTAGTAGGGAAACTAAACACCAGTAAAATATTTCTGGTTAATATATACTATATATATATTGCACTAATGCGATATTATTTGATAACGAACACTGTCAGATATGTAAGTCAGCAATTTTTAGTGCTGCGCCATGGAAGCTGTTGCACCATCCTTGAACCTTTTGTGAAACTGTTTATTTGATCTTTGCACATCAGGCTATACACATTATATATTTTATGTCTACATTTTGTCATTTATTACTAAAATATGAAAAATATTTCTGTTTTAACAATGTGTTTACACAGATTATTGTAGAAACGGAAAACACATGAAATGCATGTGTTCCAAATAACAATCTATTATTTTCATTCTAAAACTCCAGCACTTCACTCCCAGATAATGAAGGCTGGAACAGGGAGAACTTTGTGGCCGTTCTGCAGCGGTGGGGGGATGGAATGTAGGCTGCTTGCTGATTGTCTTGATCAGCACATTTACAAGACAAAGACGCTGACGGAAAAGTGCGAAGGGATTTAAAGTGGGCCAGATTTATGAGTTTTTTCGTGGGCTTTGGTAATTCTAGTATTAAGGAATTCAGCTGGTCTGTGAGAGGTGGTGTTAAGAGTGAAGGACAGCTATAAACTCTGCAACCAACTACATAAAATAACATTCTGTTTAACATGCCAAAAATATGTATGCTAGAACTGTTCAGGTGTTTCAAAGCCCTGTCTGATTAAAAACTTAAATGGTCTAAATCATCTCTCTTGTCTCTTTAATGATAGGTGCTATCAATTCTCCCTACCATTTCTAGAAATGTAAGATATTTGGGAGTTGATATTACTGTCTTAATCTCAGACATATCATCTAATAACTATCACCACATCTTCACTGATATGAAAGCCTCCATAAACACCTGGTCCAAACTCACTCTCTCTTTTCAATCTCATTTGGCCATTATCAAAATGAACATTGTAACCCACCTCAACTTCATTAATTCTATGCAGCCACTTCCACCTCCGAATAATATTTGTCCGAAGTTAGGTCATTGATCTCAAGGTTCCTTTGAAATGGCAACAGACCAAACATTAAGCATTCAACCCTGGTTAGAGATAGATAGAGTGCAAGTGTACCGCTGCCTGACCCAGAACTATACTATTGGGCTTTCACCCTCGGCCCTATTTTGTCATGGCTGTGTCCTCCCCCTCCGTGGCTCCCTATAGAATCCTCCCTTGCTTTCCCACTTTCTCTTTAGGGTGCTCTGTTTAACTCCTTGAATTCTAAAGCCACCAAACTTTCCACTGCACCTATATTGGCATATGCCATCAACATTTGGTATCATGTGGAAAAGTTACTTGCACCCTCTGGACAACAGCCCTCCCTCACTTCTATACTTCATAAATCTGCTCTCTCAATAGGTGGCCGGCCCTGTGTATTTCCTCCCTGCAGCGTGCTGAAATTAGTGTGCTGGGGGGACGTGTTTAATAGTTCAGGGCTTATGAGGTTACAGTCTTTAAAAGCACATTTTAAATCTCCCAGGTTCCATTTTCTTTTTCTATTTGCAACTCTGATCAGTGCTCAGAACATGTAGGGTTTCCCTGATTACTTCCTTCCAAACCACTCATTGTACTCTGTTTTGTTCTTTCTCTCCTAAGAAAAAAAAAACTGTCTCTACCCTCTACTCTTAACTTTGAAAAGCAACCTATAAACCTCAGCCCTTGAGTCTCTTTGGTCTGGAGACCTTGTTCTCCTTCCTTCACTCTATTCACAGGACCATACTTTCCAATGTAATGTTTTGTTCTAGAAACCCAAACTACCAGCGCAAAAGTTCAAAATTCTGCACAAACTCTATCCTACTCTTCATAAGCGGTTTCAAATGGGCTTGACTGCTGATACACTCTGTGAATTATGTTCCCTTGGTTTATTTGGCACTTTCCTCCACATGTTCTGGCACTTTCCTTCTGTCTTTTCCTTTTGGACACAGGTATGTCACCTATTGTCTTCATTTCGTTCCTAACGTATTCATCTGTTACCTGAAATCTTTCTTCTTTTAGATTCTAGGTTTCCACTCAAACTATCTGAATGCAAGTTATTCTGTCTGGGTACCCTAGCAGCCAAACTAATATTTGCCTCCCACTGGAAGACACCAGAATGCATCACTGTCGACAACTAGCAGTCCTCCTTCTACAACTTAATACATTTGGAATTGTCTACAACGCAGATTAATGGTACTTCCAGTAATGTACTTGAATCCGTGTCTGTTGCAACTCCACTGTGTTAATCCTGGCTTGAGCTAGGGTAGGTTGGGTTACACTGCTATGCTATGTCCATTTATTGATATACCCTGTCAGTTTGTCTTTACTTAAAAATGCCAAAAAATACAATTACTGCTTGATCTTACATAAAATATTCTTCAAGAGAATTTTTTAAAAAATTATGTTTTATTTTTAAAATATGTATGTGTGCATTTATGATTAATTTGTGTATAAATATTTGCTTGTTATTGAAGCCAAAAGTAATCTGATAATCCCAAACATTTCAGTAATACTCTATGAAACTAGTATCTTTGGCAAAATACTAACCATGTCTTTTTATTCATTGACTGCTCCATAATCATTCGCCTGTAAATGTACAGAACATTTTTGCATACATCAACTTGCTCTTCCACAAGTTTTGGAACATCAGGGCATGGCTCAAGTAAGAACACATTGGCAGAATTAGTAAGGAAAACCTGTTTTACAAAAAGAATAAAAAAGGAATTCGACCATCATTAATTCCTTGCATTTAACAATTAAGTGCTACACTTCTGTAATACAGCTCTGCTCAAACTGAACCAGAGAGGGTAAGAGAGAGAGTGTGTGTGTGTGTTCTGAACCTTTAAAGAAAAACTTTAAACAAGACTGCAGGTAAAATACAATACAAATTAGGTATGTTAAAATTGCATTTGCTTACAATGTCATCTATTAAAAACGTCAATGATGTTTGAATGATGTTTGCCCAGGTATTCAAACTCTAAATGTCCTTTATATTGACAATTTTGGTAAAATTATAATGAAAGAAGCAGGAATAAACATGAAATCTATAGAGCTCTTTGATGAGAGGCGCAAGTGTAAGGAGTAAACATCTACACATCATCTAAAAAAGTGATATATTAGGAGGGCAGAAAAAGTCTCTTTTTGAAAGCTGATTATTTACAGAATACATGTTTAACATTAAGAACACCTACGAAGCACCTACAGTTTCAATGGTAATGGGACAAAAGTGTCTAGCTTGATCAGATTTACATTACAGAATTACCCGATCTATACTGCATATTATAAAGCATCCATTTGTAGTGTGTAAAGATAAGTTACCAATTATAAATAAAAGCTGTAGTATTAATGAGTAGCACTAAGTTTCTGATTTTATTTCCCTGCTGTAAACAATTAAATACACAACAGGTAGTAGGACAATGAAGTAAGGTGGAACCTTACAGAGCAGAAAATTGCAAACTGTGGATCTAAAAGTTCAAAAGTACCACCTGCAATAATAATGAAAAAACCCAAACTTTAAGCATGTTGGTGAGTGAAAATCATGAGACTGCCTAGACTATATTCAGTCCTTGCTGGAGCAGCATAGCCTGTTGTTCTGCTAAACTGATGTTTACTGTTTACTTTTTCACTACAGCTGTAAATCATTGATATGGAACCAGTTGACGTAGATTATATGTAAGACCTACTTCAGTTGCAGCTAGATGCAACTGCAGAAGGCAAAAATGTGCTAGTTCTTCCTGCTTTTTTCTAACTTTCAAAATTACCACTTACAACTACTTGTAAATTAACTGAAAGGTCATAGTTTATTTGTCTTCAAACAATAAACAGAGTAATATAAAACAAAGTGGGCACAAGAAGCAAAGGTATTTGTTCATCTTTCGATGCAGTGAGTAAGAAGAGACAAGATGATTAATCTAGCTACCAATTTTAAACTTTTTTAATATGTCTTCAAAGATGCATAATTATTTTGTATTAATGACATAAACTGAATTTAAAAGATGCCTGTATAGGTAACATTATTTGTATAATGAGTATAAAAATAGGCAAGAATATAAAAATTGAATGCACACATTCTTTAGACAAGAATTTACCTGGAGTGCAGGTTGTATTCCAGCTTTAATATCCATGTTTTCTTCTTCCATCATACAGCCTCTGCTTATTGCATTGCTAAATGAATATGTTCTGCCCCAGCTAGAAGACCGTCTATGACCTTGGTGCTCAACAGACTAAAAAATATGACAACATATTACACAACATGTACAAGTGATAAAGCAAAGAAATGCACAAAAATAAGCAAAAATATTTTCAGTGAGATTTTCAGTGTTACCTGTGGACAATCTGTTTCCGTTTTTTGTATTTGGTCAGAACTTTTTTCAACATTCTCTACGGACTTTGCTGTTTCTGGCTCCATCATAAAAAATGGCTTTTCTAACAAAATCCATTTTCTGTATACTTTTGTCACTTTCCTCACAGTTGATGCCTCACAGGGTGGTAACAAAAAGGCCTGCAAAGTAAGAAAATAAAAATAAAAAAATATTACTAAATATATTGCAGATTGCCAACGCCATATGCATGATTTTTGCAGTCTAAAAATGAAAACAGGAAGAAAGAATCAATGCAGTACAGTAATCCCTCCTCGATCGCGGGGGTTGCATTCCAGAACCCCCTGCGATAGGTGAAAATCCGCGAAGTAGAAACCATATGTTTGTATGGTTATTTTAATATATTTTAAGCCCTTATAAACTCTCCCACACTGTTTATAAATATTCTCCGCACAGTTATACAGTAAACCCTCATTTATCGCGGTTAATCCATTCCAGACTCTACTGCGATAAATGAATTTCCACGAAGTAGGATTCTTTATTTATAAATCTAATATTTTCGCAGTTAGAGCATAGAAAATCTATTTACCTTCTAAATACGTTTTTTAACATTATTAGAGCCCTCTAGACATGAAAGAACACCCTTTAGTCAAATGTTTAAACTGTGCTCCATGACAAGACAGAGATGACAGTTCTTTCTCACAATTAAAAGAATGCAAACATATCTTCCTCTTTAAAGGAGTGCGCATCAGGAGCAGAGAATGTCAGAGAGAGAGAGAGACAGAGACAGAGAGCGAAAAGCAAACAATCAAAAATCAATACGAGCTGTTGGTCTTTTAAGTATGCAAAGCACCGTAATAAACTGGCTGCAAGTAAAAGGGAGCAATGTGAAGGTAGTCTTTCAGCATTTTTGAGAGGAGCGTTCGTATCCTCTAGGCAAACAGCCTCTGTGCAAACAGCCCCTCTGCTCACACCCACTCCGTCAGGTGCAGAGAATGTCAGAGAGAGTGAGAGAGACAGAGAAAAGCAAACAATCAAAAATCAATAGGTGCTGCTAGAAGCATATCGTATATCATTGAGGAGTTTTATTTAATACACAATACGTGCTCTGATTCAGTAGCTTCTCAACCATCCGCCAATAGCGTCCCTTGTATGAAATCAACTGGGCAAACAAACTGAGGAAGCATGTACCATAAATTAAAAGCGAAAAATCTGTGATATATATTTAGATATGCTTACATTTAAAATCCGTGATGGAGTGAAGCCGCAAAAGTCGATGCGCGATATAGCGAGGGATCACTGTAATACTAATGAATTACTTATGACTGTACCAAAGTCAATATTTTAATGTATCTAACCAAAAGTTAGTATCATCTCCTCTTTCATAAGATGTTAGCAAGATAACTAAATTTCCAGATATTTCCTGACTTATTTTGGGTAAAACTGTAAATAATTTAGCCCCACCCATGCACATTAAAGGAATACACCACAGAAAAAAATTATATGTTTATTTTTTTAAATTATGTTACTTAGCCCATTTAAACAATTTAAATCGCATGTTTTCATGGAGAAAGTACATCATAAAGTTTATGATAGAATGAGACACAATGGTGACCAACAGTTGACAATAACAAGCAAAACCCAAAACATCCATGCAAAAAAAATCTCACATTAGTTGTGTCATATAATCAATATGTCAAGTGATTCAGTCATATGCTCACAATTTGCAAAAGACACCCATTTCTTTCTAAATTATTGTTAAATAAATAACTCAGGGAAATGAATGTAGTCCACAAACAGAAAACCCTTTAAATTAGGGGAAGTGGCAAGTCTTCAATTCAAAAGCGCAATATAGATAGCATACAGTAGATGAGTAGCTTTTATGTACCGCAGCATAGTAGCATTGTATGAATCTCATGCCAAGTGGTTTTTGGTGTGGAGTTTGCATTTTATCCCTAAATGATTGTGGAGCTTTCTTCCATATCGCCAAACACATGCAGGCTAGGTGAAGTAGTGATTACAAATTGGTGTCAGTAGGAGTGTGAATGAGTGGGTGGGTGTGTGAATGAGTATAAACTGACAGCTTATTTATCTAAATCCTGAGAAAAATCTTTCCCTAAGACAGTTTGAGTACCAGAATTAATTTAGCAGGAGCGCACTGTATTTTGGGGGAGATGCGTGGCTAAAACAAAAGCCATATTATTGCCGAATTACAACAAATATGCCTAAGAGTGCATACATAAACTGTAAGAAACAGAACTTCATACTATACAATATAGTGGTGCGACACTCTTCCTCAAAAAGCAAGAGTTAGACGTTTATCATGCTTTAATAAACAGAGCTTGTCTCAATCAAATATGTGCAAGCTTATATCCATAAGCACATGGGTTAGGCATACAGAAAACCCAACACACAACAAGGAATATAATGTTCCGTGCAATGTATATTTCCTAAATACAGTATATAAAAGCTAATTTACTTGATGAATTCCTTTTAATTTCAACTTTAAAATTGCCTCAAGGTAAAAAAAATGAGAAATGAACCATTATTTAGAACACTTTGGTTATATGTATTTTGTGCCCTTAAAAGAGGAATTTAGCTTAACATCTAGAACAATTATCTTGAACAAAAATATATTGTGGTGCATGGTGCACATCTTTGAGTACCAATATCATAACATTTAGTCAAAATTTTGATGTTTACTTAGTTTATTAGGTTAATTTAATTTCATATCCTGTGCATGCATGATTTGTTATTTTATATCTTAGAAAAAAATATTTGCTTAAGTCACAATATAAAAGAAGCTGTCCAGCAAATGTACAGTGGGTATGGCAAATATTCAGACCCCCTTCAATTTTTCACTCTTTGTTATATTGCAGCCATTTGCTAAAATCATTTAAATTAATTTTGGCCCTCATTAATGTACACACGGCACCCCATATTGACAGACAAAAATAAGAATTTTTGAAATTGTTGCAGATTTATTAAAAAAGAAAAACTGAAATATCACATGGTCCTAAGTATTCAGACCCTTTGCTCAGTATTTAGTAGAAGCACCCTTTTGAGCTAATACAGCCATGAGTCTTCTTGGGAAAGATGCAACAAGTTTTTCACACCTGGATTTGGGGATCCTCTGCCATTCCTCCTTGCAGATCCTCTCCAGTTCTGTCAGGTTGGGTGGTAAACGTTGGTGGACAGCCATTTTTAGGTCTCTCCAGAGATGCTCAGTTGGGTTTAAGTCAGGGCTCTGGCTGGGCCATTCAAGTACAGTCACAGAGTTGTTGTGAAGCCACTCCATCGTTATTTTAGCTGTGTGCTTAGGGTCAAAGTCTTGTTGGAAGGTAAACCTTCGGCCCAGTCTGAGGTACTTAGCACTCTGGAGAAGGTTTTTGTCCAGGATATCCCTGTACTTGGCAGCATTCATCTTTCCCTCGATTGCAACCAGTCGTCCTGTCCCTGCAGCTGAAAAACACCCCCACAGCATGATGCTGCCACCGCCATGCTTCACTGTGGGGACTGTATTGGACAAGTGATGAGCAGTGCCTGGTTGTCTCCACACATACCACTTAGAATTAAGGCCAAAAAGTTCTATCTTGGTCTCATCAGACCAGAGAATCTTATTTCTCACTATCTCAGAGTCCTTCAGGTGTCTTTTAGCAAACTCCAAGATAGAACTTTTTTTTTTGGGAACAAAGTCAGAGAGGAAAGATTTAATTAGTTTGGATATGTGCAGATGAGAGATGCTGGATATACTGGGAAAAGGATGATAAGGATGGAGCTGACAAATAAGAGGAAAAGAAGAAAGCCTAAGAGGTTTATGGATGTGGTGAGAGAAGACTTGCAGGTGGTGGGTGTAATAGAGCAAGATGCAGAGGACAGGAAGATATGAAAAAAGATGATCCTCTGTGACAACCCGTAACGGCAGCAGTCAGAAAAAGAAGAAGAAGAAAACATCTATAAATCCTAACAAATCCACCATTTTTTTTTTCTTATTAAAAAATGTTTAAAAAATGTGAAAGGCTGAAGAGGAAACATAAATACTAAGAAGAGCATCTTATTAAAGTTTGTTTAAAAGATGGGGAAGGTTGAAGAGGAAACACTATGAACAGCATCACCCTTCAAAACTAAAAACCAATAAAAATACTGCAAAGGAAAATATGTAAATCAATCTTGCTTAAAAGCTTAACTGAAATGAATTAACAAGATGTACAAAGTGTAATATGGAGATCTGAATATTTAATTAGCTCTTTTGAAATTACATACCTGGCGAAATACTTCATTAACAAAATTGACGTTGTCTCTAGTATGAAGCAATATTGACTGCACCATATCATACACTGCACGGTGTTCCTCTTCAACACTACAGAGACTTGAATTACTAAGCCTTCTATCAGACAGGGTGCTGCTGTTGGAATGGCTTTTATCAGGTTCAGAAGGCCCACTTGTCTCTGCCTCAGTGTTCTTCTCTTGAATTATACCAGTAGCTGTTACAGTCTACAAAGTGAAAAAATTACAGGTACTTATTATTTGTTTTTATAAATACTGAGATGAAAATAAACCACAGCCACATTTAAAAAAACTGTCTTATTTTTTGCCTTCTATTCCAAATGAAGAAGTGTTGTTCTCTAAATACATTTAAGTTTCAATATTGCAAGAAAAAATACAACAGCTATGCAAGTACTTTAAAATATCTTTAAAAAATTAAAGTAGAAAACAAAGATTTGGTGAATGTTAGAACATTTATTACACAGTATATACACTTTTTTTGAAAACATTTGATCAACACTGGACAAGGAGACACTGATACCACAAGAGAGGTGAGATGATGTCGTCAGGAATAATCAGGACGAATAAGAATGAATATAAAGGTTTACTCTTTGAGGATTTGATCAACATAGTCTGGCAAGTGTCCCTGTATATTTCAGAAACGAGATTTTTTTAAACTATTACCATATACAGTATGCAGCATAATTTATTGGGATGAAATTTTTATTTAACAGGCATTCTTTTCAGGTTAATGTCACAAAGAAAAGGGTTGCTATTATTTTTGTTTATTTTTACCACTTGTATTGGTGACATCACTTTTCCACGGGTTGCGGGGGCAACAGTCTTAGCAGAATGCCCATATGTTTCTTTCTCACTTGTGAAAAAGACCCAAAGGTACATTAAATTCCTCCACTTAAGGCAGAACCATACCTCCCACTCGGAAATGCAGTCTTCTTTTTTCCTACTGAGGTCAATGGCCTCAAATTTGAATGTACTGACTATCCTTCCTGCTGCTTAACACTCAGTCACAAACCATTCTGATACTTGATACCCAATGAATCCAACAAGACCACATCATATGCAAAAGCAGAGATACAATTCTAAGGCCACTGAATTGGACCCAAAACTCCTCACCACCTCCCTGGCAGCCCCTTGATATCCAGCTAATGAAAGTCACAAACATTTCACCACTATTTTGTGTGCCAAGAGTTATGATGCTATGTGTTATTAGGTATGCTCACTGCATAGCTGGCTACTTAAGACTAAGCTGTATGCAAAGAGCATCCAAACTTATTTAAATAAAGAGAAAAGACATTACAAAACAAAACTATTTCTTCATCAATAAACATTCTGGAACTGCCCTTGTTTTGGGACTTAGCTATTTGTTTTTTTCCATGATTTGTGTTTGAGAGTATAATATATTTTGTGTTTTGACTCCAACGTCAGCCAGATCTCCGGGTATGCCTTAGAAATCTCTTCCACCAAAAACCCTGTATCCATTTGTTTAATGAAGATTGAGATTGCCTCTAAAGTTGGGGGACAGGGGTATTAAAACTGCACAAAGAACTACATAACTGGGGATCCACTGTGACAAAATTATTATTATTATTATTATTTTACAACTCCAAATCAGAAGAATTTTGGACGGTATGGAAAATGAAAATTTAAAAAGCATAGTGATTTTTAAATATATGTTGAATTTTATTATACTGCAGACAGTATGAACCCAAGATATTTAATCTTTTGTCTGGTCAGCTTCATTTCATTTGTTCATATTAGGATTACAAAGACTAACTAATTGAAAAAATGTATGTAATTAATCACGATTTATTGCATCTAACATTAAAACATGTAAGTATAAAATTAATACATAAATCATTAAGTAAATACACACTGAATCACAAATTTAATGTAGAAGCAACATAAAGGAATTAAAAAAAATAATGGCATAGTGTAAACTTAAACAATGACCTTAAACCTGAAACTTTAACAAAATACTACTTGAGCAAGTGCAACCTTAATTTTAAATGCCTTCCTAAAAGGCAAGTTGAAAAGAAGGCAAAAATAACTATTATATTAATTATCAAATTGGCATAGCATATGAGACACAGATGTGTCAAAGTAAAAATTAAAAAATCAAAATGACTGTTGTCTTTGAATGCACTGCTGATGACTGATCTAACTGAAAGAATAAAAATCTCTTAAATGGGAATACATTAAAACTTGTGTTAAAACTCTGCAAATACTATCCTCAATTGTTCATCACTATCAACAACTTGATTATTATACTCTACATAATTATACTCTTGTGCCAAGTGGTTTTTGGCATGGAGTTTGTATTTTATCACTGAATGACTGTGGAGTTTCCTTCCACATCCCCAAGAATATGAATGCTAGGTGAAGCAGTGATTACAAATTAGTGAGAGGAAGTGTGAAGTTGGGTGTGTGGGTGTGTGTGTGTGAGTATATACTGACAGTTTATTTATCTAAATCTTGAGAAAATCTTTCCCTAAGCCAGTTTGAGTACCAGAATTAATTTAGTAGGAGCGCACTGTATTTTGGGGGAGATGTGTGGCTAAAACAAAAAAACATCTTATTGTGAATTTACAGCAAATATGCCTGAGAGTGCATACATAACAGATCAGAACAAACAGAACTTCATACTATAAAATCTAGAGTGTTCTGCACTCGACTTTGTCGCATACGTACGTTTGATAGTTTTTTTTTTTTTTACATGATTGGATTTTTTTTGGAATTTTCCAATTACTGTCTTATTTTGTGTGTATACCATGTAATTTCTTTCCATTGTCGATAGATTAAATAAAAGTTTAAAATAATAATACATGCAACATAGTTAATAAACTGTTACTAAATAAGATGAATAATTAGATATTCCCAAAATGATATATTATTCTAGCCCTGTCTTTAACTTTTTCATTCTGTTTATAATTAAAGTCAGAGCATAAACATGTATGCAACTGATTAATTTTCTTCTGCCTTTGCGACACTGTTTGCTTTTTAACTCTCATTTTCAAATAAAACATTAAATGTAGGTAATTAAAAAAAGCACAGGCAACCCCGAAAATATGGAAAACAAGAAGAAATGTCAATTAATTCACAAACAGTACCAAATTGATGAAGTATCAAAACATATATGACATACAACATATTCAACTAAACGCAAGGACAAAGAAGTATATTTGTAGCGCAAATCACAAAGGTACAGTATGTAAATTAACAGAAAAAATTAAAAAAACAATGATTTCGTTGATCATAATACAATTTATTAGTTCAAACAACCACCGTAAATACCGATAAAACAAATTTATTTTGTTTACAAAATAACATGTAACAATGAAAAACAAACTTACCAACTATCAGTGTTCATATGTAGCCAATCATACGCGATAACTATTGAATACAAATACTTTCGAACACAAAGTTGCGTAATTTCACCAATGAAATAATAACCTTTCGTGGAAATTCAGAACCAGCACAATGTAGGAAATTTCACAAACACTATTAAATCACTAAAAGTACTGTATTTTAGGCACAAAAGGACAAAAAGCAAAAAGTAAATTTAAAAAAACACAGTAACAAGTACCTAAATGTCGAAATAAAACTAATTAATTGAACCTGCTTCAACAATATCACTGAATTAACTATCAAGAAAGCATATTGAAATATTGTCAGTCAATCAAAATGGTGAGTAAATACTAGAAAATCCTTAGTTCTGGATAAAAAAGTAGATACAAATTTCATACCAATAAAAAATGTCAATTCTATAAGACAATAAACTTTTATTATACTAGATGTGTCACAATGATCCATTCCAAACGTCGGAAGTATACTTCCATATAGCCTACTAACTATAGTTAGTTATTTTGTTAAGGGCATTGATGAGAGCAATTTCTGGATTGTTCTCCAATCAACTTTCCTTATACCTGTTCAGGTAAAGTAGATACCACTTCTAGTTGTCTGATTATAATGAAACTTCATATCTGTGTGTTTCTTATAAAATTTCAAACACTTTCATATATTCAAATTCATCTTTTATGTTTATAATGCAAGTTAATATAGCAAAGAACTACTTCAAACTGAAATTTCAAATCTGATTGTTTTTGTGGTCAGTAACATACCACTTCCAGTCACCTGATCAAGGTCAAATTTTATATTTAACAATAAGTAAAGCTCATATAAAATTTAAATTACTTATTTCTATTTATATAATGGTAGTAATGCATATGTAATAGTGCTGATACCTGCTAAGATATAATTTCAGGTTATTTGATTAAGGTGAAATTCTTTATCTATGTGTTTCTTACCCTAACAATGATATAAAATTTAAATTATTTTCCTCTTCTAATAATACAATTTCACATGAAAAACTACTATACAAATTAAATTTAAATTAAATTAACAAATTAAATTAACTGTTTATTTAAACCATGTACCAGTTTATTTTAAAAATTCTGAAATGTGTTAATGTAAAGTACCACTTCCAGTTGATGTATGTTGCCCAAAAGTTGATAGAAAATTAACATTCTGATACAACACCCATATACCAAATTTCATTCACCTTGCTCAATGCGTTCTGAAGTTATCATGTTTCCATACATACACACAGACATAATTGCAAAAATGGTCGAAACGTGTTCAGGAACACATGAAACGTGGAGATTCATCAAAATCTCAAGGTCGAATTGTTTCACAATTACTATGCTTTCTCTATAATACGTATATGAGAAAGTAATAATATAATGCTGAGGCAATCTTCCTTAACAAATAAGAGTAAGGCATTTATTGTGCTTTGTAATAAACTGATATCAATCAAATATGTACAAGCTTAGACCCGTAAGCGCATGGGTTTGGCACATGGGTTTGGAAAACCTAACATATACCATGAAATATACTCTAGTTATGCATGCAATTCTGAATTTTGAAGTTTTGAAAAATTAAGCACGCACCAGATGACCCAGGATAATTAAACTTAGAATATAAGGAGACCATATATATCTGTAAATCTTAACAAACTCACTTTTTTTTTCTTATTAAAGTTTGTTTAAAATATGGGGAAGGTTGAAGAGGAAACACTATGAACAGCATCACCCTTCAAAACTGAAAACCAATAAAATATTGCAAAGGAAAATATGTAAATCAATTAACCTTCTGCTGAAAAGCTTAATTGAAATGAATTAACAATTACATTGTTGGCATAGCATATGAGACAGAGATATAATAAAAAAAAATTAAACAATCAAAAAGACTGTTGACTTTGAATGCACTGCTGATGACTGATTTAACTGAAAGAATAAGCAACTCTTGAATGGACATATATCAACACAAATGCCATGGAAATAACAGTGTAATGCCTCTCTTTGACCTGAAAAAGACATGCTCCTCTGGTGGTCAAATCTTGTCTGAGGATGATGAGACTACCTGAAGGATCCAGCATAAATGCAGCTCTGTGATCACATTAACTTTAACCACACTCAGACTAATCTAACCCCACTATACTGTTTTTTAATTCAGTGTTACGGCCTAGAAGCACACCGCTCTTTCACTGTTGCTGTCCTCTACTCACTCGTTCACTCCATGCCGTTTGCACACACTGTGCTGCTCTTTCTCATCTGCACCCGTGCCGCAGCCACCCCATGTAACTCCTATGCACTGTCACCAACACTGAACAAAAGCGCTTCCTTTCTAGCACCTTCCACATTCAAATCCATCTTTTAAGCTCCTTCCGCCCTTTTCAAAGGACTTCATCCTCTCACTCAGATGTTTCATTTGTATAATTCACTGCATAGGGCTGCCAAGTGTCTTTCTCTGGAAATGAGCACATTTGGGTTAAAAATGAAGACTTTTGAGGACACCGTTCCCTATGATGCCATGATACGCCTTTATACTGTCTTATGGTTTTTTAAAATGATGTAAACTTTTAGCAGCAGTTTATAACTATAATTATAATAAAAATAATTTTACTCTTTTCAATTTAGTTTATTTGCATTTACCTACATTCTTTTACATTTTTCCACTGAAGCTATTTTTCTCAGTAAATCTGGGTTATTGGATAAATATGAATAGAAATCTTTACATAGCTTGCTACTGAAATTGAGTCTTGTAAACATTAGCCCCTTAACTGAATATGTTCTTCCCTTTTGAAAGCAAGAATATTTTCTGTTCATGCAGTTTGTGAACTTGCACTTTCTTTTCGGAATAATGGGTGTTCCTGAATTTATGTAAATGAAAGAATTATAAAATATTATTAAATTACTTGAAGAAGTGACTTATTTCTTGATCAACTGATAACTAAAAAGATATTGCATTTATATGAAAGAATAAATGTGTGATTTTTTTTAATTAACTGAAACTTTAATAGTTGACTCATTCATTTACAATTATAAATACATTTTGGAATAACGGGTGGTACTAACCCTATTTTCCAATAAAGTATTATAGTATATATAAACAGTTTTGGCCTGGTCTATTTAGGTTAGTAAGAATTTTAAAGCATCCAAACAACAGAGATAGCAAACCACAGTTCTAGTTTGAGATTATGATCTGTAGAAGGTCTACAGGTCACTTTGTTGAATTACACTGATTCTGCAGCAGACCACAGTGCAGGTAAATATCATTGACATATGTCATCCATCAATGGTGAACTCAACTACCTAACTAATTAAAGACTTCAAAAAAGGGAAAAGAGGGAAAGATTTGGTAACAATTAATGAAGATGGCTACTACAGATGTTAAAACACAATTTGAGCAGTCTCAAATATTGAGGTTCAACTTTGATTTAATACTAGAAGTGCTGCAGCCAATACAAAATGGAATTGTGTTTCAAAATCAGTGTGCACTTTACTCTTGTGTCGTTTCATGACTTTTCCTAAATTTCTCCACTTCAAATGCCCATGTTCTTGCAAATCTGAAGTTAAATTCAGAAAATGTTACTGATTTTTTTTTTTTTAACACAAAATTCTCCCTATTACTAGCAAACCCATTGCCATTGAACATAGATACCCTGTCTCTCTCCACCAGCTCACACTTGACTGCATTTGTATATCCTTTTCACTTCAACAAATTCTGTCCTGCCACTACTACCGAATTGCTGAACATTGTGTTCTCCAGATGTGAACTGCTGTCTGTCTTCAGAAAATAACTATAAAATAATCAATAAATAAATGCCACACTTATAATCACTGACATTGTTTGAATATGCATGATAAAAGAAGAAAAAAAAAAACTAAATCTGAAAACTGTCCATGTTCCATTTATTTCAGTTTGGTGAAACTCATATCAAATGGGATTTAGCACAGCCAGCATTAATTCGATTTGGGGAAGGAAGAATATGTGAATTGGCACATAGCGGATCAAGCATTTGAGTTCCGACTGAAAAGCAGCTCACTCACAAAGTTTTCAAAGCCATAGCAGGCATGAGAATGAATGCAAATGCAACACTAAATAGTGGGCTTTATTTGCGAAAATGGAAGAACAGATGAAAAATTGTACTTGACAATAAATGAGGTATGCCTTTAAAGAGGAAAAAATATGCTTATTGTCTTTGGTGATCTAACTTTTCGGATATTGCAGGTTCTCAGTAAAATGTCTGAATAAATTGATTATCTGCAAAAAGCATTTGCAACTAAATACAATGACTGGTAACATGTTGTGCTAAACCACTTTATATGTCCTCTTTGTGTTTGTCTCTAAACAACATTAACTAAAGGTGTTTCTTCTTCATGTGGAGGAGATACTAGATGGCCACAGCCTTCCCTTGCAAGCAGCTTAGTTTTGTACATATTTCAGTAGAGTATTGCATAGTTTGCAGCAAAATCCACCATTCTTTTCCTCAAAATATTTCCATACCAAGTGCAGCATGCTTTTTGTTTGCTGAAATCACCTGTTCTGCTTCTGGGTGTAAAGCAATCTGACATGTAGCTTAAATATTGAATCTCTGTCTTTATTTAAATTATCAAAATTTGATTTAAATTTGTTTTAAAATGATGTCCAAACATAAAACATTGCTGTTTTTTTACACAATGGTACAGTGAAACAGTCAAGCAAACACTTTAGTTTCATTAGTTGGTCATGTGTATAGTCAAAACATTAACACAGAGAATAGACAAGCATAGTTTCTCTACAAATCAGCTAATTAAATGCGAAGTTTTCAAAAAGACAATGGCAGCACATCCAATGTATTTCGGCTCATAACATGAAGAATGCAAGTGAACTAGTGCAAGAAAGTGGGTTCCATGTTATATATCCCATTAGTGTGATTTCATTAGCAGCAGAACATGCTTTGTCTGGGACAGGGGGATGATTACACCTTCTTACTCTGCAATGGTGGCCAAGCTATAAAGATGAGTTGTGTGTGGGAAGGAACAGAAGGTCATCTGAAACAGGCGGCCAAAGGGCTATCAAAGCACACATGGACAAAATGACTCATCTATAGGCAGGCCACTCCAGAAACTTGTAGTAATTTTTGACTCATAGCTTAGGCAACATTGACAATCACTTAGTGCTCCAAGCATACTGGGGAATGGGAGGGCTGCACCTGCCACGATAAAAGTTTTTTTTTTTCTTTTCCATGTGCCACTTGCTTCAATTTCAGCAGTAAGGTACCACAGGTAGACAGAATGACAAAAGTGGTTACAGTCATCCCTTGTGATTCATTGGGGTTAAGGTCCTAGGGCCCCCATGAAAGTGAAAATTTGCATATATATTTTGGGCTCAGGATTACTATACAGTGGGTACGGAAAGTATTCAGACCCCCTTCAATTTTTCACTCTTTGTTATAGTGCAGCCATTTGCTAAAATCATTTAAATTAATTTTTCCCTCGTTAATGTACACACAAAAAGTTATATCTTGGTCTCATCAGACCAGAGAATCTTATTTCTCGCCATCTCAGAGTCCTTCAGGTGTCTTTTAGCAAACTCCATGCGTGCTGTCATGTGTCTTGTACTGAGGAGAGGCTTCCAACAGGCCACTCTGCCATAAGGCCCTGACTGGTGGAGGGCTGCAGTGATGGTTGACATTCTACAACTTTCTCCCATCTCCTGACTGCCTCTCTGGAGCACAGCCAGTGATCTTTGGGTTCTTCTTTACCTCTCTCACCAAGGCTCTTCTCCCCCAGTAGCTCAGCTTGGCCGGACTGCCAACTCTAGGAAGGGTTCTGGTCATTCCAAACATCTTCCGTTTAAGGATTATGGAGGCCACTGTGCTCTTGGGAACCTTATGTGCAGCAGACATTTTTTTGTAACCTTGGCCAGATCTGTGCCTTGCCACAATTCTGTCTCTGAGCTCTTCGGGCAGTTCCTTTGACCTCATGATTCTCATTTGCTCTGACATGCATTGTGAGCTGTAAGGTCTTATATAGACAGGTGTGTGGCTTTCCTAATCAAGTCCAATCAGTATAATCAAACACAGCTGGACTCAAATGAAGGTGATCTCAAGGATGATCAGGAGAAATGGAAAGCACCTGAGTTAAATATATGTGTCACAGCAAAGGGTCTGAGTACTTAGGACCATGTGATATTTCAGTTTTTCTTTTTTAATAAATCTGCAACAATTTCAAAAATTATTTTTTTTTGTCTGTCAATATGGGGTGCTGTGTGTACATTAATGAGGAAAAAAATTAATTTAAATGATTTTAGCAAATGGCTGCAATATAACAAAGAGTGAAAAATTCAAGGGGGTCCGAATACTTTCCGTACCCACTGCATATTATACGTTTATTAAACTAAATAAGAAGTTAAAAGTTCAGAGAAACGCAAGAAAGAATGATTACTTCATAACCAAATCATGTGTTTGAGGCTGGCTGCCAAGACAAAGATGCCTGGCATCAAAAAGACAAATTCCATAACTTGGCAGTTCTTTAGTGAACTGTAACTTCTTACAAATTGTAGCATAAATAAATGAAAAATAAATATATCTGTGTGTATATTTATGGCAGGAAATGAGAAAAATAGTTTATATCACAGATACTAAAGAAACACAACAAACCACTAAGCAGAAAACAATAAATGATAAACACTCAAAACAAACTCCAGATTTCTAGATACAAATGATGGTGGTGTAGTAGTTGTGAAATTAAATCCCCTGTAAACACCCTCCTAAAAGTTATATAAAATTTTATCCTTCTGTGATGCCGATGCAAGTGAAGATTTGTAAAAGTTGGGCGAGCTCCCCAGATAAAGACACTTTCCAAACGAGGTGAAATAACACAAACAAGCTGGCACAGGAGAAGAACATAAATCCAGAGAAAACTGTAATGTCATGGCTGTAATTATAATCCAATTGTACAGTGATGTTCTGAAGCAAACAAGACACCAACGATTGCAATCTTGCCGGCTTCTTAAGGCTTACTTTTAAAACATGCACCCTCATCTTGTTTCACCAAGCAGCCCTCGTGGAAACTGCTGAAACTGTCCAGTGATGCAGTAAATCAAGGGAAGTACCTAGGATTAAACAGCACTTTACAGGAAGGATTACTTTCATCAACAGAGCCAACAGGAGAAATTTTATCTTCCCTTGCCCTGGACAAACTTGAAGAACTAAATAGTCCTTCTGATGAATGCAGAGGCCAATCAGATGACAATGGTGCCTACTTGAAGGGGAAGCAGACTACTGCAAAAAAATCCCTAGTTATTTCTATGCCATGTGCTGCCCACACCACAAATTTAGTAATAGCATACGCAGCCAGAAGCTTTATAGTTTCTTTCCGGTTGCAGCTCAAAGGTGGACTATCTTCATGAAACGTGTGAATATCACAATACATGTTTGCATTGTGCTACTTAGGGCACCATACCAAAGCAATTCGTAGGGCCGCAAAATAATTAAGGCCAGTCTTGCCTGTAGTTATAGTAGAGGAAAAAAAGCTGGCTGGTGTGCTCTGCAAGATAAATTTTGTTTTTAAAGAAAAAAGTGAGGTACAAATGACGTATAGGGAAGAGTAGTAAAGGTACAAAAAAACAAAGATGTAAAGAAAACTGCAGTATTTAAGAAAAGGTCCCCATAAGTGAAGAAGAACAAGGGATACAAATGTAAAAGCAAATTACAAAAAAACTACAAAAATCACATTGACGTTTTCTTATTACTATCTTTTACTAATTCCATTGACACCATTTAGAATCAAATGCAGCTTTTGATATTATTGATACTTGCATTCTACTATACGGGTTTAAGAATTCTTCGCAGGTCATTTTTAGATATGTGCCAATGTTTGAAGACATGTTTAGAAACTGTGCCACTCACCACTGTGTGGCAATCTAAAGGTTACACTCTTTGATTCCTGTATGCAATTAAACATGGTGTTCCTCGTGCTTTGTTGCTGAGGACAAATCATTGCTAACTTGCTTTACTTATCTGAAACTGTGAATAATAAAAAATGAATACCTTTAAATTCAAAAGATAACAGAAGTTCTCTGGGTGTAACCTCCTTTTCTAGTAGCTGCCCACGCACTGATACTATACTCATTTTAAAAAGAGAAACTATTACAGACCATCTGTTTACAAAGCACTACACATAAAAGTCTGATAGCCTGCCATCAAAACGGCATACTGTATGTGTCTATACATACATTTTACATTATACATTTATTTTTGCAAAACTTGCCTGTATAATTTTTGGAAAGACTTCTGTGCCGTTCTTTATGTTCTGTGTTGTAATATACTTCTTTTCCAGAAAGAAGGTCACAAGCCAATTAATAAAAGCAACCCGTGCTCCGAGATACTGGTCTCTTGGACAGTAAGTGGTTTCATTGTTACGAGTAACTGGAACATACAGTGGTTTTGGTCGGAGGTGAGGAATATCTAGATGGCAATGTAAAAACAGAAAAAAAAGACAATGTCAGACGATCACATTTGTTAAATATAAAACATGAAATGAGTTAATTCTGCTCAACAAAAAGTAAACACTCCATATTTATCTTTAAGAGTGCTATTAAAACATACAGAAAATTAATACAAACAAAACTCATAATTAAAATGTTTAATGTTATGTACAGTGGGATGCAAAAGTTTGGGCATCCTTGGTAATAGTCATTATTTTCCTGTATAAATCGTTGGTTGTTACAATAAAAAATGTCAGTTAAATATATCATATAGGAGACACACACAGTGATATTTGAGAAGTGAAATGAAGTTTATTGGATTTACAGAAAGTGTGTAATAATTGTTCAAACAAAATCAGGCAGGTGCATAAATTTGGGCACCGTTGTCATTTTATTGATTCCAAAACTTTTAGAACTAATTATTGAAAATTGGCTTTGTAAGCTCAGTGAACCCTGACCTACATACACAGGTAAACCCTATAATGATAAAGAGTATTTAAGGGGGTCAATTGTAAGTTTCCCTCCTCCTTTAATTTTCTCTGAAGAGTAGCAACATGGGGGTCACAAAACAACTCTCAAATGACCTGAAGACAAAGATTGTTCACCTTCATGGTTTAGGGGAAGGATACAGAAAGCTGTCCCAGAGATTTAAGCTGTCTGTTTCCACAGTTAGGAACATATTGAGGAAATGGAAGACCAAAGGCTCAGTTCAAGTTAAGGCTCGAAGTGGCAGACCAAGAAAGATGTCGGATAGACAGAAACGACAAATGGTGATAACAGTCAGAGTCAACCCGCAGACCAGCACCAAAGACCTACAACATCATCTTGCAGCAGATGGAGTCACTGTGCATCGTTCAACTATTCGGCGCACTTTACACAAGGAGATGCTGTATGCGAGAGTGATGATTTCTCCGCCCACAGCACAAACAGAGCTGCTTGAGGTATGCTCAAGCACATTTGGACAAGCCAGCTTCATTTTGGAATAAGGTGCTGTGGACTGATGAAACTAAAATTGAGTTATTTGTGCATAACAAGGGGCGTTATGCATGGAGGAAAAAGAACACAGCATTCCAAGAAAAACACCTACTACCTACAGTAAAATAAGGTGGTGGTTCCATCATGCTGTGGGGCTGTGTGGCCAGTGCAGGGACTGGGAATCTTGTCAAAGTTGAGGGACGCATGGATTCCACTCAGTATCAGCAGATTCTGGAGACCAATGTCCAGGAATCAGTGACAAAGGGGAAGGCGGTCGCGTCGGGAGAGACGCCACGTGAGACGAAGGATCGGCGCGGCGCTGGAACCGGAGGCCGGCAGAACACAGCGGGAGTGGTGAGTGTTGCCGTTCCCGTAAAGCAAGTGGGGGGGTTCGCCGAACATGGCCTTGACCGTTACGGACGACCGCCCGAGTAGGCAACTTCCCAACAGCGGACGCGGCGGTGCAGACGGCTAGCGAGGCTGGGAGATCGAACACGCAGGGGCTGGTAGGATCGGGGCTGCTGAGTGCCCTGGGTCCTAGCGCCCTGCGCTTCAAGCCCGCAGCTGTCTCCTGTCGCTCTGCCTGGACGCAGACGGGGCTGGATTTGAGCTTTTGCTGTGCTCAGACCCAGACCGTCAGGGCGTCCAAGAGAAGAAGGAGGAACCAAAGGGCGAGTGCCGGTTCCTCCGATAGGAGAGGACGCGGCACTGGGTGCGCGCGTCTGGAGAAGGGCCGTCCTCTGTGCGGGCAGAGGAAATCCCCTGGGCGAGCTGCCTGCGAGAGCGGTGCCGCGGACGCCGAGCGGACAGGCGTGGAACCTGCGGCGGAGGACTTCAGCAGGCAAGTTAGGGGCTGTCGGAGGGGGGCAGGAGCACTGTCGGTATGGAGACCGACGGCGCGCTCGGGGTGAGTGTCCTGGCAGTGCTTCTGGCCCTCTGTTTCTTTTTCCCACAGACCTGAAGCCCCGACGAGCGCTGAGGCCGACGTTGTCAGGGACCTGCCCTCCTGGAACAGGCCGCTCCGCGGGAGAGCTCCACGCCGGGAGGCCTATAGCGGCCCCCGGCGGAGCAGCGCAGACCAGAGGGGCACGTTTGCGCCGGAGGGGGTGCCGAAGACGGATGTCCCAGGGTGCCGTGTTGGACCCTGGGGACATAGTAGGACCCTCACCAGGACGTGCTGCCCTTTCGGGTTGTGTCGTTCGGACCCACGTGTCCTCGCTAGCGGTGGGGCACTGTGGTCCCCGGCCGGGGCTGGAGCCCGGCCGGGACGCCCAGGAGGACGTGAGGAGGACTTGTGCCTCCTCCAGACCGTGAGGGAGCGTCCGTCCTGGTTCTGTTGGGAGCCACGGGTCGAGGGCATGGAAGCCCTACCCTGTAGGGGCCCGTGGTCACCGCCAGGCGGCGCCCCGATGCCGGTATATCCCATGTGGTCCTCGGCTGGGGCTGGAGCCCGGCCGGGACGCCTTGGAGGACCAGAGGAGGGCGTGTGCCTCCTCCAGACCGAGTGGGGCCGTCCGTCCTGGTTATGCAGGGGGCCTCGGGTAGGGGGCTTTGAAGCCCAGCCCTGTAGGGACCCGTGGCCACCGCCAGGCAGCGCCCAAGTGCCTGTTTATCCCGGGAGCCCGGCACTTCCGCCACACCAGGAAGTGCCGGGGAAGACGACCGGGGAGACACGGACGGCTTCCTGGTGCGCAGCCGGCACTTCTGCCACACTGGGGTGTGTCCACCGTTAAGTGCCGGGAAGCAGCAGGAGCCCATCCGGCTTCCCATAAAAAGGGCCACCTCCCTCCAGTCAGCGGTGGAAGTCGGGAGGCAGTGTTGACGGAGCTGGAGAGAGGACAGGAGGCGGCCAGGAAGCAAGGCACAGACTGTGGGCCCTGGACTTTGGGGGATTCAGTGCCAGGGGCACTGGGGTTGTGTGAGTGCACGTGACTTTTATATTTGTGTAAATAGTGTAAATAAACAGTGTGTGGGTGCAAAAATGTTGTCCGTCTGTCTGTGCCGGGGCCAGCGTTCACATATGGAACAAACGTGCTTAGTGTGAGTACACTCTAAGTATCGTTATAACACAATTCATATAGAAATTAGGCTCCCATTAAATCTTGCATTGGGTATATTAGTTATACTTTTCTTTTATACCAAGATCATTTTTAATTTAACTTTGTGTTGATAAATGAAAAAAACACACAGTGTGTACTGCAAACATTTAACTTGTACCAACCCAATAATTTCTTATTTATGAAATAGAACAACAAAAAGAAATGTCAAAAGATATTTTGCTCACCTAGTAAAGGTTTATACAAGTTTGTAAACTTAGTAAAATTTGGGAACAAGTGAGGAAGGTAATACTTCTTAAAAAGTGTGAACAAAAATATGAATCCAGTGTCTTCATTCTCCTTGCTTCTCCATTCTAAACTTGAAGCCTTTTACAAATAGAAGCAAAAAATAAAAAATTATGTATTAATAAATGTAAAAATACATAAAAACAGTGATGAATAATAATTTAACACTTTCTCTTTTCTTTAAGGCTTTTTTTTAAGCTTTCATTGATCTAGAAGTTTAGTTTGAGGCTACAACTTGCCCACATTCCTAATACATAAATGGAAGTTTTAAAATATACATTCTTCTAAGTGGAAGAAGACAACAACATTTTCCCTTTAAACCAATGTGTTTACCATGTGTTGTTGTAATTTAATATATTCAATGATGTGCAGCTACCTTGAAGAAAGAAAATGTTGTTTCTGGAATCTGTCCTTTCCTTGTTGAATACTAATCATCTGGTTAACTAGTCCACTTATTTCTTACCTGTTTCCTGCAGAGGCATTAGCTCTCTTGGAAATGTGTTCTTTTAATATTGTGGCTTATTAAATAATTAAACAATATCATAATATACCAGAAAAGGCGATATCCCTCCCATCGTGATTACGGCGGTACAAGAATCACATGAGACAAAATATCTTTTAACTTACATTTACTGACGTTTTACGCGGTTACAGACAGGGAGGCATATGGACAGACTTTTATCCAGGTGGGAAATCTGGATCAACACAGTCAGCCATTTTCTCCGTCCCCACGCTGGGAGGTTTTTCAACAACTTTGTGTCGACACAGCCTCGAAGGGTCTGGCCACTGTCCAGACCTTTTATATGGTTTTTCTTCAACTTGCTGGTCATTTCTGTCTCCAAACAAGGGCTGAATTCCTCCCCCCAAAAATACAGAAATATCATAGTGCTTACATGCCGTTTCTCATTCTCCCAATAAGGAAAGAAGATCTGTGCTGATAGAGGACAGAAATACCCTAACCTGTGTTTAAGCTGACTATACAAGCCTCCAGTTGTCTTTGGCTATCTAATCCAATGCTTGGCTAGCAATTCTAACTGCTGAGCCCTTGTGTGCCACGGTTAACATGCACATGTGAATAAAACTCATAACAGTATTGTCCAAATCTAGTGACATAAAGAAAAATGTAGTATAACATTACCCTATTAATTTTAATCAAGTGAGCTAATAATTTAGCCTTTTTAATAGTTATAGTAAAAGTAACAGCTGACTATCACCAGCCTGACCAATGATGCACACTTTACTTAACACAGGAGTTAAAAGAATTATTAATTTGAGTAATATCAAAATGTTCATATTGTCTCCACAAATATTGTGGTATGCTAATTATAAACAAAGTAGCATAACAGCACCAAGACTAACTATGGTGTTCTAATGAGACAGATAGCAGACAACTGAGTACCAAACCAAACACATAATGAGAAGATCAAATAACAAAACTTCAAACACCTAATCTAAGCAAATAAAAGTAAAAAAAAGTATTCATTTTCTGTACCTTACTTTTTTATAGCAGGGTTTCAGCTTATCCAAAATTAAATATTAAACATTAACTAAAATGGTAGTAGTAGTAGTAGTAGTAGTAGTAGTAGTAGTAGGAGATTATTTATATAGAGCCCTTCACAGACAAAAGGTCACAGAGCGCTGAACAGCAAATGCAGAACAAATATAAACAGTTGAAACAAAAACATAAACAAAACCAATAAAAACTATAAATAAACAAACTGGAACTGTTCAGCACTGATTAAAAGTTTGCTTAAAAAGAAATGTTTTTAGTCGTTTTTTAAAAGAATCAACAGACTCGACTCCACGCAGACCACAAGGCAGGCTATTCCATAGTCTTGGTGCCACAGACTGAAAGGCACAATCCCCACGGGTTTTTAGCCGAGTGCGTGGGACAACGAGAAGACCCTGTTGCCCAGATCTTAGAGTCCCGCAAGCTGTATGGCATTGGAGCAGGCTGGTTAGTTACTCAGGAGCTTGTCCATGCAAAGCTCTGAAAGTAAGTGCCAAAACTTTAAAATGAATTCTATAAAACACTGGAAGCCAGTGCAGTGTGTACAGAATGGGAGTGATATGATCATTCCGAGTTAGGAGCCTGGCAGCTGCATTTTGAACTAAGTGAAGGCATGAGAGAGAGGACTTGCTCAAACCTGTAAAGAGAGCATTACAGTAATCAAGCGGCGAGGTAATAACAGAATGAACAAGCATCTCCAATTCTGATTTTGAAACAACATTTCTTAGTTTTGAAAGATTTCTTAAATGAAAGAAACATGAGCGGCTGACTGACCTTACATATTCATCAAGTGTCAGGGACTGGTCAAAAATAACCCCAAGGTTACGTAGACTCGACTTAATAACAGGAGAGACAGAAGATAATTTTAAACTGATCTCAGAATGAAGAAAAGGAGGAGCAACAATTAGTACCTCAGTTGTTCCTGAATTCAACTGCAAGTAATTACTACTGAGCCAGTCGTTAACCTGAGACAGACAATCAACTAAAATGACCATAGTATTAATTTGGTTAGGCTTAAATGAAAAATAAAGCTGTATATCGTCTGCATATAGATGATACGAGATGTCCTTGAAAGAGTTAAGAATCTGTGATAGGGGAAGAATATATAAAGAGAGGAGTACAGGTCCAAGAACCAATCCCTGTGGTACTCCACATGTCAAAGGAGCAGAGTCAGATGAAAAGTCAGCCACACCGACTGAGAAACTCTTATTAGACAAATAACAGGAGAACCAGTCCAAAGCAGAGCCAGAGACACCTAACAGCTCTAAACTATTAATTAAGATCCGCTGGTCCACCGTGTCAAAAGCTGAGGTAAGATATAACAGTACAAGCACAGAGCACCTGCCTGCATCAGCAGCAATTAAAAGATCATTAAAAACATTTAGAAGTGCTGTTTCTGTAGAATGTCACCTCCGAAAACCAGATTGAAAAGAATCAAATCAAATGTTTTTCTAACAAGGCACAAAGTTGCTGTTCAACCACCTTTTCCAAAACTTTGGCAATAAAAGGCAGTTTTGAAATTGGCCTGTAATTACTCAAAATAGAGGGATCAGAATTAGATTTTTTCAACAACGGTTGAATTACAGCATCCTTAAAATACGATGGAACCACACCAGATCTCAAGGAACAGTTTATGAAATTCAAAAGGCACGGACCTATAAAACTCAAAGATTTTAACATTGATGATGTTGGCAACAAGTCAGTAGGACATGATGAAGGTTTCATCTTCCTGAGCAAGTCAGAAAGATCCGAAAGTGAAACTTCTGAGAACACAAAAGACTCAGAACATGAGTGAATGAGAGCATTAGGTAAGACAGCTGGAACAATACTAGCCCGAACAACATTAACCTTGCCAATAAAAAATCTAAGAAAATTATTACAGTCACTATCAGAAAAAACCTGAGTAACAGATTGAGATGGAGAAATAATATTGTGAATAGTATCAAATAGCACTTTGGGGTTACGCTTGTGAGTCTGAAAAAGATTAGAAAAATAAGCTGTTCTAGCATCCCTAACCAAAGAATTAAAAGAAGCGAGTAAATCCTTTAAGTATGAATGATGAAGTTCCAGATTAGTAGACTTCCATAGGCGCTCCACTTTTCGGCAGGAACGCCTAAGATTACGAATGGAGTCATTCATCCAAGGAACTGAGTGGGTAACAGAACGCTGCCTGATCTTAAGAGGAGCAATCTTATTCAAAATATCAGTACAATGGTCATTAAAACATTGAACTGCTAACTCAACATTATCAATATTACTGCCGGCATCAGATGCCACAAATAAATCAATAAACTGATTGATCACTGACTTATTAATAAAACGAGTACGCCTAGAGTTAACACAGGGTGACAGCTCTAAATTTGAAGAAAAGTCAAACAAAACACACGTATAATCACTAAAGGTTACATTACAAATTATAACATCATCCAAGCTAACTCCATAAGAAAAAAACAAATCCAATGTATGTCCCCCACTATGAGTAGGGCCAACAACATGTTGAACAAAATTTAAAAAAGTCGGTGATACACAGAAATTCAGAAGCCATACTACATAAAATATCATCCACATGGATGTTAAAGTCACCAAGCATTATTATTCTATCCAGCTTAATAATGGTGGATCCAAAATCTTGAAAATAAGTAAGAAAAGGACTAATCGCACCAGGTGGACAATAAATTAAAATACAATATATTGGGGTTACACGCTCAACTTTAACAATCTGAAGTTCAAAAGTTTTATATGAAATGGTAGGAACAGAATGACATAAAAATAACTTCTTAAAAACCATGGCGATCCCACCTCCACGGCCAGTATGCCGCAGTGTGCTAACAAAAGAGCAGTCCTCGGGACACAACTCTATCAGATTAGTAAAATCAGGATCACGCTGCCAAGTCTCTGTCAGGAACATGAAATCCAATTTTTTTTTTAGTAAAAAAGTCATTCAAAATAAATGACTTGTTTGCGATATAGCGTGCATTAATCAGTGCTACCTTAGCTGGTAGAGTCATAGAAACAGCGGCCGTCAAATTAGCATTTTCTGGAATAGTAAGGATGGAAATAGCACTGCCCATACTTTTATGCTGAAATGTTTCTTTCCAAAGTGAAAGTCTTCAAGCATATGTAATAGAAAATGACTTTTTAACTATGAAAGACTCTTGTGCTACTTTAGCAGTATGTTTGGGATTATTATCTTGCTGTAGGATGAAGAACCATCCAACGCGTTTGGAGGCATTCATAGGAACTTGAGCACTAAAGATATTTTCTATACATACTTCAGAATTCTTTGTGCAACTGTTATTGTTACATCATCAGTGAAAATAAGTGTGCCAGTACCTGTGGCAGCTATACATGCCCAAGCCATAACACCAGCACCACCACGTTTAACAGATGAAGTGGTATGCATTGGACCTTGGGCAGTTCCTTTAAGTCTCCAAACTTTGCTATTGCCATCACTCTGATACAGCTTCATTTTTGTTTTGTCTGTCCACAAGACATTTTTCCAGACTTCTGCAGGCTATTTTAAGTACAGTTTTGCAAACTGTAATTTGGCCATACTTTTATTATGGTGCTAGCTAGTGGTTTGTCACCTCTGTATCTTCTGTGGAATAGTAGTCACTGACACATACAAAAATCTACCGTTCTTATTTGTCAGTGAGGCATTTGGGGCTTTTTCTTTTTCACAGTTGGGTTTCTCCTGTCATCAGCAGGGCAGCTCTACCTTGGCCTACCAGTTCCTTTCCAATTACTGAGCTCAGCAGTGTGTTATTTCTTCTTAATGATACTACAGACAATTAATTTAAGTAATCCTAAGGTTTTATTGGCACAGATCTTGCCCTCATGCTGAACAATGTCAACTAAAGAATCCAAAGAATAGAAGGAAGCCTAGATATCTTATGCCTGCCTACCTCTTGAAGCAATGAAATACATCTGAATAATCACAAACATTACGGCACTCTCAAATGTATGCATCATGATGCATGTATAAAAAGTGATGCAATTTCTATATGGTGTGACCAAAATGTATACCAATACCTTTGTATCGTAATTTCCTTTCTTAGCAGACACTTAAAATCCTAGATGTATTATACTACCATATTTTAGCAATTTAACTAAACGGAAAATAAGTGTTTTTGTTGATGAGTAACACACACACACAGGGAAGAAGTCACAGGAAGAAGAAGAAGAAGAATGCAGGAGTACAAAAAAAGCTACTGCATCTGCCTGAAAACTAAACAGTGCAACTAATGCTACGTTTAGTCTACACTGTTAAGAATTTTTATAGCATTAATTTACAGCATGTAATGATACCAAATTTCACTTTATATTATACCCTTTGTGAGTAAGAGTGGGTGTTTGTACACGAGTGAGCTCTGAAACAGAGAGGCACACTCTACAGGGTGATATCCTGCGCCTTAAATCCAGTGCTCCCAGAATAAGTTCCAGTCTCTGTGATCCCTGAATCATATTAAGCAAACTTGGGAACTTGTTTTTTTAAAATGTAAAAATCTTGCTTTTGTCTGATACTGAACCATAATGATCAAACGCTGTATTCATGAAATATGTTAAATTAATGAAAAACTAGATTTTTATAATCAAAGATAAAAATACACATGGTTTATTCTAACATGCCACTTACCTGAATAACCATATATTTCAGAACAACTTCAAGAAAGAAGCATGTCTGGTCATCTGCAAGCTTTTCAACTGGAACTGCTGGCACCAGAGGTACAATTTCTTCAGGAAGAATTTTGCCTGAAATGAATTAAAGTCAAAATTGTCATTTTTGTAATTCATTTATAATCGTCAAAGTAACCTGATAATTTTTAATAATAATGGCTTTATAACTGTACACCAAGCTATATTATTTAATATTTTGTGTATGCTTTAAGCACTGATAAAATCATATATATTAACAAAGCAACCATATGGTCATTTTGCAAAGCCACAGCATTTAGCTCCTCTCTTCTTCTGATAAAACTCTTCTGACATGTTATTTATTGTCAAGAAGACAAGCCACGCCAGCACACTTCCAAAAGCTCATCTTAAGAGCTTACAGTACTCAAATTCTAAAATTAAGAAAAAAGAAAATTGCAACATCCAATGAATATGTAAACAATAATGCCAAAAATCAGCTGAGCCAGATCACTAAGAAATTTCCAATAGCAGGCTTTGATAAAGTATATAATCCACAGGCATAATGTTTCTCCTTTGTGACTTGCATTATCTGCTAAATTGTATTGTGTAACCTCACAATAATATTGTAATGTATCAATATCCTTTCCTTAGCATCATATACAGTGCCTTCAGAAAGTATTTCCCAACACTTTTTTCCACATTTTTTTTATGTTGCAGCAGTTTAAATTAATTTTTTCCATCGTCAAACAACACTCATTTCCCAGAATGAAAAAGAAAAAAAACAGGTGTTTAGGGATTTTTTTTTTTTATTTATTTATTATGATACTTGAAGTTTGACTCTGGCGCATCCCATTCTATTGATCATCATTGAGATGTCTCTAAACTCTGACTGGAGTCCAGCTGAAGCAAATTTAGTTGATTACACGATTAGGAAAGGCATATTTCTGTCTGTATAAGGTCCCACAGTTTATAATGTGTATGCAAAAACCACGTTATGAGGTCTGAGTTGCCTGCAAAGCAAAATGGTCTCCCTAATCCTTAAATGGAGTAAGTTTGGAACAACCACAGCACATCCTTGAGCTGGCCTCTAAGACAAGCTGAGCAAGTATGAGAGAAGGACTTTACTAAGAGTGGTGATGCTGGCTGAGCTCCAGAGAAACTGTGTAGATATGGGAGTAACTTTCATGACAACCACCAGTACAGGACTCTACTAATCTTGGCCTTATGGCAGGGCCACCAAATGACACATAAAAAGCCTGTTTGAAGTAGTATTACAAAAATGCACCTAAAGGACCTCAGATTATGAGAAACAAGATTCTCTAGTCTGACAAAACCAAGACTTAACTGTTTGGTCTCAATTCTAACAGTCACATCTGGAGGAAACCAGGAACAGCTCATTACCCTGTAGTAGCATCATGCTGTGAGGTTGTTTTTCAGTGGCAGGCACTGGAAGACTAGTCAGGGTTGAGGGAAATCTGAACAGAGTAAAATACAGAGATATCTTTAATAAAAAACCTTTTCCATGAAGTGAAGTGAGAGGGAATATTATTTTCTAAAAAAATCCCAAAAATAACCTCACAATCCTGGAGAACTTCTTTTCCCAAATTCAGACATCTGAATAATGAAGATCATTTCTAGGATTTGTTTCACCTTATATTTTTTTCTGTTATGTCAATTTTCCATGAAGCATACTGTAACATTAAAACGCTTTCTCAGCCACCACTACAAACTATATGGGTAAGTAACATATACACAATTATTTTTTTGTGGAGTATTTATGTATTTGTGTATTTGAGGAAGTGAAAGAAAAACCCACTTTGCATGGAGAGAACATGTAAACTTCACACAGGCGACTGCACTTGGGATTCAAATGCATCAGCGCTAAGAAGTGTCCTGTTCTATTATGTCTGCTGTGTAAATAAATTGCAAGTATGGATCAATAAACAGAAAGTACTGTAGAATAGATCAGTGCATTTTTTCCAATTGCACAAAACAGTATTCTTACTATTGTATAGTACATATCATAAAAGAAGAAAACATAATGTAGTATCATTTTATAAAGCACAAAATAAAAACATTATATCAGACTAATGCAAAAAATATTTATGAAAATAATAGAATTTGTGTACATTTTCTTAAAACATTTCTCTGCAGTATTACTACCATCTACAGTAATATATTTTTTGTAGTTATGTATCCAAATGATGATAATGGAGAAGAATTAGCAGACAAAAGAGTTTTCAAACTCATATACTTCAACTAATGTACATGACCATTTTCTTGAGCAATGCCTGCAACCCTCCCCGCTCCCAAAAACATTTTTTGTATTTTAAATTTGAAATTTTTTAACCAGTATTATATTAACTTAAAATGATTAAAAGATTTACTTTTGAGTAGTCCTTCTGCCCATGGCAAAATAAAAAACACACTGACTGAGTCTGATTCTAGACGCTTTTTGTCAGTGTTCTTGATCAAAGCTGTCAGGAGATTTTCCTTTTGTATCCTGGTTTTAGTAACCTGTTTTACTATTTTTGGCTTAAAGGTGTGGAACTGCTGATCTTTTCCAAAATGTATCAAACCTACAGACCATCATCAGTTTTTTCTCCTACACAAGAGCACTTTACATTAAGTAGATTACCAGTCAAAACATTCATCATTTGGGGAAAATGGGAAAACATAACATTTTCCTTTTAGTACTCACCATCTGCAATATTATTTGGGGAATTATTAATGATGGTGTCCAGAGTGCAAGGACCCTTGGCAGAAGAAGCCGCAGGAAAACCAGGCACAAGACATGCAAAAATTAAAAGCTGCTCCTCTGAACAATTTGTCTGCAGTGCTTGAAGCCACAGTAAAAAAAGACGAATGCCTTCACACCTTATCTAGAATAATAAACAATATAAAAAAATGAACAAAATCTAATAGTCGCATTTTTCTGTATCATTTAGGCAGACGTTTAGTAGTGCATTACATACTACTTGTATATAATAAGAAAATATAAATTGGCCATGTATATATACAAGAGCCTATTAAAAGTTTTCATTCCAGAGTAATGCAAAGGACTGAACTATACCAACATAACCATGCACATAAACATAGGTTCCTAGGATACATTGAGGTGGCACCGCTTATATAATCAGTACAACTTAATAATTAGAACTTATTTGACTTTTTCCATTGGTGAAAATAAAATGATTCTTAAGATGTGAATCAAATGCAATAAATTACAAGATATTACACGGAAAAAAGTCAAAAATTGTAAAAACATGTAAAACAATTCTGAATATTAAGTCTATGACTAATCTTTGTAAATGAGTGACAAAATATTACCTAAATATGCTTAATTTGAACTTTCAGCATAAAATAATGAGAAAGTAAAGTCAATCATATATTTTCAAAAAATACCATAAAGAGAAAATGACTAAAACTTACCTTAATAGAGTTTCCTGTGTGCAAAAGTTTCTTCAAAATGGAACCTGAAAAAATGAGTGTATCATTATTTTACAACATTAAAATTGAACATTTCTGAGGTGCCCGGGATTTGTTTCCTGCCTTGCGCCCTGTGTTGGCTGGGATTGGCTCCGGCAGACCCTGTGACCCTGTAGTTGGGATATAGCGGGTTGGATAAATGAGGAATGAAAATTGAATATTTACTGAATATGTCTAATATACTAAATTTATACACACATTTTTGGTGTACTCAAGATGATGTGATGAAAGCAGATTTAACTAACAGGTGGAATAAAACTTTAATCATTTCTGTTTTCTGTACCGAGTGGGAAAGATAAGATTTTCTGAGGTACATTCATGATTCTTTCTATTGCTGTCATTTCTAAAAAATGCTGCACTTGATATACTAAATTTATACACACACTTTTGCTGTACTCAAGATGATGTGATGAAAGCAGATTTAACTAACAGGTTGAATAAAACTTTAATCATTTCTGTTTTCTGTACAGAGTGGGAAAGATGAGATTTTCTGAGGTACATTCATGATTCTTTCTATTGCTGTCATTTCTAAAAAATGCTGCACTTGATAAACAGTGCCTCGATCTGTTCTAAACTTAATGACATTTCCATTAAACAACAGAACTACCTTACCTCAAAAATTCTGTCTTTACCTGAGAGAAGTCTCATAACACACTTTATAACACTACTTAGTATTATTATTTTGTAATTTATTTGATGCAGTTAACAGAAAAACATATTTTTAGCCCTAAGTACCAGATAAACTAGATTAGGAGAAGGTAGTGCCTCCAAGAAAACAGGAAGTGTGGAGCATGAATTCAGAATATAGGTGTTAAGGTAATAGGATGTTGAGAAGCTTTGACTGCAGCAAGTAAACAGGAAATAGAGATGTAAAAGCAGTTAGAAACAGGAAGTTTTCCTTCAGTTACCTAAGACATTTAATGATGAACTCAGGAGTTTATACAGTATGTGGCCCTAACATATAAAGCAGACTGGGCCAGAAAAATCTGTGCCTTGGATTCAGATGAAGAATTTGTCACACACCCCCTCCACATTTGTCATCAGCACCGTTATTAGACAGCTACCCTACAATGTCTCCAGCCAATGGAACAGCACCAGGATGTCGCGCAGTCAGTCACGGAATCTCATCTGTATGTTCCGACCATGCATACATTGATGATAGTTGAACAGGGACTCTGGACTTGTATGGGCTGCAAGCGATGGCAGCACAGGCAGAAAAAGGAAGAGAAACTAAACTGAAAACAAATATTGACAGAACAATAATAATAATTTAGAATTCTTTGCATTTATATAGCGCTTTTCTGACTACTCAAAGCACTCAGCAATTTTAGGTTAAGGACCTTGCTCAAGGTTCCCAACAGAACAGATTCCCTTTTTGGCATTTACAGGCTTCGAAACGGCAACCTTCCGTTCGCCAGTACAGATCCCTAGCCTCAGAGCCACCACTCACCAGAAGTGACCATTTGGCAGATTCAGTAGTAAGTAGAAACAAATGGGACAAAATGAATAAACATATAAGAGGACTTACAGAGCGACAAAGAACAAGGAAACTGTAGTTAGGCTGCATAGAATGGTGGTCTGTAGGATGACATTGGAGATCAAGAAAAGGAGGTGAGTGAGGGCAAAGCCATGAATCAAATGGTGGAAGTTGAAAAAGGAAGACTGCAAGGTTGAGTTTAGGGAGGAGGTAAGATAGAAAATGGGTGGCAGAGAATAACTGCCAGATAGCTGGGCAACTATAGCAGAAGTAGTAAGGGTGACAGCAAGAAGGTTGCTTGGCGTGACATCTGGATAGAGGAGGGAGGAAAAGGAAACCTGGTGGTGGAATATGGAAGTACAGGAGAGTGTACAGAGGAAGAGTTTGGCGAAGAAGTGGGACAGTCAGAGTACAAGGAGATAAGGTGTAAGGGGAAGAGAAGGGAGGCAAAGGCTAAAAAAAAGGCATATTATGAGCTGTATGAGAGGTTGGAAACTAACAAGGGAGGAATGGACCTGTACTGATTGGCTAGACAGAGGGGCCGAGCTGGGAAAGATGTGTAGCAGGTAAGGGTGATAAAGGAGAAAGATGGAAAAGTACCCACAAGCGAGAAGAGTGTGTTGAGCAGATGGAAAGAGTACTTTGAGAGGTTGATGAATAAAGAGAATGAGAGAGAGAGAAGGTTGGGTGATATGGCGACAGTGAATAAGGAAGTGCAATGGATTAGCAAGGAGGAAGTAAGGATATCTATGAAGATAATAAAGAACGTAAAGGCCATTGGCCCTGATGACATACCTGTGGAAGCATGCAGGTTTAATGAAATCTTGGAAAAGGAGAGGGGATGCCTAAGTAGTGGAGAAGAAGTATAATGGCCCATATTTTTAAGAATATGGGGAACGTGCAGAGCTGTAGTAACTACAGGGGTATAAAATTGATGAGCCACAGCATGAAGTTATGGGAGCAAGTTGTGCAAGCTAGGTTAAGAAAGGAGGTGATGATTAGTGAACAGGAGTATGGTTTTATACAAGGAAAGAGCACCACAGACGCAATGTTTGCTCTGAGGGTGTGGATGGAGAAGTAAACAGATGGCCAGAAGGAGTAGCATTGTGTCTTTGTGGACCTGGAGAAAGCATACGACAGGATGCTTCAAGGGGAGCTGTGGTATTGTATGAGGAAGTCGGGAGTGGCAAAGAAGTATGTAAGAGTTGTACAGGATATGTACAAGGAAAAGTAATAGTGATGAGGTCTGCGGTAGGAGTGACGGATGCATTCAATATAGAGGTAGGATTATGTCAGGGATTGGCTCTGAGCCCTTTTACATTTGCAATGATAATGGACAGGTTGACAGAGAAGATAAGACAGTAGTCCCTGTGGACTATGATGTTGCTGAGGACATTGTGTCTGTAGCGAGAGTAGGGAGCAGGTTAAGGAGACCCTGGAGAGGTGGAGATATGCTCTAGAGAGGAGAGGAATGAAGGTCAGCAGGAACAAGACAGAATCATGTGAGTGAATGAGAAGGAGGTCAGTGGAATGGTGAGAATGAAGGGCGTACAGTTGGCGAAGGTGGATGAGTTTAAATACTTGGGATCAAAAGTACAGAGTAACAGGAATTGTGGAAGAGAAGTGAAAAAGAGAGCGCAGTCAGTGTGGAATGGGTGGAGAAGTGTGTCAGGAGTGATTTGTGACAGACAGGTATCAGCAAGAGTGAATGGGAAAGTTTACAGGGCAGTAGTGAGACCCGCTAGGTTATAAGGGTTGGAGATGGTGGCGTTGACCAAAAAACAGGAGACAGAGATGGAAGAGTTAAAGGGGTTAAGATTTGCATTGGGTGTGACGAGTATGGACTAGATTAAAAAGGAGTACATTAGAGGAGGAGCACAGATTGGACAGTTTGGAGACAAAGTCAGAGAGGCGAGATTGCTTTTGGACCTGTGCAGAGTGGAGATGCCAGGTTTATTGGGAAAAAGACGCTAAGGATAGAGCTGCCAGGCAAGAGGAAAAGAGTAAGGCCTAAGAGAAAGTTTATGGATGTGATGCAGGTGATGGGTATAAAATGGCAAGATGCAGAGGACAGGAAGATATGGAAAAAGATGATCCGTTCTGGCAACCCCTAACGGGAGCAGCCAAAAAAAGGAGAAGACTGCTTCTCTGTTTTTAGTCATTAGCACTAAAACATAAATAATATCATAGAATTTGTTACTAACCCTCACCTATTCTGTTTCTCGTCTTTGTACTCACAAAGCTACAACCCAAATGCCAAGTTGTGCGCCTGCCTAAGGAAAAGTCATCTCTGAATGAGGAGCACTGGAATTATCAGTTAGAAAGATCCTTTTATCAAATTGGCTGGCCCAGCACTGACTCAGCTGTGGAATGGCCAATAGCAGGGAAGCAGCTTGATGGTAAAGGTCTCCAGGACTCTGAACAAATCAGAATCCTATTATTTGAGATAATCTACTCTTGAATTTTGTTCTGTACTTGTACTATTACCATTGTATTGTATTAAGAATTACTTGTGTTCTGTTCTGTACATTGCATTTACCTCATTTTTTGACACCCTCTGCACACCCAGCCTTCCTGGAAAGGAATTGCCTCTCCTAAGATTTCTTCCATTTTTTTCCCTACAAGAGTTTTTTTCAGGTGGAATTTTTTTTATTGTCTTCCTGGAGAGTCGTGGCAGGGGGGCTGCCAAAAAACAAGGCCTGTTATTAAAGTCCACTGTGGCACTACTTGTGTGATTTTGGGCTATACTAAAATAAATTGTATTGTATTGTAACTTAATATATTTCTATTTTCTTTGCCTGTGCTTCCATATGGTATTGATAAAGACATGAAAACAATGGTTGCACACATTTATCATCCGTGGACACCTGAAGATTAAGATTGTGAGCATTTGTCCATTCATTAAAGATGGTCCAAGTCATTTATTAAACAATTGGCTATAACTATACATACCGATTCATCTACATACAGAGATGTTGATCAACATCTGCTTGGTGTAACTAATGAATACACATGGCAAAATACTAATAGTTGCAGGAAGTTAATTGACCATGAAGATAAAGTAGATATCATTAACTTGTTAACGCAGAAACAACTGAAGAATTAGAACACACTATTTTAAAAATCTATCCACATGAAGTTGATTGCAGAAAAGCATAAAGATGTACTCCGAAATAAGATGAGACCCCTTACAAGTTCTGGACAGGTGTAAATGTGTCTTTGAAAAGTATACTGTGATGGAAGTAAATATATATAATATCCCATTATTTACCAGTGTTTTTGTTTAGGGTTTAGAATCTAATTTTAAGTCACTTAGTGTGCAGAATTGCTCATACTGGTAAAGTTCTGAAGAGAAAGGGATTAAGGAGACTGCTACTCTCTAATACGAGGTAAGACACAAAAACAACCGGACTGAGCGTGGAGCCTTCCTGGGAAACTGTCTGGAAGTTAGCTGGATGAACTATATCCCCTCCTACACACCCTCTCAAACCACCAACCGGCTAGGTATATCCTGTGAATAGCCCAGTCAGTATTTGCACAGCAATCACTACATGAGTTGCAGCGATAATGTTGAGTGAAATAATTGAACAGCAATCAACATCAAATTTCTCACGAATTTTCTCTTTTTCCGTAAAGCAGTTTTGACTGACAAAAACATTCCTGTCTTCATCATCCTCCCTATTCGCCCGATTTAGCTCCCTGTGATTTTAACTTGTTCCTGAAAATCAAAAGTGACCTGAAGGGAACACATTTTTCTTCAGTGGATGAAGAAAACAGCAAGCCTGTTGAAGAGCCTCAAGCAAGAAGACTTCCAGCACTGTTTCAATCAATGGAAGATATGTATGGAGTGGTGTAAAGATCGGGAGGGGGAGTATATAGAAGGTGAAAATGTTTAGAATGCTGTAATTCATCAATAAATATATTTTTTTTACCAATCCGGTTATTTTTGTTTCTCACCTCATATACTGTAATAAAAGACAACAAATTAAAAGCTCAGGATGAACTGCAATAGGCACAAACACAATTTTATTTGAGACAGAATATGGATTCTTCCTATCAGCATGGAAACACTGGGCACAGTTGTGGACTTTTTGGTTGGATTATCCCAAATAAGCGGTCTGATGGGTGTTTTATTTGTTCAAATCTTGACTGCTGGAGTTAAGAATGTCCACAAAGAGAATAACAACATAAATCAGCTGGAGCCCTTTTGTGGGCAGATAACATTGACCTGTCCTGCAGGACAGAATAATCCAGTGACTATGATGTGCTGAGTGTCTGTAGCCTTGGCATCTTCTTGCTTACAGAACATTCACTGATAGTCATTTATAGAGATGGACTAGTGCAATGAGGACACAAACGACGAAGAGGCTGGTGCAAAACGTGCATTGTACTGTGAAGTGCAATCAAGCTTTCCATGAATAAGTAATACAATGAAAAATCCATGTTGTTTGTGGAAGTTAAATATTAATATATATCTGAAAGAACATTAAATCCAAGACTAAAACTGAGTTAAAATCAATATACTTCCTTTGTTTATTCCCGAGAGCCCCTGTGCACTCCTCTCTTGTTTCCCCTGCTCACTCATTGGGTTCTCTCATCAGCGCTGAGACACAGGCAAGCATTGTTATTTTTTCAGTTTCGATGACAAATGGCTGAACTGATTGCATTTGCACATGAGAAAACAATCAGCCAACTTCCATGTTGCACACCCTGTGGTCAGGCACGACCACAGACCCCTAACTTGCTTCACTACAGTGATACAAGCTGCATTTTCAAAATCAAACCCGTCCAGGAAAGAATAAGGATGCACAGACCCCAAATAATCACAGGCATTTTCTTTTTCATGTTTGTCTCTTTCTGCTACACCTGGGTATCAAACTGTATGCTCTCTGGTGGATACAAGCACTACAAAATTGGTAGATGCAAACACTGCAACAGTACTGAACATGTGCATCTTCCGCGTGTGACTATTCATTCTGACTGTTCACAGCCCAGGCACGCTGTTACAGAAGCAAAACAGCAAGCACAGAGATCCTTCCTATTTATCTTTTCCTTCCTATAAACTATTTCATCACATGTAAACTTGTAATTACTTTAGTGTCTCAAACAAGTTCTGGTACGTTCAATATCATGGTGGTAGGATGAGGCTACAACTTAGTTTATAGGTTCTAATCCTAATCATATCTGTAGTTCAGTAAGGGGTTTTGAAGAAAGGAAATAAATAACAAATTGTAAAATAATGTTCTTCTTGTGTTTCAGTTGTGTGTCTGCAAAGCAATAAGGGACTACTTAAAGATTACTCAGCTACCACTATAACACAGTAGCATTAATCCGGCCCCATATTGGGGCACAAGCTGGTATAGCTGCTAACAATTCCGTTAAACTGGTAATGAAACTGCATATTCATTCACCCACTCTTAAGAAGAACCAGTGAATGCCTATATCTTTTGTTGGGACTGACATGAGTTGATCATATCCAAGAGAAAATATCCAATATAACTGTCATGTTTGACTGTGCATTGGTATACAAATGGATTGAGTCTCAGATTACTTTTCTTAGGTTCTGTTACCCATAATTGTGGAATGTGGGAATCCCACAAACAAATCCTTCATTCCTGCTGTAAAACGTCAAAGGGTAAATAAATTCCAAATGGCATTCTCAGAAAATGATCCTGGCCAAACGGTAGTAAAAGTTGCACTTAGCAAAGTATCACTATCTATTTTAATTGTCTGCCTGAGCTTTCTGCATCTAGTACGTAAAATACAGTGCTGTTTGAAATAGTGTAGATTCCTTCATTGTGTATATCTGATGTTAAAGAAGCTTGCAAATTTCAATGAAATCTGAAACTGATACAGATTTAACACTAGAATCTCCGAAGCCTATAAAAAAAAACTTGTAATCCAAGGCCATCTTAAATATCTTCGCAACTCTCCATTAGCGTCTTTTGTTTTGTAACTGCGTTGATCAGCACAAGCAGCAAGCAGCCTGCTATCCTAGGGCACAACGTTGATACAAATGCTTGAGTGGTGCAGCGGTAAGAACTGCCGACTCATAATTAAGAGGTTGCGTTATTCAAGTCTGGCTGCTGTTATTGTTACTACTATACAATAAAAACATACATTTATTTTGAGTCTGTAACAACCGGTGTATATTTATGGTAGTTGTAATGGTTCGTGGGGCGGCACGGTGGCGCAGTGGTAGCGCTGCTGCCTCGCAGTTAGGAGACCCGGGTTCGCTTCCCGGGTCCTCCCTGCGTGGAGTTTGCATGTTCTCCCGTGTCTGCGTGGGTTTCCTCCGGGCACTCCGGTTTCCTCCCACAATCCAAAGACATGCAGGTTAGGTGGATTGGCGATTCTAAAATTGGCCCTAGTGTGTGCTTGGTGTGTGGGTGTGTTTGTGTGTGTCCTGCGGTGGGTTGGCACCCTGCCCAGGATTGGTTCCTGCCTTGTGCCCTGTGTTGGCTGGGATTGGCTCCAGCAGACCCCCGTGACCCTGTATTCGGATTCAGCGGGTTGGAAAATGGATGGATGGTAATGGTTCGTGTTTTTTTTTTTTTTTTCAGTTTTATTCTCTCAGTCACGGTCATGCTCCCACCGACCTGTTTCCAAATAAAGACATGCTGTAACAGAGGTGAACTAAGATGAGGATGAGGGTTCTACATCGGAGAAAGAGAACAGAAGCCCTCCCTGCAAGAAACGTCCACTCACATATAAGAATAACACAGCCGCACCAGGCGTAAAGGCAAAAGTTGGCATGGTTTGGATGCAGCAGGTGTCATCCTGCCAATGGATAATATTGGTCAATCTGCCATGCATGTCTATCAACGAAACTGCAAGGCATGCCAAGCTTGCCAAGGCATCGTGCAAAGTTCTGTTTTTGATCATGTTTTGTGATGGTCTTTATATGAAAAACATTTATTTTACTTATATAAAAGCCACATTAAATGTTATTTACCTTGATTTATTTACTTATCATCCTACAACGTAAAATCACAAGTAGACTTCAGAGCTTCCTGCTTTTGATCGACATGCGAACATAGTAAATGTTCAAAGCTACTTAAGTATGCAAATGACTTTAGCTGCAGGTGTCGATAATGAGATTACGAGTTTTTTCATAAGCTTCAGGGATTCAAGTTTTAATGGGTTGTTAAGCAAAACACCTAAACTCACAAAGTATAAAGGATCTGAGTAGAACAGAGAGAGAGGGGAGAAATTCGGTGAAAGAAGGAAGACAAAGTACAGAGATTGGAAGAAAATCTAGATAGAGTGGGTCAAAAGTGTGAGTTGGTGTAGTGGAAAGGAGGTCAGGAGGCCCCATGGTGAGTGAGAGGAATGGTGGTCCTAATGGCAGGCTGCACTACTGAGCAGTGAAGGAGCAGGAGCGGCTGATGGCTCTTAGGATCATCACACAGATGGCAAGAGAAGGTGTTGGGACGATAAAGCCAGGCTGTGTGCATACCAACAGTTAGTGGCTGAGATGGCTGAGACACAAGACGATTAACACAAGAATCCCTGAAACATCAGCATCTTTTGTTTTGCAAATGTATCGATCAGAGTTCAGGTCTCTTTATCTGGGAGTGAGGTGCCTAGAGTTGTATAGAGTAATATTTTTATTTGGAACTAGCAAAATACCCGTTCTTCGCAGCGGAGAAGTAGTGTGTTAAAGAAGTAATGAAAAAGAAAAGCAAACATTTTGAAAATAACGTAACATGATTGTCAATGTAATTGTTTTGTCACTGTTGTGAGTGATGAGTGTTGCTGTCATATATATATATATATATATATATATATATATATATATATACACATATATATATACACACACACATATATACATACATACATACATATATATATACATACAGACACATATATACACACAAATACATATATATACATCCACACATATATATATATAAACATATATATACATACATATCTACATATACACACACACACACATATGAATTTTTATTTAGTCGACAGAATATTATTCCGGAATAAATCAACTCAAACCTTAAATAACTTATAATATTTTGCTCTCCATAAAAATATATCCTGTCTAAATTCTAAAAGTTAGAAATAAAGTAAACGTTAAAAGAACAAACATTCAAATTTCTTTACTCTTATGTAATTTTATATAAAAAATAAACTTAAATTTTAAATATCCCAAAAGATTTTGCTCTCCATTAAAATATATCCTGTCAAAATTATACAAATTCAAATATGAACATGGTGCATAACAAAACCTGGAAATATAAATAAAATTTGTTCTTTTCAGCAATAACAAATCAAATCATTCAGTTGTCTTTGCTCTTATGTCATTTTATCAGATTTGGACGCGTGGCATCTTTTTTTGGCAACAAGTTCGTTTATGTTTGGTGTGAGGTTCTGTGTTGTGGAGATTCTCAGGATGGACTGCAGGTGCTCATCAGTGAGGTGACTCCTGTGTGCTGTTTTGTCACACAGATATGTGCTACCAAACATGCACAAGGTTCGAGCCGCATGTAGATGGAGCTGGAGCATTTCTGCGGGAATGGAGTGAATAAACTGTGCAGGCCGTGCAGTATTGTACTTTGCCTTCAGTGTGCCATTACACTGCAGCTCAATCACCTCCATCTGAATCTGCACAGGTGCAGTTTCTACATCGACGGCAAATGGGTTTCGAAACAACTCAAAATTCTTTTTTGTTCTTCAAAGTCACCAAAGCGCCGTGCAAACTCAGTGCGCAGTGCGCTCAGTTTATCAGCAAAGTGCATATTTGGGAACACCGTTGTGCCGATTTGGTTCAAGATTACTTGGCAAAAGGGAAAGTGGGGCAAGTTGCACTGGTGCATTTGTGTCTGCCATAAAAGTAGCTTCACTTGAAATCACTTTGTGATTTTGCACGGGTAAAAACGTCTGCTGAAGTGTCAGATTCTTCTTTAACTCTTCTGCTTTCTGTATCTTGTGCATTGCATTCAGGTCTTTCAGGTTATCTTGATGTTTTGTCTCATAGTGCCGTCTTAGATTAAATTCTGTAATTACAGCCACATTAGCTCCACAAATGAGACACACGGGTTTACCGGCAATGTCAGTAAACATATACTCAGCCTCCCATCGGTTTTTAAAGGCTCTATGTTCAGAATCACCTTTTCTCTTCGGCATCGTGTGGGCTAGCTTCGCAATAACTTGCAGCATCATAAGCTAGACTTGATTAACGCGATAAATGTTCGGCAAGGCAGCTGAAGCGCTGCATTATGGGATCTGTAGTTTATCATGTTACCAGCGCTTCATATCCCCGGGCCATTAATAACAATAATACAGTATATAAAATGATCTCGCGGGCTGGATATAATTACACGCCGGGCCGGATGTGGCCCGTGGGCCTTGAGTTTGACATATATGGACTAAATAGAACTTGAAAAGATATATTTTTTTCGAATGTGATCACGCAATTCAGATCGAGTTGACACACACTACAGTACATCAAGCCCGCGTGCTATTGTGGTTTTGCCTGTGTGCCTCAATAAGTTACCCTCCCCTCGCTCTTACTTTTTTACCGTTCATCTAATGAATACACTGAGTATGGCTTTACCAAAACAATCATTGATCGCTAATAAAGTATCCATTATTCATAAAGCTTCAATTGGTGATCTGTCTTTCTGCGTTAACCGCATATTTTTTCATACGTCTCAAACCAAGGGGATGCGAGGCTAAAATGAATCGAGAAGCGCGCGTACATACTTAGTGCATCCCCTCTCGGGAATCGAACCTCGGAAGTCAGCGCTAGAGGCAAAGCCTCTACTATTGCGCCACGGCGTGCGATTTGTCTATTTGAGCGTAGCAGTGTAATTCGGTTTTTGTTCAGCACTCTTTGGAACTGTTGCTTTTTGTCTGCGCACTGCGTAAGTTCACGTGAGCCACTGAATATGGTTTTATATGTCACTCGCTCGCTTCTAATTGTTTCGCTGCCTTCTTAATTATATAATGCATGTTTTCTTCAGCGCTTTTTGTAGCTCTTCCTGGTTTTCTACGTAATGCGTGATTACGTGAGAGGCATGATAATGTCACACGCAACTCTGCCCCCCACGGCTTTTGAGCTCAACTCCATTACAGTAAATGGAGAAAAATAGCTTCTAGTTATGACCATTATGCGTAGAATTTCTAAATGAAACCTGCCCAACTTTTGTAAGGAAGCTGTAAGGAATGAGCCTGCCAAATTTCAGCCTTCTACCTACACGGGAAGTTGGAGAATTAGTGATGAGTCAGTCAGTCAGTCAGTGAGGGCTTTGCCTTTTATTAGTATAGATACATACATTTCATGTATGTTCCATGTCTACAACAATCTAAGTAAATGTAGGATGACAGGAACTATACTATTCCATACTATACTAATAATGATGTGAAGTGTATAATGTGAAGACTTTAGTTCAAATATCACTTTTATTCAAGAAAAGAACCAAAGAAAAAAAAAAGGATTCATGTTGCCGTCAATGAGTTAAAAACCCAATCTCAAACGTCAATTGACAGGAAGTTGATGTGTATTTTTAAATGGTGCAGAGGAAAGAACTGCTGCCTTATAACCCAAAGGTTCTGGGTTCAAGGCCAGCTACTCCGTGTGTTCAGTAGTGAGCTGCTATTACTATTACTAAAATAAATTAAAAAGATACATTTGATTTGAGTCTGTAACATCCAGTATAAATTTTAGCTACTTGCAAACGTTAGCGCTAGTTTTTTTTATTATTCAGTTTTATTCTATCAGTGACGTTCATGTGGTACAACAAACATGCCTCTCCCTCTCTGAGTTGAGTAGTGATGACCACAGTTTTTTCGTAGGCTTCAGGGGTTCTAGTGTTAAAGTGAATTATATGTGTTTATGTGTGTGACAACCATTGAACATGCCCATTCAGCTCTGATATGTGTGTAATAATTCCCTAGGCCAACATTATGTCCAGCACCAGAAATTTGTTTTGGGAACCTATAGTACTAGGGTGTTATATTGTGTTAGCCATTATGGATGTAGTGAGAATTCAAGCAAAATATGCAAGTTTCAAGACAACTCAGGCCCCTTCTTCTAGCAAGATGTAAACATTTTGTGGACCTCAAATTTAGATTCCATTTTGTTAATTATATCAATGGCAGTGAGCCAGGCTCATCACTGAAAAAACAGCATATTCTGAGAATAATTTTGAATGTCAGACCCAGGACTTCTTCAATTTTAATTTGATGGATCTCCTCTTTACAGCGATGTAGTTTATTTTTAAATAGTCTTTCGGGCCTGCTAATGTCAAAATATTTCTTTCAACTTGGGATGTGAGAATAAAATTTTTAAACATTTGACCAATTCGAGGTTAAAACCCACTGAGGAATTTACAACTGTGACTGAGCCCCACCCAATCCTACCTTTACCCCAAATTACAGTGTGTTTTATGAAAAAAATAAAGTTTCAACATAGCCTCCTTGTGAAAATGCAGGCAGACAATATAAATCAAATTTCCACAACTGAAACAACTCAAGTGTAAGCGATCTGTGACAGACCTGATAGAATAAGTTTTGAAACCTTTCCTCAATTTTCCTCCCCATTTTACAAGCACTAATGACATACATGGTCAGGGTTAATAAATAAGGTAAGTGCTCCCTCACTGGCAGTTGCACTTTTTATAACAAAGCCAAGGAAGCAGAAATGAGGTTATAGTCAAGTAGTGAGTAAAGACAGTAGGAAAAAAGTGTAACTTAGTGAGAACTGACATCTGCAAGTGCAGTAGAAGTGATCTGACAAAGAAAAAAAAGTGTCAGAACTTTCTCAAGGTCAGGACACAATATGTTGAGTACAATAAGCAATATTTAACATCGTGTAAATGTCAATGACCAGAGGCTGCTTCAACCAATTTAAGCATTAATGGTGTTACTTCAAGCTGTGCTTCTGGTTTTGCTTTCCGGTGATACACAAAGCAGAGCAGCAGATTGTTCAACATTTTACTTTTCATTATGGAAATTTCTGGGTGTTTGTAAAACATTGTGTTTAAAACCGAAGGGCTTGTGCCCTAGTTATTATTTTTCTCTTGGTTCCTACGGGAGCAGCATCACAGATTTGGATTGCTTTACTACCTTCACTTCAAAGTATTTAGAATTTGTCACCAAAGAACTATGTAAGATGGTCAGTTACTTCTTGGCATTTGCTGTATCATAGTTTTTAATTACTGCACAAGGTTACCATGTTCCTAAAAAAATATAGCCCAAGGTCTGCTAAAAAAATAGCAATTTTTTTATCAAAATGAGCCCAATGCCTGAGGCAGACAAAATAAAACACTGGAAAGCGGAGTGCGTGTGTGGTATCAGAGAGAGAGGGTTTGCTACATACCATCAAAGCCCAAGGGCTAGGGCTTTGATTGTGCACTTTGAGACATTTCAGAATGACAGAATGGCAATATATCATTTCACAAGTTTAGTCCACAACTTTAGTTAATTGAACATACATCTTTAAACATAATAATTTTACTTTCCTTTAAAGATTCAGAACTCTTAAATGTTTCTTTTTTCTGAAACAGCATCAAATTTAAATCTCAGACTTGGTTCAACACATCAGTTAATATATTGCCATTTTGTAAACTACTGTATTTCTTTCTCTCTGAAAGCATCCTCAAAATATATGAAGAACCACATTAATATCAATATTGATCCTAGATCAATATATCTTGGACCTCCACTTTATTTACGTCAAATATTTTATCAAAACAGATATTTTATGAGGGAAACATACGGTAAATATGCCTAATGTTAGTAGAACATCTGTTTGCTTGCTTTTTACTTAGTATATATTTCAAGTATGTCATTACAATACTAAAAATACTAATCCAACACTGTTTGGAACAACAGCAAATATATAAAAATTAAATTAAAATTAAAATATATTAAAAATATAATAAATATTAAAATATATTCCATATTCAACAGACATGTGTTTATATTTATGACTCAAAACAGAACCAAACACCTTACAGCTTCATTCAATAGGTTGACACTTTTTGACCTAGTATAATTGCCACAGTTTAACTCATTGCACTTAAACATATATTTAATACTTACCTATACTGTGAAAATGCCACCTGAAGAATATTTTTTCAGGAAGAAGCTGAAGTACTTTCTGCAAGATAAATGAAAATATTATAATTACATTTTAGTTTCATTAAACAATTACAGCATATTTGCACATTATATACCTATTCACAATTTCAGTAATACTTTAGCTACACTTTCTTGTATTGATAAGGCATTCTCAAAAAACAATATCAGCTACATCTTTTGCTGCATCTCTGAATCTTTCAATTTCCAGTCCTAGTCTAAAAAAGTGGGGTGCTGAAAACAATAAAGGAACAGATGGTATGTTGACATTTTTCTACCTGTGTAAACTAACTGGAGACATATACTGACACTCAGCATCACTACTCTACATAGTTCTGAGAGCTATATGAAGAAAAAGTCCATTCCTCAAGTATTTTAAAATATCAAAAGAAAAGGGTTATGCAACGGCCCAACAAGCTTATTTTAGAATAGCAGTAATGAATTTTTTTCAGATTCTGAAGCAGATTTGGGGTGATTCTCATAAAGAAACCTAGATTTCATCAAGTTTTACATAATGCAAAATTATAGCTTTCCAAATTAGTTGTGAAAAGTGGGTTTGGATTCTTTCAGTTGATTAATATACATTAATGCATGAACAAAATAATGTAGGGTATCACAAAAGATTTACTTTTATCTAGGGATGCTTCAATCAGGATTTTTAAGGCCAATACCAATCATCAATTTCATGTTACTAGAATTTGGTGACTCCGATGTCAATTCCAATTTTTTCTTTATCCTTTAACATTTTTTACATTAAGCCCCTAAATCATCTCAAATGAAGAAGGACTTATTTTCTGTGTTAAAGTGTTAACTAGGTATGCTCCAACCAATTGGCCACCAATCAAAATTTACAAATTTAATTAAAAAAAAAAAAAAGTTGATTGGTGATCAGTAAAAAGGCTGATCACAGCAGAAATCAATATTTTTAGCTCCTACTTTTCTAAGCTTCACAATAATCTAGTTGCGGTGCTCCTTCACACAAGGTTTTATGGTATTCTTTTGCAAAAAAATTCCAGCAATGTAAACAAGTGTATGTACATGCACATACATACATACATATATATATATATATACTGTGTATATATATATATATATATATATATATATATATATATATATATATATACACACACTGTGAGTGGAAAAAACACACCAAAATGTTTTTCATCACATAGTCGGCTGATTTACTTAATGTTTGATACAAAGTGTATGTAATATGTTTTCCAACAACAGTTGTATTAATTACTCACAAGTTTATACAATGTTCCAAATTTTATCAAAATCGGCCGACTATTGTTGAAGATGTGATGAAAGATGTGTTTTTTTTCCACTCACAGTCCTCTTTAATAAAACCCCTGTGTGCATCCAGGTCTTCGTGTGTGTATCTTCTGGTGAAGTGCACATGAGCAGGTCGTGCTGCACATTGTACCGTGCCCCGCCCATTCGCTCCGCGACGTGGACGCACACACACTGGAAGCTGGGCGCGCAGTGAATGGCCTAGCCGCTGCTGTGCATGATAAGCAAATAAATCACACACACTGGAAGCTGGGCACACAGTGAATGGCCCTGCCACGGCCGCGCATGATAAGATATAAAGGACACCATTGCTGTGGAGAGTGCTGATTGGGTAGTCGCTGCAGCGCACATAAAATCCATTGTTGGGGAGACGCCACACATAAAATAATTAGCTGCACACCCCCACAGATTAAAATACTTGCTGGGGAACTGCACAGTACTTGCTGGAGAGACGCCACAGGCACGTTTATAAGCAGCACGCCACACATTACATCAGTTGCTGGGGACACTCTGCTGATTGCCCACTGTTGTGACAGAAAATTAGTCATATTACGGACATCAAAGCCAGTATTACTGTCAGAGAAAATTACAGGTTTTATGGAAATACAAGCCAGTATTACTGTAGGAGAAAATATTACGGATGTATCTACTATCAACATGCCACCCAAAAAAAATGACACGTCAAGTAGGGCAAAAGACACAGACAATCAAATCCTATATAAGCAACATCTCCCGGAAGAACGGTCAGCTCAACAAGTAAACATCAACAAAAGAAACGCTGAAAGACGAAGAAAAATAAGAGCAAATAGATCAATTGAAGAAAAAGAAAATGACTCAGAAAAACGCTAAAAGAGAAAGACTCAGAAGAGCAAACCATAGAAAAGGTTGGCATTTACTTGCCAGAACCTGTATTCAGCCACAGTCAGTTATATGTTGCATTATCAAGAGTTAGAAGTTTTCCAGATGTTGTAGTCAAGGTTGTAGAGATTCCTGAACAAGGCAAACTGTTGTCAAACTCAGACAGAATATTTACAAGAATTGTTATCTATAATGAAATTGTATAGAAAAAATTCATGAGGTAAAAAAATCTAAAAGACCATATTGTGTCTTACAGACTGTTACAAAGTTTAACACTAAGGCAATATTAATTATACTTACTGTATTGTCACATACGTTTCTATTTTATTTTTATTATTCTACTTTAGGCTTCTAGAAAAAATATTTTTGACAAAAAAAAAATTAAGACAAGAAACAGAATGAGGTCAAGGTCCCTTGCCATTTAATATAGACAGTGTTACTACTAATGTTTATGCACTACTGTTCTAGCGCCCGTTATTGTAACGGGCTTAATGTCTAGTGTATATATATATATATATACTAGCAGAATACCAACCATGGCGGAGAAGTAGTCGCTTAAAGAAGTTATGAAAAAGAAAAGGAAAAATTTTAAAAATAACGTAACATGATTGTTAATGTAATTGTTTTGTCATTGATATGAGTGTTGTTCTCATATCTATATATATATATCTATAAATATATAGAAGAATACCCGCACTTCACAACGGAGAAGTAGTGTGTTAATGATGTATGATATGTGTGTGTGTGTGTGTGTGTATATATATATATATATATATATATATATATGTATAGCTTTGGTCACTGAGTGCAAGTGAAAAATAATAAAATATAGTCTATAAGTTACTAGCAAAATACCCGCACTTCGCAGCGGAGAAGTAGTGTGTTAAAGAAGCAATGAAAAGAAAAGGAAACATTTTGAAAATAACGTAACATGATTGTCAATGTAATTGTTTTGTCACTGTTGTGAGTGATGAGTGTTGTTGTCATATATATATGACAACAGTATATATATACATATATATTTATTTACACACAAACACATAAAAATATATATATACACTAGCAAAATACCCGCGCTTCGCAGCGGAGAAGTAGTGTGTTAAAGAAGCAATGAAAAAGAAAAGGAAACATTTTGAAAATAACGTAACATGATTGTCAATGTAATTGTTTTGTCACTGTTGTGAGTGATGAGTGTTGTTGTCATATATATATATATATATATATATATATATATATATATATATATATATTTACACACACATAAACATATATATATATACATATCTATACATATACACATATACATACATATATATCTACATATATACACATACATACACACACACACATATATAAACATATATATACATATACATACATATCTACATATATACACACACAGCTATTTCGTATCAGTGCAATACGCTGCTTGTTAAAACGGATAACTCCCGCTCTTACGTGCAAGTCTGCGTGGATATTATGAACTATCGATTTGTTCAAGTTCTATTTAAATTTTAAATAGAAGGAATTTTTATTTAGTCGACAGAAATATCTTTGGTAGGAATGGTAAAACAGACAGGAATATTATTCTGAATAAATCAACTCAAACCTTAAACAACTTATAATATTTTGCTCTCCATAAAAATATATCCTGTCTAAATTATACAAGTTAGAAATAAAGTAAACGTTAAAAGAACAAACATTCAAATTTCTTTACTCTTATGTAATTTTATATAAAAATAAACTTAGATTTTAAATATCCCAAAAGATTTTGCTCTCCATAAAAATATATCCTGTCAAAATTATACAAATTCAAATATGAACATGCTGCATAACAAAACCTGGAAATATAAATAAAATGTGTTCCTTTCAGCAATAACAAATCAAATCATTCAGTTGTCTTTGCTCATATGTCATTTTAGAGCTGGACGCCTGGCATCTTTTTGGCCACAGGTTCGTTTATGTTTGGTGTGAGGTTCTGTGTTGTGGAGATTCTCAGGATGGATTGCAGGTGCTCATCAGTGAGGCGACTCCTGTGTGCTGTTTTGTTAGTCTTTATCACTGAGAAGAGCTTCTCACACAGATATGTGCTACCAAACATGCACAAGGTTCGAGCCGCATGTAGACGGACTTTTTGTTCTTCAAAGTCACCAAAGCGCCGTGCAAACTCAGTGCGCTCAGTTTATCAGCAAAGTGCGATTTGGGAACACCGTAGTGACGACTTGGTTTAACATTACTTGGCAACAGGGAAAGTGGGGCAAGGTGCACTGGTGCATTTGTGTCTCCCATAAAAGCAGCTTCACTTGAAATCACTTTGTGATTGTGCACGGTTAAAACGTCCGCTGAAGTGTCAGATTCTTATTTAATTATTCTGCTTTCTGTATCTTCTGCATTGCATTCAGGTTACCCTGATGTTTTGTCTCATAGTGCCGTCTTAGATTAAATTCTGTAATTACAGCCACATTAGCTCCACAAATGAGACACACGGGTTCAGTAAACATATACTCAGCCTCCCATCGGTTTTAAAGGCTCTATTTTCAGAATCAACTTTTCTCTTCAGCATCGTGTGAGCTAGCTTGCAGCAATAACTTGATTAACTCGGTAAGTGTTAGGCAAGGCAGCTGAAGCGCTGCATTATGGGATCTGTAGTTTATTGTGTTACCAGCGCTTCATATACCCGGCTTTAATAACAATAATACAGTATATAAAATGATCTCGGGCCGGATATAATTACACGGGCGGATGTGGCCCGCGCCCTTGAGTTTGACACATATGGACTAAATAGAACTTGAAAAGATATATTTTTCAAATGTGATCGCGCAATTCAGATAGAGTTGACGCAAGCACTACAGCCTGCATGCCTCAATAAGTCATCCTCCCTCGCTCTTACTTTTTACCGCTCATCTAATGAATACACTGAGTATGGCTTTACCAAAACAATCATTGATGGCTAATAAAGTATCCATTATTCGAGTATGTAGATCGGGATATATATATACATATATATATATATATACCCGCGTATCGCAGCGAGAAGTAGTGTGTTAAAAAGCTAGAAAAGAAAAGGGAACATTTTAAAAATAACGTAACATGACTGTCAATATACAGTATTTGTTTTGTGAGTGTTACTGAGTGTTGCTGTCATCAAGGATTTGATTATCATTATTTCTTTCAATCAGGTTCGTATTTGTAGGATGTGTTGTGTTCAAGTTACATTCCGTGTTTGTCAATCGTTGTAAAGATGACAGGTTTCATTCATCGATTCGTTTCTTACTGCATCAATAAACAGCTCGTCTTCTTCTTTATCTGAGACCTGACACACTGCATGCAGGTTTTTTACACTGTCTTCCTTTAGCGGGACATTGACTTTTTCCAACGTGTGCTTTGTTTTGGATTTATGAATATGCTTGTATGTATCAGACGCTCATATTTTTGCTGCCTTTTCAATTGTGTAATTCGGTTTTGTTCAGCTCTTTGGAACTGTTGCTTTTATCTGTGCACTCGTCAGTTCACGTGAGCCACTCGTGTACATGCATCGAAGGTTCCCAGTTGTGCTGGTGCCATCTCGTGCTATGTCCATGGCTGTATTTAATGTTACCTTAGTCCTGGCACTTAAAACTTTCTCTCGCAGTTTCGCTGAGTTTGTGTCAAACACCACCCTGACCATCTCATCTTCCTCTGCATAAGCACAGTCCTTAACCCGTGAATATTTAGTGGAGTTTGCTATTGGATTGCCGCTGACGGACGGCCTTATATGGGCAGGCACTAAATTACAAACGCCAGCGCAGCCTGTCTATGAACTTAATTTAAAGTGTAGGTTTACATCGTGCTTTGTTTCCGAAGTAGCAGAACTCATGAATATGGTTGTATATGTCACTCGCTCGCTTCTTATTGTTTCGCTGCCTTCTCAATTATATAATGCATGTTTTCTTCAGCGCTTTTTTTTAGGTCTTCCTGGTTTTCTATGTACTGCGTGATTACGTGGGAGCGTGATGATGTCACACTAAACTCCGCCCCGGCGTTGAAGCTCATCTCCATTACAGTAAATGGAGAAAACTGCTTCCAGTTATGACCATTACGTAGAATTTCGATATAAAACCTGCCCAACTTTTGTAAGGAAGCTGTAAGGAATGAACCTGCCAAATTTCAGCCTTCCACCCACACGGGAAGTTGGAGAATTAGTGATGAGTCAGTGAGTGAGTGAGTGAGTCAGTGAGTGAGTGAGTGAGTGAGTGAGTGAGTGAGTGAGTGAGTGAGGGCTTTGCCTTTTATTAGTATAGATATCTATACATATACACATATATACACATATATACATACATATATATATCTACATATATACACATACATATACATACACACATATATACACACAAATACATATATATATATATATACATACACACACACATATATAAACATATATATACATATACATACATATCTACATATATACACACACAGCTATTTGATCAGTGCAATACGCTGCTTGTTAAAACGGATAACTCCGCTCTTACGCAAGTCTGCGTGGATATTATGAACTATCGTATTTGTTCAAGTTCTATTTAAATTTTAAATAGAAGGAATTTTTATTTAGTCAACAGAAATATCTTTGGTAGGAATGGTAAAACAGACAGGAATATTATTGCTGAATAAATCAACTCAAACCTTAAACAACTTATAATATTTTGATCTCCATAAAAATATATCCTGTCTAAATTATACAAGTTAGAAATAAAGTAAACGTTAAAAGAACAAACATTCAAATTTCTTTACTCTTATGTAATTTTATATAAAAATAAACTTAGATTTTAAATATCCCAAAAGATTTTGCTCTCCATAAAAATATATCCTGTCAAAATTATACAAATTCAAATATGAACATGCTGCATAACAAAACCTGGAAATATAAATAAAATGTGTTCCTTTCAGCAATAACAAATCAAATCATTCAGTTGTCTTTGCTCATATGTCATTTTAGAGCTGGACGCCTGGCATCTTTTTGGCAACAGGTTCGTTTATGTTTGGTGTGAGGTTCTGTGTTGTGGAGATTCTCAGGATGGATTGCAGGTGCTCATCAGTGAGGCGACTCCTGTGTGCTGTTTTGTTAGTCTTTATCACTGAGAAGAGCTTCTCACACAGATATGTGCTACCAAACATGCACAAGGTTCGAGCCGCATGTAGACGGACTTTTTTTGTTCTTCAAAGTCACCAAAGCGCCGTGCAAACTCAGTGCGCTCAGTTTATCAGCAAAGTGCGTATTTGGGAACACCGTAGTGACGACTTGGTTTAACATTACTTGGCAACAGGGAAAGTGGGGCAAGGTGCACTGGTGCATTTGTGTCTCCCATAAAAGCAGCTTCACTTGAAATCACTTTGTGATTGTGCACGGTAAAACGTCCGCTGAAGTGTCAGATTCTTATTTAATTATTCTGCTTTCTGTATCTTCTGCATTGCATTCAGGTTACCCTGATGTTTTGTCTCATAGTGCCGTCTTAGATTAAATTCTGTAATTACAGCCACATTAGCTCCACAAATGAGACACACGGGTTCAGTAAACATATACTCAGCCTCCCATCGGTTTTAAAGGCTCTATTTTCAGAATCAACTTTTCTCTTCAGCATCGTGTGAGCTAGCTTCGCAATAACTTGCAGCATCATAAGCTAGACTTGATTAACGCGTAAGTGTTCGGCAAGGCAGCTGAAGCGCTGCATTATGGGATCTGTAGTTTATTGTGTTACCAGCGCTTCATATACCGGGCCATTAATAACAATAATACAGTATATAAAATGATCTCGGGCGGATATAATTACGCCGGGCGGATGTGGCCCGCGCCCTTGAGTTTGACACATATGGACTAAATAGAACTTGAAAAGATATATTTTTTCAAATGTGATCGCAATTCAGATAGAGTTGACGCACTACAGCCTGCATGCCTCAATAAGTCATCCTCCCTCGCTCTTACTTTTTTACCGTTCATCTAATGAATACACTGAGTATGGCTTTACCAAAACAATCATTGATGGCGAATAAAGTATCCATTATTCGAGTATGTAGATCGGGATATATATATATACATATATATATATACCCGCGTATCGCAGCGGAGAAGTAGTGTGTTAAAAAAGCTAGAAAAAGAAAAGGGAACATTTTAAAAATAGCGTAACATGACTGTCAATATACAGTATTTGTTTTGTGAGTGTTACTGAGTGTTGCTGTCATCAAGGATTTGATTATCATTATTTCTTTCAATCAGGTTCGTATTTGTAGGATGTGTTGTGTTCAAGTTACATTCCGTGTTTGTCAATCGTTGTAAAGATGACAGGTTTCATTCATCGATTCGTTTCTTACTGCATCAATAAACAGCTCGTCTTCTTCTTTATCTGAGACCTGACACACTGCATGCACGGGTTTTTTTTACACTGTCTTCCTTTAGCGGGACATTGACTTTTTCCAACGTGTGCTTTGTTTCCGCAGTAGCTGGATTTATGAATATGCTTGTATGTATCAGACGCTTCATATTTTTTGCTGCCTTTTCAATTGTGTAATTCGGTTTTTGTTCAGCGCTCTTTGGAACTGTTGCTTTTTATCTGTGCACTGCGTCAGTTCACGTGAGCCGCTCGGTGTACATGCATCGAAGGTTCCCAGCTGTGCTGGTGCCATCTCGTGCTATGTCCATGGCTGTATTTAATGTTACCTTAGTCCTGGCACTTAAAACTTTCTCTGCAGTTTCGCTGAGTTTGTGTCAAACACCACCCTGACCATCTCATCTTCCTCTCCATAAGCACAGTCCTTCACCCGTGGCAGTTTGCTATTGGATTGCGCTGACGGACGGCCTTATATGGGCAGGCACTAAATTACAAGCGCCAGCGCAGCCTGTCTATGAACTTAATTTAAAGTGTAGGTTTACATCGTGCTTTGTTTCGAGTAGCAGAACTCATGAATATGGTTGTATATGTCACTCGCCGCTTCTTATTGTTTAGCTGCCTTCTCAATTATATAATGCATGTTTTCTTCAGCGCTTTTTGAGGTCTTCCTGGTTTTCTATGTACTGCGTGATTACGTGGGAGGCGTGATGATGTCACACGAAACTCCGCCCCGGCGTTGAAGCTCATCTCCATTACAGTAAATGGAGAAAACTGCTTCCAGTTATGACCATTACGCGTAGAATTTCGATATAAAACCTGCCCAACTTTTGTAAGGAAGCTGTAAGGAATGAACCTGCCAAATTTCAGCCTTCCACCCACACGGGAAGTTGGAGAATTAGTGATGAGTCAGTGAGTGAGTGAGTCAGTGAGGGCTTTGCCTTTTATTAGTATAGATATATATATATATATATATATATATATATATATATATATATATATATATATATATATATATATATATATACAGATATATATAAATATATATATATAAATAGATAGATATGACAACAACACTCATATCAATGACAAAACAATTACATTAACAATCATCTTACGTTATTTTAAAATGTTTGCTTTTCTTTTCATAACTTCTTTAACACACTACTTCTCAGCTCAGCTGGTATTCTCTAGTATATATATATATGTATTTGTGTGTATATATGTGTATATATGTATGTATGTATGTATGTATATATATATATATATATATATATATATATATATATATGTGTATGTATATATGTGTGTGTATATATATGTGTATATGTGTATATGTATATATGGATATGTATATATATATATGTTTATATCTGTGTGTGTGTATATATATATATATATATATATACAGCATATATATATATGACAGCAACACTCATCACTCATATCAGTGACAAAACAATTACATTGACAATCATGTTATGTTATTTTCAAAATGTTTCCTTTTCTTTTTCATTACTTCTTTAACACACTACTTCTCCGCTGCGAAGCGCGGGTATTTTGCTAGTTCTTATTAATCTGGAATCTGAAATTAGGATGAAATACAACCAATACATTTACTATGAGTGGGAATGATGAACATGGATCCATTAAATAGAGCAGATTTTCATCATCATGCTCATGTTAAAGCCCTTCCATTATGATCTTCTTTATCATCAATTGTTTCTGGAGAGAGAAGTCCAAATGTATAACAGTAAATGCAAAAAGCATTGGTGATAATTGGCAGTCTTGTCTTTTGCAACTTCTAGTGTGAAATAGTCTGAATTTATATCATTTCTAAGGTTGGAAACTTCTAAGTACATAATGTATATTATGTCCAAAACCAATATGCATAGTCCAGGAAAAAGAAATCCCAGCTCCACTCTATCAAATTTTTTTTCAACACCCAGAGTTAACAGGAGCTCCGAGTGGTTACATCTTATTGGGGTACATATATTTTACACAAAAAAATAATAAAAAGTTTGAATACAGATGTCTGTGTTTAATTAATCCGGTTTGATCTTGTGTTTCTTTCCATGAAAACTTTAGCTAGGTCCTTAAAATTATTATTCAGTAAGGAGACTGATCAGTTTGAATGCATCCTTAAAAAAATGTCTAAATTCTTCTTTGCAAAGCCCAGTAATTCATATCAGGTGTAGAGTATGTGGAATTGTTTTCTAAATTATTTAAACAAAGAGTACTCATTTAACCGCTTTTTAAAGTTTACTTGAAACCAATCTTAAGTGTGTCATTTTACATCATATAGACATTTTATAGCTTAATGGATTTTGGTAAAGTCTTAATGGCTTGTCCAACCCCTCACTTAAATCCTGTATCAAGCCATGACTTTTCTACTTTATAATGCAATTAACATAACCCTTACCTTCATTACACTCTGTTGTGTTAAAAAATGAATACTCATTAAAAGCTATTTTTTTCTTTATGCCTACTTATTTCCAACTGCACTGATAATCTTTGTAATTATATTCTGATCTTCCCTTTTAAATAGTTGCTGAGCTAAAATCTTATCAGCATTTTCTTCATTCTTATAAAAAGTGGGAATACCCTGCACATTCTTGATTATGCTTAGAAATTTCAGTATTGTACATACTCGCAGATAAGTCAGGACTTGATTTTACTGTATAATTTTATAATGTTGGTCATATAAATCGAGTGCGGAAAACTCACGCTATTGGTCCAAGAGAGTATGATATTCTAACGCAAACCTGAGAGAGTAACCCCAGAGCACACTGCCTTTTTTTTCTATGTGGGTGCAGCAAGGCGCTATATCAGTGCGTGCTCCTAACCTCTCTCTCTCTCTATTGTGCCTATGTGACCACCCAGTAATACCCAAACTGTGATCAATATCAGTCTTAAAAACGATGGTTGGAGAATCACTAGTAATTCTATTTGTAGTCACATATACTGTATGTGCAATATCAACTTTCTCAGTACTACCGATACTGTGAAGCAGCTTGCACCTATACATTTTTGGAACTTTAGTATCAACTTGATACCAAAGTAATCAGTTCTCCTGACACCCCAATGGTCAATGATATTCTAATTGCATCAGAAAAAGAAAATGCTAAAATTAAAATTTAAGCAAGCTATTGACAATATTGCCCACCCTGTTCTGTTGTACTGACATAAAAATTTTGTTGAGCTTTCAGGCATTGTGTAAACACACCAAACCTAATAAACTGATTTCAGTATGTCCAGAAATTTGTTGATATGATATCTCTCTGGGACAGTACTGAAATCTCTTCTGTTTTCAGCAATATACAGATTTTGATCAGCTTTACAGAATCTTTCCACTACATAAAATACCGATAATATTTCCCCTAGATTGTATTTATTTGTCTTTGAACACTGAAAAAAAAAAAAATATTGTTAACTGGTGGAAACATTAGTTTTACTGAATCAGCATGCAAAGCAGGCATTATCTTTGACACTGGTTTATTACCAGCTAGACAATGCAGAAGATTTAAGAGGTTTTCTTAGTATGTGGGATACAGAGAAGACAATTCAGATGTCCATGTCTAGCAGACCTGTCTACTGAAAGAATTCTTCACAGGGTGCTCTAATTGTTCCGATTATATCTTTGAGTTAATTGAAAATGCTGCTTTAAAGACCATTACTAGAGCTATAAAGCATCACTACTTAAACTGTGTTCTAACAATGGCTGTTAGTTCTGGGTTGATTTCAAAATACATATAAAGCTTTAAATAGTTTGGGCCCTATTGATTTTAATGAACATATCAAAGCATACACACAGGATAATACATAGCGAGCTCAAGATACTGGTTGTCTAAAGTTTCTAAAGATGAAGGAAAAATATTGTGGGAGATTGAGCCTTTAGCCAAAGGGCCTCAAAGCTGTTGTACAATCTGGTGACGCTAGAATCCAGGCTGAATACTCATTTCTTTAGTCTAGCCTACTCAGAATATAGGTACTGATTAGATGTTCATATTGCAGCTCTGTTTGCTAGTCTTTTCCACATGCAATTATAATGAACTCAGTTAGTTACTGACACTCCTTTACTGTGATTCGTTTTTCCACTTCCTGTTGGTACCATTGTTACAATGACAAGTAACTACTCCTCCTCATGGAAAGTGACATCAGAGATGCTGGAGTTTCAGTTTATTAAATAAGACTAGTAATATCTGTGTATTGACATGTTAGCATTATTTAGATAAGATGTGGCTTTTAATTAAATAAATAAATAAATAAACTGTGGGATTAAGGTTTCTTTATTTAGTAATGCTTACACAAGAAAACATGAAATTTGCCTTCTCAGTTGCATCTAATAACAGACAGAATGAAATAAAACAAACAAATAGAACAAGACAGGTTAAGGTAAGGCAGTTAGATAATGCATATTTACACCAAAAAAAACAAAAAAGGTTACAGGTGTCAGGGATGCCAGGGGCAACGACCCAGCCGGGATGCCGTGAGGAACCGGATGTTGGTCTGCGCCCACCCTGGATCACGTGGGGGCCGCCTTCCTGGTTGCTTTGGGGGCCACGGGTTGAGGGCATGGAAGCCCCACCCTGCAGGGGCCCGTAGTCACCACCAGGAGGCGCCTCAATGCCTTGGGGACCTGTTACCTCAGCACTTCCGCCGCACCCGGAAGGGCTGGGGGGAAGATTTAAGAGGACACCCGGTGAGTTGCCGGGAGAACAGCTGGCACGTCCGCCACGCTGGGGCATGGCCAATGGGGGAGTGTCGGGAACACCTGGAGCTCACCCGGGATATGAATAAAAGGGGCCATCTCCCTTCATTCAAGGCTGGAGTCGGGTGGAAGAAGGACGAGGCACGAGAGGAGTGTGGAGGTGGCCCGAAGAAAGGCATTTAGTGTTGGCCAGGACTGTATATTGGGGTTTGTGGTGCACGTGACTGTGTCTGAGTGACACTTATTTGTAAATAGTTGTGTATAATAAACGTGTGGTGGTGATGAACAACATGTCTGCCTGTCTGTGTCCGGACCGGGTCCACATCTGGTGTAGTCGGCAGGATGCTCTGCCTGTTTCAAGGTGGGGACCTGAGAGAAAAAATCTTGTTGTGGACGGCCCGGCGCAGCAGGGGACCCCACCCACGTGCCGTGGGAGCGGAGTGCACACAACCCGAAGGGGCGAGAGTACCCCACGGACCGCCAGAGGTCTGTAAGAAGGCCGTTTTTCCCTGTTGCGGGCTGGCGGCATGCATGGCAAGGGGGCAGTGGTCTTCACCATGTGTGCCGTTGCCGGAGGCGCCCGGGACGGCATGGCGTCAAGAGAGGCTACGCCGAGGATGTTTCCTCGGTTGGACGAGTCCGGGGAGGTGAGTGCCCTGCCTAACAGCAGCCGGCCCTTGGGGGTCGCGCGTGTTTTCTGTCTTCCAGGCAAGGACTTCCCGGATTTGCGTCAGTGGCGGGCACATGCCGGTCTGCGGGCTCCGACAGCACGCGGCAGCCGCAAGGGCTGCGGAGGAGGAGGCGCTGGCAACAGTAAGGCTGCCGGCAAGCACGTCGCCGCTACCCAAGGGGAGGCAAGATGGCCGTGGACCAGTAGTCCCTCCAGCTGACAGGCACGCGACTGAATGGTGCGTCTTGTGCGCCCGCCAATGACTGTATAGAGGTGGGACCAAGGAATGTCCTTCACGTGCAGGGGGGAGACCCGACTGGGCCAGAGGAGGAGGCCCACAGGAAGTTGCCGGCGTTTGGGGCTGACGGACAGGTAGGCTCCGTGTCGGTTAACTTCCTTTCTTTTCCGGCTGCTCTGTCGGAGCTGGAGGCGTGCCTTCGGCCCGCGGAGCAGTGTTTGTTTCAGGTGCTATGTGTCCTCCGGGCAGAGATGCAGGTACTGGAGAGGAAGGCAGTCGCGTCCATAGAAGAGCTTTGATTGTCGATCCAACGGCGCGGCGCTGGATTCTCCAGCCGGAAGTGCACGGCGGGGAAGGTAGGTTCAGCCATCCCCGTACAGTATGAGGGAGGGTCTGCTGAACACGGCTGTGACTCACAGGATCAGCTTCAAGTAAGCAGCCCTCCGACAGTAGGTGTGGCGCACGAGGCTATGCGCGCGGCGAGGGGGGAGTCCGTGAGGACGCTGGTTGGACACGGGCTGCTAAGTGCCCCGGGTCCTAGCGCCCTACGCCCCGTGTCGGCCGCGGTCTTGTGCCGCTCTGTTGGGACGCAAACGAGAAGGAGTCCCTTTGTTTTTCATAAGGGGACTCAGACCGTCAGGGCGTCCCAGAGAGATAGGAGGAATTGGAGGCTGAGTGCCGGTTCCTCCGATAGGTTGGGACGCGATGCTGGGTGCACGCGTCCGGGTGCTGGCCGCCCTCTGGGGGGGTAGAGGGAATCCCTGAGGCCGGTGGAGAGGAAAAGACTGCAGGCGGTGCCGGCGGTTCCAACACCAGGAGGGACATGGAATCCGCAGAGAGGGTGCTGAACAGACAAGAGCCGGGGTGCCGAATGGAGGGGGGAACGCTGCAAGTGTGTGGCACAGGAAGGGTGCCCAGACAGCGGTTCTGCACAAGTGTTTCTCTTTGTTGCAGGGACGGACCCCGGACAAGCAGTAGGACCCCCTTCGTTGGGGACCTGCCCTCAGAAGTCGGACCGTCTGTCGAAGGATCTCTCCGCTGGCGTGCGGGTGCCACCATGGCTGGAGGAGGCTGCAAGGGAGCGAGTGGCTCCGAACAAAGGGGCGCTTTGGCCTCGAAGGGGGTGCCGAAAGAAGGGGCCCCGGGGTGCCGAAGAAAGGGGGGAGCGCGACCTGTGCAAGGCACAGGAGGGCACCAAGTGGTGGTGCTCAGGCCGCGTCTCGGCCCCTATTCCTGTTTGGAGAGCAGGACCGGACCCCGGCTGTCCTGGAGTAGGACCGGCTTCGGGGGTATGCTGCCCTCGCGGGATGTGTCGCTCTTCCCGAGTGGTCTTCGCTGGCTGTGGGGCACTGTCAGGGATGCCAGGGGCAACGACCTGGCCGGGACGCCGTGAGAGACCGGATGTGGGTCTGCGCCCACCCTGGATCATGTGGGGGCCGCCACCCTGGCTGCTTTGGGGGCCACGGGTTGAGGGCATGGAAGCCCCACCCTGCAGGGGCCCGTGGTCACCGCCAGGAGGCGCCTCAATGCCTTGGGGACCTGTTACCTCAGCACTTCCGCCACACCCGGAAGGGCTGGGTGGAAGATTTAAGAGGACACCCGGTGAGCTGCCTGGAGAACAGCCGGCACTTCCGCCACGCTGGGGCGTGGCCAACGGGAGAGTGTCGGGAGCACCTGGAGCTCATCCGGGATATGAATAAAAGGGGCCGTCTCTCTTCATTCAAGGCTGGAGTCGGGTGGAAGAAGGACGAGGCACGAGAGGAGTTTGGAGGCGGCCCAAAGAAAGGCATTTAGTGTTGGCCAGGACTGTGTATTGGGGTTTGTGGTGCACGTGACTGTGTCTGAGTTACACTTATTTGTAAATAGTTGTGTATAATAAACGTGTGGTGGTGATGAACAACATGTCCGCCTGTCTGTCCGGGCCGGGTCCACACAGGATGTATATCAAAACCTTAATCATTATCTCCAATATTTCTTATTGAAAAGTTGTATGTCACAAGGAAGAAAGGAATTTCTGGAGTGATTTGTGTGGGTTTTCAAAGTGAATATCCTTCCCGATTTACTGAATTTTAGTTCTACATGTAATGGATGTCTGTCATCAGTTGAGATGATTTCCAGTTTCTTTAACATTGCTCTCTGCCACACACCAGTCAAATCATCTACATCTGCCCCAATAACTTTAGCTGCATACTTTGTAATCTGCTGGAGTTTTTTTGAGTTTTGGTTTGTCAGACTAATAAACTAGGCAATGAAACTGAAAGTGATCACAGACTGGATCAGACTGCGATAAAACGACAACATGAGGTCCTTGTCTACTATAAATAGTTTGAGTTTATGGAGGAGAAATAAGTGCTGGTTGCATTTAGAGAATTTTTTTTTGTATTAGTATTCCAGTTAAGATTGTTATCTAGGTTAGTTCCTAAGAATTTATATTCAGTAACTATTTCTGTCTCTTAAAATCAAATATCATTTCTTTGGTCTTTTTTACATTCAGAGTGAGAGAGTTTTTATTGCACAAGTTTACCATACAGTCCACTTGATTTAGATAGTGGCTTTCATCCTCCCCAGATATGCATCCTATGACAGTGGTTATTGTTCTGTCTCAGGTCACTTGTGTACAGAGTAATCAGTAATGGTGATAAGACACACCCATGCTGACTTCCTGTGTTTGAATGAATGACTATTTAAAAAGTGTCCTGTACTTTAACTGTCTGTGAACGATTTAAAAGAAAGTCCTGAATCCACAGTGTAATAAATGGGTTCAATTTCCCAATCAGTAGATGATGCTGTATGGTATTGAACGCTGAAGAAAAATCCAAAAATAGTGCTCTGACATATGAACCAGGCTGATCAAGAAAGGTGTAGATCTGATGTAAGATAACAAGCAGAGCATCTTCCACACTCCTGTTTGCACAGTAAGCAAATTGACTGTTGTCTTGAAAAGACTTTGTCTCTGTCATTAAAATGTTTTTCACCAAATGTTCAAAGCATTTCATTGGAATAGATGTAAGTGCCACTGGTCTATAGTCATTTAAACAGCTTGGCCTAGAAACCTAGATACAGGGGTAATGATTGATTGTTTACAAAGATTAGGTGCAATACCACAGGTCAGAGACCAGTTAAAAAGCAAATGAAAAGCAAGACTTTAAGAGCCGACCTCATATGCAGTCAGGTCCCACTGCACTGTTTGTTTTAACCTGCTGAAAGCTTTTCTGCACTTCAGTTAACCTGAACCCCATCACAGCAGAATTTCTGTTGTTTTTACAAAGCATCTCCTTTTTCTGTATTTTGGGTGCTGAAATCATTTGTTTCAAATCTGACAAAATAGTTATTCAGTTCATCTGCTAAAAGCTTCTGGTCTTTGTCAGCTGGAAAATTCACACTTTTCTTAGAGCCCAGTCCTGTAATTGTTTTTAGTCCCTTCTTGACCTGCTTTGGATTGTTAACATTAAACCACCTCTTGATTTTTTCCCCATACATTTTTTTATTTTCTTTAATTAATGTTTAACAATTGTTAATTGTCAATCCTTTGCTATAAAATTCACTTATCTTCTATCTTATTTTCTTGATGTGCATGTTGCTTTTCCAATAGTAATGCTTTAACCTCTTTAGTGATCCATGACTTACTGTTTGGGTACATCTTGACAGGTATTTCCTTAACGATCATAGACTTACAGAATTTCATACACTGTGTGCACAATTATTAGGCAAGTGAGTATTTTGACCATATCATCATTTTTAATGCGTATATTCCAACTCCAAGCTGTATTAACTTGAATGCTTATTGGATTTAAGCATGTCAGGTGATGTGTATTTGTGTAATGAGGGAGGGTGTGGCCTAAGGAGATCAACACCCTATATCAAGGTGTGCAGAATTATTAGGCAGCTAGTTTTCCTCAGGCAAAATGGGCCAAAAAAGAGATTTAACTGACTCTGAAAAGTCAAAAATTGTAAAAAGTCTTTCAGAGGGATGCAGCACTTTTGGAATTGCTAAGATATTGGTGTGTGATCACAGAACCATCAAACATTTTGTTGCAAATAGTCAACAGGGTAGCAAGAAACGTGTTGAGAACAAAAGACGCAAATTAGCTGCCAAAGATTTGAGAAGAATCAAACGTGAAGCTACCAGGAACCCATTATCCTCCAGTACTTTCATATTCCAGAGCTGCAACCTACCTGGAGTGCCCAGAAGTACAAGGTGTTCAGTGCTCAAAGACATGGCCAAGGTAAGGAGGGCTGAAACCCAACCACCACTGAACAAGAAACATAAGTTGAAACGTCAAAACTGGGCCAAGAAATATCTGAAGACAGATTTTTTTCAAAGGTTTTATGGACCGATGAGATGAGAGTGACTCTTGATGGACCAGATGGATGGACCTGTGGATCAGTAATGGGCACAGAGCTCCACTCCAACGTGGAGGTGGGGTACTGGTATGAGCTGGTATTTTTAAAGATGAGCTAGTTGGACCTTTTTGCATTGAAGATGAACTCAAAAACAACTCCCAAACCTACTGCCAGTTTTTCGAAGACACTTTCTTCAAACAGTGATACAGGAAAAGACCATGATTTTTATGCAGGCCAATGCTCCATCACTTGCATCGAAGTTCTCCACTGCGTGGCCAGCCAGTAAAGGCCTTAAAGATGAAGGAATAATGACATGGCCCCTTCCTCATCTGACCTAAACCCTATCGAGAACTTGTGGGCACTTCTTAAACGCTAGATTTACGGGGGAGAAAAACAATACACCTCTCTGAAGAGTGTCTGGGAGGCTGTAGTCACTGCTCCACAAAAAGCTGATCGTCAACAGATCAAGAAACTGACAGACTCCATGAATGGAAAGGCTTATGACTGTTATTAGAAAGAAGGGTGGCTATATTGGTCATTGATTGATTTATTTTTTTAAATGTCAGAGATGTTTATTTGTAAATTTTGAGGTGTTTGTTTATTATTCTCACTATAACAGATGAAAATGAACAAGTGAGATGGGAAAATTTTCATTTTTCCTTTAGTTGCATAATAAATCTGCACACTAATAGTTGCCTAATAATTGTGCGCACATATGTATTCCCCTGATAATGTTCACACTCACATTTCCGTTGTGAAACATTCAGGTTTCAGGTTTATTAACATTTTGGATTGACTGATAGCACTGTGTTTGTTCCATATTAAAATTAATCCTCAAAAATACAACTTGCCTAATAATTCTGCACTCCCTGTATATTCACTGAAAGTGTAAGTGGCCTCATTCAGTGACTGTGAGGATATCAGCACATCCTAATTCGTACAGGAGAAGCATTTGTGCAGTTCCTCTACACTGTCCTTGCACCAGTTTTGTGTTATTCGTATGGCTGGTTTTTCTTGTTTCAGTTTCTGTTTGTACTTCGCAAGTAGATGAATAACGATGTGGTCTGACAAAGCCAGGGCTGCTCTGTGATGCGATATGTAGGCACCAGGGACGATTCCATAGCACTTGTCCAGAGTTTTGTCCCCTCTAGTATTAATATTCACATACTGACAGTAATTTGGTAATACTGACTCCAGATTGCATAAATTAAAATCACCCATCACAAGTTCGAAAGAATCAGGTGATTTAGTTTCTGAGCAGTTTCAAGAATCATTTCAGCTGCAGCTCCCACATCAGCATGTGGTGGTATGTAAACAGCTGTCATAAATAATTGATTAAACTGCCGCGGTAGATAGTATGGGCGAAGTCCGACAGTGAGTAGTTCAGTATTCGGCGTGCAGATGCGCTCTTTTATACAGTGATATACCTACACCACCTTTTGTTAATGTAAAGGCAGACCCCACCACCCATGTGCTTACCAGAAGCTGTCTTGCAGTACACAAACAAATCCATCTACTTCAACTGCTGTATCCGAATCTATATTCTTAAACTAGGTCTCCGTAAAGCACATCAGACAGCTTTCACGGTACTCATAAAGGTATCACACAGATGCTCTCAGCTCGTCCAGTTTAATTTGCAAGGACTGTGTCTTGCTCATGATGATACTTGGCAAAGGTGTTTTAAAACTTCTCCGTCTCAGACATACTCGTGGTCCACCTCTTTTTCCTCTGTTCCTGGATTTCAAAGATTTTAATTCGTCAGGTTTATTAGTAGTACACAGAGAGTAACTGGTAGCTGGTCTTATTGATAGCAGTGCATCCTCGCTGTAAATGAACAGCGCCGGCCACACACCTGGGATTTCCTGCACAGATAGTGTGTTAGTGTCTGTTGGATTCCAAAAGCGATATGGATCAAAAGTAAGAAACTTTCAAAAATGTTCTAAAGCATTTTATAGAAATAACTACCTGCAAACTAGTAGAAAAAAAAGAAACAATTTTACATAATTAAGAACAAAAGGCAGGTACAAAACGCAGAGAGATGCACTGAGAGGTCTGCTATTATTATAACCATACTGTAGAGTTCACAGGGGAAAATTAGCATTTAAATAGGAGTTTAGCAAAAAGTGTAGAGAAAAGCAAATGTAGACAAATGTGTTGGCCCCAATAGGCAGACAGTTACCTCACATATCACAAGAACTAATGATATCATGTTGTCCAGAGATGTAGAGAAGCTGCACAGGCTGATTTCACAATGAAACAGAAGGACTGTGAATGAAGACCAGGGGCAGGGCCAGCAAGAGGCCAAGTTCTTGAGAACACTGTAGGCCAAATTGGAGACCTCTGTAGGAAAGGGAGCTGTTAGAACCATTCTTCTTTTGAACCATCAGCCAAACTAATTGATGGAAATAAATAGTTTTGAATACAGCATTAATCTGGATACAATTCAACATTTTTATGTTGTTCACTGTTGTTCTGAGTTGGTCACCATTGGCTCATGTTCTATTTGATACCTTGTACTGTCCAGACTCACAAAAATGTTAGATTAACACGTTTCTCAGTCATCACTACACACTACATGAGGTAAGTAACATATATAAAAATATTTTTGGGTGGAGTAGTTCTTAAATTCAAATGAACACATGTAAAGGAATTTTTGAGCATTTCAATTTTAGTATATTGTGTGATTTAATGTTCTTCATCATAGCTAATTTTTACTTTTCTGAATTTATCCATTTGTTTGTTCATTTAAACTTTGCTCTGCTTTTTAATTTTCAGAGTACAGTTTCAAGTTAACAAGAGTAATTAATAATGCTCAGTATAACTGCTTTAAATAATGCAACTGCATTTATAAAGAGGACACACAGAATTAATGGCTTGAATTGTTCAGTTTAACAATGACCTTTATACAATTTATGTTGAAAAACTTAACTGTAAAAACCTTCTGAATAAAAGACTACATCTGTAAATATATTTTACACAGAAAAAAATGGTTTATTATTTTCATAAAGTAAAACTTATTCTATGCTATATAAATTGCTGAGTTCCCAATAAAGTTTCTTAAATCAGCTATACAACACGAGAAATATCAATTGTGCCCTAAACAAAAATGATTAAAAAAACAAATCTTAAAGACACACTATCCTTATTTTGGAGGTCTAACACGGTGACGGTGCTTACCAACAAACTCTTCTGTGAAAATGCCCACATATATTGTACTTTAGAAATCTGGCACACAATTTGTAAGCTGAGTACAGCTAACCATGGTAAACCAGGCAGAAGCAGAAAGTATATTATGAAAAATAAGAAATTATACTTGTAGAATTCTACATAGACAGATAATAAGCCTGTGTAAAAGAACCTTGCCTCTATTATTGCACTTTTTGATACTGAAGGTTTTTAGGACAATAACCAAAATCTAATATTAGAGAAAGGGCACCTGAATTAAATAACACCATTTTTAAATTTTGTTATCATTAGATTCAAGTACCAGACCAAATACTTAACAATAAGATAATGACATAATCAAAGTAATTCCTGAAAAGATATGAAAAAGCTGTTTATATCTATCAGTGTAGAAAGGGCTACAAAGCCATTTCAAAAGCCCTAGGCCTCCACCAAGCTACAGTTCAAGCTATAATCCTTAAACAGAAAACACTTGGAATAGGAGTACATTTTCCCATATGTGGCTGGCCTGCCAAAAACTTAGCATAAACTGTATAGCAATGCACAAGGGATTCTAAAAAACCTCAAGAATTGCAGACTTCTCTTGCCTCAACAAAGGTCAATAACAAGATTAGGAAAAACTAGGTAAAAACAGGCTTCACTGAAGAGTAGCAAAGCAAAAAGTGTTGGGTAATAAGAGGTGAATGCTTGTGTCTCATTTGCCAGGAAGAACCTAGATGATCCCCAGTGCTTTCAAGAGAATGTTCAATGGACCAATTAGTAAAAAATGGAACATTTTGGACAACATACATCCCATTATGTCTGCCGTAAGGCAAACACAGCATTTCACAGTAAAAACAGCCTATCACCAGTCAAAGACACTGATGGTAGTGTGATGTGTCAGAATGAACTGTTGCCTCAGAGTATGAATGACTTGCCATAACTGAAAGACCCATGATTTCTTCCTCAGTATCAATAAAAAAAAGTTGTAAAGAGAATGTCATTCGCATAGTTGGGCCATGCAGCAAATGATCTGAAACACAATAGCAATTCTGAATCCAAATATTTGAAAATAAGCAAAATCAAACTCTTGCACTGGCCTAATCAAAGTACAGATCTAATCCAAAGGTAGATGACCTAAAATCTATTTAAAAGATAAAATAAAGTTTGTAGTGTGAGTAAAGATTCCGTTGATTTTCATAAATATTTGCTTGCTGGACTCCTGTCTTGTTTATCTTTGACTATTATAACTTATGGGATTTTATACATGACATATTCAAATTTGCCATTAGTTTTTGCTTATTAGTTAGGACACAACTTGTATTGTAAAATGGTGTGGTCTGTGTTAACAGTGTGTGACATTAGAGGAGTCTAACTTTTCTTTGTAAGTACAATCCTTTGACTCTATCAATTTGCACATTGGGCTTTGGCATATCTTAATTGTGATTTTGCCATTTTAGTTTTATTTCATATTTAACAATGTCTCTTCTATTGGTTCTTTGGACTCACGTTTTTATTTTTGTACTCTTTACATTACAGATTTCTCTACAGTGAATTGAAAGACTAATATTGAATTATAGGAAGTGTTTAGTTGAAGTCATTGTAGCTGAAAGGTCACACAACCAGTTAGGTGTAAAGGAGTTATTTACTTCCACACAGTACCAGTTGGTGTTGATTATGTTTGATTATGTAAATTAAACAAAGTGTTATTTTTTCATCAGGTGACCTTTATCTCACATTAGATTTTGGTTGAGGACCAGAAAACATGTAGTGTTAAACATTCACCATAACAGAAAAAGTCTGGAGAGAGGAAAATACTTTTTCACAGAACTATACAGATTCATACACAGATAACGAAGTACCAGTAGTAGTTATACATACACATAATCACTCACTCACTCTCACCTGACCATTTTAAAGTGACATATCATTCCAGCTGGAAGTCATTGGTCTGGGAAAATAACATGAATTCCTCAAAAGATATATAGGACAAAAAGGTGAGAATAACAATGTTTTACATTCCAGTCAATAATTAAAGACTAAGGATTGTGGCATGGCATCCTCTTCTACTAATTATTTTTAACTTGGAATATTATTAAATTCACATCTAAGAAAAAAAAGAAGCAGAGACAATGTATAGATAACAGCCTTAAAATTGAGTACCATCGTTTTGCAGTACAATGTTTAGTATTTAAATTATCTAAGCTGCATTTCCATAGACCTGTCAACAGATGGCACCTACAATGAAGATATTCATGCTTCTTGAAATAAAAAACAAACTTTGTAAAGTGTTTCTTGTTTTACTCCCACCAGTACACTTAATTATACATTATCTATCAATTTTGACCACCATACTTTGTTAATAATAAACATATAAACTTTTAAAATTTTGTTTTTGTGTACTTTATACATATAAAATTCTATATACATTCTATATTCTACATAAATGTTAGCAGTTTAATATATCTGGGTTTGCAATTCACTCTTTCTAAAGAAAATTATCTTTATCTTATATTTTGAACTTATGAACTATCCTGTGGGCAGCACCTTGATGCCATAATGGCTTTTCAGCAAAAGCAAACACACGGACAAGGTTAACGGCTGAAAATGAAGAGTTCGGCTATAGAAACTGTGCACAGCTAACAAGAAATACATCAAGTTTACTTCCTGTTGAAATCAGAAGATATACAGTATCACTATCAGAGCAATACTGGCAGAAACCATCATTCCCTCAGTTTGTTTTGGAAAAGTCTTCATAACTAATCTTCATGAAAGAGTTTTGACCAAAAATCCATTCCTCCAAGGTGAAAAAAAGCAAATGACTCACCAATACATGGAAACACAAGGACTGGGGTGCAGAAAAGTAGGAGCAGCTGCTCTGGACTATAATTATTGGCTCTAACAGAAGGCAGTTTGTCTGCCGAAGGCTAGAGAATGGTACATGGATGAATATCTACAAGCAACAGTGAAGCACAATGGAGGCTTCCTGAGAGTATAGAGCTGCATTTCTGCAAATTGAGTTAGTGACTTCATCAAAATTGATAACACCTCACTTCTGAGAAGCGGAGGCATAGAAGATTTTGTATCAATCATGCAATAAAATCAGGGATCTGTTCTATCCAACCTCCATTCTTAAGCATGACAATGACCTCAAACACACATTCAACATCACAGCCAAGTATCTAAAATGTTACCATGATTATTCTCTATCACTCCATCATTATATACATTTCTGACTGTGATTACCACATCTCTATTAGACCATCAAGGTCAGAAAAGAGTCCAAGACCAGTTTTTCGCCATAGTCTCTCAAGGCATCAGCCAGATGCTTTCATAGATTACAGTGTAAGAAGTATACCTTAGATTTGGACACCTATATTCTTTTCTGTGTTTTAAGAGATCTATTTTATCTAAAGCTGAGTGTAGGGTTAACTTAAATTACTCAAACAGATTTTCTTATATGAATGACAGAAATAGAAATAGAGAGCACGGCTAGAGGGACAGATATTTTAAAAGATTTACAGGAAATTAAATTAAGATGATGAAAAATACAAATCAGCCCTGTTTTGCCAACAGATAAAAAGACAAGATTCATATATCTAGTCTAATTTGAATAATTTGTAAATAAATTACTAAACACATACTCAACTTTTCAACTGTAAGGGATCAGAGAATTAAGGTATCAGGTATCACTTTTTCATGAGGTTAGAATAATCCGGAAACAATCTAATCAAACAATACTGCTAAAACACTAACTCCACTTACACCTTAACACCAGCAAGACCAAGGAGCTGGTGGTGGATTTTAGGAGGCCTAGACCCCTCATGGACCCTGTGATCATCAGAGGTGACTGTGTGCAGAGGGTGCAGACCTTTAAATATCTGGGAGTGCAGCTGGATGACAAATTGGACTGGACTGCCAATACTGATGCTCTATGTAAGAAAGGTCAAAGCAGACTATACCTTCTGAGAAGGTTGGCATCCTTCAACATCTGCAGTAAGATGCTGCAGATGTTCTACCAGATGGTTGTGGCGAGTGCCCTCTTCTACGCGGTGGTGTGCTGGGGTGGCAGCATAAAGATGAAAGACGCCTCACGCCTGGACAAACTTGTTAAGAAGGCAGGCTCCATTGTAGGATTAAAGTTGGACAGTTTAACATCTGTGGCAGAGCGACGGGCACTAAGCAAACTCCTGTCAATCATGAATAATCCACTGCATCCACTTAACAGTGTCATCTCCAGGCAGATCAGTAGCTTCAGTGACAGACTTTTGTCACTGTCCTGCTCCACTGACAAACTGAGGAGATTGTTCCTCCCCCACACTATGCGACTCTTCAATTCCACACGGGGGAGTAAATGCGAACATTAATTTTATTTTAATTTTTTTCATTTTTATTACAATTTAATTTAATATTGTTTCTTTGTATCAGTATACTGCTGCTGGATTATGTGAATTTCCCCTTGGGATTAATAAAGTATCTATCTATCTATAGAGAATATATCTCTTAGATGTACAATGCATCTAATTTAATGAAAAAATGTCCATCTGTAAACTGAAATGAACTTATTGTATGCTTTCATCTTGGACAGATAGTAATGAAGCTGAACTGAAAACCACACTGACATATCAAAGTCAAACCTTAAAACTCACTCAATATGCAACCCAGCACAAGTCAGTTAAACCGACTATACTGTATTCCATAAAATACTGAGAATATTTGCTGTAAAGGCTAGTATATAAAATAAGTCTCATTTTTGTATATATGGAGTAGATTATAGATTTAGGACGAAAAAGGTAATTTTCTGTTATAATTATTTAGAAGAAATAAAAAATATCAACTAAAACTCCCAATGTATATAAAAAATGTGATATTGATTTAGTAGATAAGTGCCTGAAGTTACATTAAATTCAAAATTATATAAATATTATATTCTAACTCTAAAAAAGTGTAAATAATTCCAACAGTAGCATAGCTGAATAAATTGAAATAAACAAAAGAAATAAAAAAAATACTTACTTCAAAAAGAAAAAGGATGGAGTCCAGCTCCTCCCTTTGAGATTTATTCCCTAAAATGAAAACAGGTTGTATAATAATGTTAATGTTAATAGTTTTCTTCTGAAACAATGATGACATGCCAATACTAAATATATAAAACATAAACTTTTGTTAAAAAAAAAACATAAAACACACAAAAGGAGGTATGTCTAAGTACAAAGACAAAACAAAACAAAAGCTTGTTAACAATAGCAAAACATCTGATGTGAAACATAAGAAACAAAAAGATTAAAATTACACTTTTATCAGCCTCATCCTGTAACATATAATACTTGCATAATAATCACTGCTATCAGTGATTATATTTAGTTAATATTGCCAAATTATCTTAGGTTTAATAAAAATTGTTACATTATACATCATTTTACATTTAAATGGTATGGATATTAATGAGTAATAGCTTATACTAAGATACAACCAATTATTTATTTTTTATTTCCAGATCCACTTCCTCAGGTAAGAGTTGGAAGTGTTCAAGCTCATCTTGGCAGCGAAGATGTACAGTAGCTGTCAACCCTACGTTACCCACCAGTTCAGTGCAGAGCATAAACAATAGATCAGAGACTTTCATCTCATGGCACACATATACTAATTACCAAAATTCCGAGACACACCAAAAAATATATTTTTTGCAGATCTGACAAAAAATAGGTATCATTTTGATTGATTTACAAAAAAAACTAATAATAGTGATTACCTACAGTTTTTGCTGCAAAATGGCTTCTTTTTGAAACTATTTATTTATAATACTTTGTAATAAAAAAATAACACTCAAAATTACTCAAGGTGCTTTTACTTGTATTATAAGCAGGTGGCACAGTGGTAGCGCAGCTGCATAACAGTAAGGTGATCACGGGTTCACGTCCTGCGTCTTCCCTGCATGCTTTTTGCAAAGCACTTTGAATAGTGAGAATTATTATTAATATATTTGTATATGTGTGAACAAATTAAGCCACAGTGTAGTGGGAAATAAATAGGGATACTAGATGTGCTCAACAATAAGATGCATTCATTGCCACACATCCCAGTGCACATGCAACATAAAGATAATATGTACAATATTGAAGTAAATGTTAATATAAATTGATTATACAAAATATTTTTTTGTATACAAATTTTTAACAAGTTGAGACTTGTAAACTGGTTACAAATGCATGAAATTATACATTTATTGCATTATATTTCTCACTAGCAAAATACCTGTGCTTCACAGCGGAGAAGTAGTTTTTTTACAAAGTTATGAAAAAGAAAAGGAAACATTTTAAAAATAACATAACCTGATTGGGAATGTAATTGTTCTGTCACTGTTATGAGTGTTGCTGTCATCAAGGATTTCATTATCATTATTTCTTTCAATCAGGTTCGTATTTGAAGGACGTGTTGTTTTGAAGTTACATTCCGTGTTTGTCAACCGTTGTAAAGATAACAGGTTTCATTCATCGAAGTGTTCACTACCCAAATCGCTACTCGTGAATGCAAGATGTTTAACAGGCATTCCCGGCAACGTGTCTATGAACTGTGGAATCTCTTGCGAATATTTAGCAACAGCGTCTTGTAACGGTTGTCACAAAATTTTTTATTGTGCCTTTAACTGTTTCTGCCGCGTGCTTCCTTTTAGAGATTATGTCCCAGTAATTAACCGACTGTGGGATATCTGTTTAAGAAGAACTGGGGGCAAACTACGCCTGTGGGTCCTTGCTAAACGTACCATGGTGTGACGTAAGGGGAACTGACTGTAAAAAGGCAAGGAGGCGCGTATTTTGAACGAAAAGGGAGAAGACAGCGAAGGAGCGGAAAAGTGAGAAGGAAAACTTTAAATAAAGAGCTAGGAAGGTGAATGGAAAGAAGCAGCCAGCGGTAAAGCAAGGAAGACTCCGTAATAAGGACGGTTGGGTGCATGTAGAAGGTGTAACAATAAGATTGTTAAGCCTTATGATAATGTTCCTGCACAGAGGGTTTAGAGAGACGCACTGGGAGAAGTATAGAATAGGGAAGCCCGTGTGACTGTTTTGCTGTTCTCCTTCGACAGTTCTGTGGCTCTGCATATTTGTATGCACCTCTCTAAAGTCAGTTTGTCTTCTCTCCATAATCTTTGTTGCAAACTTGCATCACTGGTTTCGCACACAATTCGGTCACGTATAAGGGAACTTTTAATCTCCCCGAAATTGCATGTGCCTGCTAACACTCTCAGATCTGTGACGTAGTTGTCTATATTTTCTCCCTTTGCCTGATTTCTTGAAAAAAATCTGAACCTCTCTACAGTTTCGTTTATTTTCGGGTTGTAATGTTCATCAAATTTACGTATCATCAAGCTCATGGTTAACTCATCAGGTCTTACATCACCAGTCAGCGCCTGACACAATTCTCTGCCGCACTCTCCAATAAGATAACGGAATAATCTGACCTTAGTGTTTTCCTCTGCCTCTGGTATTGCAAGTTCTGTGTATAATCTGAACTCGTCCTTCCACGTTCTCCATGACTTCGCCAGGTCTTTAGCACTGAGGCTTTATACCCTGCGTCTTCTCATTAAACTTGTATCTCGTGAATATCTTGTGCGATCTTGCGATGTCCACGGCTTTATTTAATTTTAGCTCAGACCTGGCACTTAAAAGTTTCTCTCGCACACTTTCGCTGAGTTTGTGCCAAACACTGTTCTATCCCTGACCATCTCATCTTCGTTTGCATAAGCACAGCCCTTTACCAGCAATTTTAACTCCATTAGAAAGTGATCAAAAGTCTTGTTTACACCCTGCGTCCTCTCAGTAAACTTGTATCTCGCAAATATCGTATTCGTCTTAGGCATGACAAACGCCAGCAGCAGCATTTCTATGAACTTAATTTAAACTTACGCTTTACACCTTGCTTTCCTATTTGTTTGCATAAGCACAGTCCTTCACCAGCAATTTTAACTCCATCACAGCAATTTTAACTTCCTTACAAAGTGATCAAAAGTCTTGTTTACACCCTGCGTCTTCTCATTAAACTTGTATCTCGCAAATATCGTATTCATCGTAGGCATGACAAACGCCAGCGACAGCGTGTCTATGAACTTAATTTAAATTTTACACCGTGCTTTGTTTCCGCAGTAGCTGCACCTGAGGGGACTGGGCAGTCTAATGGTCTGGAATCCCTACAGATTTTATTTTTTTCTCCAGCCGTCTGGAGTTATTTTTTTGTTTTTTCTGTCCACCCTGGCCATTGGACCTTACTCTTATTCCATGTTAATTAATGTTGACTTATTTTATTTTCTTACTGTGTCTTTTATTTTTCTATTCTTCATTATGTAAAGCACTTTGAGCTACTTTTTGTATGAAAATGTGCTATATAAATAAACATTGTTATTGTTATGAATATGCTTGTATGTGTCACTCACTTCATATTCTTTTGCTGCATTCTCAATTGTGTAATGCGTTTTTTGAACAGGTTTCATTCATCAAAGTGATCACTACCCAAATCAGTACTCGTGAATCTAAGATGTTTAATAGGTGTTCCCGGTATTAAGTTGTGTGTTTGCCTGCGAATATTTAGCGGCAGCGTGTCTATGAACGTAATTTAAACTTAAGCTTTTCACCTTGCTTTCCTATTGATATGTGTACAAAGGCTTATTCAGCGTCAAGAGGGTTTCCGCAGTAACTGCACTTATGAATATGCTAAGCACAGTCCTTCACCCACGAATACTTACCTTATATGGGCAGGCACTCAATTACGTAGGAGGCGTGATGACACGGGACACAACTCCGCCTCACACGGCGAACGAGCATCAGGCTATAGCCGTATATATATGGACAAAAGTAGGTTCCAGTTATGACCGTTACATGTAGAATTTCAAAATGAAACCTGCCTAACTTTTGTAAGTAAGCTGTAAGGAATAAGCCTGCCAAATTTCACCCTTCCACCTACACGGGAAGTTGAATAGTTAGCGATGAGTCAGTCAGTGAGTAAGTCAGTCAGTCAGTCAGTGAGGACTTTGCCTTTTATTAGTATAGATATACAGTAGTATATTATTAAAATGATATATAAATCATATAAAATGAAATAAACTTTGTGTCGTAGACTTCTTTTGTGTTTTATTTTAAGAAATATTTAATTAATTTGTTTTATAAAGTCTTGCAGCACACCTGTAGACCTTTCGCGATGCAGCAGTTGAAAAATCACTGCAGTAGATGCATGGCCAGACATATCTATGTCAGTGCAGACAGGTTCTGTTAATTAACCACAGAGCACAAATCCTAACTGACAAGCAAAAAAATAAAAATTGTGCTCATCCAAAAACAAAAAACCTGACCTGTATTATAACAAAGCATTACTGTTTTATTTCTTAATAAGTAATTCTATTAAAATATTTAGTTTACCTTAATTTTATTTAAATGTACATACAGGATCTGGTCTTGACCCTGAACATAATTAAGCTGGTTTAATGATGAAAGGAAGGAAGGATGGATGGATAGATTTTGATTAAATACAAAACCATATTATTTAAACATTTTTGGTAAGTTTCATGAACCTGTTTTTTAAAATGATCTAAGAAAAACTAATACTAATGTGTAATTTTTAGTGTCAGAATAATCTATAAAAATTAAATAAACTAAGAATTTGTAGGCTAATGAAGAAAATTAAAGAATTTTTACAAAAGCAGGCATCCTTTAAAATTCCACTTCTTCATTCATTTTCTGAGTCTGCCCAATCAAACCTACACACTGCAGCACTTGCCACAATGCCAATTCAAGCACCGACAGCCACCTTCAGTATGCACCAATGCCTTGGTACAATAAGCAATATATTTTCATTCTCAGTAGTGTCACAAACACAGATATTATAGTACTAATTTGCTACCAAAGTTCTAAACCGATACCAGCTTTTTTACAGTATCATGAGAAAATGAGTAAAACATGAGTTAAACTACATATAAAAAGATTCTTACAGTGTTGATGATACAGAACCACATCAACACATGTAGAAAAGAAAAACAGCAGAGGTCATATCTAGAAATACTTTATTGTTTGCACAAGAAAATTTAAGCACACAAGTGCAGGAATTACAAAAAACAAAAAACAAACAAACAACATGCAGGCCCATGTTATTGCCACTTTTGTCCCATTATGGAATTAATTTAGAAACAGATTTATGCGTACCTGGAGAGTGAAATAACATTACTGATCAAATTAAATGTAATCATTTAACTTGCATTGTCATGCAGTTAAAAGAGGAGATGAAAAGATAATGAAATTCATTGCTTTTAAATATTGTTCTACATAGCCCCAATAAATGAAAAGAGGCCTCGCATTCACTCCCTGATTGTAGGGAGCACTTCTACAGTGTTCCATCAGTCCAGGCATCTGTCTATTTTCTAAAAGGTGTATTCAGTTCACAGTCATGATGGGGAGAGACTTACATGCATCCACAGTTATGCAAATAGGTTTGTGGGATGTGACGGGACTGCCAGAGCAAATAACAGTATACAGTAGACTGTTTGGCTTGTCTACATGACTTGTTCAATTTACAGTATCAAAATTAAGTGTACTTATTTTTTCAATGCTTCTAAGGACTAAGCACATTTTACTATTAATAATAATACTATATGTACTGTGCTAACGGAGAGGTGTCAACGCTGAAACACGCGGTTAAGAAAGAACACAAATGTACTAAGAAAGTGTATGTTACTTTAAGTAATGCTGCAGTTTGATTATTATGGAATGTTGTTATGGTGGAAGAGCAAAAAAAAATATAAAGATGTTGATATGGTTTAAGAAGTCACGTGTGTGAGACTGGTTCAATTTAGAATACCTAATTCATGCATTTAAGTAATAACTAAACATTGGCGACAAAGACAGTAAAGCAGACAACGTCAAGCTTATATTGGTAAACTTTTAGTTAATTTCAACTATGGATAAAGTGGAGTATCCTGAAGTTTGATTATTACACAGATCCTGCAACACTGGGGCCGAGATGGACGAGGCGGCTAACTTCTTTTGAACTGTTAGTTGATGGTAAAGGACTCATTATTGCAGATAACAGAGAATGTGATCAAGCAAGGCAAACCTTGCTCCTGCATCACTCTGGACCAGATTTACAACATATTTTCTCAACACAGCCAAATACGGGAACCCCAGTGAACTATATTGCAGCAGTAAAATAATAACTACTTCATTCCGCAAGTCAATGCAGTACTTCCATGCCAGTCTTTTCACAAACTTTTACAGAAAACAGAAGAGACGGTGCAGCGGTTGGCGACTCAACTCAAACTGGCAGTTAGAGACAGTGATTTTGAGAGAGGCACAGAAAGCCAAATTAAAGATGCAATTGTAAGTAAATGCGCTTTTGTTTATGTGCTTCGCAAACTTCTTGAGGAAGGTCATGGGCTCACAATCACTTGCGCACTGGAGGAGGCATCCTTAAGAGAGAAGATTGAAGAATAAATGGCAGCAACAGCAGTAAGTGATGCAGTGAAAGCAGAAACACAAACTGTTGATCATGTTGCACATAGACATGATACAAATGAAAGGAAACAAAGAAACAAACACAATTTTGAGAAATATAAAACAGATAAGCTATTCTGCAGATGTGGAAATAGAGACCACTTTGGCAGAGACGCAAAATGTCAAGCTCAGACATCTCACAAGCGCAGTGGGAAACCATTTCTCAAAAAATGTGCAGGAAAAAGAGTTCCAAAAAGCTCTCTGTTATTAGTGTTAAGAGACAAAGTCTGCATTTCTGGTTAATGAAAATGACAGGTCAGAAATACTCAATGTTTGCCTTGGTGGTGCTAACCTAAAAATGCTTATTGAATATGGTGCAACCTGTAACATCATTGATAAGAAAACGTGAAAACAACTTAAATATGGGCACATTAAATGTCATTCATACATTACAAAAACAGAAAAGAAGTTGTTTACAGTGGAACTGGAAGTAATTTCCCCCATAGGATTGTATGTAAATACAATTAATCCGTTCCAGACCATACGAACTGTATGTAAATATATATATATTTTTTTAATATTTTTAAGCACAAATATAGTTAATAATACCATTGAATACACAGCGTAATAGTAAACTAAATGCAAAAACACTGAATAACACCGAGAAAACCTTGAACAACAGAGAAAACTAACACTGCAAGAGTTTGCGCTGTAGCACTACAAAACCACTCGCTAAAAACACTTTTTTTAATGAGTTTTAAGCACAGGGGGAAAAATCTGTAATTTAATAAACCACCAAGAAAAGTAACATTGCAACAATGCAAGCTACGAACCGATCGCTGTAAACAGAAGTGAAGTGGAGGTTAAAATCCAATAGAAAAAGTCTTCATTAAATACAATGAGGTTTAAACAATGCCTGAATCTATCTCTTTAAAAACAAGCCTTATGCATCCAGCCTTCTCTCTCTCTCGTGTGTGTGTGTGTGTGTTTCTCTCTCTCTCTCTCTCTCTCTCGTGCATGTGTCTGTATCTGTGTGTGTGTCTCTCTCTCTCGCTGCACAGGGAATGCACAGGGAGAGACTGAACACATGTGGAAATAATCTGCGCGCACAAACCAAAACGGAAACTAGCTTGTCGTGAACAGATGCAAATGTTTGGCAAACTTTTTGGTCATAAACCGATTTGTACGTGTTCCGAGACATTTGTGAACCGAGGTTCCACTGTACTTATTCATCTAACCAGCCACTACCTTTAAAAGAAGCCTTTAATTACTGCAAGGTCAAGGTAAGGGACCACACTGAATATGCACAGTTTGTTGTTATGAAAGGGAGTGGAGAATCTCTCTTAGGCAAAGAGACAGCCATGACGCTTAGTGTGCTAAAACTACGCACCAATACTGCAGCTGTAATGGATCTAAAACAGACATTCCAGGTCCAATTCCCGGAAGTATTACAGTGTAGGGAAGTTGAAAAGTAAGCAAATTGGCTTACATATTGATTATAATGTTGAGCCAGTAGTCCAACCTGTAATGCAAATACCATTTAATTTGAGAGAAATTGTTGAGAAGAAAATTAAAAGATTGACAGATCTGGACATTATTGGACCATTTAATGGCACTACCCTATGAGTAAAGTGGTTATAGTGCCAAAAGCAAACTCAGAAATCAGACTTTGCATCGCTATGTGACAAGCAAAGCATGCAATTATCAAAGAAGGTTACACAATTCCAACAGCAGACAAACTTTTATAAGGCATGAATGGCTCTATGGTGTTCAGTAAATTAGATCTGAGATGAAACAACTTGAACTAGCTTCTGAATTATGCCAAATTACAACTTTTGCTGTTCATAATGGGGTGTACAGGTATAAAAGACTTTTATCTGAAGCATCTTCAACTAGTGAGCAATATCAAGAACAGAAAGCTGGTGCTTTAGATGGTATAGGAGAAGCGGAGAATATTTCAGATGATGTCATTATTCCGGGCCACGATCAGGCAACACACAACAAACTGCTACATGCTGTACTGAAACAACTGAGAGATTGTGGACTGACATTGAACCCTGAAAAGTTTCAATTTAATATGGACCGTCTGAATTTCATGAGAGGCCTTAGCTCTTGTACAGGCATGTCAAAGACTTCACCCTTATGTGTATGGCAAGCAGTTGGACCTAGTCACAGACCATAAGCAACTAGGATCCAATTACAGTCCACGCTCAAAGTCTTCTGACCGGACTAAAAGGTTTTGAGATTGCAACCAATTTTAGGGTTGTTCACATATCAGGGAAAAACAACATTGCAGACCCATTTTGACATCTACCGGGAAGTACAGCAAAACGCTTACATGAAAATGTGAGATTTGTGGCTGTAAGTGCTACACCAAGAGGTCTAACCACATGAGAGTTGGAGGAGACATTTACTAATGACCCTGAATTGACTGAGGTGAGAAAAGCTATAGAAAGTGGATAATTTGAAAAGTGCAAAGTGTTTGCACCAGAAAGTAATGAATTATGCATACTGGGATATTTTGTGCTATGTGGGACATGGATAGTAATGCCACAAGAACTTGAGAACTAAAGAGGAAGAAAATTATTGTAAATCATGTCACGGGTGTCAGATTGTTGCATGTCTAGATCGACCTGAACCCTTAAGAACAACAGAACTGCCAGAGGGGCCATGGTAGGATGTCGCTGTTCATCTAAATGGACCATTGCCTTCCAATCACTCAGTTTAAGGAGTGATAGATTACTACAACAGTTACTATGTGTATGAGGTACTTAGGTCCACTACTACTGAAAAGATAACTGACAGTCTTGAGTAGACTTTCATGTTGAAATCATCTTAAAATCAGACAATGGTCTATAATTTATATCTGAAGAATTGAGGAATTATTGTGCTGAGAATGGCATTAAACACCTAAAACCACTTCCAAATGGGTACAAGCTAATGAAAAGGTGGAACCCCAAAATGCTTCTCCTATGAAATGTATTTAAATTGCCCAATAAGAAACACTTGACTAGAAAATTGAATTAAGAAAATATGTAACAGCTTACAGAGGAACATTGGAACAACAAGTAAAAGTCCATTTGAATTATTGTTTAACCAGAAGATAACAGGCATTACCCAAATTTACATCTTCACATAGAGACTTGGAAGTATGTGACCGAGATGCAGAGAAGAAAGCCAAATCTAAAATATATGAGGATTATTATCGGGGAGTTAAATACTTCAGCATTAACAACAGAGATGATGTTCTTATGAGACATGAGAAGGCAGTCAAAATTCACTACACAGATCAGGGCAACACCAAACAAAGTAGTGAGCAAGACTGGTAATAGAGTGTTGATAGAATCACCAACAGGGGTGCAGTTCTACAGCTCCAAACATAGACAACCCAGCTAGTAATCTTCTATACTAATAAAAGGCAAAGCCCCCACTGACTCACTCTCTCACTCACTCACTGACTGACTGACTGACTCACTCATCACTAATTCTCCAACTTCCCGGGTAGGTAGAAGGCTGAAATTTGGCAGGCTTATTCCTTACAGCTTACTTACAAAAGTTAAGCAGGAAATTCTACACGTAACGGTCATAACAGTCGACAACATCAACCATGTTGAACTTTCTTATTTATGGCCCCATCTTCAGGAAATTTGGTAGGTGGCCTTCCTGCGCTAACCAAAACCGATGTATGTACTTATTTCGGTGGTATAACGCCACTGTCGGTCGCCATATTAAACTTTCCAACTTCACTAATTCTCCAACTTCCCTTGTAGGTAGAAGGCTGAAATTTCGCAGACTCGTTTCTTACAGGTTACTTACCAAAGTTAAGCAGGTTTCATTTCGAAATTCTACGCATAACGGTCATAATGGTCGACAATGTTCGCCATGTTCAACTTTCTTATTTATTGCCCCATCTTCACAAAATTTGGTAGGCAGCTTACCTGCGCTATCCGAAATCAATGTACATTACTTATTTCGGTGGTATGACGCCATTGTCGGCCGCCATATTGAACTTTCCAACAGTCTTTGTTACTTATGGGCCCATCTTCAAGAAATTTGGTACGCGTGTCCCCAATGCTAACTGAATCCTACTTACGTACATATATATGTCCATAGCCTGCAGCTCGGTCACCGTGTGAGGCGGCGTTGGGTCCCCCATCCCAACGTCTCCCACGTTGTTGGCTGCCTGCCTATATGAGGGCCGTCCGTCGCTCTGGTCTCTACATTCCCTTCCTTGCTTCGCCACGGGATTCACGTCTCCCTGCTGATAACTACAGCCTTTTTATTTAATCTACGGCTTCTCCGCTGTTTTATTGTTCGTTTATTACAATTATAGTTATTGTATAGGTATTTTAGACTTACTTTAGATTGTTAAGGTACCCATTTCCTTTATCGTTCCAACCGTACCCCCATTAACATGTCTATCGAGGTGATCACCATCGATCAAAGAACTATCACCGAGTGGTTTCCATGCCCGGAGATGGCACCTGCCTTTTCCATTCTCTTTGTTACATATTGCACGGCCATATCAGGCTCACTCTTGATATCTGGAGGAAAATTGTGTCTTATGTATTGAATGACCGGGACAGGTTCAAGGTGTGGACTGATAACAGTACAGGAGATAATTATACTACACAGGAGCACTATAAGAGTGAAATGCTTAAGCCCTTCACCTATGGTTCTGCATGTGAGTTGATGGCTGCCGCTGAATTGTTCGGTTGTCGCTTTCAAGTGTACCGAAATGGCCAGATATTTTACACCTTTCTACAACGAGTATTTTGCTAGATTTGGATATAAAGCAGGTATACAAAATCTCACTGACCTAGGTCAAAGTGTTTTCGAGTTACATACAGACAGACATAATTTCAAAAAAGGTATTTTAGGACTCAAGAAGGTCTAAAATGTGAAGATTCATCTAAATCTCGAGGTCGAATTTTTTCACAATTCCTATATTATGTACTAGCAGAATACCCGCCTTGGCCGAGAAGTAGTGTTAAAGATGAAAAAGAAAAGGAAACATTTTAAAAATAACGTAAGATGATTGTTAATGTAATTGTTTTGTCACTGATATGAGTGTTGCTGTCATATATATAGACACAGACACACGCACATACATATATACAGTATATATACATCTATACTAATAAAAGGCAAAGCCCTCACTCACTCACTCACTCACTCACTCACTCACTCACTCACTCACTCACTCACTCACTCACTCATCACTAATTCTCCAACTTCCCGTGTGGGTGGAAGGCTGAAATTTGGCAGGTTCATTCCTTACAGCTTCCTTACAAAAGTTGGGCAGGTTTTATATCGAAATTCTACGCGTAATGGTCATAACTGGAAGCAGTTTTTCTTCATTTACTGTAATGGAGATGAGCTTCAACGCCGTGGGGCGGAGTTTCGTGTGACATCATCACGCCTCCCGTAATCACGCAGTACATAGAAAACCAGGAAGACCTCAAAAAAGCGCTCAAGAAAACATGCATTATATAATTGAGAAGGCAGCGAAACAATAAGAAGCGAGCGAGTGACATATACAACCATAATGATGAGTTCTGCTACTTCGGAAACAAAGCACGATGTAAACCTACACTTTAAATTAAGTTCATAGACAGGCTGCCGCTGGCGTTTGTAATTTAGTGCCTGCCCATATAAGGCCGTCCGTCAGTGGCAATCCAATAGCAAACTGCCACGGGTAAATATTCACGGGTGAAGGACTGTGCTTATGGAGAGGAAGATGAGATGGTCAGGGTGGTGTTTGACACAAACTCAGCGAAACTGCGAGAGAAAGTTTTAAGTGCCAGGACTAAGGTAACATTAAATAAAGCTATGGACATAGCACGAGATGGCACCAGCACAGCTGGGAACCTTCGATGCAAGTACACCGAGTGGCTCACGTGAACTGGCGCAGTGCACAGATAAAAAGCAACAGTTCCAAAGAGCGCTGAACAAAAACCGAATTACACAATTGAAAAGGCAGCAAAAAATATGAAGCGTCTGATAAGCATATTCATAAATGCAGCTACTGTGGAAACAAAGCACACGGTGGAAAAAGTCAATGTCCCGCTAAAGGAAGACAGTGTAAAAAAAGCCCGTGCATGCAGTGTGTCAGGTCTCAGATAAAGAAGAAGACGAGCTGTTTATTGATGCAGTAAGAAACGAATCGATGAATGAAACCTGTCATCTTTACAGCGATTGACAAACACGGAATGTAACTTGAACACAACACATCCTACAAATACGAACCTGATTGAAAGAAATAATGATAATCAAATCCTTGATGACAGCAACACTCAGTAACACTCACAAAACAAATACTGTATATTGACAGTCATGTTACGTTATTTTAAAATGTTCCCTTTTCTTTTCTACCTTTTTTAACACACTACTTCTCCGCTGCAATACGTGGGTATATATATATGTATATATATATATCCCGCTCTACATACTCGAATAATGGATACTTTATTCGCCATCAATGATTGTTTTGGTAAAGCCATACTCAGTGTATTCATTAGATGAGCGGTAAAAAAGTAAGAGCGAAGGGAGGATGACTCATTGAGGCATGCAGGCTGTAGTCTTGCGTCAACTCTATCTGAATTGCGCGATCACATTTGAAAAATATATCTTTTCAAGTTCTATTTAGTCCATATGTGTCAAACTCAAGGGCCTGGGCCACATCCGCCCGCGTGTAATTATATCCGCCCCGAGATCATTTTATATACTGTATTATTGTTATTAAAGCCCGGGTATATGAAGCGCTGGTAACACAATAAACTACAGATCCCATAATGCAGCGCTTCAGCTGCCTTGCGAACACTTACCGCGTTAATCAAGTCTACCTTATGATACTGCAAGTTATTGCGAAGCTAGAGTTATTGCGCACTGAGTTTGCACAGCGCTTTGGTGACTTTGAAGAACAAAAAAAGTCCGTCTACATGCGGCTCGAACCTTGTGCATGTTTGGTAGCACATATCTGTGTGAGAAGCTCTTCTCAGTGATAAAGACTAACAAAACAGCACACAGGAGTCGCCTCACTGATGAGCACCTGCAATCCATCCTGAGAATCTCCACAACACAGAACCTCACACCAAACAGAAACGAACTTGTGGCCAAAAAATGATGCCAGGCGTCCAGCTCTAAAATGACATATGAGCAAAGACAACTGAATGATTTGATTTGTTATTGCACGTAAGAGCGAAGTCAACCGTTTTAACAAACAGCGTATTGCACTGATACGAAATAGCTGTGTGTGTATATATGTAGATATGTATGTATATGTATATATATGTTTATATATGTGTGTGTGTATGTATGTATGTATATATATATATATATATATATGTTTATGTGTGTGTGTGTAAATATATATATATATATATATATATATATATATATATATATATATATATATATATATATATATATGACAACAACACTCATCACTCACAACAGTGACAAAACAATTACATTGACAATCAGGTTACGTTATTTTCAAAATGTTTCCTTTTCTTTTCATTGCTTCTTTAACACACTACTTCTCATTCTGCGAGCCTGGTATTTTGCTAGTATACATATATATGCATATATATACATATACATATATATATATATACATATACACATATATACATATGCATTTATAGCAAAATACCCGCGCTTTGCAGCAGAGAAGTAGTGTGTTAAAGAAGTAATGAAAAAGAAAAGGAAACATTTTAATAATAATGTAACATGATTGACAATGTAATTGTTTTGTCATTGTCATGAGTGTTGCTGGCATATATATATATATATATATATATATATATATATATATATATATACACACATATCTACATATATACAGACACACATTTACATACACCTATATCTATCTATCTATATATCTATATCTATATACATATATATATATATATATATATATATATATATATATATCTATCTATATATATATCTATCTATCTATATATCTATATATATCTATCTATCTATATATATATATATATATATATATATATATATATATATATATACACACACACATATCTCCTTTGGGGTGCGAGGAGCTGTTGCTGGGGGTGCCAGAATCACCGAGGAAGAAAAATTTAAAACATTATTTGTACAAAATCTTAATTTATCTATCCATTCCTAAATAATTAAATGGGCAGGCTATTTCGTATCAGTGCAATATGCTGCTTGTTAAAACGGATGACTCGTAATCTTACGTGCACTTAGTGCTGCGTGGGTATTATGAACTATCGTATTTGTTCAAGTTCTATTTAAATTTTAAATATAAGTCATTTTTATTTGGTTGACAGAAATATGTTTAGTAGGAATGAAAGTTAAATTTAATCATCATTGCATAAATTTTTCTTCACCATAGAAATTTAAAGACTAAATCCAACTTCCATTCCTACCAAAGATATTTCTGGCGACTAAATAGAACCTACTGTAGTATATCCAAATTCGAGCTATTGAGCTGTCGCCTGCCTGACCCTCGCTTCACTCTTACTTTTTTTCCGTTCATTTAATCTTGGCTAGTATAATGGGAATATTATAACATGGAAGGAGGATTACACCGAGTATGGCTTTACCAAAACAATCATTGATGTCGAATAAAGTATCTATGATTCCTAAAGCTTAAATTGGTGATCTGGTTTTCTGCGTTAACCTCATATTTTTTCATACTTCTTCCCAAATAGGGGTTGCGAGAGTAAAATGAATCATTAAGCGCTGATATATATATATTGAATATATTGAAATAGTTTTACTATCAAATAATGCAAACAGTACGCGGCACGTGCTTCGCCCTAATTCTGGGCTCATCAGGCAGTACACGCGCACTGCACCCACTCTCGCGAATCGAACCTAAGACGTCAGCGCTAAAGGTGAAGCCTCTCATGTTGCGCTATGGTGTGTGGGTCGTTTATTTGACAGTATTGTAGATCGGGTGTATATATATATATATATATATATATATATATATATATATATATATATATATATATATATATATATATATATATATATATATATATATATATACTTTTGAGAATGCAACGTATAGTTTTGTCCAGGAGGAAAGCAATGTTGCCTCAAATCAATGGCAACCTTTTGTAGGGTGTGTCCCTGAGACTTATTAATTGTCATCGCGAAGCAGAGCCTTACTGGAAATTTGAGGCATTTCAATTCAAATGGGAGATCAGAGGGTATAACGGTGATGCCAGCAATACATTCAGAGTGTGGCGCTCTGCTTTTTCTGTGTAGCTGCCTTCACACAGCCTCTCCGCTGCTTTACAAATGAACGCCATAGAAAGCCATCACCTTGTAAATTGTGTAATGCGTTTTTTGAACAGGTTTGATGCATGGAAGTGATCACTCGTACTGCATTCAGTAAGTTCTCGTGAGCTGCTATCTTGTGTGATGTTGCGATGTCTACGGCTTAATTTAATGTTATCTAAGACCCGGTACTTAAAAGTTTCTGGCTGCTCTCCGGTTGTAATATGACGAAGCTGCGCGAGCTCACTTTTGAGAATGCAAGTATAGTTGTCCAGGAGAAAAGCAATATTGCCTGAAATCAATGGCATCGTTTTGTAGGGTCTGTCCTTGAGACTTATTACTTGTCATCGCAGCTGAGCCTTACTGGAAATTGGAGGTATCTGAATTGAAATGGGAGATTAGAGGGTATAAAGGGGGCGCGAGGAATACATTGAGTGTGGAGAAACTCTAGAGACAGCGTGTGTATTAACTTGTGGATTTTTCTGTGAGTATTTGGTGGGAGTGTGATGAAGTTGCTTCGAAGACGCCGTTAGCGCTGAGCTCAGCTCAGAGCGAAATGAGGTAAATGGGAGGGATATGATGACGTGACTCCCCAACCGTTAACTGTCAATCCCCACAAACACAGTCTCTCGGAATTTGCATAAGCACACCCCTTCACCTGCAATTTTAACTTAGTTACAAAGTGATCAAAACTCTTGTTTATATCCTGCGTCCTCTCATTAAACTTGTATCCCGCATTACCCGTGGGCATGAGAAACACCAGCGGCACCCTGTCTATTAACTTAATTTAAAGTTTAGGTTTACACCTTTCTTTCCGAAGTAGCAGCACTCATTAATATGGTAGTATATGTCACTCGCTCGCTTCTTATTGTTTTGCTGCCTTCTCAATTATATAATGCATGTTTTCATTTTTCTTCAGCGTGTTTTGGAGCTCTTCCTGGTTTTCTACGTAGTGCGTTGACAGTCAGTTCACGTGATTACGTGGGAGGCGTGATGATGTCACACGAAACTCCGCCCCCCACGGAACTGGCTGAACTCCATTACAGTAAATGGAGAAAAATACCTTCCAGTTATGAATATTACGCGTAGAATTTCGAAATGAATCCTGCCCAACTTTTGTAAGGAAGCTGTAAGGAATGAGCCTGCCAAATTTCAGCCTTCCACCCACACGGGAAGTTGGAGAATTAGTGAAGAGTCAGTCAGTCAGTCAGTCAGTCAGTCAGTGAGTGAGTGAGTGAGTGAGGGCTTTGCCTTTTATTAGTATAGATTCAAGAAATTAAAAAATAATAATTTTTCCCAAATGGCAATTGGCTTAAAAATATACATTATTTAAATAATAAATAAATACATTAGATGTGGAGATGATTAGGAAGCAATGTTGTGTGAATAAAAGGTGCTATATGAGCGCAGACCCGACATAGACAGACACGGGAGACACACTGAAAAAACAAATAAATGTTTCATTTCTATTTCTTCGCCTGTGGATCACATAAAGATGCTGGATCACATAAAGACGCGCTATAGCTCGAATGTTTTTTATTTGGCACAGACATGCTCAAAAAGTACACGTGTATGCAGACACTTCATTTCGCTAGCATTGGTAAGAGAATGTATCGTGATACACTGCAGAGCTATAGCGCGTCTTTATGAGAAAACAGCAGTGTTAGATGAGGAGGGAAGGATCCTGAACGCGAATGAGAGAATGAAAAGTGAATAAAAAAACCCAATGCTAACCTTTACAAGTATCATAAATTACACTGGCTGTTACAGACTGAAATCAAATGTATGTTTTTATTCTAAAATAGTAAGAATAAGATCAGTTTACTTCTCAAAACGGAGTTGTGAAGGATCGAACTCATGACCGTTTGATTCCCAATCAGCAGCTGATACCATTACGCCACCGCACCAGTTGTAGTGAATATATGTCAGTATGGCCTGCTAAGGCGGCTTTTTTTTCTGCAGTAACACTTTAGAATAAAAGCGCATTTGTTCTGTTATATTTGTACCTTTTGTGAAAGTGTATCTTTGATATTTGGACTTCAGGCTTCATACATTATATAGTTTATGAAAAACGTTTCTGTTTTAAAAATGAGTTTACACAGATTACTGTAGAAACTGAACACGCATGAAATGCGTGTGTTCCAAATAAGGATCTATTATTTCCACTCTAAAACTCCACTTCACTCCCAGAAAATCAATCAAGGCATGAGCTGGGAGAAGTTTGTGCACGTTCTAAGTCGGTGGGGGGATGGAACAGCCGGCTGCTTGCAGCCTAATTTTATCAGCACATTTAGATGACAAAAGACCCTGGTGGAGAGCTGTGAACGAATTTAAGAATCGATTTAAGGTGGGACGGATCTACGAGTTTTTTCGTAGGCTCTGGTAATTCTAGTGTTAAAGCATTTCATCATAAAAATGATATCAAGTATACATACTAGTATTCTAACAACACATAGCTCCAAGAGGTCAGCTCTTGGAAATCTAAATCAACTTAGAAGCAAGTCATAATCATCTGTAAAAATGTACTCTCTTCTATTGAACTAAATTGAATTCTTTTATTGTCATTGTACGGTATAATGAGTTTCAGTATGCACCTCCTCCATAAATGTATTTTCCTATAATATGATAAAAATAATAATAATAATACAATAAAAAATTATATTATATTATTATTTTATATATTATATAAAAATATGAAAGCCTAAGTACAATATACATGTACATATAATGCACATAGTGAAAAAGGTTCATAAAGTGGCTCAGGTTGTGCAATATTACAGTTGTATTGCAAGTTTACAGTGAGGTAATTGTGACTATAAGTACAAAGAGTTCTACTGGGAGGATATGATGGACTGATTTGAGTGTGTTTATAGCTCTTGGGATGTAACTGTTTCTGAGCCTTGAGTTTCATGAAGGAAAGGCTCTGAAGCGTTAGCCAGATGGGAGAAGTTCAAATAGACTATTGCATGGGTGAGTGAAATCCATGCAGATGCTGGCAGCTTTCCTGAGGCAGCATGATGTATAAATGTCCTCTAGGGCTGGAAGCTGTACCACGATATTTCCTCTGCACTATTGATACAACCCGCTGTAGAGCTTTCTGATCAGTGTGATACCACAAACAAATACAATGAGTTAAAATTATCTCAGTAGTGCACTAAGAGTAACAATGCTAAAGCAGCTACTGAATTTGGAATAGTTTGGCCATTCCATGCACCATTATACTGTTACAGAATGATTGCAATCAAGTGCCTTACAATTGTAAAATATATTAAATTAATTTCAGTGTATTTGATAAAGCCTGCATCATGGATAAGAATCTAAAAAAGAAAGGGACACCAAACAGAAACAGCGGAAATGCTTTGATGTGGAGAAGAAAAGTGTGTACGAATGGTACAGGTTTAGTTTTTGTACATCTCAAAGTCATCATGGAAACAGGCGTACGCAACATTTACAAATGAGTGCAAGTACGTAACAGAAGGTTAAAAAAAAACACAACATTTTGTGATTATAAAGAGCAAAGTATGACTGGAATTAAAGAACCTAAAAATTACACATTTACTAAAAGAAATTAGTTATTACACATACAAACCTTGCATCTTTTTAAATTACTAAATACTCAGACAAAAAAGGCAGCAAATGATGTCCTATTAACATTAGTTTAGACTATTGAGGCCATGTTTGTATATCATGATGGAGTTTTGAGGATGCAACCATAACACTTCATTATAGTAAAGCAATTGTTTATAGCTTTAATTGGGTACACCAAGAAAGACTATTCATCCAACTACAAGAGACAGGGATTTTAGGAAGTGTGTAGCTGGTTGCTAAATTAGTTTTAGAATTAGCAATGCAAACAGCATGTTATGGTACAAGGACATTTTTCAACATTACCTTAATTTGTTTGATAAACACATAACTAGCAAATTACATACACAGCTAAGGAGATTAGCAAATACAATTCTTGGAAAAATTTAGATGTAGAGCAATATAAGTTTAAAGCAAAGTTTATAACTATTATATAAAATTACACAGGGTTGGGTGGGGAAAGGGTAGGGCTAAGCCAACAGTCAATGATATTGCCCATAGCAAATTGGCTGAATATATCGTTGACGGGTAAATAAAAATCCTCATGTGGCTAACTACATTTGCAGACATTTCCTTAAGATGCCAAACTGTACCTGTCATTTCATTTTCTGTTTTTTTTTTTTTTAATTTTAATAAATCATGCTTGCATCAAAAGTAAGCACTCGCATTCGCAGCAGGAAGCATGTGAGAGAGAAGGCAACCTGATCAGAGTGTCATGTACAAAGATTGAATGTCAAGAATGAAGCAATAATATTTGTAGCACTGCACCAATAGTTTCTCAATATTTACATCACTCTTTTAGGTAGCTCACTAATACTGCCCAGTAGGGGTGAGCAATCTGACGATTTTAGACGTTCAAAATCTAATTTTCAATCAAACTGTACAGATATTGATCTTTTATATTCTTCAAATACTCGATACTGATGTATCTGTGCCAAGTCCACAAACCAACAGAATGATTTCCTGTTATGACTGGTCAAATTATATCACTTGTCCCCACCAAGGCTTTCTTGTGTGAAGAAGTTGAAAACAGTTCATAGCACGCAAGCAGCATGGCAGATGAGGAGCTTGTGGCAAAGAAGGACTCAAAGTCAGAAGTGTGGCAGTGGTTTGGCTGTGTGCAGTCAGATATAGCACCAAGCAAAATTATATCTAAAAATTGTCCTACATCAGTCGGCACTTTGGGAGGCAATATGACAAATCTATTTAATCATCTTAAACAGAGACACCCGAAGGAACATGCCAAGACTGTTTCAGTCCAGTCAGTACAACGCCATTTATCTGTATCACGCATGGTTGTCGTTGACCGACGCATTAGAGCAGTCGAAAAAATATTATAACAGCAGCAAACGATGGAAAGAGGTGACTGAGGAGGTCACATTCTACCTAGGTAAGGATATGGTACCATTCAAAGCTGTAAACAACGTGGGTTTTAAGAAACTGATGCATACTTTAGATGTGTGATATGATCTTCCAAGTAGCAAATATTTTTGTGATATGGCCATTCTGCATATGTATAGCGACTGCCAACAGAGGGTTGCGACGCAATTAAAGAACGGCATTTTTGTAACATGTTCCAGTCGAACGTCCGAGCTGTTTTGGTTTATTATGTTAATTTTAGTACCTAGAATGATTGTGAAATATTCTTCTAGCACTGATAATGTTTACATTTAAAAACATTTTTTTAATCTGTTTTATGGTTATGTGGCTATTGATCACAACTTGAAACTGAAACGGTAAAACATTTTTTTAATGTTAAGTGAAACTGCCAAAATTTTAAAAGTGCACTACTTTATTTTGGTTATATTTTTGTTATCTGTTAGCTGCTGATTACAATTTTTTAAAGAATGTTCAAGTTTGAAAGTGCCAGAATTTAAAAATTGCAATTGTTTACAATTTGTTTCTAAAATTATTTTCGTATGTAATCTATTCACAATTGAATTCAACTTTGTTTGATATTTAAAATAAAGTGTAACTTAGGTCTTAATGAGTTTGAGTCTGGATATTCTATTAATTGTATGCCACATTGAAAAGACAGAGCGCAATTCAGATCGTGGATTGTGATTTTGTGTTAAAAGGATTGTGATATGATTTTTTGGAAAGATCACCCACGCATAACTGCCAGTATTTTGTTTCCACTTCAAGCACTGCTTACAGGCAAATAGGAATGAAATTGTATTGTTTACGAGATAATAAATCTGATATAAACTGGTAACACAATCAAACTTTTACAAGTAATATAAATGTACACCGTCTGTTACTGACACAAACCAAATATACTGTATGTCTTTATTGTATTATATTAACAATAAGAGAAACTCACTACTGAAAACAGCAAACAAAGGAGGCAGTCGGGATCGAACCGGGGACTCTTGATTACATGTCAGCAAATCTTACCGCTATGTCACGGAAGCCGTTATCTTATACTTGAACCTTTTGTGAAAGTGTTTATTTGATCTTTGGACTTGAGGCTTCACACATAATATAGTTTATGCCAACATTTTGTCATTTACTACTAAAATATGAAAAATGTTTCTGTTTTAACAATGTATTTACACTGTAGAAATGGAACACACATGAAATGCATGTGTTCCAAATAACGATCTATTATTTCCACTTTAAAACTGCAGCACTTCACTCCCAAATAATGAAGGCATGAGCTGGGAGCACGTTCTGCGGCGGTGTGGGAATGGAATAGCAGGCTGCTTGTCTTTATCGGCACATTTACAGGACAAAAGACGCTGATGTAGAGGTACGAACGGATTTAAGGTGGGCCAGATCTACAAGTTTTTTCGTAGGCTCTGGTAATTCTAGTGTTAAACTTTCAAAGTATGCTTTATTATCGGCTAATTAAACAATAAGATCAATTAAAGGGCAAAATAATTTATCTGCAGAGTTGGTTTCCACATAACACAAAGGACATTACAGAACAAAAGAAAGTTTAGAGAAAAGCCACTAGAATTATGAGAGTCTGCAAGCAAAGAGCCATGACAAAAGATAAGAGGTCTTCGCAGTCTTTTCAACTTAAAAAAAAAGACACAGACACATTTAAAATTGTAGAGAAAATGGGCAGGGCCTCTTAATAACAAGAACATGTGAGCACACAAGGAAATGGGTCAAGAGTAAACTTTGCACAAACACGAGCATTGTTGTCACAAAGAAGAATTAGATATATGGGATAAGTTGGTAAATGGTATGTTTCAATACGGATGTCACAATGCCAGAATTTTAGTATTCGATACCAATACCTGCACCAGTGAAATTTGACAATACTCAATACCTTCAATACCACGGCAAGAACAGAAATTCCATTCAGCTAAAGAAGCTTCATTATTAACTCTTTTAGGGTGGATGTCGACTTTTGCCAACAGGAGGGGTTGAGGGCACATGTCAACAAAAGTCAACATCCAGGCATAGAGGGCAAAAATCAGCTGTTAATGGCGACAAAACTCACTGTTACGTCACAGGCATTCCCTCTCTGCTTGGAGGAATGTTAGACTCTGACTCGGCATCTAATCCTTGTGTGCGCGTGAGTTACGAAATGTAAACAAATGTAAACAAAGGCAAGATGGCATCGACATCTCATGAGGGAGCGAAGAGGGTGCAGAAAAGAAAATACTCAGCAGTCGGACTCTGATTTTTCAGAATATGATTTTGTTGACAGTGATCAGGAGATCAAGCAAGAGAGTGGGGAACTGGCCCCAGCTGATCGGCTGCCAGCTGAGCGCATTCACGCAGCTGATGCACCTATGGCATGGTTTGTGTGGGAGGAATACCCAGACATTGATCCGTGGGAGCCAAACTGGCTACCGGACTTCACAAGACATCATGGCTTGCTGTTGGATACGACAGATTACAAGCCGCTTGCTGGACTACTTCAGGCTGTTCTTTCCTGAGGCTGCCTTTCAGCTACTGTCAGATGAAACAAACAGGTATACAGAGCAATGTTTTGAATCGTTGGCTGCGCTTGTACCGCATTCTTGTTTTCAAAGTGGAAACACACAACAAAAGACGAGATGAAGGGCTTTGTAACATTACAAATACAGATGGAATTAGACCGGTGATATAACATCAGGGAGCATTGGTCTAAATGTGCTCTGTCCCCTGGTGGCTTTGGACAGGTTATGCCGCGTGATAGATATGTGCTGCTGCAAAGTTTTATTCACTTCTGTGATAACCAGAAGCAAATCCCAAGGGGTGAGCCAGGCTATAACCCCATGTATAAAGTTCAGCCCCTGTTTAACATTGTGGAACCAACATATAAACAATTTTATCAGTCTGGCCGTGATTTTGATGAATCTATGATAAAATACAAGGGACGCCTTTTTTCCACCTATATTAAGCCCACAAGGTATGGCATAAAGGATTTTGTACTGGCAGAAGCAAACACTGATTTCTGCCTAAAAGTAATTACATATACAGGAAAGTATTTCTTTCAAAGACAGAACTGTGAATCTCCTCCCATCTCTGTCAGCGTGTCTCTAAGGAGCAGAGGTGGAATGGTGTTGAAGGCACTACAGAAGTCCAAAAACATAATTCTTGCAGCACCACTGCCTCTGTCCAAGTGGGAGAGGGATCGGTGTAGCATATAGATGATGGCACCCCACCTTCTCCTGGTATGCGAACTGCAGAGGTTCGAGGGCACGGCGGACCTATGACCTCAGGTGGTGAAGCAGCAGCCGCTCCACGGTCTTCATCACATGTGACGTCAGAGCGACAGGCCGGAAGTCATTCAGCTCAATAGGACGTAATACTTTTGGGACTGGGGTGATACAAGATGTTTTCCAAAGCCTCGGGACTCTCCCCTGTTCCACACTCAGGTTGAAGATGCGCTGTAGTGGACAACCCATTTCCAGCACAAAGCCCTTCAGCAGTCATGGCGATACTCCATCTGGACCCGCTGCTTAGCTGGAATGAAGTCTCCTCAACTCTCTGCTCACCTACACTGCTATAATTGTGGGTGGGGATGTCTCTTCTATGCTGGTATCAGCAGAAGGATGGTTGGAGGATGCAGTACTCCAAGGTGAGAGTGGATTAGGGTGGTCACACCTGTTAAAGAAGTTGCTCATTTGGTTTGCTCTCTCCACGTCTCTCTCGATGGTGGCACCCCGCTTTGAGCTGCAGCCAGTGATGATCTTCATCCCATCCCACACTTCCTTCATGCTGTTATTCTGCAACTTCTGCTCCAGCTTTCTCCTGTACTGCTTCCTCTGCCGCCTTGAGCTGGACTCAGAGTTCCTTCTGCACACGCTTGAGCTCATGCTGATTATTGCCTTTAAAAGCCCTTTTCTTCTGGTTCAAAAGACCCTTGATGTCACTTGTAATCCATGGCTTGTTGTTAGCATAGCAGCGTACTGTTCTTACTGGAACTACAATGTCCATACAGAAGTTGATGTAATCAGTAGTGCAGTCAACAGCCTCCTCAATGTTCTCACTATGTGATCCCTGCAGGATATCCCAGTCCATAGTTCCAAAGCAGTCTCTCAGAGCCTGCTCTGCCTCAGGGGACCACTTCCTGAATGATCGTGTGGTTGTAGGTAGCTCCCTCACTCTGGGTTTGTAGTGAGGCTGAAGCAGAACCAGGTTATGATCCGCTTTCCCAAGCACAGGTAGCGAGGTGGCGCTGTATGTGTCTTTTTTAACGTTTGCATACAGTAGGTCGATAGTCCTATTTCCCTGGGTGTTACAATCCACATACTGGGAGAAGGCAGGTAATGTTTTGTCCAGCGTTACATGGTTAAAGTCTCCAGTGATTAGCACAAGCGCCTCAGGGTGCTGTGTTTGTAACTTAGCAACCACGGAGTGGATGGCATCACTCGCTATCTCCGCATTCGCTCAAGGCGGGATGTAAACAATAACAACAATCACGCTCAAGGGGGGATGTAAACAATAACAACAATCATGTGTCCAAACTCTCTGGGCTAGTAATAGGGACACAGACTTACGGCCAATAGTTCAATGTCCCTGCAGCAAGTGGAGATTTTAACGTTTACATGTCCAGAGTTGCACCATCTTGTATTGACATAGAGAGCAAAATCCCCTTCTTTCTGCTTCCCAGGTACTTGCATCTCTGTCCGCTCTAACTGTGCTAAACCAGGGTAGCTCCACGTTAGCATCTGGGATATTAGTTGTTAGCCACATTTCACTAAAACACAGCATACTGCATTCTCTGTAGATCCTGACATTTTTTCACCAGTGCAGCCAGTTTGTCGATCTTATTTGTTATTGAGTTCACATTTCCCAAGATCACAGAAGGCACCGAAGGTTTGTAGCGCCACTTTCTTGCTAGACGCTTGGCTTTTATCTTAGCACCAGCTCTGCTGCTCCGATACCACCTTCTTACCTCATCAGGTAAATAGGGAACCAGGAGTTAACCGTGAAATAAAAAAAAACAGAGAAAAAAGTAGAAAGATAAAGATAAAGTCATACACAGAGCTGCTGGAAAGGCTGCCACTTGCGTCGGCGCCAGAGTTGACTTAGATTTATTGACTTAGATTTACAGACATTTATTGCTTAGCCTTTGTAGTAGTCCAGAAGCAGAATATTAACTGGACCTGCACTTAGTATGGTAGACATCATTAAAATCGCCAAACTGCATCACCAACATTCCTTTCAAACATATGACAGATATAGACATAAGTTTGGCTTCAAAAACTAAATGAACTAAACATATTTAGCGTGTGCATGTCCGCATTTAGCAAATAAGTGTTTTGCTTTCTTAATTCTGATAGCAAGCATAATCACAGGGCTTTGTGCTCTGCAGCACTAAATAAACTTTATTTTGGTATTAACAAATTGAGCAGCTCAGTTCATTACCAGCATAGGCAATCCAAATAGCCATGATTTTTAGAAACTTACCTTGACTTTTACTTGCTACAACTGTTTCCACTGCCAAAATACAGAGTCATTTATGGATAACAGTGCACGGTGCATGCAAAGTTTTCCTCACCAACTGCAAACTATACAAAACCGGTTAGAAAATGAATAGATGCTTAACACTAGAATTATCAAACCCTATGAAAATGCTCATAATCCTGGCCCACCCTTAAATCCCTTTGCACTTCTCCATCAGCATCTTTTGTGTTGTAAATGTGTCAATAAGCACAAGCAGCAAGCAGCCTGCTATCCCATCCCCCCACCAAAGCAGAAAGGGCAGAGATTCTTTCAGCTCTGGTCTGTTTACCGGTGTGTGAATTGCCTAGAGTTGTATAAGGTAAATAATATATATCATTATTTGGAATACATGCATTTCATGTGTATTCCGTGTCTACAACAATCTATGTAAAGACATCGTTAAAGCAAAAATATTTTTAATGTTTTAGTAATAATTGACAAAATGTAGACATGAAGTGTATAATGTGTGAAGCCTGAAGTCCAAATATCAAATAAACACTTTTATAACAGGTACAAAGTATAACAAAACAAGTGCACTTTTATTCAAGAATATAACTGCAGAAAAAGAACTTGAGTTACAGGGCGACATTGATGCTTCTTACAACACTGTGACATTACAAGTTGAACAATTAAAACTCACATCTAATCAGTCAAATCATAGTGCTCACTGAATGATCGGCTCCATTCCGAAATTTTCAGATAAAGATGGACTAAAGCTCAAACTAATTGCAAACGAAAACATTTAAAATTGTTAGCCCAAAACTGTCTTTCTACTAGCACATGAATTTAAGGCTCTAAATGGGGAGGGTTACGTGAGGAAGGACATCCGGTGTAAAATTTTGCCAAATCAATATGTGGAGATGATCTGATGTGGCAACCCCTAACGCGAGCAGCCAAAAGAAGACGAAGAAGAGGAAGAAGATCATGCATGTACATATATGCAATCATACAATTGTTAATTTTGAAACATAGCTTTTGAAAGTTGCCAAATACTCACATCTTTATTATATAAAACAAACTGGTGGGGTGACTTTCACAGGCATATGCAACGAGGGGATGGAGCTTTCCTCTCTCTATATGTGAAAGGGCAACATAGCGGGAAAGGAGCACAAAATTATTCATGTTTTCAATCACTTTAAAGACTGTGCCAAAAATGTTGAACTTTCATCCTTAATTTTTTGTCATTTTACATGTAGCGAGTTGCAGGTCTGCAATACGTAAAAACAGAAGCCATACATAAACTTCACACAAATTAGATAACACAAACACTAGAGGATGTCTTTTAAAAAGTTCTATCCTATGACAAAGAAATGACATTTTCTCTGATTAAAGGCTGGGTTGTAATTAAAGAAATCAATCCCTAAGGTTTACTCTAGGTCTGTGCACTTATTTTTGATTACAGTTATAAAAATAACTAATTATAAATTGTTTTTTCAAGCAAAAACTTATCAGTCATTAACAAAATTATTTATATATGTTTTCCTTGTAAAATATTTATATAAAAGGAAACTGTCTTTCTTCTCCTCCTTGAACCGTCACCTTATCGTGGTGGAGGGGTTTGCGTGTCCCAATGATCCTAGGAGCTATGTTGTCCGGGGCTTTATGCCCCTGGTAGGGCCACCCAAGGCAAACTGGTCCTAGGTGAGGGATGAGACAAAGAGGTTCAACAAACCTCCAATGAAGAATAAAACTTGGACGACGCTTTCCCTTGCCCGACGCTGGTCACCGGGCCCCTCTGGAGCCAGGCCTGGGGGTGGGGCTCGATGGCGAGCGCCTGGTGGCCGGGCCTGCACCCATGGGCTCGCCGGGCACAGCCCAAGAGGTAACGTGGGTCCTCCTCCCATGGGCTCACCACCTATGGGAGGGGCCAAGGAGGTTGGGTGCAGTGTGAGTTGGGTGGTGGCCGGGCGGGACCTTGGCGGTCTGATCCTCGGCTACAGAAACTGGCTCTTGGGACGGGAATGTCACCTCTGAAGGGGAAGGAGCCTGAGCTAGTGCGCGAGGTGAGAGGTTCCGCTAGATATAGTCGGACTCACCTCGACGCACAGCTTGGACTCTGGAACCAATCTCCTTGAGAGGGGCTGGACTCTCTACCACTCTGGAGTTGCCCCGTGAGAGGCCCGAGCAGGTGTGGGCATACTTATTGCCCCCACTTGGAGCCTGTGCATTGGGGTTTACCCCGTGGACGAGAGGGTGGCCTCCTCCGCCTTCGGGTGGGGAAGGGTCCTGACTGTTGTTTGTGCGTATGCGCCAACAGCAGTTTGGAGTATCCACCCTTTTGGAGTCTCTGAGGGGTTGCTAGAGGGCATACCTTCTGGGATTCCCTCGCTTTGCTGGGAGACTTCAATGCTCACGGGCAATGACAGTGAGACCTGGAAGGGCGTGATTGGGAGGAATGGCCCCGATCTGAACCCGAGCGGTGTTTTGTTATTGGACTTCTGTGCTCGCCATGGATTGTCCATAACAACACCATGTTCAAGCATAAGGGTGTTCATATGTGCACTTGGCACCAGGACACCCTAGGCCTCAGGTCGATGATCGACTTTGTGGTCGTGTCGCCGGACTTGCGCCATATGTCTTGGACACTCGGGTGAAGAGAGGGGCGGAGCTGTCAACTGATCACCACCTGGTGGTGAGTTGGCTTCGATGGTGGGGGAAGATGCCGGTCAGACCTGGTAGGCCCAAACGTGTTGTGAGGGTCTGCTGGGAACGGCTGGCAGAGTCCCCTGTCAGAAGTAGCTTCAACTCCCACCTCCGCAGAACTTCAACCACGCCCCGAGGGAGGTGGGGACATTGAGTCCAATGGGCCATGTTCCGCGCCTCTATTGTTGAGGCGGCTGACCGGAGCTGTGGCCGCAAGGTGGTCGGTGCCTGTCGTGGCGGCAATCCCCAACCCGCTGGTGGACACCGCGTGAGGGATGCCGCTGCTGAAGAAGGAGTCCTATAGGACTTTTTGTCCTGTGGGTCTCTGGAGGCAGCTGATAGGTACCGCAGGCCAAGCGAACGCGCTTCGTTGTTGCTGAGGCAAAACTCGGGCATGGGAGGAGTTTGGAGAGGCCATGGAGAACGACTTTGGACGGCTTCGAGGAGATTCTGGTCCACCGTCCGCGCCTCAGGAGGGGAAGCAGTGCAGTGTCAACACCGTATATGGTGGGATGGTGCGCTGCTGACCTCACTGACGCTAGGGTCGGTGGGAGTACTTCAAGACCTCCTCAATCCCACTAACATGCCTTCCACGAGGAAGCAGAGCCTGGGGACTCTGAGGTGGGCTCTCCCATCTCTGGGACTGAAGTCACCGAGGTGGTCAAAAACTCCTTGGTGGCAGGGCCCCGGGTGGATGAGATACCGAGTTCCTTAAGGCTCTGGATGTTGTAGGACTGTCTTGGTTGACACGCCTCTGCAACATCGCATGGACATCGGGACAGTGCCTCTGGATTGGCAGACCGGGGTGGTGGTCCCCTCTTTAAAAGGGGACCGGAGGGTGTGTTCCAACTATAGAGGGATCACACTCCTCAGCCTCCCTGGAAAAGTCTATTCGGGGTTCTGGAGAGGAGGGTCCGCCGGATAGTCAACCTCGGATTCAGGAGGAACAGTGTGGTTTTCGGCCCTGGTCGCGGAACAGTGGACCAGCTCTTCACCCTTAGCAGAGTCCTGAGGGTGCATGGGAGTTTGCCCGACCGGTCTACATGTGTTTTGTGGACTTGGAAAAGGCATTCGACCGTGTCCCTCGGGAATCCTGTGGGGGTGCTCCGGGAGTATGGGGTACCGGACCCCTGATAAGAGCTGTTCGGTCTCTGTACAACCGTGTCAGAGCTTGGTCCGCATTGCCGCAGTAAGTCGAGCCCGCTTCCAGTGAGAGTTGGACTCGCCAGGGCTGCCCTTTGTCACCATTCTGTTCATAACTTTATGGACAGAATTTCTAGGCGCAGCCAGGGTGTTGAAGGGGTCCGGTTTGGTGGACTCAGGATTGGGTCACTGCTTTTGCAGATGATGTTGTCCTGTTTGCTTCATCAGGCCGTGATCTTCAGCTCTCTGGATCGGTTCGCAGCTGAGTGTGAAGCGGCTGGGATGAGAATCAGCACCTCCAAATCCGAGAGCATGGTCCTCAGCCGGAAAAGGGTGGAGTGCCCTCTCAGGGTTGGTGGAGAGATCCTGCCCCAAGTGGAGGAGTTCAAGTATCTCGGGTCTTGTTCACGAGTGAGGGAAGAATGGAGCGTGAGATCGACAGGCGGATCGGTGCGGCATCCGCAGTGATGCAGGCTCTGCATCGGTCTGTCGTGGTGAAAAAGGAGCTGAGCCGTAAGGCAAAGCTCTTAATTTACCAGTCGATCTACACTCCTACCCTCACCTATGGTCATGAGCTATGGGTAGTGACCGAAAGAACGAGATCGCGAATACAAGCGGCTGAAATGAGTTTCCTCCGCAGGGTGTCTGGGCTTTCCCTTAAAGATAGGGTGAGAAGCTCAGTCATCCGGGAGGGGCTCAGAGTAGAACCGCTGCTCCTCCGCATCGAGAGGAGTCAGATGAGGTGGCTCGGGCATCTGATCAGGATGCCTCCTGGACGCCTCCCTGGTGAGGTGTTCCGGGCACGTCCAACCGGGAGGAGGCCCCGGGGAAGACCCAGGACACGCTGGAGGGACTATGTCTCCGGCTGGCCTGGGAACGCCTTTGGGATTCTCCCGAAGAGCTGGAAGAAGTGGCCGGGAGAGGGAAGTCTGGGCCTCTCTGCTTAAGCTGCTGCCCCGCGACCCGACCTTGGATAAGCGGAAGAGGATGGATGGATGGATGGATGGATGGATGGAAACTGTCTTTGTTTTTACTCATTGATCTTCAAGATGTCACAGAACCTCATCCATTACCATCCAAAAGGAAAGACAAACTTTTAAGAAAGGACATTAACAATTTTTCACACCTAAGTCACAACAAAGCCACAAACAGACACACTCATGATACTGTATAGTAATATCAGCAAATTACCAGTAAATACAAGAAATGAGTGCAGATCCATATACCCATATTGTTAGGTTCTCACAATGCTTTTCGGCCATCTTTTTTGGGTGAGTGACTGTTGTCTTAGGGTGTACTCACACTGGCAACTCGTTCTGTGCTCTAGCATGTTTGTCTGCATTTAACCCTGCAAAGCCTAGTTTGTTTGGCTAGTGTGATTGTTCCATGCCAGACTAAGCATACCGTACTCTGGGCTGATTGAGCCTTAGCATGGTTCAGTACCATTCGGGAAGAGTGATTGCTAAACAGGAAATAGACATGACATCAATGATGTGACAAATCAGAGAGTGGTTCTGTAAAAGGGTATCCTGCCCTACACAACTACAAAAAAAAAAACACAAAATAGGTAAAATCATCAAAAACATACATGCCGTTACTCTGTGTTTGGATCTTGTTTTGTCTTTGCACAAAAGTCGCACAATCGTGACAAAAGCATGCCCAATCCCAAAACATTAAGCCGAATGAGAGTGTAGGCCAACAGGAGAGTAGGGAGACGGGAAAATCACACTTGTGCATGGTACGGAACAAACATACCTAGTGTGTGAACACCCTTAACTTCATCTTCCTTCGAGACTGATATTTTGCACCTGTATTCCATTCCTTCCTACATAGTTTTTTTCTTAATACACCCTTGAAAATTTTTCCTATGTTCCTTCAAGCTGAAAAGTGTTTTCTTGATTTACAGCTACCTGCATGAATCTTTTTTATACTACCTCTAGTCACTTATCTTCAGCTATTTTATTTCACAAAACCTCCATTCTGCCTAGACTAAATCAACTTATTGTGCATTTTTCATATAACACCTAAACATCAGCTAAATTATCAAAACATAGCTTCACAAAAAGCTGCTACAATTTCAGCTGGCTCCCTTTGTACTTTGTTCTTGTTTACATGTTTCCCATTTGTTATTTTTCTTAAAATGCAAACTATAGCGCTAGCATGTCTTTTAAAGATTTATGTTCAGGTGACTGTATATTTTAAGTTACAGTGCATAACATTATACTATATTAACCTCCTTAGCATTATGTTTACCCCAGAAAACCTAGGGAAAAAGTTGAATTTTCAACAAGAAAAAATAATATTGCACGTAACAGAAACATGAACTATAAAAAAAATTTTAAAACTGTAGGAAGGGTATGTCAGTAGCTACTAGTGTACTAATGCAAATTTAGTACACATCCTTCGTGTAACATGTTTTGAAACAGTCACTAATCCACTGCCCAAGGTTGCAGTCAAGACAGTAGAAATTCATTTCTTTGCCCATTTTCTTTATATTTTTTCTGTTGCTGTTTGCACATTAGAGAGCTGAATGACAGTGCTTAATGGGCATTATTGTGTCATTGTAGACTACCACAGCACATGGCTTAGTGACTAACAATAATTTCTGCATTGTGAACAGTGCTTAGGGGGCCAATATCTTTCTTGTCTTTCTACTTGATCACAACATTTCGCATTTTTGCATTGCAGCTACTTGTACCATGGTAAACCATGGAGATTCGGTCTTACAGTACTGTATACATTAGTTTCACTCTCCATGTCAAAATCTGAGGACAATTCACATTGTCAACACTATCTCTTGATTTAACTATTGGTTCTATTTCAATTTGCTCTAAAACTGACTTTACAGCTTCTCGTTTACACGTCATTGTGTTCTGGCTGAAAGCTCTGCCCCATTCATAAATATTAATGAATTACCTTTGAGTGGGAAAAGATAAAGAAATACTGTATTCATTGTTTTTTGGCAGCATAATATTATTTTATCCACTAGATGGCAGCAGAACACTGTCCTGAGAAGTATTCAGGCATTAAACTGTAAAAGGGATAATTAACATCCTTAGTGTTACATTTTTTTCTCAAAAAACATGTTTTAAAAAAAATTAAAAAAAAAAAAAAGCATTACATTTTTTGGCTTGAAAAATTGCATATTTATTAAATCTGCTCTTTCTTCTGTAAAACATGTAAAACACTAAAAGTACAATGTCAGAAGTGTAGCAAGTACAATTATGCAAATCATAATAATGATAATAATAAAAATGCTAATATCATATATACTGTCAAAATGTGTCGTTGGTGTGGCATATCTTGAAGTTGGGACAACAGTAGCGTGATTCCTTGCAGAAGTTCTTTCCAGACTGATCAGCTTTTGAACTGCACACTGCACAAGTGCGACTGACACAAGCATCACTTTCGGATTTATCAGAATCACTTTCAATTTCACTGTCTGTTTCAAATTAACTGCCTGAAGACAGACAGACACTGTTTAAATCACTAGCAAGAGCATGTAACACCTAGGATGCTGAAAAACGTTTATTATAAGACACCATTATGAGGCTAGCAGAAAACGGTCTGCACCACGGCCTAGGTAACACTCAGGCCTGTCGCTTGCGCAAGAAATGCCTACATCGTTTCTCGAGCAACGCTCGGCAATAACGTTGTTGGCATTTTTATAGACCTAGTACACCTTTAGTGTATTGCTTACGCGAGACACATCTATACAGTTCCCCGAGTGATGCTCGGGACTATAGCTATTTGTGCTGTTTTTAAAGCACAGTGACACTCGGGTCTAACGCTAAGGAGGTGTTTCACTCTAGCTTAAATGTACTTACATAGAACTCTGAGTCACTCTTGGGGTTTATTGCCAATGATGTAAAGAAAAACATGAATTTAACTACTTTGCATGTTTTTCACTAGAAAAAGTTTGGTGGGTAAATCAAAATGTGACAAGAGAATCTTTTTCAGTCACTGTGTTATTGTAACACTTTCTCCAAAAAATTGGGAATAGAAAGAAAGAAAACTGTGCTTCTTTAGACCAATGACGAATGTAAAGCCTGGGAAATGTACAAAAATATATATAAATTTAGACTGCCCTGTTAAATCTTACATGTACAGTCAAAGACACAGGAGTAATGGGAAATATTGCATTTTACTGAAATACAAATTAAATGTGTAATTTTACTGCATTCTTAAAACTAATGTTTCATGTTAAATAACTAAAGTATACATAACAAAACTGGTTTTGATCTAATCAGTAGATAATCCATTATCAGTAATTCAATTCTAATACCAATTTAATTATTACTATTTTTTATTGAAAGTTAAATATGACATATAATGAATGACATTTTACCTTTTTGCTTCAAACTAGTTTCCAGTGTAATGAAATTTTCATAGAAAATAAAGTATATTTGGGAGTTGTGTGTTTCAAAGAAGTTCTTGAGTTCTCCTTTATCAAGGATATCTGCAAAGACAAAATAAAAAATAAATAAATTGAGTACAATTCACAACTGTAGAAGGACAAAACTCCTGAAAACTTTAAAGAGCCCCATTCTATTCTAAATTCATTTTAACTTTCTATTAATTATTAAAATGTGAATTTTACTGTCAAGTAGGAGCTTTTCAGAATGAAAAAATAATAGTGTTCATATGCATGTACTTTACAGATGATTAGTTCCTACACAACATTTACCAATTTAACAATTACCAATTTTTAGTCTTTTTAAAATGCATCTATACGCTGTATAAAGAATAAATGAACTGAGTAAAGCAACGTTTTCATTACAGTTTAATTCAGGCTTGAAAGGGCCTTTAACTTCTCCTGACAGGATCAGCCTCAAACAATGCAGGAAAATACTCTTATTGATGCAATAGGTAATTAAATCCAGAGAAAAACTTTTACAGCATAGGGTGTTTTTATTCCAAACAGACAGCAGCCAAGTACATAGTTTGCAGGCAGGACATAAGATCTTTTAAGTGAAGTGATCACAGTAACTACTGTTGCCGTAATCATATTCTTGTTAACATGTTGTAAATTAATTTACCCCATACCTCTTACTAGATGTTTATCAACACAGTATCTATCAGGTATGCTCTGAAAGGTTTAAGGCTGATACCAATCACCGATTTCATATTATTCCTTCAAAAAACTTTTTACACTAAGCTCCTGCATAATCAGACATAGAAGTAGACATAGAAGCCTTATGTCTTATATTAAAGTGCATTTTTATAATTAAACTATAGAACTCAGATGTTAACGGTTTTCTATTAACAAAATGAAATTCTGTATACTTATTATTTAGTACCACAAAAATATTAACATAAATACAATTTCCTTAAAATAGATATTTTAATAAAATATGAATCCATAATACACTAGCGATCAAAAGTTTTAGAACACCTCAGTTATTCTTCAAATTTAATCAGCTGAACCACAATGAATGACCTAAAATGGTGAAAAGGTAAGCAGTAAACTGCCGAAGGAAATAGGTGTCCAAACTTCTGTTAACTACTTAAAAACCCTCTGTCTGTCTTAAAGTAGAGTTGGAACAGACTGTGTTACTACACCCTCTAAAGTACTACTTGGACAGTATTACATTGTAGAAAGTTGTATATTCAAGTGAAAATGACAAGAAAACAGCAATTAACAAATGACCCAAGACACAGTATTATTACCCTTGGATCATTCCATGTCAAATCAACTAATTGGCCCATGCACTTCGGACCCAAAAAATTCCAGAAAAATTATCAGGATACCCATGTTAGTCAGGTTACACTCTGTATTTTTTTTGTTTTTTTGAAGTAAGATTAATACTTTCCAAGATATAGCCGGTTTACTACGGGGAGAGGGGTGTCAATTTTATCTGACCTAATTATTTCACAAGTCCACAGCTCAAGAACTAAACCACCAAGCAGGATCAGACTTTGCACGCTCATACACTTATTGGTATACAGTCATGTGAAAACATTAGGACACCCTTTGAAAGCATGTGGTTTTTGTAACATTTTAATAAATGGTTATTTCATCTCCGTTTCAACAATACAGAGAGATTAAAGTAATCCAACTAAACAAAGAAAACTGAAGAAAAGTCTTTTCAAGATCTTCTGTAAATGTCATTCTACAAAAATGCCTATTCTAACTGAGGAAAAAGATAGGACACCCTCACATGTATTCCCTCTTAAATTGGCTCAGATCTCACACAGGTATATCACACCAGGTGCACATAATTAGTAGATCGTTACTCTGCATGTTGAATGAGGCTTGCCCTATTTAAACCTCAGACATTTAGTTTGGTGTGCTCCTGACTGTTGAAGTGAGAGTGAGCACCATGGTGAGAACAAAAGAGCTGTCAGAGGACTTCAGAAAAAGATTGTAGCAGCCTATGAGTCTGGGAAGGGATTTAAAAGATCACAAAAGATTTTGAGATCAGCCATTCCACTGTCCGGAAGATAGTCTACAAGTGGAGGGCTTTCAAAACAACTGCCAACATGCCCAGGACTGGTCGCCCCAGCAAGTTCACCCCAAGAGCAGACCGCAAGATGCTAAAAGAGGTCTCCAAAACCCTAAAGTGTCATCTCGAGAACTACAGCAGGCTCTGGCTACTGTTGATGTAGAAGTACATGCCTCTACAATCAGAAAGAGACTGTACAAGTTTAACTTGCATGGGAGGTGTGCAAGGAGGAAACCTTTGCTTTCCAAGAGAAACATCGAGGCCAGACTGACATTTGCCAGAGATAAAGTTGACAAAGACCAGGACTTCTGGAATAATGTTCTTTGGACAGATGAGTCCAAAATTGAATTATTTGGACACAACAGCAGAGGACATGTTTGGCGAAACCAAACACAGCATTCCAAGAAAAGAACCTCATACCAACTGTGAAGCATGGAGGTGGAAGTGTCATGGTTTGGGGCTGCTTTGCTGCAGCAGGACCTGGTCAGCTCACCATCATAGAATCCACGATGAATTCTACTGTGTATCAGAAGGTGCTTGAAGAACATGTGAGACCATCAGTTAGAAAATTAAAGCTGAAGCGGAACTGGACCATGCAACATGACAATGACCCAAAACATACTAGTAAATCAACCAAAGATTGGCTGAAAAAGAAGAAATGGAGAGTCCTGGAATGGCCAAGTCAAAGTCCAGATTTGAATCCCATTGAGATGCTGTGGGGTGACTTGAAAAGGGCTGTACGTGCAAGAAACCCCTCAAACATCTCACAGCTGAAAAGTTCTGCATTGAGGAGTGGGGTAAAATTTCCTCAGACCGATGTCGAAGACTGGTAGATGGCTACAAGAACCGTCTCACTGCAGTTATTTCAGCCAAAGGAGGTAACACTCGCTATTAGGGGCAAGGGTGTCCTATCTTTTCCTCAGTTAGAATAGGCATTTTTGTAGAATGACATTTACAGAAGATCTTGAAAAGACTTTTCTTCAGTTTTTTTTGTTTAGTTGGATTACTTTAATCTCTCTGTATTGTTGAAACGGAGATGAAATAACCATTTATTAAAATGTTACAAAAAACCACATGCTTTCAAAGGGTGTCCTAATGTTTTCACATGACTGTAGTATGTGATGAAATTAAAACATTTTATCCAGATGACTCTGCACGGTCAAAGCATCTCCTTGAAACTGATCAAATGTAATGTAAGTTTTTGGCATAGCTATATTTAGGCCACAGAAATGCATATTTGTAAACAAACAAAGACTTCTGATTTTTTTCCTTAACCAGAAAATTGATAATTGTTTTCTGAAAAAGCAATAAATAGAGAAATATAGAAAACTAACTATCAGGGTTTGAACAGCAGACCTTTTAAATCCAAAAATGATTTTAGACTTAATTTTCAGAGCACCCTAATGGCATGTGGAAATATGGAAATAATTTTCAAAATATTTTAAATATTTTCTACATTGTCCCTTATTTCTCAAAACAAAAACCTTACTTTTTTAACCAAATCTTTCATTTTTATTTTCCTCCCTTTACATAGGCTGAATCAGCCATGTCTTAATAATGGTAATCATTAAATTGTCACTTAGTAAGTTATCAAAAATGTGAAACATTTTTGTCAAATGACAAAGTTCAAAGTTTACTGTCATGTGCACAGTTAAGGAAACAAGTTTCCCTGTACAATTAAATTCTTTCTTTGCTGTCCACACCAAATGACAAAACCATCATATAAAGATAAACATAAATAATAAGTAGATAGATAGATAGATAGATAGATAGATAGATAGATAGATAGATAGATAGATAGATAGATAGATAGATAGATAGATACTTTAAGTAGCAGATAGATAAGTATCCGAGGCAGCACAAAGTATAAAAACAGAATAGAAATATAAAGTGTAATGTACAGGTAGGTGTGTGATGGATAAGTCAAATACAGTTGTGTGAGATAGACAGAATGAGGTGGCCCATGGTTATAAACTCCAGTCAGTTATTCAGGAGTCTAATGGCCTTGGGAAAGAAAGAGTTCTTAAGCCTGGAAGTCCTGCATTTTATACTTCTGTACCTCCTGCCTGAGGGTAGAAGTGTGAACAGTTCGTGTTGGGGGTGGGTGGGGTCCCTGAGGATCGAGGCAGTTCTCCTGCGGACTCTGCAGTCATAGATGCTCTGCAGAGAGGGCAGTGAGGTCCTGGTGATCTTCACAGCAGTCTTTACCACTCTCTGCAGGCGTTTGTGGTCCATAGCAGTAGTGCTGCCTTACCACACGGTGATGCAGCTGTAAAAGTTGTCGAGGATCTTACTCAGCATACCAAACTTCCTCAGCCTCCTCAGAAAGTACAGCCGCTGTTGAGCCTTCTAGACCAGCTGTGTGCTGTTAAGTGTCCAATTGAGGTTGTCACTGATGTAGACGCCCAGGTATTTAATGCTGCTCAACCTCTCCACTTCAAGCCATCAGATGAACAGTGGCCAGTGAGGTCTCCTCTTCTTCCTCATGTCCATTAGCATCTCCTTCGTCTTGTCTGTGTTGAGGGTGAGGTTGTTGTCCTCACATCATGACGCCAGACTGTCTACCTCCCTCCTGTAGGTCACCTCATCCCAAACAGTGATGCGTCCTATCACTGCGGTGTCGTCTGCGAACTTTAGAATGATGTTATCTTTGTGGGAGGTGACACATACGTGGGTGAACAGGGTGTACAGGATGGGGCTGAGGATGCATCACTGTGGGGTGCCTTTGTTTGTGATAATGGAGGCTGAAAACCTATTACCAATCCTGACAGACTGGGGCCTGCCAGTTAGAAAGTCTAGGAGCCAGTCACAGAGAGTGGGGTGCTGGCCAAGTGCAGACAGTTTATAGGTGAGTTTATGGGGAATAACCGTGTTAAAGGCGGAGCTGTAGTCAACGAAGAGAATCCTGATGTAGGAGTCTTTGTTCTCCAGATGGGAGAGGGAATAATGTACTGCGGCCGTGATGGCATCTGAGGTTGACCTGTTGGACCGGTAGGCATACTGCAGAGGGACCAGTGTCCGGTATGCTGCTTTGAATGTGGGCCAGCACCACTCTCTCAAAACACTTCATGATGACTGAAGTGAGTGCTACCGGCCTGTAATCATTCAGGCAAGTGGGTGGGCTTTTTTAGAAAGGGGGATGATGATGATTCTAGTCTTATGTCCTATGTCATTTTACTGAACAGAGAATGTGATTCTCCATGGCCATAAGAGTGCCTGGTACTCAAAAATACCATTGTTACATCCTTACAGAAGATGGCAAACTCAAAGTCTGCCAGGTGTCTGGTGAAGACAGTCAATTGACACTCCGAATATTCACCACTATGTTTGGCACAAACTCAGCGAAACTGCGAGAGAAACTTTTAAGTGTCGGGTCTTAGCTAACATTAAATAAAGCTGTGGACATCGCACGAGATGGCACAAGCACAGCTGAGAACCTTTGATTCATGTAGACCGAGCAGCTCATGTGAACTGACGCAGTACGCAGACAAAAAGCAACAGCTCCAAAGAACGCTGAACAAAAACTGCATTACGCAATTGAGAAGTCAGCAAAAAAATATGAAGCGAGTGGCGCATACAAGCATATTTATTAGTGCAGCTACTGCGGAAACAAAGCACACAGTGGAAAAAGTCAATGTCCAGCTAAAGGAAGACAGTGTAAAAAAAACCCGTGCATGCAGTATGTCACGTCTCAGATAAAGAGGAAGACGAGCTGTTTATTGATGCAGTAAGAAACAAATCAATGAAAGAAACCTGTTATCTTTACAACGGTTGAAAAACACGGAATGTAACTTGAACATAACACATCCTTAAAATACGAACCTGATTGAAAGAAATAATGATAATCAAATCCTTGATGACAGAAACACTCATAACAGTCACAAAACAATTACATTGACAATCATGTCGTTATTTTTAAAATGTTCCCTTTTCTTTTTCATAACTACTTTAACACACTACTTCTCCGCTGCATAGCGCGAGTATATGTATATATATATATATATATATATATATATATATATATACTAAAAAATACCAGCAGCAGCGGAGAAGTAGTGTGTTAAAGAAGCAATGAAAAGAAAAGGAAACATTTTGAAAATAACGTAACCTGATTGTCAATGTAATTGTTTTGTCACTGTTGTGAGTGATGAGTGTTGTTGTCATATATATATATATATATATATATATATATATATATATACATATATATATATATATCTACATATATACACACACATACATACATACACACACATATATACACACAAATACATATATATATATATATATACATACATACATACACACACACATATATAAACATATATATATACATATACATACATATCTACATATATACACACACAGCTATTTCGTATCAGTGCAATACGCTATTTGTTAAAACGGTTGACTCCCGCTCTTACGTGCAATAACAAATCAAATCATGCAGTTGTCTTTGCTCATATGTCATTTTAGAGCTGGACGCCTGGCATCTTTTTTTGGCCACAAGTTCGTTTCTGTTTGGTGTGAGGTTCTGTGTTGTGGAGATTCTCAGGATGGATTGCAGGTGCTCATCACTGAGGCGACTCCTGTGTGCTGTTTTGTTAGTCTTTATCACTGAGAAGAGCTTCTCACACAGATATGTGCTACCAAACATGCACAAGGTTCGAGCCGCATGTAGACGGACTTTTTTTGTTCTTCAAAGTCACCAAAGCGCCGTGCAAACTCAGTGCGCAATAACTATAGCTTCGCAATAACTTGCAGCATCATAAGGTAGACTTGATTAATGCGGTAAATGTTCGGCAAGGCAGCTGAAGCGCTGCATTATGGGATCTGTAGTTTATTGTGTTACCAGCGCTTCATATACCCGGGCCATTAATAACAATAATACAGTATATAAAATGATCTCGGGGCGGATATAATTACACGCCGGCCGGATGTGGCCCGTGGCCCTTGAGTTTGACACATATGGACTAAATAGAACTTGAAAAGATATATTTTTCAAATGTGAGCGCAATTCAATAGAGTTGACGCCAAGACTACAGCCTGCATGCCTCAATGAGTCATCCTCCCCTCGCTCTTACTTTTTTACCGTTCATCTAATGAATACACTGAGTATGGCTTTACCAAAACAATTATTGATGGCGAATAAAGTATCCATTATTCGAGTATGTAGAGCGGGATAAATATATATACATATATATATACCCGCGTATTGCAGCGGAGAAGTAGTGTGTTAAAAAATGTAGAAAAAGAAAAGGGAACATTTTAAAAATAACGTAACATGACTGTCAATATACAGTATTTGTTTTGTGAGTGTTACTGAGTGTTGCTGTCATCAAGGATTTGATTATCATTATTTCTTTCAATCAGGTTCGTATTTGTAGGATGTGTTGTGTTCAAGTTACATTCCGTGTTTGTCAATCGTTGTAAAGATGACAGGTTTCATTCATCAATTCTTTTCTTACTGCATCAATAAACAGCTCGTCTTCTTCTTTATCTGAGACCTGACACACTGCATACACGGGTTTTTTTTACACTGTCTTCCTTTAGCGGGACATTGACTTTTTCCACCGTGTGCTTTGTTTCCACAGTAGCTGCATTTATGAATATGCTTATCAGACGCTTCATATTTTTGCTGCCTTTTCAATTGTGTAATTCGGTTTTGTTCAGCGCTCTTTGGAACTGTTGCTTTTTATCTGTGCACTGCGTCAGTTCACGTGGGCCACTCGGTGTACTTAAATCGAAGGTTCCCAGCTGTGCTGGTGCCATCTCGTGCTATGTCCATAGCTTTATTTAATGTTACCTTAGTCCTGCCACTTTCTCTCGCAGTTTCACTGAGTTTGTGTCAAACACCACCCTGACCATCTCATCTTCCTCTCCATAAGCACAGTCCTTCACCCGTGAATATTTACCCGTGGCAGTTTGCTATTGGATTGCCGCTGACGGACGGCCTTATATGGGCAGGCACTAAATTACAAACACCAGCGCAGCCTGTCTATGAACTTAATTTAAAGTGTAGGTTTACATCGTGCTTTGTTTCCGAAGTAGCAGAACTCATGAATATGGTTGTATATGTCACTCGCTCGCTTCTTATTGTTTCGCTGCCTTCTCAATTATATAATGCATGTTTTCTTGAGCGCTTTTTTGAGGTCTTCCTGGTTTTCTATGTACTGCGTGATTACGTGGAAGGCGTGATGATGTCACACGAAACTCCGCCCCCACGGCGTTGAAGCTCATCTCCATTACAGTAAATGGAGAAAACTGCTTCCAGTTATGACCATTACGCGTAGAATTTCGATATAAAACCTGCCCAACTTTTGTAAGGAAGCTGTAAGGAATGAACCTGCCAAATTTCAGCCTTCCACCCACACGGGAAGTTGGAGAATTAGTGATGAGTCAGTGAGTGAGTAAATGAGTGAGTGAGTGAGGGCTTTGCCTTTTATATATATATATATATATATATATATATATATATATATATATATATATATATATATATATATATATACAGTGGTGTGAAAAACTATTTGCCCCCTTCCTGATTTCTTATTCTTTTGCATGTTTGTCACACAAAATGTTTCTGATCATCAAACACATTTAATCATTAGTCAAATATAACACAAGTAAACACAAAATGCAGTTTTTAAATGATGGTTTTTATTATTTAGGGAGAAAAAAAAATCCAAACCTACATGGCCCTGTGTGAAAAAATAATTGCCCCCTGAACCTAATAACTGGTTGGGCCACCCTTAGCAGCAATAACTGCAATCAAGCGTTTGAGATAACTTGAAATGAGTCTTTTACAGCGCTCTGGAGGAATTTTGGCCAACTCATCTTTGCAGAATCGTTGTAATTCAGCTTTATTTTTGAAATGAAACCTGCTTAATTGTTGTAAGTAAGCTGTAAGGAATGTGCCTGCCAAATTTCAGCCTTCTACCTACACGGGAAGTTGGAGAATTAGTGACGTTGGAAAGTTCAACATGGCGGCTGACAGTGGCGTCATACCACCGAAATAAGTATGTACATTGGTTTCGGTTAGCACAGGGAAGCCGCCTACCAAATTTCGTGAGGATAGGGCCATGAATAAGAAAGTTCAATATGGCGGACGTTGTCGACCGTTATGACTGTTACGCGTAGAATTTCGAAATGAAACCTGCTTAACTTTTTTAAGTAAGCTGTAAGGAATGGGCCTGCCAAATTTCAGCCTTCTACCTACACGGGCAGTTGGAGAATTAGTGACGTTTGGAAAATTCAATATGGCGGCAGACAATGGCGTCATACCACCGAAATAAGTACGTACATCGGTTTTGGTTAGCGCAGGGAAGCCTCCTACCAAATTTCGTGAAGATGGGGCCATGAATAAGAATGTTCAATATGGCGGAGGTTGTTGACCGTTATGACCGTTACGCGTAGATTTTCGAAATAAAACCTGCTTAACTTTTGTAAGTAAGATGTAAGGAATGAGCCTGCCAAATTTCAGCTTTCTACCTACACGGGAAGTTGGAGAATTAGTGACGTTGGAAATTTCAATATGGCGGCCGACAATGGCGTCATACCACTGAAAAATGTACGTACATCGGTTTTGGTTAGCGCAGGGAATCCACCTACCAAATTTTGTGAAGATGGGGTCAGCCTTCTACCTACACGGGAAGTTGGAAAATTAGTGACATTGGAAAGTTCAATATGGCGGCCGTCAGTGGCGTCATACCATCGAAATAAGTACGTACATCGGTTTTGGTTAGTGCAGGGAAGCCGCCTACCATATTTCGTGAAGATGGGGCCATAAATAAGAAAGTTTAACATGGCGGACATTGTCGACCGTTATCGACCATTATGACTGTTACATGTAGAATTTCGAAATGAAACCTGCTTAACTTTTGTAAGTAAGCTGTAAGAAATAAGCCTGCCAAATTTCAGCCTTCTACCTACACGGGAAGTTGGAGAATTAGTGATGAGTGAGTGAGTGAGTCAGTGAGGGCTTTGCCTTTTATTAGTATACAGGAATCCCTCCTCGATCGCGGGGGTTGCGTTCCAGAACCCCCGCGACAGATGAAAATCCGTGAAGTAGAAACCATATGTTAGTATAGTTATTTTTATATATTTTAAGCCCTTATAAACTCTCCCACACTGTTAACATTATTAGAGCCCTCAAGACATTATAATAACACCCTTTAGTTAAAAGTTTAAACTGTGCTCCATGACAAGACAGAGATGACAGTTCTTTCTCACAATTAAAAGAATGCAAATATATCTTTTCTTCAAAGGAGTGTCTGCATCAGGAGAAGAGAATTTAAGAGAGAGCGCGAGCGCTCGCAAAGAAAAGCAAACAATCAAAAAATCAATACGTGTCCTTTTAAGTTTGCCGAAGCGCCGCAATAAAGCGGCATTTTTCAGAGGAGCGTCAGTATCTTCTAAGCAAACAGCCCCTCTGCTCACATCTCCTCCGTCAGGCGCAGAGAACGTCAGAGAGAGAGCGAGATTAAAGCAACAATCAAAAAATCAATACGTGTACTTTTGTGCTTTTTAATATGCCGAGCACCACAATAAAGTGGCATTTTTTAGAGGAGCGTCAGAATCTTTTAAGCAAACAGCCTCTGTGCAAACAGCACCTCTGCTCACACCCTCCGTCAGGCGCAGAGAATGTCAGAGAGGGTGAGAGAGAGGCAGAGACAAGCAAACAATCAAGCAGTCAAAAGAATAATCAAGCATATCTTATAGCATTGAGGAGTTTTAGTTAATATGTAATACATGCTCTGATTGGGTAGCTTCTAAGCCATCTGCCAATAGCGTCCATTGTATGAAATCAACTGGGCAAACAAACTGAGGAAGCATGTAACATAAATTAAAAGACACAGTGTCCGCAGAAATCAGCGAACCAGCGAAAAATCTGTTATATATATTTAGATATGCTTACATTTAAAATCCGTGATAGAGTGAAGCCGCGAAAGTCCAAGCGCGATACAGCGAGGGATTACTGTATATATATATCCCGATCTACATACTCTCAAATAGACGAACCACACACTTCTAGCGCTGATGTCCGAGGTTCCATTCCTAAGAGGGGGTGCACTGAGTGTGTACGCCTGATGAGCCCAAAGTTAGGGCAAAATACGTGTCGAGTACTCTGCATTATTTGACAGTAAAACTATTTCAATATATACATATATATACATATATATATACACACACACACACACACACACACACATATATAATTACACGCCGTGCCGGATGTGGCCCGTGGCCCTTGAGTTTGACAAATATGAACTAAATAGAACTTGAAAAGATATATTTTTTGAAATGTGATCGCGCAATTCAGATAAGAGTTGACGCACTACAGCCTACATCCTCCTCGCTCTTACTTTTTACCGTTCATCTAATGAATACACTGAGTATGGCTTTACCAAAACAATCATTGATGGCGAATAAAGTATCCATTATTCGAGTATGTAGATCGGAATATATATATATACACCCGCGTATCGCAGCGGAGAAGTAGTGTGTTAAAAAAGCTAGAAAAGAAAAGGAACATTTTAAAAATAACGTAACATGACTGTCAATATACAGTATTTGTTTTGTGAGTGTTACTGAGTGTTGCGGTCATCAAGGATTTGATTAGCATTATCTCTTTCAATCAGGCTCGTATTTGTAGGATGTGTTGTGTTCAAGTTACATTCCGTGTTTGTCTATCGTTGTAAAGATGACAGGTTTCATTCATCGATTCGTTTCTTACTGCATCAATAAACAGCTCGTCTTCTTCTTTATCTGAGACCTGACACACTGCATGCACAGGTTTTTTTTTGTTTTTTTTACACTGTCTTCCTTTAGCGGGACATTGACTTTTTCCACCGTGTGCTTTGTTTCCGCAGTAGCTGGATTTAATATGCTTATCAGACGCTTCATATTTTTTGCTGCCTTTTCAATTGTATAATTGGTTTTGTTCAGCGCTCTTTGGAACTGTTGCCTTTTATCTCTGCACTGCGTCAGTTCACGTGAGCCGCTCGGTGTACATGCAACGAAGGTTCTCAGCTGTGCTGGTGCCATCTCGTGCTATGTCCGTGGCTGTTTTTAATGTTACCTTAGTCCTGGCACTTAAAACTTTCTCTCGCAGTTTCGCTGAGTTTGTGTCAAACACCACCCTGACCATCTCATCTTCCTCTCCATAAACACAGTCCTTCACCCGTGAATATTTAGTGGGAGTTTGCTATTGGATTGCTGCTGACGGACGGCCTTATATGGGCAGGCACTAAATTACAAGCGCCAGCGCAGCCTGTCTATGAACTTAATTTAAAGTGTAGGTTTACATCGTGCTTTGTTTCCGAAGTAGCAGAACTCATCAATATGGTTGTATATTTCACTCGCTCGCTTCTTATTGTTTCGCTGCCTTCTCAATTATATAATGCATGTTTTCTTCAGTGCTTTTTTTAGGTCTTCCTGGTTTTCTATGTACTGCGTGATTACGTGGAAGGCGTGATGATGTCACACGAAACTCCGCCCCCACGGCGTTCAAGCTCATCTCCATTACAGTAAATGGAGAAAAACAGCTTCCAGTTATGACCATTACGCGTAGAATTTCGATATAAAACCTGCCCAACTTTTGTAAGGAAGCTGTAAGGAATGAACCTGCCAAATTTCAGCCTTCCACCCACACGGGAAGTTGGAGAATTAGTGATGAGTCAGTGAGTGAGTGAGTGAGGGCTTTGCCTTTTATTAGTATAGATTAATCATATTTGAAATACAAAATAAATAAGACAATCACAAAATACATTTCTGTCTTCTTAATGTAGACATATTCTGTCAGAAGATCCAGATTGAGACTTATTCTATGCACATCTATTTCAAATAACACGTTTGATAGTCTTCGTAGACTAAGGTATACAAATTAGATAACAATATGAAATACAAAGTTCATGAGAAAATAAGAAAATAATAGGAAATGAAGTGGTGTAAATGGGAGACTAAAAGGGAGGTAGAAAAACTTTGAAGTGCTGGGTACAGGGCACTGTGTTAGTGAAGTACGCATGTCCTCTCTATTTCTGAATGGCACTTCTTCTGGGTACTTCTTCAAACACGAGTTTTCATTAACTGTTTTTGTTTTCCCCCTATACTGGCCCTTAATGTGTCAGTGTTAGTGTGTTTGTGTGTGTGTGTGTGTGTACTAGTGCTCCACTGGGTGTTGGTCACATTCATCTGCTCATTGTTGCCACAGTGTTTAACATGTACCTGTGACAATGAACAACTTAAGCAGGTTAAAAGATGAATGGATGGATGGAGGAATGAGGACTAAACGTCACATAACCTAAAACAACCTACAAGAAAAATGTGTTAAAACTGACTTTGTCAATATGCATTTTAACAGTTAGATCTTTGGTTAGAATAATAGATTCAATAAAAGGATGGAATAATTTGACATTGACCTTTTCTTCAAACTGGTTATCTCTGAGAATGTTCTTTATTCTAAATGACGAAATAAGAACTTATTTCAATAAAATATAGACTTAGTTGGATCATTAAATTATACATTTATGTGCCAAAATAAATATCATCATATTTTATCACCATAACTAATCTTTACAAAGTCACTTGAAAGTACGTCTCCATGTTATGCAGGTTCACTTTATAAATAAGTAAGCAGATTATGACAACTCTCTCTTGATTCACTTTTAAATGTACATATTCAGAAGGTAACTACATTTTATTGAACATTTTCATATTCATATATTCTTTACTTGTCTGAAAGCCTGTTATCCACAAATGCATTTAGTAAGAAAACACATTGATATTAATACAAAGACAGCATTTGTTACAAACAATACATATTCTTTACTCATTGAATCAACTGATCAGGATTAGAAAATGCCCTTGACGAAAAATTTGTGTAAGGAGAACTTACTCTTTTGGGAATGACTTAACAGATCTGATCTTCCTGAAATGCAGGAAACATCTGAGTATAATCAAGAGCGTCAAAAAATGTGACTTGCTCAGATAAGGACACTGTTATTTTACTACTGGAGTTTCAATTATATGCTGTCATCAGCAGAAAGCTGTTTGTGAACTCATCTTTTGAATTAAACTGGTTTCTGCATTTTAGGAAAATGAAGTTAGCACTGTTTGGATGTTTTTATTTCCAGGAATTCATGTATATCATTTAGCATGTCCTTGCTTTATATTTGTGTTTGTTGATTGCAAGATTTTACCCAATAGCGATCTGAAATTAAAAATTTATGTTGACTTTTTGGCTGTGAAACATCACTAAAGTTGGCTCCCAACAGCCTACCCATATATTTTTTGTAAAAAAGTAAAATAGCTTCCACATTTTTTAGGATCTGAATCCACCTTCAGCACTATTAACTTACAGAGCTCATGTGTCATATTCTTCATTCTTAGCAGAGTTTAGCAAAATGTTATCAGAATGTAATATTAATTATAACAATGTAATCTTGCGGGATGACTTACATTTTTATAGATATGAAATTAAAGAAGCTTAGCATACATATATATTTTGTGTCAGTTGAGTCTGCTGGGTTTTACAAAAAAATCTATTACTTATGTTAGTAACAATTCTCTCTTTTTCTCCCTCTTATATTTAACTATTTTAAAATTAAATGTTTTGATCTGTTTTTGTCCATGCTGACATACAGTGGGTACGGAAAGTATTCAGACCCCCTTCAATTTTTCCCTCTTTCTTATATTGCAGCCATTTGCTAAAATCATTTAAATTAATTTTTTCCCTCATTAATGTACACACAGCACCCCATATTGACAGACAAAAAAAATAATTTTTGAAATTGTTGCAGATTTATTAAAAAAGAAAAACTGAAATATCACATGTTCCTAAGTATTCAGACCCTTTGCTCAGTATTTAGTAGAAGCACCCTTTTGAGCTAATACAGCCATGAGTCTTCTTGGGAAAGATGCAACAAGTTTTTCACACCTGGATTTGGGGATCCTCTGCCATTCCTCCTTGCAGATCCTCTCCAGGTCCTTCAGGTTGGATGGTAAACGTTGGTGGACAGCCATTTTTAGGTCTCTCCAGAGATGCTTAATTGGGTTTAGGTCAGGGCTCTGGCTGGGCCATTCAAGAACAGTCACAGGGTTGTCGTGAAGCCACTCCTTCATTATTTTAGCTGTGTGCTTAGGGTCATTGTCTTGTTGGAAGGTAAACCTTCGGCCCAGTCTGAGGTCCTTAGCCCTCTGGAGAAGGTTTTTGTCCAGGATATCCCTGTACTTGGCCGCATTCATCTTTCCCTTCCATTGCAACCAGTCGTCCTGTCCCTGCAGCTGAAAAACACCCCCACAGCATGATGCTGCCACCGCCATGCTTCACTGTGGGGACTGTATTGGACAAGTGATGAGCAGTGCCTGGTTATCTCCACACATACCGCTTAGAATTAAGGCCAAAAAGTTCTATCTTGGAGTTTGCTAAAAGACACCTGAAGGACTCTGAGATGGTGAGAAATAAGATTCTCTGGTCTGATGAGACCAAGATGGAAAATCCACCATGAGGATCAGTGAAAGGTTTAAACAGCATTTTATCTGTGAAAATCCAGCAGGCAGAGCAGTGAAAGATTGAAATGGAGTCTAATCTGCAACAAATCTGCATTCAGATCCAGGTCCAGACTTGGTGACAATCCATCCATCTATTCTTTAAAAACTCGCTTTAAACTGAGCAAGGTTGAAAGGGGTGCTGGAGCCTATCCCACCAAGCATATGGCAATCCCTGAACAAGGCACCAGTCCATCACAGGGTGAAAACACAAATATACACAAACACACACTTTGCTAATTTAACATCAGCAATCTGTATAACCTGCATGTCTTTGGAACTGTGTCAGGAAATTTAAGCACCTAGAGAAAACCCACGCTGAAATGAGTAGAACATGCAAACTAAACACAGAGAGGACACAGAATATGAACCTTAGTCTTCTTACTGAAAGGCAACAGTACTATCACTGAACCATCTTGCCGTCCTCAAACAGCAACAATCTCTTAAATTGCGTAATTCAGTTGAATAATGTTAAAGACTTTTATTGATTTTCACATACACATGAATGTGATGTGTGTTTTTCAGACTTACAACCTCACTGAGAAAATTGAGTAAATTTCTTTTGTACAAAATGCAAACAATAAAAATAATAAATTTTATTTAATTGTGCCTTTCAAACCATTCAAGGGCACATTACAAGATAAAAGAATTAAATGGTACCAACACTCTAGATAGATATTCTGTAAAAATACACACAACCGAATTCCATCATTTTCATATTTTATGCATCAAAATGTTAATGTAAAACATTTTCTAATACTACTTGTATACAATAAGAACACAACTTGCCATTAATGATAAAGAAACACACTTATTAATTGTACTTGATAGTAATATTAATATAAAATTGTGCATTTAAACAATTTATATATATATATATATATATATATATAAGAGCCAATCTTGTTTAATGTTAATGTTAAAATGAACTTGAGGGCTTAATGTTTTTAGAATGTGAGTTTCTTATAAAACTAAAGAGTTAATATATGATTCTGGTAAACACAAAAAGGTAACTTGAAATGGAAATTCTGCTCAGCTTTATTTTATCACCAGTAATTAAATTTTATTCAGCCTTTAGTTATCTAGAAACATAATTATTTGTTTGCCTTGTTTTCAATGGGATAGTAATGGCATACAATTTTTTGACCATGCATTTTTGATGAATGAACATATGACTGTATCCAATATAGAGAACTTATAAGAGAAACTCAAAGAAACATAAGTTACACAAACTTTAAACAGAAACATAAAAAAACTTTTCTTTTGTATTATCAATTTTTTTCTTTTTATTTTTGTGTGATAACTGTTTTGTTTTGAATTTTTACTAACACTAGTGTCCACAAGTTACACTCATTTCCTAATCCCCATGGGAAACCAGAAGCGGCTACAATATCAGTAGTTATTGTTTTGGAAACATTTTGACATTCTTTTTAACTTTCTCATATACAAAGTATAGGCAAATTATTGTAACTGTCCAAAAATTCGATGTCGAGATTTTGATGAATCTCAATGTTTTAGACCTCCTTGACTTTCCCTTAAACGAATTATAGGAAATGTACTGGAATCCTCCAAAATTTCCACTTCATCCTACTTCCCCAGTCCCAGTCCTTTAAACATGCAAAAGCCCTGGAAAGTGATATTGAAACCTGGGAAGTTTTATTGGCTCAAAACAAAAAAGTGTGACCTGATAAAACACCTTGAATCTATTGCAATGCTCACCAAGCATTCCCTTACAGTAATACTAGATTAAGAATCATAAGCACCAGTACAGCTTGAAATTTTGTTGGGGCGAGGAAACACACAAAAAAAAAAAAGAACCACACACAAACAAAAAACACTTTCAGGCACCAATCAACCAAGCATCACATCTTCTTATAATGAATTATGATTAATTGCTTTGACAATTATGGTTGATGAATTGCCCGACTTAGTATGCTAATTATTTTATCTGTGCTGACAATCATTGTGTTTACATGTGTTTAAATAGCCCAGTTATTCACAATAACCTTACAGTTTTTCTATAAGGACATGTAAACCCTTATTCCAATTAGATAAATCGAGTTATTGGATCTGAGAAACCTGATTATCAGAAGCAGATTTCTCTGTGAATAACTAGATTATGTGGCCATGTAAACTCTTAACTGAATTACTGTTAAGGATTTTGTAGTCTCTGTATGTCTGTTGCACTCTGTCAGCCTGCACATGTATTTACTTCACACATGCTTTCAGCAGCTATGGGTAAAAAAGTCCACAAAATAAATTCCTAGAGGCAAATGTTCGGGCTATCGCATTATTCCTTTTATGTTAATACAGTGCTAAACTCAGCAACAGAATCTTAAGAGCAGAAGGGTAACATGTTAAAAGTAATGAGTGTTACATAGTCTTTTTTTTAAATAACAAGTAACCTAACAAAATACTTATCTTACTGTAGCAGTAGATGTAGGCAAAGAAGCACAAGTACTGGGTCCTTTGCAGGGCTCAGTTGCATGGCCAAGCAGAAGAGTGTGCTGTGTGAATTTAGGTAAGAGAAACATATAAATAATGGATTACTTTGACTAAACATTTATAAAACACAAGAAAACACTCACAGGCACCAGACTTTTCTTCAGATTCATGGTCGCCAATGATGACATTCAAGTCATTTTTGTGTAGTTTAATGATGTCGGAGTGTTTTGACAAAGGAAAACTCCAGAAGATTACTTGTTCATGTTAACACAAATTATTAAGTAACAGGTATCTGCCATGAGCAGGTTATTCCCCTTAACCCAGTTTTGTATTGGCATGTAAATGCACTAAACGACGAAGATGATGATAAACTTGGCCTTAGGGAATGTCCTTAAGATGCGCACTGTATTACTGATACAATAAAGTCTCCCCTTTGAGATATATTCATTATGTTGGTACAAAATTACCCCAAACCTTACCATACTGAAATGAGCACTTGAATCGCCCAAACTTATATGAAACACACATCTGTGGATTAAAAAAATGTGTTTATGTTTTGACATTTGAAAAAGAAAAATTAAATCATACAATGCTTAATTTTTTGTTGCTTTCTGCCATTAATAAGCATAAATCATTATTCTCCATTCTGAGATACATATATATTATATATATATAATATATGTATATATATATCTATATATATATATATATTATATATATATATCTATAGATATATATATTTATATATAGATATATATATCCATCTATTTATATATATCTATACTAATAAAAGGCAAAGCCCTCACTCACTCACTCACTCACTCACTGACTCATCACTAATTCTCCAACTTCCCGTGTGGGTGGAAGGCTGAAATTTGGCAGGTTCATTCCTTACAGCTTCCTTACAAAAGTTGGGCAGGTTTTATATCGAAATTCTACGTAATGGTCATAACTGGAAGCAGTTTTTCCATTTACTGTAATGGAGATGAGCTTCAACGCCGTGGGGGGAGTTTCGTGTGACATCATCACGCCTCCCACGTAATCACGCAGTACATAGAAAACCAGGAAGACCTCAAAAAGCGCTGAAGAAAACATGCATTATATAATTGAGAAGGCAGCTAAACAATAAGAAGCGGCGAGTGACATATACAACCATATTCATGAGTTCTGCTACTTCGAAACAAAGCACGATGTAAACCTACACTTTAAATTAAGTTCATAGACAGGCTGCGCTGGCGTTTGTAATTTAGTGCCTGCCCATATAAGGCCGTCCGTCAGCGCAATCCAATAGCAAACTGCCACTAAATATTCACGGGTGAAGGACTGTGCTTATGGAGAGGAAGATGAGATGGTCAGGGTGGTGTTTGACACAAACTCAGCGAAACTGCAGAGAAAGTTTTAAGTGCCAGGACTAAGGTAACATTAAATACAGCCATGGACATAGCACGAGATGGCACCAGCACAGCTGGGAACCTTCGATGCATGTACACCGAGCGCTCACGGAACTGACGCGAGTGCACAGATAAAAGCAACAGTTCCAAAGAGCGCTGAACAAAACCAATTACACAATTGAAAAGGCAGCAAAAATATGAAGCGCCTGATACATATAAGCATATTCATAAATCCAACTACTGCGGAAACAAAGCACACGTTGGAAAAAGTCAATGTCCCGCTAAAGGAAGACAGTGTAAAAAAAACCCGTGCATGCAGTGTGTCAGGTCTCAGATAAAGAAGAAGACGAGCTGTTTATTGATGCAGTAAGAAACGAATCGATGAATGAAACCTGTCATCTTTACAACGATTGACAAACACGGAATGTAACTTGAACACAACACATCCTACAAATACGAACCTGATTGAAAGAAATAATGATAATCAAATCCTTGATGACAGCAACACTCAGTAACACTCACAAAACAAATACTGTATATTGACAGTCATGTTACGCTATTTTTAAAATGTTCCCTTTTCTTTTCTAGCTTTTTAACACACTACTCTCGCCGATACGCGGGTATATATATATATGTATATATATAAATCCCGATCTACATACTCGAATAATGGATACTTTATTCGCCATCAATGATTGTTTTGGTAAAGCCATACTCAGTGTATTCATTAGATGAACGGTAAAAAAGTAAGAGCGAGGGGAGGATGACTTATTGAGGCATGCAGGCTGTAGTGCGCGTCAACTCTATCTGAATTGCGATCACATTTGAAAAATATATCTTTTCAAGTTCTATTTAGTCCATATGTGTCAAACTCAAGGGCAGCGGGCCACATCCGCCCGGCGTAATTATATCCGCCCGCAGATCATTTTATATACTGTATTATTGTTATTAAAGCCCGGTATATGAAGCGCTGGTAACACAATAAACTACAGATCCCATAATGCAGCGCTTCAGCTGCCTTGCCGAACACTTACCGCGTTAATCAAGTCTACCTTATGATGCTGCAAGTTATTGCGGCTAGCTCACACGATGCTGAAGAGAAAAGTTGATTCTGAAAATAGAGCCTTTAAAACCGATGGGAGGCTGAGTATATGTTTACTGAACCCGTGTGTCTCATTTGTGGAGCTAATGTGGCTGTAATTACAGAATTTAATCTAAGACGGCACTATGAGACAAAACATCAGGGTAACCTGAATGCAATGCATAAGATACAGAAAGCAGCATAATTAAATAAGAATCTGACACTTCAGCGGACGTTTTAACCCGTGCACAATCACAAAGTGATTTCAAGTGAAGCTGCTTTTATGGGAGACACAAATGCACCAGTTCACCTTGCCCCACTTTCCTGTTGCCAAGTAATGTTAAACCAAGTCGTCACTACGGTGTTCCCAAATCGCACTTTGCTGATAAACTGAGCGCTGCGCACTGAGTTTGCACGGCGCTTTGGTGACTTTGAAGAACAAAAAGTCCGTCTACATGCGGCTCGAACCTTGTGCATGTTTGGTAGCACATATCTGTGTGAGAAGCTCTTCTCAGTGATAAAGACTAACAAAACAGCACACAGGAGTCGCCTCACTGATGAGCACCTGCAATCCATCCTGAGAATCTCCACAACACAGAACCTCACAGCAAACAGAAACAAACCTGTGGCCAAAAAAAGATGCCAGGCGTCCAGCTCTAAAATGACATATGAGCAAAGACAACTGAATGATTTGATTTGTTATTGCTGAAAGGAACACATTTTATTTATATTTCCAGGTTTTGTTATGCAGCATGTTCATATTTGAATTTGTATAATTTTGACAGGATATATTTTTATGGAGAGCAAAATCTTTTGGGATATTTAAAATCTAAGTTTATTTTTATATAAAATTACATAAGAGTAAAGAAATTTGAATGTTTGTTCTTTTAACGTTTACTTTATTTCTAACTTGTATAATTTAGACAGGATATATTTTATGGAGAGCAAAATATTATAAGTTGTTTAAGGTTTGAGTTGATTTATTCACGAATAATATTCCTGTCTGTTTTACCATTCCTACCAAAGATATTTCTGTCGACTAAATAAAAATTCCTTCTATTTAAAATTTAAATAGAACTTGAACAAATACGATAGTTCATAATATCCACGCAGACTTGCACGTAAGAGCGGAGTCATCCGTTTTAACAAGCAGCGTATTGCACTGATACTGAAATAGCTGTGTGTGTATATATGTAGATATGTATGTATATGTATATATATGTTTATATATATGTGTGTGTGTATGTATGTATATATATATGTATTTGTGTGTATATATGTGTGTGTATATATATATATATATATATATATATATATATATATATATATATATATATATATATATATATATATATATATATATATATATATATATATATATATATATATATATATATATGACAACAACACTCATCACTCACAACAGTGACAAAACAATTACATTGACAATCATGTTACGTTATTTTCAAAATGTTTCCTTTTCTTTTCATTGCTTCTTTAACACACTACTTCTCCTGCTCGAAGCCTTGGTAGTAGTATTTTGCTAGTACAGTAATCCTCGCTATATCAGCTTTGACTTTCAGCGGTTTCGCTCTATCGCGGATTTTATATGAAAGCATAACTAAATATATAACACGGATTTTTCGCTGCTTCGCGGGCTCTGCAGACAATGTGTCTTTTTTACTTCCTGTACATGCTTCCTCAGTTGGTTTGCCCAGTTGATTTCATACAAGGGACGCTATTGGCAGATGACTGAGAAGCTAACCAATCAGAGCACGCAGTTAAGTTCCTGCCTGCTGAATGCGGTGTTAACCAGGAAGTCTCGTCTCGCTCATTCAGCATCGTGTTTCGCTGTGTAAAGAGTTGTGCTCTTTTGTGTTTATCTTTGTGCATAGTCAAGCCCTTCATTATGGCTCCAAAACGATCTGCTACTGCTTCAGGGGCCGTGCCCAAGCGCAAACGGAAGATGTTAACGATTGCCAAAAAGGTAAACGTTTTGGATTTGTTGAAGGCTACGATTCTTTTTATTTAAAAAGTAGGAAAGGAATATAAGATCTACAGCCACAGTGTCCTTTTAACCAGGGTGCAAAACGAGTTGTAAGTGGATGTAATAAGGCAGTAGTCTGGATGGAATCTGCTTTAGTGATTTGGATTGAAGACTGCCAGAAGAAGAACAACGGCAGTGCTACACAATCGCCTGAAGTGGCTCCTTTAGGGGCTGTAACGCTCTCCTTTGTTGTGCAGTAAAATAAAACTCATTGTTATCGGACAAGTCATTGTGTCATTGTTGGTGAGTAACTATAATTAATTTTCTACTTACAGTACTTAGTACATGTACGTACGTTTAGTGTCACTGTACACACATTTACTGTATACTATTTTTCTTGCATTGTTACGTATTTATTGCTGGTGGCCTGTCTATTGTAATGGCTGTAACATGTGATATCGGAGACACTCAATATCTTTAAAATAATATTTAGGTTTTACTGTATATAAACAGTGTGCTTATATACATAATTTCAGTGAATCTTACCTAATATCTAAGAGAATACAACGGGATTATGCTGTATATCTCTGCGGGGAATATTTATAAACAGTGTGGGAGAGTTTATAAGGGCTTAAAATATATAAAAATAACCATACAAACATATAGTTTCTACTTCGCGGATTTTCACCTATCGCGGGGGGGTCTGGAACGCAACCCCGATCGAGGAGGATTATGTATATATATATATATATATATATATATATATATATATATATATGTATATATACTAATAAAAGGCAAAGCCCTCACTCACTCACTCACTCATCACTAATTCTCCAACTTCCCGTGTAGGTAGAAGGCTGAAATTTGGCAGGCTTATTCCTTACAGCTTACTTACAAAAGTTGGGCAGGTTTCATTTCAAATTCTATGCGTAAGGGTCATAACTGGAAGCTATTTTTCCATATAATGTAATGGAGTTGAGTTGGAGATGGCGTGGGGGGAGTTTCGTGTGACATCATCACGCCTCCTACGTAAGTACGTAGAGAACAAGGAAGAACTCCAAACAGCGATGAGCACAAAACGCCATTTCACAATTGAGAAGGCAGAAAAACATTATGAAGCAAATGATGCATACAAGCATATTCATAGTACAGCTACTGCGGAAACAAAGCACGGCGTGAACCGTAAGTTTATATTAAATTAAGTTCATAGACAGGCTGCCACTAGCGCTTGTAATTTAGTGCCTGCCCATATAAGGCCGTCCATCAGCGGCAATCCAATACAAACACTGCCGGTAAATATTCACGGGTGAAGGACTGTGCTTATGCAGAGGAAGATGAGATGGTCAGGGTGGTGTTTGGCACAAACTCATTGAAACTGCGAAGAAACTTTTAAGTGCCGGGTCTTAGCTGACATTACACGAGATGGCACCAGCACAGCTGGGAACCTTCGATGCAAGAACACCAAGCGGCTCACGTGAACTGACGCAGTGCACAGACAAAAGCAACAGTTCCAAAGAGTGCTGAACAAAACCGAATTACACAATTGAGAAGGCAGCAAAAAATATGAAGCGCCTGATACATACAATCATATTCATAAGTGCAGCTACTGCGAAACAAAGCACACGGTGGAAAAGTGAATGTCCTGCTAAAGGAAGACAGTGTAAAAAAAACCCGTGCATGCAGTTTGTCACATCTCAGATAAAGAGGAAGACGAGCTGTTTATTGATGCAGTAAGAAACTAATCGATGAATGAAACCTCTTATCTTTACAACGATTGACAAACACGGAATGTAACTTGAACACAACACATCGCATACAAATACGACCCTGATTGAAACAAATAATGATAATCAAATCCTTGATGACAGCAACATTCAGTAACACTCACAAAACAATTACTGTATATTGACAATCATGTTACGTTATTTTTAAAATGTTCCCTTTTCTTTTTCATAACTTCTACTTCTCCACTGCGATACGCGGTGTATATATATATAAATGTATATATATACCCGATCTACAGTACATACTTTAGCATAGACAAGCCACACGCTGTGGCGCAATTGTAGAGTCTTCACCTCTAACGCCGACATTCGAGGTTCGATTCCCGAGAGGGGATGCACTGAGTATGTACGCTACCGATTCATTTTACCTTCAGATCTCCTTGGTTTGGGACATATGAAAAATATTAGGTTAACGAGAATCATGTTACGCTATTTTTAAAATGTTTCCCTTTTTAGCACAAGCACAGCTGAGAAGCTTCGATGCATGTATTCCATAACGCTAAAAAATAACGATTTAATCACACTTTCAATTCCAAGCAAACGGGAACTTTTGTCAATGCATGATTTCCTGGTACATCCATTACACTGATGCACACATCACAGCTACAAAAATGTTAGAGTCGGAATAAAGCGCTCCTACGACTGATCATTTCGACTACCCGAAAAGCCTTGATAAAAGCATGGTTTTGTGCACACTGAAAAGCAAGCAAAATTAGATGCATTACAGGAAGAGGACTTTGTGGCTCTTACTGGGGATCATTGGACTTCCGTGACCGTTAGTAATTCTAATTACATCTAATTACAAAATGTTTAATGATCACACTGTTTTAGCCTAATGTACAAAATAATTTTGGCTAATGTTACTCAGAGTTTAAAGATTAAGTTGGTCAAATTACCTTTTATGTTTCTGACTTATTTTTTTAAGAAGAAAACTGCACTTTATGTTGAAATTTTGGTTATTATTATTTAAAGACAATACTATTCTGAAAATGTACTTAAAGTACTTAAACTACCACTTTATTTTTAAGTCTGCCCAATTTTAACCAGGGATGATATTTTTGTTTCTGTTTTGAATTCAAATGCAGTTTAAAAGCTTTTTTTTCAGAAATTAAAACAGCTTCAGTTTACAATATTCATGTCCATGTCTATTATTTGATTCTATCGCCCACTAAAACCCTTTTAAATTAAAAAAAAATAATAATTTGCGATTTGGGGCAAATTTACGTGTCGATTACATACATTAATCAAGATTAATTCTTACACAGCCTCTAATTAATTGGATTAATTTTTTAATCGAGTCCCACCTAATATATATATATATGTAGATATATATGTAGATTTGTATATATATGTGTATATACAGTATATATGTAGATTTGTATATATATGTGTATATACAGTATGTATATATGTGTGTGTGTGTATATATACAGTGTGTGTATATATGTATATGTATATATATATAACTGTGTATATATATGTGTATAGATGTGTGTGCATATATATATATTTATATATATGTGTATATATATGTTTATATATGTGTCTGTGTGTATGTATATATATATATATATGTTTATATATATACACAGATATATATAAATATATATATATATATATATATATATATATATACACAGATATATATAAATATATATATATAAATAGATAGATATGACAACAACACTCATATCAATGACAAAACAATTACATTAACAATCATCTTACGTTATTTTTAAAATGTTTGCTTTTCTTTTTCATAACTTCTTTAACACACTACTTCTCCGCTGCGAAGCGCGGGTATTCTGCTAGTATATATATATATATTTTGCACAAAAGACAGACAGAAGAGGGCTAAGCAAGAAGAACTTTTATTTCGGCACTTGCAGGAACAGCACTTGACCCTTATTTAACAGCAGAGGCTTATTCAAACTCACAGAAATGTGGATAATGTCCTAGTTGTCCCCATTACAGCAACTTCAATTCTTGAGTTTAAAAGAACTTGTAGGTATTTTTGTTGAGAGAACTTGACTGTAGAGAGGGGAGCAGCAGAGGCTGGGAATGGGTCAAAGGCAGTCTGCACAGGACAGAAGGTGAGTGAACTAGTAGCAGTAACAAGAGACGAGTGTTTTATGCAGTATGGCAGCAGCTAAACTGACATTTGCAATTTCTTTGCATTAGAATGCCATTTAAAAGAATGCTTTCCCTGTGTCTGAAGCTATGCCAGAATGAGGCATAGCACAAAAGTTCACTATATACTGAATATATATATACAGTATATATATATATTAGATATTAGATATCAAAATTTAGGGATAAACCTACCCCCAACAGAAATACTAAATATTCCAAAATGTCAATCTCTTGATTGATGTTTGGGGATGTTATAGTAAAAAGAAAATTAGCTGACACATTTTTTTTTTTATTTGTCAGTATTTATTAATATTACGGGAACTTGCATGCTTTGCACTGCACTGTGAGCATGCTTAATAGGAACTAAAAGATGAAACAGAAACTATTGACGGGCTGAACAGCAACACCAACAGATAGGGTGGATGAATAGCTGAAGAAGAAGTGGTGTCCTGGACCGGAAAAAAGATATGTGATCTCATTTGGCATCTACAGTCAGGTATAAAATGGAAAGAGAAAGTACAGTGAAGCTTAAGGAAGATGCAAAGGTCAATGGTAGCAAGCCCTACAGACCTCAAGTGCTATAAATAATCTCTGTGGTTGTGAGCAGGTGGAGAGAAGTAGAGGCGGAAGTGGTTTCCTCCAATCCAAGACTAGCCAGGAGTGAAGCTGTGGCATCGGGGTGGGTTGTGGGGGGTTTCAGGGTCTTAAGCCCCTGATCAATTGCCTCCAGCCCCTGATTTTCACTTGATTACATACCTTTCACAAAAGGTGCAAATATAATACGATAGCCTCCGTGGTGCTGCGGTAAGAACTGCTGACTTGTAATCAAGAGGCCACAAGTTTGGTCCTGGGTGTCTTGCAAATTTACCGTTTTGAGTTGTGTGCTGCTCTTATGTTAATATCATGCAATAAAAACATACACTTGATTTGCGTCTGTAACAGCCGGTGCAAATTTATAGTACGAGTAAAAGTTTTTTTTTCACTTTTATTCTCTCAGGTACAATCACGATACAGCCTGAGATCTGACACTATTAGTTTTAATTTGAAACTGGGAATAACTATAGATGTGAGTGGTGTTTTGAAACAATGGAACTGGAAATTCTCTGATCTTGAGGGATAAAAGCTGACACACAAACGCTGGTGAATCTGCCTTCTTCTTATCTCATTGTCACATTCATTTTTTTATTCAGTTTTATTGAGTGTTCCTGCTCAGACTGAATTGGTATGCACCTTATGGTCCATGATGTCATAGCCACACTGACAAAAAACAGATACACAAGTATATATGATATTAGGAATAATTCATTTTATGACCTGTATAGTACATTTCGGAAAACACTGTGGCACTGATGCAACATTATTCATATTCATTTGCATGCCTTCTTGCGGCTGTAATCAGTGGCCATGTTTTTTTTCCGATCTTGCCCAATCTCAACATTTTGGTGCATGGTGGTGCTTCTTTTGTACTCCAGGAGAGGAAGAGGACAGAATAGTACAGAGAGGTTAGTTCCACGCTATATGCAATCATCAAATTCAAATGTTAACAGTTCCTACACCCAAGCACCGTCCTTCCTACATTTATGACATGTGTACATGTTGAAAAGTACACACTTCTCTCTATGCTGTGTTTCCTATTACATTGAAGAGGTGCCTGACACTGAATGAGTTTTGCTTTCTTGGGGAAAGTGGCAGTCTTGGAACAGAAGCTTGTCGATGCTGCATCCTCTTTTTCTTTTTCCATCACCTTTTCTTGTAAGAAGCAACAACAAAGTTCTTCTGCAAGGTGAGCAAAGAACACTCTTCTTTTGTCAGTGGACCTCGTGCATGTCTTGTACAATACATGTGCGTTGATCGCTGCCAGGTCAAGCATGTTGTAACACACAGCAACCACAGCCACCCGCGTACCATACTCCTGCTCGCACAGAATAAGCTCACGCCTTCTGGTCCTTGATGTCAACGCAGCACCAGGCAAAAAAAGAGACAAATATATGTGACATTTTGAAGAAATCATTTTATGACTTGAATAATACCCATCAGAAAACTTTGTTGCACTAATGAAATATTATTGGAAAACTAACAGGGTTAGATCAGGTGTAAATTTATGCTGACGCTGTTAGTTAGGGTCAGATCAAGGGGGGGTTAGTCTTTGGAGGGAGAGAGCAAACGTGACTGAGAGAATAAAACTGAAAAAAAAAGTTAACTTTTACCAGTACCATAAAATGGCAACTATGTCTGTGAAAATGTGAAACATAAAATATGCATTTCAAGCAAACAATGTGCTACAGTTAAGTTATTGTTTTATTTTCTCACAGCATCAACTTTCGATCAGTTTCTTTTTTTTACTCTCGCCCCGAAACCCTGGTGGTTTAAAGTGCACAGACTAGACAAACTGATGACGGGTGGTTAAGGAAGATGCAAATATGTAAAATATTCAAATATTCCAAAATTCAAAATACTTCTGGTAACTTGCTTTTCAGATCAGGGATGCTCAACATTTATTTTGATAACTAAATCTACCTTTTCTAACCGGACGTATTATGCCATATTTTCCATTAAAAATATTTAACTTCATTGAAGGTGGCTATTGAGCCTTGTGTTTCATGCCAAAGTTTAGATTAATGAAGAACAGATTTATTTTCAAAAAGTCCATACTGTATGAAAGAATTTTTACATTTCTATTAACTTACTGTTTTTCAGCATTTTCATTATGTCTCTTGTGTATTTAAATACTTTACCACCCTTCCTAATTCAAACTAGATTGGTAATTGTGTGCTGGACTCTAGGCTTACAAATGTGGGTTACTATACTTGTGACATCAGTCTCTTGAGAGTGGATGACTGTGTTCACTTGGATCTCTTGAAAGCCTATGAGAGAAATATATCCTTTTATAAGTTTTCTATAAAGTATGTTTAACAGTTATTTAGAGTGAAATTTTAACTCATGAAATTTGCTTTGTGCACAGGACTGAATTGAGTAATGAATAATACTTTGCTTTAAATTGAGCCTGCTCTTGGAGAAGCTATAATGAAGATAAGCACACATGGGGTCTAAAAATACATGTATCCAACATTTATGCTTTGAATATGGTGTACACCATGCTTTGCACTATTTTTTGAGATGTTTATTCTGTTGACAGTTGAGTTTTTTTCTGCTGTTGCTACTATATTACATACAATAATTAATGAAAATTCATAACCATTTCCCGTGTCAGGATTAATACTTTTTGAACTCATGCCATGTAAACTGTGCATGTGCAGAGGGCCATTTAATTACAAAGCAGATTATTGCTGGACTCCTCAATACACTTGGTCTTTGCAGTAATCAATAAACCGGCAGTCAAGTAATGCTTGTGTTGGTACTACAGCCCCATGTTTTGGTTTCTTCAGAGGCACATGGTTTGTCATTGAGATCCATGGCAGTGAGAGCTAAAAATCAAACAATTCCCTTAAAATATTTTACAAAGAAGAAAAAGAAAACCCAGCATTTGGAGGTATCATATACATGCAAAGAGGGATTTTTTTTCTTTTTTAACAATACAGTGGAGGCAATTTTCATTTAATTAATGTATCAAAGCTTTTGTAAAGTCTTTCTTTAAAGGTAATGCTCACTGCCTACTTTGGGCATTTTAGCAGCCCAAGTCAAATCAATTTAATACCATGTTATTTAAATATATCTATTATGTATATATTTTATTGTATACTATATGACTACTCGCCCAACAACTTGATTACAAAATTTCTAAGAGATTCTTCTGCACTGATAAATCAGTTTTATTTTTAAAACTAGCAAAATACACACGCTTCGCAGTGGAGAAGTAGTGTGTTAAAGAAGTTATGAAAAAGAAATGGAAACATTTTAAAAATAACGTAACATGATTGTCAATGTAATTGTTTTGTGACTGTTATGAGTGTTGCTGTCATCAAGGATTTGATTATCATTATTTTTATCAATCAGGTTCGTATTTGGAGGATGTGTTGTCTTCAAGTTATATTCCGTGTTTGTCAACCGTTGTAAAGATAACAGGTTTCATTCACCGAAGTGTTCACTACCCAAATTGGTACTCGTGAATCTAAGATGTTTAACAGGCATTCCCGGTATTAAGTTGTGGATTTGCCTGCAAATATTTAGCGGCAGCGTGTCTATGAACTTAATTTAAACTTAAGCTTTACACCTTGCTTTCCTATTGATATGTCTACAAAGGCTTGTTCAGATTCAGAGGGTTGTTCCTTTCTTACTGCATCAATAAACAGCTCGTCTTCCTCTTTATCTGAGACATCACACACTGCATGCATGGGTTTACCTCTTCCAGTCCTGCAAACTTTAGCGAAGTGGTTCAATTTACCACATTTTTTACACTGTCTTCCTTTAGCTGGACATTGACTTTTTCCACTGTGTGCTTTGTTTCCGCAGTACCTGCACTTATGAATATGCTTGAATGCGTCACACGCATTTTTTTATTTTTTTCTCCAGCCTTTGGAGTTTTTTTTTGTTTTTTCTGTCCACCCTGGCCATCGGACCTTACTCTTATTCTATGTTAATTAATGTTGACTTATGTTTATCTTTTATTGTGTCTTCTATTTTTCTATTCATTTTGTAAAGCACTTTGAGCTACATTTTTTTGTATGAATATGTGCTATATAAATAATTGTTGATTGATTGATTGATTTGACACGCTTCATATTCTTTTGCTGCCTTCTCAATTGTGTAATGCGTTTTTTGTTCAGCGCTCTTTAGAGGTCTTGCTTTTTATGTGCGTACTGCGTTCACAGTCAATTCACGTGAGACGCTCAGAGTACATGCACCGAAGGTTCTCAGCTGTGGTTGTGCTATCTTGTGTGATTTTGGGATGTCCATGGCTTTATTTAATGTTAGCTCAGACCCAGCACTTAAAAGATTCTCCCGCACTTTTGCTGAGTTTGTGCCAAACACTATTCTATCCCTGACCATCTCATCTTCGTTTGCATAAGCACAGTCCTTTACCAGCAATTTTAACTCCATTACAGCAATTTTAACTCCGTTACTAAGTGATCAAAAGTCTTGTTTATACCCTGCATCTTCTCATTAAACTTGTATCTCACGAATATCATATTCGTCGTAGGCATGACAAACGCCAGCAGCAGCGTGTCTATGAACTTAATTTAAACTTAAGGTTTACACCGTGCTTTGTTTCCGCAGTAGCTGCACTTATGAATATGCTTGTATACACTTCATATACTTTTGCTGCCTTCTCAATTGTGTAATGCGTTTTTTGTTCAGCGCTCTTTGGAGCTCTTGCTTGTTCTGTGCATACTGCGTTCACAGTCAGTTCAAGTGAGCTGCTCGGAGTACATGCATCGAAGGTTCTCAGCTGTGCTTGTGCTATCAGCGATGTCCACGGCTTTATTTAATGTTAGCCAAGACCCGGCACTTAAAAGTTTCTCTCACACTTTCGCTGAGTTTGTGCCAAACACTAGTCTATCCCTGACCATCTCATCTTTGTTTGCATAAGCAAAGTCCTTCACCCGCGAATATTTAGCGGCAGCATATCTATTGGATTGCTGATGACGGACGGCCTTATATGGGCAGGCACTCAATTACGTGGGAGGCGTGACAACGAGGGACGCAACTCCACCTCACACGGCGACCGAGCTGCAGGCTATGGCCGTATATTTGTACGTAAGTAGGTTCCAGTTATGACTGTTACGCGTAGAATTTCGAAATGAAACCTGCCTAACTTTTGTAAGTAAGCTGTAAGGAATGAGCCTGCCAAATTTCAGCCTTCTACCTACACGGCAAGGTTATTATAGTTTTGTCTTTTTATATTAGTTTTTATTTCTATATTTTTTCTGACCTTACTTGGAAATTCAGTTTAGTTTTCCTTCATTGTGTATTTTTTGTTTTAGTTTAGTTTGTATTTCTATTTTATTTTTATATATATTAGTTTCAGTTTTAGTTTTAGTAATTATGGCATGGAGCGCCTACAGAGTTACTTTTGTGTCACAATCAGAACTGCACACTTAACAGATTTGGATATGAATTTAATGTTAGTGGATGCTTACTACACTACCTGGTTTACTATCTGGTTTTGCTTTTGTCTAATAAAAACAAACATAATCAAAACCAGACACTGAATATGAACAATTTTATACAATTTTATAATTTTTAAAATATGTTCTCATGAAAATCACAAGGGCTTAGGAAGAACAGGACTCTTAGGATTGAGTCAGTGTGCAGACCCCACCTAGCTGTATTGAGGGAAACAAAGAACAACAAGCATGTAGTGTCAAGGTTAGGAGTGGTGAGTCTTGAATAGCCCACCATAAGAACAGTAAACCCATAATCAGCAGAGCAAGAGCAGGTAATAAGAGTATGGACAGGCACAAAACAACAGAAACAGCGTCTGAGATTAAGAAAACATATACATTATCTAAACCTATTTATCCAGAGTAGGACTGCAAAACTTACAATGGTTAAAGACTAACGGCAAGAATATTCATTCAAAAACTAAAACTAAAAATATTTTAGTAAACTATTATTTTATTTCAGTTAGTCTTTCCAGCTACTTTAATAGTTTAGTTTAGTTTTAGTTTTTAATTTTGGTTTTGTTAATTATTTTATTTCAGTTTACGAAAATGTTTTTTTAATAATAGTTTCAGTTTTGATTTTGGTTTTTGTTAACTATAATAACCTTGCTACACAGGAAGTTGGAGAATTAGTGATGAGTCAGTGAGTTAGTAAGCCAGTCAGTCAGTCAGTGAGTGAGGGCTTTGCCTTTTATTAATATAGATAAATTTAATTTTAAAATTTGCTAGACAAGCGTTTCTCAACCTGTAAGTATTTGCGACCTGAGTTTTCATAACAGTTTTAATCGCACCCCCTAATGTTTTTTTGAAAGGAGGCCACTAATACCAATTTGTTCTTTTTAATTAATGATATATCATAGATGCATATTTTATTATACCATAGATCCCGGAATATAAGCCGCCTCGGTATATTAGCCGACCCCCTTCTCTACCTACTAAATTACATGTACTGTATTTGCCGATGACCGGTATTTAAAATGACCCCCTTATCCAAGCAAAATTTTCTAATTTTCCTTAAAAGTGTCTCTTCAGGTATATTTATCATGTTTATCGGCGAGAATTTCAGACTGCCGGCATTTTTGATGGAAACCAGGAAGTGGTTGCGGAGAAGTTTGGTAAAATGAAACCTTTGTGTTGAAACTATATACGCAAATACGGTACATCGGGGTGGATTTCCGGAGACTCGTTAAAAATTTGATTAACGTAAATACGCAATACAGTGGACCCTTGACTTAAGAACTTAATTCGCTCATGGCTAACCCATAATGCATTCCGAACCTCCCACTGCAACACTTACTTAACCTTTTCATAATAAAAAAGGGTTGTATAATGTGCATAATTTACCAAAACACCAATAATTTTTCTAATGTACTAACCAAAAAGTTATAAAAAGTGCCTAGCCTACCAGAAGTAGGCTAGATTAAGCTAGGAGCATGGCGGCGCGCATGGTCGCAGCGGCTCAGGGCTCTCCTTTTCAGTGCACTTTTTTGTTGTTTTTGTACATTTTTTTTTTTTTGCTTGTTTGTGCACGATCGGTTCGGTAACATCCGCTACACCGTCAGAACCTTATAGACATCAGTGTCCAGAGCCAGACATCTGTTTCGAGTGTTTTTCATCACACGCATAACATCCCAGACAACCTAGCGAAAGCAGTGGGCTCTCCGTGGATTGTTGTCGGGTCTAGGAGACGACGCAGAAGGAGGAGGCAGAAGCGGGGCCGCAGATCCGGCATTATGCTAAGGCTAAAAAAACAACCATACAAGCCCTATACAGAACTTTTTTCTTTGCATCTTTTCGCACCATTTGTTTATTTGTTTATTTACTTGTTGTGTTCTACACTTATGTCTGCACTGAAGGAGCTGTTTTTAATCTCATTGTACACGTGTATAGTGACAATAAAAGGCATTCTATTCTATTCTATTCTAGAAACAACAATTTCATACTGTACTCACCATTTAATTTGACATCTTTTGGCTGCAGGATGGGAGGAGGAGGAGAATGAAACGGAAGGTGGTTATTGTTTAGAAGGAGCCTCCTTATGCAAATCTTTTCTTTGTAAAATTGTCGAGATGGTGGATTTCGACATGCTGTACATATTAGCGAGATCGGTCACACGAACAGCACTCTCATATTTCCACACAATTTACATCTTCATTTCGACTGTGATCGCTTTCTTTACCTTCTCTTCCTTCCTTAGCAATTATGTGTCTTGCTTGCATGGTCTTAGTGAATTATATATATATATATATATATATATATATATATATATATATATATATATATATATATATATATATATATATAGGTAAATCACTGCAATGACCGAAATTACATCCACAAACACATGTATCTGGGCTCTGACTGACGCTTACTAACACTCTCGGTTGTTTGTTTACAATTGCGCAAGCGGATACACGTGACCGCATTAGGTCGTAGCATAAGATGTTGGTCGTAAATCAAAACAAAAATTTTTATTTTAAACTTCCCGATAATCTATACTAATAAAAGGCAAAGCCCTCACTGACTCACTCACTCACTCATCACTAATTCTCCAATTTCCTGTGTAGGTAGAAGGCTGACTTTTGGCAGGCTCATTCCTTACAGCTTACTTACAAAAGTTGGGCAGGGTTCATTTCGAAATTCTACGCGTAATGGTCATAACTGGAACATATTTTCGACCACATACTGTAATAGAATGCAGCACGAGAGCCGTGGGAGGCAAAGTTTCGTATTAAAATATTTAACCAATCACATTTCAGCCATCATTTGTTTCCAGGTAGAGAGAATAGACTGCAGCTCGATAGCAATGGGAGGCGGAATTTCGTATTAAAGCATTTAACCAATCACATTTCAGCCGTCATTTGTTGCCAGGCAGAGAGGCTTTCACAATCTGTTGTGAAGGGCAATCTAATACAGAATAAATGTCGATTAACCTGTTGCGTCAACCAATCAGATTTTGAGTTGGTGTCAGTAGGGCCTTTTAGCAGGCTTACAGCAACGTCACCATATTCAGACCCATTGATTGGATAGAAGTTGATATGAGGAACTCTACGAGGCCACTGAATGCACCGCAAACACTCCAAGCGAAAGATCGTCGCGTGCACTACGGCCAACTCCATGGCAGGATTCTGAACAATATTATTTGCCAGACACAGACCAGATTTCAAGACCACAAAAACCTGATGTTTGTCACGCTCCTCGAGCCCCAGTAGTTTTGGGAATACAAGAAAAATTTCACACATGCAGCCTTCTCCAGTTTAACACAAGATCCACGGAGTGCTTTTTGATCTGTCTCGGCTAAAAACAGAACTGACTGAAATATATGCCATGGATGATTTTGCAGGAGAATCTCCCACTGATCTCCTTGACTTTCTTCATCAGAAAAATCTGAATGAGAGCATGGGGCAGCTGTTCACATTGGTATATTTGGCAGTGAGCATTCCTGTGTACACTGCTTCTGTGGTGCTGCCATTTTCAGCCCTAAAGCGAATTTCAAACATATGCCAGAAATACCATAGGGTGGGTTCACCTTTCAGCATTAGCTTCGATGGCGATAGAAAGTGAGGTTTTGATGGAACTGAAGCGCACGGATAATCAGTACGACAGAGTAAATGAACTGTTTTTGAGGAAAGAGAGGACGATGGATTTTGTTTACAAATATTCCGAATTTTTAGTGAGTAAAATGTTGCGATTTTCCTAAATAATATTGCAAGTTTATGAGTTATTATTGATGTTTTTTTATGTGTGTCGCAGCTGTGGCTCTAGTAGAAAGGAACATGGTCATCCCTGGTTTGTCTATTCAATAAAGGCATTTATTGTGTCTACAGGAGTTATCTATATCTATATCTATATCTATATCTATATCTATATATATATATATATATATATATATATATATATATATATATATATATACATACAGTAATCCTCGCTATATCGCTCGACTTTCGCTGCTTCACTCTATCATGGATTTTAAATGTAAGCACATCTAAATATATATCACAGATTTTCGCTGGTTCATGGATTTCTGCAGACAATGGGTCTTTTAATTTATGCTACGCGCTTCCTCAGTTTGTTTGCTCAGTTGATTTCATACAAGGGACGCTATTGGCGGATGGCTTAGAAGCGACCCAATCAGAGCATGTATTACATATTAACTAAAACTCCTCAATGCTATAAGATATGCATCCCGCGTGGAGCTTGATTGTTTTCTTGTCTCTGCCTCTCTCTCACCCTCTCTGACATTCTCTGCGCCTGACGGAGAGGCTGTTTGCACAGAGGCTGTTTGCTTAAAAGATACTGACGCTCCTCTAAAAAAATGCCGCTTTATTGAGGTGCTCGGCATATTTAAAAGCACAAAAGCACACGTATTGATTTTTTGATTGTTGCTTTAATCTCGCTCTCTCTCTCTGACGTTCTCTGCGCCTGACGGAGGAGATGTGAGCAGAGGGGCTGTTTGCACAGAGGCTGTTTGCTTAGAAGATACTAACGCTCCTCTAAAAAATGCCGCGGCAAACTTAAAAGCACAAGTATTGATTTTTTCATTGTTTGCTTTTCTTTGCGAGCGCTCTCTCTCTTCCTCTGAAATTCTCTGCTCCTGAAGAGAAGATCTATTTGCATTCTTTTAATTGTGAGAAAGAACTGTCATCTCTGTCTTGTCATGGAGGACAGTTTAAACTTTTGACTAAAGGGTGTTATTTCATGTCTAGAGGGCTCTAATAATGTTAACAGTGTGGGAGAGTTTATAAGGGCTTAAAATATATAAATTAACATATGGTTTCTACTTCGCGGATTTTCGTCTATCGCAGGGGGTTCTGGAACGCAACCCCTGCGATCGAGGAGGGATTACTGTATATATATATATATATGCACACCCCGATCTACATACTGCCAAATAAACGAACCACACACCGAGGCGCAACACGTGGCGCTGACATCCGAGGTTCGATTCCCGAGAGGGGGTGCAGTGAGTGTGTACGCCTGATGAGCCCAGAATTAGGGCGAAACACGTGCCGCGTACTGTTTGCATTATTGGACAGTAAAACTATTTCAATATATTCAATATATATATATCAGCACTTCCCGATTCATTTTACCCTCGCACCCCCTTGGATTGAGAAGAAGTATGAAAAAATAAGAGGTTAACACAGAAAAACAGATCACCAATTGAAGCTTTATGGATAATGGATACTTTATTCGCAATCAATAATTGTTTTGGTAAAGCCATACTCAGTGTAATCCTCCTTCCATTTTCAAATTTTTTCGCGACTAGCCATGATTAAAGGAACGGTAAAAAAGTAAGAGCAAAGCGAGGGTGATGATACAAGCAGGCAGGCGACAACTCAATAGCTCAAATTTGGGCATAAGCAGGTTCTATTTAGTCGACAGAAATATCTTTGGTAGGAATGTAAGTTGAATTTAGTCTTTAAATTTCTATGGTGAAGAAAAATGTATGCAATGATGACTAAATTTGTACTGGAATTCTTGAATCTGAAACGATACTCGTTGTATAAACCAACCCCTAAACTACAAGCCAAAAATCTAGGACGAAATTCTCGGCTTATATTCCGGAATCTACAGTACCTACTTAACTTTCATCGACATTTATCTAACTCTATATTTATTTTTCTAGTATCAGAATGTAGTTTAAGTTAATTTGTTTTCATTTCAATAGATGTATTTTTCATATTTTTGATTCTTGTTTACTTTTTTTCACATCTTCGCACCTCCCCAGGGGGGCCCGCCCCACATTTTGAGAACTACTGTGCTAGACCTTGAAACAATTTCTATTTAACACTAGACAAAGCAAAACCTTACATTTTGTACATTAGATTGTGGTTTTTGGGCTGCATTTTACGTAGCTTCTACTACCTTCTGTTGCAGTTGCCCCACAGAAGTTCAGTGAGTTTTTCATTATTATTTTTCTTGCAATGTATTGGCTTTTTTTCTCGCACTTCTGGAATAAACTAAATACATAGAATTTCATATCATGTCAACCTTTTCAAGTGGTAGGTTACAAAAGTAGGGACAATGCCTTTCCACACAGCCCTGGGCATAGAGCTAGTCATACAGACAAATACTCTTAAACCAATGTTTATCAGGCACTTTTGAGTCACTGGTGGCAGTCACTCGGTCACATGCACATGAGACTTGTTCATGGTGTAATCCACCCCACCACCACCAAAAGTATTAACAAAGCTAGATTTTTCACCATATTTCAAATCACACTTGCTTCACTATGTGCTTGCTTCATTATCCCACCCAAAGAGGCCATACTTTGACTTTATTTCCAGTTTGTATTCATACTCATTTCTGACTTTCAGAGGGCCAGGTTTGTTTATTGGGGCAAACAGAATAAAAAATAATCACAGAACACAGTCATTCTCTTTGGCGGGGTTATTACATGAACAAACCACTTGCTGAAACAACTTTTTTTTTCCTCTCATATGGTCATGCCACAGTGACATGAAAGGCATGAGTGGCATGAAACATTCAAATTTCATCAAAGGGGGATCCTCACATGAAACTTTGAGAGGCATAAGTACTGTGTAACAGTATTCACAGGTATATGAAGGGGGACATAAAAAAGATGTAAAAGAAAGGGTTGGACAGCACGAGTGCAGCATTGGACGCAGTGAAAGTGAGCGGACAATCTAGTTAGCTGATGAGTGAAGTCAGCGCAGTCAGGGCTCCCATGTGGAGAGAAGGATCGGCACTCGAGGGACAGATCGCGCCACTCTGATGATGTGGAAGAGTGGGTTCGATCATGGAGGAGTCCGCACTAGGGATCAAAGGGATGACTGTGTGTGAGAAGGAAGACGGGAGGACAACCAACCATGAAAGGTCTGCGTTTGGCTGGTGTGACCCAAATGTCAGCTGCAGGATTTTAGTCTCACTTTAGCCTTGTTTTAACCATTTTTGGATGTTTTTATCTTTTTATGGATTTTTTTATTTATGGACATTTTGATGCACTGCACTTTATTAGGACACTGTTTTGTATGGATTTGTTTTATTGACTAAAAGCACTTTTGCACCTTCCCCTTGCTTAGTTTGGTGGCCTTGGCCTCATTGTCCAGCTCATCCGGTTACATTACCGATGCTGTTGGGTTGAGAGGCTCCCAGAAGAGTGGTGGGAGCATGGAGCAGGTCCCTCACCGTCACACTTGTCCTCTCAGTCATTTTTCACTTTTAAAAAGATCAAACAACCAATAAATAGTATTTAATTGGAACAAAATTTACTTTCTATAAAAAAGTAAAAGCCTCTAATGCCTTGATGGCATAAGTATAAATATTCTTAATAATGCAGTTTGTAACTGCATAAAGATTTACCCAATTGCATTCCAAATTATTTGCAGAGTAAGGTCATTTTCCCTCATCCAACATTAACTGAAGTGACTATGATTAACCCTAAATAAAATATACTGATCCTTCAAGATTTCCTGGAAGCTCTACTAGCTAAAACAAGCGGAGATAAAAAAAAAAAAATCAATAAACCAGGGGTGCCCAATGCGTAGATCGCGATCGACCGGTAGATTGCGTTGCATTCAAAAAATCATACATCCTCCCTATGGCATTTGCCGCTTTATTGACATACAGGGCAGTCAGTCTGAGATCTGTTTTCTTCTAACACACTGGTCATCCCGCACGCACGATCAAACGCACAAGCTACTGCAAAACTCCGGCTGTGATCTAGTTAGCCTTCCAATTTATATCGACTAAAGAAGGCATTTTAAAAAAAAAATGCTTGGGGAGGGTATGGGCTGGATGCGGAATTGGAAGAGAATTTTTTTCTCACACAATGTCACAATTGAAGTGCGTTTGTCTGATCTGTCAATCTATCATTGCTATTCCAAAGAAGGAAATGTGGAAAGGCACTTTCGAACTGCTCATAAAAACTACGAAACTGACTTCCTTCCGAAAAGCGATCTGAGAAAGAGAAAGGAGAGGGAACTAAAATCGCAGTTAATCGGACAGCCGTCATTTTTCACTCGGCTGAATTCAAAAGCTCCTTGACTGCATTATTCGGCTCTAATTATTTATGCGTGTCAGCCTTTTCAAACATGAAGATTATTAAATCCAAATACTGTAGTGACCATAAATTCACTGAATTGTCATTGTGCCATAAAGGTTATTCAGTTATGCAAGGTACAACAATGTATATTTTATGTATAAAGTATACTCAGTATATATATACCTGGAGCTTTGACAGAGTGACCATCGGATTCTTGGTCACCTTCCTGACTAAGGCCCTTCTCCCCGCCCCGACCGCTCAGTTTAGACGGCCGGCCAGCTCTAGGAAGAGTCCTGGTGGTTTCAAACTTCTTCCACTTACGGGTGACGGAGGCCACTGTGCTCATTGGGACCTTCAAAGCAGCAGAAATTTTTCTGTAACCTTCCCCAGATTTGTGCCTCAAGACAATCCTGTCTCAGAGGTCTACAGACAATCCCTTTGACTTCATGCTTGGTTTGTGCTCTAACATGAACTGCCAACTGTGGGACCTTATATAGACCGGTGTGTGCCTTTCCAAATCATGTCCAATCAACTGAATTTACCACAGGTGGACTCCAATTAAGCTGCAGAAACATCTCAAGGACGATCAAGGGAAACAGGATGCACCTGAGCTCAATTTTGAGCTTCATGGCAAAGGCTGTGAATACTTAGGTACATGTGATTTCTCAGTTTTTTTATTTTTAATAAATTTGCAAAACCTCAAGTAAACTTTTTCACGTTGTCATTATGGGGTGTTGTGTGTAGAATTCTGAGGTAAAAAATTAATTGAATCTATTTTGGAATAAGGCTGTAACATAACAAAATGTGGAAAAAGTGATGCGCTGTAAATACTTTCCGGATGCACTATATATATATATATATATATATATATATATATATATATATATATATATATATATATATATATATATATAGCATTTTTAATGTAGGCAGATCATTTCGACCTGGTCATTTTAAAAGGAACTCGCAACCCGAAGAAGTGTGGGCACCCCTGTAATAAACTAACAAAACATCTTGGTATGCATTATGTTTGGGGTAATCAAAGTTAAAATATATCACAGAAAAGAATGAGGATGACTGTTAAGTATTGGATCAAATATGGCACTAGCACTGATGACTGGGCAAGGCTAAAGCTAATCATGGACGGTATCAGAAGGTCTACTGCAACCTTAAAGGAGCTCCAAGAATTTATGGTGAAATGGATTTTCAAGGTGAATGCCTTTATTTCTGATGTTACGTCCTTGAGTGCCTGTTCCTTTTATTCTCAAAGCTATTTTTATTTTGTGCATTAAGTGGACCAGCCCAGCTGGAGCCCCAACTTTTATTTGGGGCTCAGTCAAATCTCTCTATCAGACCACAACAATCATACCCTGCTTTTTATGCACATGATTCTGGGTTTATACAAAAAGTCATACAAGATACAGTGGAACCTCGGTTCACAACCATAATTCGTTCCAAAACTCTGGTCGTAAACCGATTTGGTCGTGAACCGAAGTAATTTCCCCCATAGGATTGTATGTAAATACAATTAATCCCTTCCAGACCATACGAACTGTATGTAAATATATATTTTTTTAGAGATGTTTAAGCACAAATATAGTTAATTATACCATAGATTGCACAGCATAATAGTAAACTAAATGTAAAAACATTGAATAACACTGAGAAAACCTTGAACAACAGAGAAAACTAACACTGCGAGACTTTGCGCTATAGTGCTATGAACCGCTCATTAAAAACACATTTTTTAATGAGTTTTAAGCACAGGGAAAAAAATGAACATTTGAAAAATCCGTAATTTAATAAACCACCAAGAAAAGTAACATTGCTACAATGCACGCTACAAACCAATCGCTGTAAACAGAAGTGAAGTGGAGGTTAAAATCCAATAGAAAAAAGTCCATTAAATACGAGGTTAAAACAATACTCGGATCTGTCTCTTTAAAAACAAGCCTGGTGCATTCTTTAACTGCCTTCTCGGCCTTATGCATCCAGCCGTCTCTCTCTCGCGCACGTGCGCGTGTGTGTGTGTCTCTCTCCTGTGCTTGTCTGTATGTGTGTCTCTCTCTCTCTCGCTCGCTGCACAGGGAATGCAGAGGGAGAGACTGAACACGTGTGGAAATCATCAGTGCGCACAAACCAAAAGAGAAACTGGCTTGTTCGTATACCGAATGTGTGGTCGTGAACAGATGCAAAAGTTTGGCAAACTTTTTGGTCGTAAACTGATTTGTACGTGTTCCGAGACGTTTGTGAACCGAGGTTTCACTGTACTTTGAAACAGCCTAGCAAAGGTTGCTTTACAAGAGTTCTGAAATATAAGGAATTCATGTAAAACTGGCATGTTAGATTTTAGACAGGAATCCTTAAATTTGAGACAAATACAAAAAAGTATGGACATACTTGGAAAATTAAAGCACCAGAATTTTGACATTTGAAATATTAACCAATTTGACACTGCTAATTATTACTCTTTAGCAATTTTTAATCAGCTAAACTGGCAAATATAAATCTTGCAATGGCAAATTTTGCAGAGTGATTCTCTAACAAACCAGATTTTAAAGGCATATGGTTACAAACAGAGCTTTAAAGAGTTTAACTGAACATTGAAATTCACTTCATCTTGGAATTCACTAATTCAACAGTAGAGATATAATAATGTTTGGATTTCTATTTTTAGTCTTGATTTTAATCACTATTTTTCAGTTACTTGTGAGAAAATGTTAAAGAATAAAATTGGAAATAAATACAGTAAGATAAATCAGATAGTCCATGATGATGCCTTCTTTGATAAACACTATGCTCAGATAACAAAATTTCCCTCATTTGTTATGTTACAAATTATTACAAATTAAAATTCAAGCCCTGCATTGTACTTTGATGTCTATTAATGCCTGTTTCACTACTTTAAAGTTGCTGTTACTATTAGTTTTATATATTTTACTAGCAAAATACCCGCGCTTCGCAGCGGAGAAGTAGTGTGTTAAAGAAGCAATGAAAAAGAAAAGGAAACATTTTGAAAATAACGTAACATGATTGTCAATGTAATTGTTTTGTCACTGTTGTGAGTGATGAGTGTTGTTGTCATATATATATATATATATATATATATATATATATATATATATATATATATATATATACACACACACACATAAACATATATATATACATATCTATACATATACACATATATACATACATATATATATCTACATATATACACATACATATACATACACACATACATACATACACACACATACATACACACAAATACATATATATATACATACACACACACATATATAAACATATATATACATATACATACATATCTACATATATACACACACAGCTATTTCAGATCAGTGCAATACGCTGCTTGTTAAAACGGATAACTCCGCTCTTACGTGCAAGTCTGCGGATATTATGAACTATCGTATTTGTTCAAGTTCTATTTAAATTTTAAATAGAAGGAATTTTTATTTAGTCGACAGAAATATCTTTGGTAGGAATGGTAAAACAGACAGGAATATTATTCCTGAATAAATCAACTCAAACCTTAAACAACTTATAATATTTTGCTCTCCATAAAAATATATCCTGTCTAAATTATACAAGTTAGAAATAAAGTAAACATTAAAAGAACAAACATTCAAATTTCTTTACTCTTATGTAATTTTATATAAAAATAAACTTAGATTTTAAATATCCCAAAAGATTTTGCTCTCCATAAAAATATATCCTGTCAAAATTATACAAATTCAAATATGAACATGCTGCATAACAAAACCTGGAAATATAAATAAAATGTGTTCCTTTCAGCAATAACAAATCAAATCATTCAGTTGTCTTTGCTCATATGTCATTTTAGAGCTGGACGCCTGGCATCTTTTTTTGGCAACAAATTCGTTTCTGTTTGGTGTGAGGTTCTGTGTTGTGGAGATTCTCAGGATGGATTGCAGGTGCTCATCAGTGAGGCGACTCCTGTGTGCTGTTTTGTTAGTCTTTATCACTGAGAAGAGCTTCTCACACAGATATGTGCTACCAAACATGCACAAGGTTCGAGCCGCATGTAGACGGACTTTTTGTTCTTCAAAGTCACCAAAGCGCCGTGCAAACTCAGTGCGCCAGTTTATCAGCAAAGTGCGTTTTGGGAACACCGTAGTGACGACTTGGTTTAACATTACTTGGCAACAGGGAAAGTGGGGCAAGTTGCATTTGTGTCTCCCATAAAAGCAGCTTCACTTGAAATCACTTTGTGATTGTGCACGGGTAAAACGTCCGCTGAAGTGTCAGATTCTTATTTAATTCTTCTGCTTTCTGTATCTTCTGCATTGCATTCAGGTTACCCTGATGTTTTGTCTCATAGTGCCGTCTTAGATTAAATTCTGTAATTACAGCCACATTAGCTCCACAAATGAGACACACGGGTTCAGTAAACATATACTCAGCCTCCCATCGGTTTTAAAGGCTCTATTTTCAGAATCAACTTTTCTCTTCAGCATCGTGTGAGCTAGCTTCGCAATAACTTGCAGCATCATAAGCTAGACTTGATTAACGCGGTAAGTGTTCGGCAAGGCAGCTGAAGCGCTGCATTATGGGATCTGTAGTTTATTGTGTTACCAGCGCTTCATATACCGGGCCATTAATAACAATAATACAGTATATAAAATGATCTCGGGCGGATATAATTACACGGGCGGATGTGGCCCGTGGCCCTTGAGTTTGACACATATGGACTAAATAGAACTTGAAAAGATATATTTTTTCAAATGTGATCGCAATTCAGATAGAGTTGACGCCACCTACAGCCTGTCATCCTCCCTCGCTCTTACTTTTTACCGCTCATCTAATGAATACACTGAGTATGGCTTTACCAAAACAATCATTGATGGCTAATAAAGTATCCATTATTCGAGTATGTAGATCGGGATATATATATATATATATATATATATACCCGCGTATCATAGCGAGAAAAGTAGTGTGTTAAAAAGCTAGAAAAGAAAAGGGAACATTTTAAAAATAACGTAACATGACTGTCAATATACAGTATTTGTTTTGTGAGTGTTACTGAGTGTTGCTGTCATCAAGGATTTGATTATCATTATTTCTTTCAATCAGGTTCGTATTTGTAGGATGTGTTGTGTTCAAGTTACATTCCGTGTTTGTCAATCGTTGTAAAGATGACAGGTTTCATTCATCGATTCGTTTCTTACTGCATCAATAAACAGCTCGTCTTCTTCTTTATCTGAGACCTGACACACTGCATGCACGGTTTTTTTACACTGTCTTCCTTTAGCGGGACATTGACTTTTTCCACCGTGTGCTTTGTTTCCGCAGTAGCTGGATTTATGAATATGCTTGTATGTATCAGACGCTTCATATTTTTGCTGCCTTTTCAATTGTGTAATTCGGTTTTGTTCAGCTCTTTGGAACTGTTGCTTTTATCTGTGCACTGCGCCAGTTCACGGAGCCGCTCGGTGTACATGCATCGAAGGTTCCCAGCTGTGCTGGTGCCATCTCGCTATGTCCATGGCTGTATTTAATGTTACCTTAGTCCTGGCACTTAAAACTTTCTCGCAGTTTCGCTGAGTTTGTGTCAAACACCACCCTGACCATCTCATCTTCCTCTCCATAAGCACAGTCCTTCACCCGTGAATATTTAGTGGAGTTTGCTATTGATTGCCGCTGACGGACGGCCTTATATGGGCAGGCACTAAATTACAAACGCCAGCGCAGCCTGTCTATGAACTTAATTTAAAGTGTAGGTTTACATCGTGCTTTGTTTCCGAAGTAGCAGAACTCATGAATATGGTTGTATATGTCACTCGCTCGCTTCTTATTGTTTCGCTGCCTTCTCAATTATATAATGCATGTTTTCTTCAGCGCTTTTTGGAGGTCTTCCTGGTTTTCTATGTACTGCGTGATTACGTGGGAGGCGTGATGATGTCACACTAAACTCCCCCACGGCGTTCAAGCTCATCTCCATTACAGTAAATGGAGAAAACAGCTTCCAGTTATGACCATTACGTGTAGAATTTCGAAATGAAACCTGCCCAACTTTTGTAAGGAAGCTGTAAGGAATGAACCTGCCAAATGTCAGCCTTCCACCCACACGGGAAGTTGGAGAATTAGTGATGAGTCAGTGGGTGAGTGAGTGAGTGAGTGAGTGAGGGCTTTGCCTTTTATTTGTATAGATAAAAGGCAAAGCCCTCACTGACTCACTCATCACTAATTCTCCAACTTCCCGTGTAGGTAGAAGGCTGACCCCATCTTTATGTAATTTGGTAGGCGGCTTCCCTGCGCTAACCGAAACCAATGTACGTACTTATTTCAGTGGTATGATGCCACTGTCAGCCGCCATATTGAACTTTCCAACGTCACAAATTCTCCAACTTCTCGTGTAGGTAGAAGGCTGAAATTGGGCAGGCTCATTCCTTACAGCTTACTTACAAAAGTTGGGCAGGTTTCATTTCGAAATTCTATGCATAACGGTCATAACGGTCGACAACGTCCGCCATGTTGAACTTTCTTATTTATGGCCCCATCTTCACGAAATTTGGTAGGCGGCTTCCCTACGCTAACCGAAACCAATGCACATACTTATTTCTGTGCTTTGACGCCACTGTCAGCTGCCATATTGAACTTTCCAACGGTCTTTGTTACTTATGGCACCATCTTCAAGAAAGTTAGTACGCGGGTTCCCAACACTAACTGAATCCTACTTGCGTACATATATACGTTCATAGCCTGCAGCTCGCGTTGTTGGCTGCCTGCCTATATAGGGACATCCGTCGCTCCGGTCTCTACATTCCCTTCCTTGCTTCGCCATGGGATTCACGTCTCCCTGCTGATAAATACAGCCTTTTTATTGAATCCACTGCTTCTCCGCTGTTTTATTGTTTGTTTATTACGATTATAGTTATTGTGTAGGTATTTTAGATTTACTTTACATTGTTCAGGTACCCATTTCTTTTATCGTTCCAACCATACCCCTATTAACATGTCTATCGAGGTGATCACCATCAATCAAAGAACTGTCACTTACCAAGTGGTTTCCATGCCCGGAGATGGCACCTACCTTTTACATTCTCTTTGTTACATATTACACGGCCATATCAGGCTCACTCTTGATATCCGGAGGAACATTGTGTCTTATGTATTGAATGACTGGGACAGGTTCAAGGTGTGGACTGATGACGGTACAGGAGATAATTATACTATACAGGAGCACTATAAGAGTGAAATGCTTAAGCCCTTCACCTATGGTTCTGCATGTGAGTTGATGGCTGCCGCTGAATTGTTCGGTTGTCGCTTTCAAGTGTACCGAAATGGACAAATATTTTACAACTTTGGACAACCGCCAATGTCTCTTAAACATCTTAGATTCACAGGTGACGATTTCAGTAGTGGACACTTTGATGTTTATGAATGTTTAAACTCTCAAAAGCTGGATGTGAAGTTACCGATGAAACCGGTTGTATACTTACAACGCTTGACAGATGCCGAATGTCAGTTCAACACAAGTCCTGTACATACTGTCATAATTGAAACAAACCATGAAACTCAAACCGATTGTGACAGCAGCAATCCAAGCTGTGAGATTTGAAACAAGATTACTTTTCACATGGCCAACTGTACGTTGCATGCTCAAGATAAAGCTCAGCGCACAGCTTGGTCATATTACAACCGGAGGGCCGGAATGACAATGTGGTATACAAAGAGATCCTTAACAAATAATTATTGGTATATTTTCTCAATAAAAATTTTAAGGCAGTACTTCGCCACTGCGAAGCGCGGGTATTTTGCTAGTTTTTGAATAAAAGCGCACTTGTTTTGTTATATTTGTACCATTTGTGAAAGGGTGAATTTGATATTTGGACTTCAGTCTTCACACATTATACAATTCATGTCAAAATTTTGTCATTAGTACTATAACATGAAAAACGTTTCTGTTTTAGCTATATGTTCAACATTTCTTGCCTCGCATTTCCTGTCATCCTACATTTACCCAGATTGTTGTAGACATGGAACACACATCAAATGCATGTGTTCCAAATAACTATATATTATTTACCCTATACGACTCCAGGCACCTCACACCCAAATAAACAGACTCGAGCAGGGAGAAATTTTTGTCCGACGTGAATTGCTGCGGTGGGGCGATGGAATAGCCGGCTGCTTGCTGCTTGTGTTGATTGACACATTTGCAAAAATAAAACACACTAATGGAGAGGTACAAAGGAATTTAAGGTGGCCTGGGATTATGTCTTTTTTTGTAGGTTTCAGGGATTCTAGTGTTAAGCGCAGTGTTTGGCACCACTGATGATTCTATTTTATTACAGAGGCTGAAAAATTACATAGGACTCAAGGACACTGTCCTTGCCTGGTTTAGTTCTTATTTACCAAATCAATTCCACTGCGTACAGAAATGTGCTGACAGTACTTCATCATTACACAAAGAAATGAGATATGGTTAGGATATGGATAGGCTTGGTACTGGAACTTTAACTGTTTTCACTTTATATGTTTCCACCAGGAGCTATCATTAAAAAACATTGCATTAACTTTCACTTATATGCAGATAACACCAAATTATAACTTTCTTTTAGACCAAATGATGTTTCACTGATGCTGACCTAAATTATTGTGTCAGTGAATTAAAGAAGTAGATGGACAAGAATTATTTGTCTTTGAATACAGAAAAAACAGAAATGTTAGATACTGGAGGGAATGATGCTGACCGAAACAACATTTTCTCACCATTAGCTTTACTGTATTGGCATGTAGTTTAGGTGTTATTTTTGACACTAGCATGTCATTTAAAATATACATTACAATATTATCCAAAACATGTGTTTTCCCCATCTTAAAAATGTTGAAAGACTAAGACATTTTTTTAACTATGCAAGATACTGTGAAATTCATTCATGCATTCATTTCAGGTACAATTGACTACTGTTATTCACTGGATGTTCAAATTGTTCTTTACACAGCTTTCAGTTAATTCAAAATGCTGCTGTAAGAATTATTACAAGAATTGTCATGGAAAAAACTTTACTCCATCTTCAAAGAAGGCAGTCAAGGAGCCCAGATGAGAATGCAGACCACTTATTTACTTGCAAAGAGTTATGCATAAATGTCTTAGTCTACGTAGTGAGCAATCAATTAAACAACTCATCTGCTTTTATACTTTTTCTAATTACCATTACCTCATCTAATACATTAAGAGTTAGATGACTCTTAATATGCAGAACTTTATTGCCTCCTCGAATCAAATAACGCCACCAGTAATTTATGGCTCATGTCACTTCTCACATTATTCTGAACACTGCTTCATTAAGACAGGTGTTTTGCAGATTGTTATATTTATCTTAGCAACACTTCAAAGGAGAGGTATATGGGCTTTGCCATCAGTTTATCTCCACTTTCCAGGATTACCTAACAATTACACAGAACCAGAAAATACAAACACATAACTCAAATTCTTACACTGACTCCCAGTTAAGTTTACGGCTGATTTCAGAATCCTCCTTTTAACCTATAGACCCTTAAATGGCCAAGGCCATGCTTATTAAACTGAACCTATCATTACAAACCAAAAAGTACATTGAGATTTCAAAATGAAAACCTACTTAACATTCCAAATAATAATACAATAAGAGAGAGAGATCAAGGTTTGAGTTACAAGACCCCAAAGATGTGGAATTCTCTGCCTGTTTCCTCCTAATATAAGAGATGCCCTTTCAGTCTCAGCTTTTAAATCAAAACTGAAAACTTACTACTTTAGTCAAGCATACCCTGACTAGAGCTGCCAATTAGCTATGCATATTGCATTTCGGTTTGTTAGTCATTTGTATAGAAATTTAAGTATCACAATATTTTTTAAACCATTACTAACCCTCCTTTACTCTCTGTCTCTTCTTGGCATCTGGGTGTGGCACTTGATTCCAATGGTATACTACCCAGCTACTCTCCTGCATATGGAAAGATCATCTCAAATAAAAAGCATTGGAATCATCAGATCAAAAGACTCTCTCATCAGATTGGATGGCCTACATAGACATCACTATAGAAAACCCAGGAGGGGGCAGGTGGCCAGTTGGCTGAGGGCTTTTTATATCCTGTGCCATCAAATGGCCATAGTTCATCAATTAATTAATGGACAGATATAGCTGGTTTCAGTTTAAGTTTAATCAGTCCCTATAGTATATTGTTCTCTTTGTCTCTGTTTGTCACCAGTTCTCTATTTAGCAATTTGTCTAATTTACATATGCATTTTAAATTAGAATTGTTCACAGCGCTCTGCATTTGCACTCAGTAAAGAACACTATACAAAAAATAAGTGGTACTGTATTATATTGCATTGATCCATAAAATTATTTAGACAAAAAACAAAGAGTTCACCCTATAACCATATTCACTCATAGCTCGTTTTAGGAACTATGTCATATACAGCTCACCCTATGAAATAAAAAAAAAATATTTAAAATAGACCATGGTGTCAAGTCACCTGAAGGACACTGCAATTGAGAGAAACATAATTTACATTTATTATTTATAAATGTTCATCCACACAGCTCATATCAGCAAATAAACAGATAAATGAAAGACATTTCCCAACACTGGCCAGACCTGCCTTTCTCTGTATTCCCAGTTCATTGATACCATTGTATCATTACGTCACTGCTGTAGGACACATTTGCTAGAAGAAGGGAGCAAACCTGACACAAATGTGTTGACAAGTTGATGTCTGTGGTTCAATATGTGTTTTTTCTGAAAACCCCAAGAACCATGTTTGAACTTAGTTGGATGGTCAGGTGTCTTATTTAAGTTGAAATTTATTTAAATACTATTTTTTTTTATTTTATATATTTAACCCTTGTGGACTGTGCCCGGCAGTTTATCCCGGCCAAGTCCCCCAAGCCGCCAGATGGAGCCCTCCCTGCAGTATGGAGGTGCCCCTAAGACCAGCAGGGAGTCATGGACTATGTAGTTTTTATCCTCAGCCCTGCTGGATACCACAGGGGCCGCAAGAGGGAGCTGCAGGGAGGACCAAAGACTTATTTGTGCACTATGACCCGGAAGTTCGTCATAGGAAGAGCGACGGGCTTACGGGTTGAAGAAAAGGACTATTTACCCTGACCCAGAAGGAATAAGGACTTGTGGACTGTTGAGCAGAAACACCTCCGGGTCAGGGAGTATAAAAGGACTATGGGAACTCCCAGACAACGAGCTGAGCTGGGTGGTAGGAGGGCAACGCGTCTGGGAGTGGAGGATTGGGATTATTGATTTGTTATTATTGTGTATTGATTTATAAATAGTGTGGAGTGGAGAGTGCTTAGTGCACGTAATTATTATAATAAAAAGAATTATTGTGGCACTTTTACCAGGTGTTTGGCGTGGTACCTGAGGGTTCAAGGGAGCGCTACTGCCCCCTACTGCGACACCCTCAACATAATTTTGAATTTTATCTTTCACATAAAGAAACAGTAATAATTTTTCCTGAAAATTACCATATTGGCCCGAATACAACGCAACCTTTTTTGACTAATTATTTCCCGTTCAAAAATTCAAAAGACTCGCGTTAAATTCAAGGACTAAGCAATTCAATGTAACAACTCTTGTTATCAGTACGCCTATGCCTCCGACCCACCTGCGTGTTGGTCGCGCGAGCCGCATTCGGTGTAGTTCGGATCGGTTCGAGTACCCAAGACTGCACGAGAGTTTCTAGCTCCGGTGGAATCGCTGGTTTCGAGCATTTCGATTCTGGCGCGCATCCGGCATACGCCAGCAAGTGGCTGTTGTGTTTATGATTCACAGGTAAGTGTAGTCCACGTCTCTGGCAACTGTCATAGGCCACTCCAAAGTCTTCATTTTGTTTTTCTTCAGCCATTCAGAGGTGGATTTGCTGGTGTGTTTTGGGTCATTGTCCTGTTGCAGCACCCAAGATCGCTTCAGCTTGAGTTGACGAACAGATGGCCGGACATTCTCCTTCAGGATTTTTTGGTAGACAGTAGAATTCATGGTTCCATCTATCACAGCAAGCCTTCCAGGTCCTGAAGCAGCAAAAGAACCCCAGACCATCACACTACCACCACCATATTTTACTGCTGGTATGATGTTCTTTTTCTGAAATGCTGTGGTCCTTTTACGCTAGATGTAACGGGACATTTGCCTTCCAAAAAGTTCAACTTTTGTCTCATCAGTCCACAAGGTATTTTCCCAAAAGTCTTGGCAATCATTGAGATGTTTCTTAGCAAAATTGAGGCGAGCCCTAATGTTCTTTTTGCTTAACAGTGGTTTGCGCTTGGAAATCTGCCATGCAGGCCGTTTTTGCCCAGTCTCTTTCTTATGGTGGAGTCGTGAACACTGAGCTTAATTGAGGCAAGTGAGGCCTGCAGTTCTTTAGACGTTGTCCTGGGGTTTTTTGTGACCTCTCGGATGAGTCGTCTCTGCGCTCTTGGGGTAATTTTGGTCAGCCGGCCACTCCTGGTAAGGTTCCCCACTGTTCCATGTTTTTGCCATTTGTGGATAATGGCTCTCACTGTGGTTTGCTGGAGTCCCAAAGCTTTAGAAATGGCTTTATAACCTTTACCAGACTGATAGATCTCAATTACTTCTGTTCTCATTTGTTCCTGAATTTCTTTGGATCTTGGCATGATGTCTAGCTTTTGAGGTGCTTTTGGTCTACTTCTCTGTGTCAGGCAGCTCCTATTTAAGTGATTTATTGATTGAAACAGGTGTGGCAGTAATCAGGCCTGGGGGTGGCTACGGAAATTGAACTCAGGTGTGATACACCACAGTTAGGTTATTTTTTAACAAGGGGGCAATTACTTTTTCACACAGGGCCATGTAGGTTTGGATTTTTTTTTCTCCCTAAATAATAAAAACCATCATTTAAAAACTGCATTTTTGTGTTTACTTGTGTTATATTTGACTAATGGTTAAATGTGTTTGATGATCAGAAACATTTTGTGTGACAAACATGCAAAAGAATAAGAAATCAGGAAGGGGGCAAATAGTTTTTCACACCACTGTATATCTACAAACTAGCGTATTGTATACATTTTTCTAGTGTAACACATATGTTGGTATATTGTAAACATTTCTGCTATTTCTGATGCTGACAGTGTCAGTGAATATTCCATATAGATATTCATCTACTTCTACTTAAACAGAAACTCACCATGAACATCAATAACATGCTCCAAGATTGGAGAATAAAATTGTCTAAAGATGAATATAAGCAAAACACATCAGTGAGATGACTCAAGCAAACCATTTTACAAATTTCTATTCAGAGACGGCCTCATCTCCTAAATATAAATATGTACAACTCAAAGAGCTATTTACAAATATAGAACATATGAATAATGGAAAACACTATAACTTAATATAACTTATATTGTGCTTATTCAAAGAAAAGACAACAAGACAAATTGAGTTGATGCAGATGCAAAAGCATGTTAATCAATAATTTATAATTCTATTTTTAATAATATAGTTTAAGTGATGAAATTTACAAACTTTACATGATTCTATCAGTTCAAAGACCCATAACAGAAATCAGTGCAAATATAAAATGTATTCACTTGCCATAGTATTTTAAGCCTTATCATAATGTGTAAAAAAGAGGTAGGGTGGATAAAGAAACGTGAGGTGTAAGATTGAGAATGGGTTCCAGGGTATGAAGCAGCAATCAACTGACTGGCATTCTGATGTAGTGTTATGTATGATAGTAGAATAAGGAGCAAGCAGCTGCACATTTTTAAGGACACGAAACAACCGAAGATAGACACAGAGTTGGTGAAACCATTTCATGTTATTGATTGTTTAACATTGCACTGTTTGCTGTTGTTCCTAGTGTATTATATAACACAACAGACTGAAAATCAGTGTGTGAAGACAGCGGATGTATGCTGATGCTCAGAATGTGCTTTTCACTTTGTGGAACACTGGTCTTATGCTCTCCTGACCATCCGTGCTTGAAAAAATAAATCCTTTTGATGGCTAGAAGAGCAAACCAATTTTATTTTGGAAAGCAGCTCAAAAGTAAAACAAATAGAACTGTGGCTGATAACAATGTAGATTTTTTTTTTTTTAAATGGGAGAGTGTTATAGCTCAATAACAAGGATAGTCAGATAAATGGAATTCAGTTAGTTTCAGTTTTTCTGACTTTATCGTAAAAATAATACTTTGCAAATTATGTTTCCCTGCTGTGTGTGTTTATGTGAATATGTAGAAGCTACTAAGCACATGAGAGCTGGTGCAACAGCGGAGCTTGGTTCAAAACAACAATGAGCGCAAAAAAACACTAGATTAAAGCATAATTTTCAGCTTTCACTCCATTCGCAGAAAGGGCAGACATTAGAGGAATTTAATATGCACTCGCCTAGCAAAAAGTCATGCAACCAATTCACACCACATTGTCAAGCCTTCAGAAAATTGATTTGAACCTTAGACCGAAGATGCGAGATAGACAGCTGTAAATATTTTAGTCAAACCTCCACACAGAATATTGTGGCAGGGTTATGAACAAAATAAGTAATGCTGCATTCTTTTCCCCAAAGAGTTAACTTAATAGTCAAGCCGGACCAATGAGCCATACTGTACATACAGCAAATCAGACTATTCATTATACTGACTACAACTGAAACCAAAAAACAAACATCTTCTGAATTCTTACTCCTGAAATAAGGAGATCGTTTAAGTAGAGCAAGAAAGCTATGTTAGGTTTTCTCCTCTTGAGGCTTGAAGGAATGGTGTCATATTTGTATGACTACTCACAAAAGAAAGAACAGTGTTGAAGATGAACAAATGGCCAAGAATGGGGTATTTTGGACACACTCATTATTTCCATTGTTTAATTTAAATGGCCAAAACATAATGCTTGCTAGAAACATAACCCAAAATTTCCTCCTATTTTCATAACCTAATACTTGTATGTAAAATATATGAATAAGGTGTGTCAATGCACACTGAAATTTTTCTAACTACATAGCACAGCGGATGTGGCAGCTGTGTATATAAAACGATGAATTTCAAAGAGAGGCTGGCTGCATGGGTGCCAGAATGATGAACAAAAGGCAGAATATGATGTAAAACATAACACAGACATGTAAAAGCATTTGAAATACATCTGCTCATCATGTAGGTCCCCCACTCACAAGGAGGTCAATAGGACTGACACTCGGTGCAACTCTTCTTCCAACAGCAGAGTTTCAAACCCTCTGCTGTGTCATTATTAGGTATGTGCCACTGGCCAATCATTGTCACTTACTGACTAGGAGAATATCAACGTGCAGATCAAAAGGATAACAAGAAGTATAAATTTGTTTTAGTTACTCACGCAGAGCAGTGAGGTGTGATCTGTGTACCAGTTTCACACAGTAAATCAAAACTAGGCTTCAGAGTTGATTCCGATTTCAGAAACTATCCTCACGGCTGCCTCTGAACTGGTAGTGCTGGATGTTGGAGACCAGCAATCCCCATCTCAGTTATTTCCACATCTGATGCCGCTACATTTAGACTCACTCCTTATAGCAGCCTGGCAAATGGAGGTTTTGATTTCACAGACTGCAATGAGGTGTACTTACAGTTGTGCTTGAAAGTTTGTGAACCCATTAGAATCTATATATATAATTCACTAAGGCAAGACAACCATGGAAAGCATGCCGGAAGGGGCGTCGATTCACTAAGCCCGACAAGTTAGACACCTATGGCGCACGCAGGAAGGAGCCACGCCCACCAACTCCAAGCCCATTGGATACGACGACGACTCGCAGGGCCACGCCCACCAACTCGGACGCGACGACACAGAAAAAATGGCATCATTTATATTCGTCTGTTGTAGAGGCCACATGCAGTGCAGGTCAGGTTAATGTCATGTGCATGTCATGCACCTCCGAGCTACGTTGACTGTTCATAGAGGCATGTTTCTTGTGGAGGTAAATCGCCATATGCAGAGTCTGAAACGGTTTGCGAGGAGTATCCCATGGGATCCTTAAAAAAATCTTTTACAACTAAGGTTAAAGCACAATGAAGTAAGCAGTCTTTAAAAACCAACTTTTCGGTTACGGCGCACGACCACATGCACCATAGGAAACTGTTTTACACGCTACATACAGCTATTCGCATCCGCGACAAACATGCGTCTTCTTAGATGCTTCTGCAGGAACACAGAAGACGTTTTCCTGCCCACCAACACTCCTTTTTCACCGGCCAGCGTCTACCCTCGCTCTCTAGGCATTCACACTGCCTGCCCATTTGCCCGGACGCAAAAACTCACCGACCACCCAGTTAGTCCCTTTCGTCTGTGGTAAGAGTCCACATGCACGTCTGAGCCACGCGGCGTTTGTTATGCCGCGGGTTCACTATTGTGTTGTATTTTACTCTCTCCAGAGTTCCATCTTCTCATTCACTTACTGTTGTATTCTCACACCAACCCATTTTAGACATCCGTGTCTTTCCAGAACTGTTAAGCATTCAATAAATAATTATGCACGAGATTGACCGTGTGTCTACCCAGAACAGAGAGGCGTGGGTAGGCCATTGAACTCCATTCGGGCTGCAAGTTGTGGAATTCCCACCAAGTGTGACTCATACGCTCCCACTCATTACGTCCCAACCCTTTGTTCACACCCCCCTCTTACCGTGGTCAAGTATCTTGGTGGATTATATATAGAAAAGCAGCCAAAACCGAGGAGTATCCCATAGAGTCCTTAAAACATTCCTTTACAACTGAGGTTAAAACACAATGAAGTAAACAGTCTTTAAAAACCGAGCTTTCATTACGACGCATGACCGCGTGCACCATAGCAAACTATTTTACACGCTACATACAGCAATTCGCATCCGCAACAAACATGCGTCTTCTTAGATGCTCCTGCACATTGTTCACACCCACACCCCGCTACTACCGTGGTCGGGTGTCTTGGTGGATTATATATACAAAGGCAGCCAAAACTGCACAGAGCAATGAAAAGTCTACAGTTCCATCTTTTCATTCACTTTCTGTTGTATCCTCAAACCCTCCCTTTTTAGACAACTGTGTCTTTGCAGAAGTGTTCACCCATCAATAAATAATAATGTGGCGTTTGTTATGCCGCGGGTTCACTATTGTGTTGTATTTTGCTCTCTCCAGAGTTCCATCTTTTCATTCGCTAACTGTTGTATTGTCACACCAACCCGTTTTAGACAACCGCATCTTTCCAGAAGTGTTTAGCATTCAATAAATAATTATGCACGACATTGCGCGTGTGTCTACCCGACGTGGATAAGCCGTTGAACCCCATTCGGGCTGCAAACCGTGGAATTCCCACTAAGTGCGACTCATACGCTCCCACTGCTTATGTCCCAACCCTTTGTACACACCCCCCTCCCACCTCGCTACTACCGTGGCCGGGTGTCTTAGTGGATTATATATAGAAAAGCAGCCAGATCTGCAATGAAAAGTCTACGTCAGTCACACGTACATCTGGACTGTATAAAGACGATGACTCTAGGGCACATGAGCGGGCAGTGCACAATGAACGAGAAATCAGCAGGCTAGCATGACGGACGGAGCTGAATGAACATCCTTCTCCTCTCCTCCCGTTCCAACCTCCGTGCCGTGCACCCCCATCCCTCCGTCTGGCAGGAGGCGGCGCGAGGACGGTCCGCCAGTTTTCAGTCACGGACGATTGTGTGTTGGTTTGTTCCGTGCATTGTTACAATGTTGCTTTTCTTGCTGATTTATTACATTACCGATTTTTCAAATGTTACTTTTCTCTCTGTGCTTAAAAATCATTTAAAAACCGGCCTGATTATGCGGCGTATGGTATGCCGCAGGTTGGCTAGTTTTCTACATTTCTGCATAAATATGACCTAAAACATTATCAGATTTTCACTCAAGTCCTAAAAGTAGATAAAGAGAAACCAGTTAAACAAATGAGACAAAAATATTATACTTGGTCATTTATTTATTAAGGAAAATGATCGAATATTACATATTTGTGAGTGGCAAAAGTATGTGAACCTTTGCTTTCAGTATCTGGTGTGACCCCCCTTTGCAGCAATAACTGCAACTAAACATTTCCGGTAACTTTTGATCATTCCTGCACACCGGCATGGAGGAATTTTAGCCCATTCCTCTGTACAGAACAGCTTCAATTCTGGGATGTTGGTGGGTTTCCTCACATTAACTGCTTGCTTCAGGTCTTTCCACAACATTTCGATTGGATTAAGGTCTGGACTTTGACTTGGCCATTTCAAAACATCAGCTTTATTGTTCTTTAACGATTCTTTGGTAGAACAACTTGTGTGCTTAGGGTCGTTGTCTTGCTGCATGACCCACCTTCTCTTGACATTTTCCTTTAGAATTCTCTGATATAATTCAGAATTTATTGTTCCATCAATGAAGGCAAGCCGTCCTGGCCCAGATGCAGCACAACAGGCCACAACCATGATACTACCACCACCATGTTTCACAGATGGGATAAGGTTCTTATGCTGGAATGAAGTGTCTTCCTTTCTCCAAACATTATGCTTTTCATTTAAACCAAAAAGTTCTATTTTTGTCTCATCCGTCCACAAAACATTCTTCCAATAGCCTTCTGGTTTATCCACGTGATCTTTAGCAAACTGCAGACGAGCAGCAATTTTTTTTTGGAGAGCAGTGGCTTTCTCCTTGCAACCCTGCCATGCACACCATTGTTGTTCAGTGTTCTCCTGATGGTGGACTCATGAACATGAACATTAGCCAATGTAAGAGAGGCCTTCAGTTGCTTAGAAGTTACCCAGGGGTCCTTTGTGACCTCGCCGACTATTACGCGCCTTGCTCTTGGAGTGATCTTTGTTGGTCGACCACTCCTGGGTAGGGTAACAATCGTTTTGAATTTCCTCCTGTCAGGGATGCCAGGGGCAACGACCCGGCCGGGACGCCGTGAGGGACCGGAAGAGAGTCAGAGCCCACCCTGGATCACGTGGGGGCCACCTTCCTGGTTGCTCTGGGGGCCACGGGTACAGGGCATGGAAGCTCCACCCTGTAGGGGCCCATGGTCACCGCCAGGAGGCGCCCCAATGCCTTGGGGACCTGTTCCTGGTGTGGCGGAAGTGCTGGGGGGAAGATTTAGGACGGCACCCAGTGAGCTGCCGGGAGGACAGCCGGCACTTCCGCCACACTGGGACGTGACCAGAGGAGGAATGCCGGGAACACCTGGGGCTCATCCGGGGACTGTATAAAAGGAGCCGTCTCCATTCATTCAGCGCTGGAGTCGGGAGGCGGAAGGACGAAGCACAGGAGAGGTGTGGAGGCGGCCCGAAGAAAGGCATTTGTGGCCAGGACTGAGAGTGTTTGGGGTTTTGTGCACTAATGGACTGGGTCTGAGTGACCATATCTGTAAATAGTTTGTGTAAATAAAACGTGTGGTGGTGAAAAACAACATGTCCTCCTGTCTGTGTCCGGGTTAGCTCCACGTCTGGTATAGTCGGCTTGATGCGCTGCCTGTTACAAGGTGGGGACCTGTAATTAACAAAGTTGTTGTGGACGGCCCGGCGCAGCAGGGGACCCACCCGCGACTGCGGGTGCTGCGTGCACACAGCCCGCAGGGGTAAAGGAACCCCACGGACCACCAGGGGTCCGCAGGAAGGCCATATTCCCCTGATGCGGGCGGGCGGCGTGCCTACCAGGAGTGCAGCGGGCTCCGAGGACCGCGCCGTTGCTGGAGGTGCCCGGGACGGCATGCCGTTGAGAAAGGCCACACCGAGGAGGTGTCCTCGGTTTGACGAGTCCGGGGAGGTGAGTTCCCTGCCTAGTGGCAGCCGGCGTGTTTTCTTTTTTACAGGCAGGGACTTCCCGGATCCGCGTCAGTGGCGGGCGCATGCCGGTCTGCGCGACTTTGACAGCACGGGCGGCAGCGGCGGGGGCTGCGGAGGAGGAGACGCTGCAGCTCGAGAGGCGCTGGCAACAACGGCTGCCGGCAAACGCGCGTCGCCGCCGCAGAAGGGGACGCAAGATGGCCGCGGACCAGAAGTCCCTCCCCCTGATAGGCACGCGATTGGACGGTGTGTCTTGCGTGCCCGCCAATGACCGTAGAGAGGCGGGCCCAAGGAATGTCCATCACGGGCAGGGGGGAGTCCCGATTGGGCCAGAGAAGGAGGCCCACAGGAAGTTGTCGGCGTCGGAGACTGACGAACAGGTAGGCTCCGCGCCGGCTGAATGCCTGTCTTTGCCGGCTGCTCTGACGAAGCTGGAGGCTTGCCTTCGGCCCACAGAGCAGTCTTTATTGCAGATGCTACGTGCCATCCGGGCTGAAGAGCTGGTACTGGAGAGGAAGGCGCTCGCGGCACTGAAGGCGTTTTGATCGACCACGGAATGGCGCGACACTGGAATCTCCAGCCGGAGGGGTACGGCGGAGACGGTGAGTACAGCCAACTCCGTACAGCATGCAGGAGGGTCTGCTGAACATGGCTGTGATGCCAAAGATCAGCTTCAAGTAAGCAGCCCTCCGATAGGAGGTGCGGCGCCGCGGGCTGTATGCGTGGCGAGAGGGGAGTCCGTGAGGACGCTGAATGGACACGGGCTGCTAAGTGCCCTGGGTCCTAGCGTCCTCCGCCCCGAGTCGGCTGCGGTCTCATGCCGCACTGTAGGGATGCAGATGGGAAAGAGGCGCTTTCTTTTTCATAAGGAGTCTCAAACCGTCAGGGCGTCCCAGAGTGACAGGAAGAATGGCAGGCTGAGTGCTGGTTCCTCCGATATGTTCGGACGCGGTGCTGGGTGCACGCATCCGGGTGCTGGCCGCCCTCTGCGGGGGCAGAGGGAATCCCTGAGAGAGCGCCAGCACGACGGTTCCAACATCAAGATGGATGTGGAAGCCGCGGAGAGGGTGCCGAACAGGCAAGTGCCGGGGTGCCGAATGGAGGGGGGAACCCTGCCAGCGCGTGGCTCAGGAAGGGTGCCTTGGCAGCGGTTCTGCCCCAGTGTTCTTCTCTATTGCAGGGACGGACCCCAGGCGAGCAGTAGGACCCCCTTCAGTGGGGACCTGCCCTCAGACGTCGGACCGTCTGCTGAAGGATCTCTCTGCTGGTGTGCGGGTGCCACTACGGCTGGAGGAGGCTGCAGGGGAGCGAGTGGCTCTGACCAAAGGGGCGCGGAGGCCTCGGAGGGGTGCGAGCAGGGGCCCGGGTGCCGTAAGAGGGAGAGCAACCTGTGCAACCTGTCCGCCCCTGTCCCTGCTTGGAGTGTGGGACTGGACCCCGGCTGTCCTGGAGTAGGACCCGCTACGGGGCTGTGCTGCCGTTGCGGGACGGGTCGCTATTCCCGAGTGGTCTTCGCTGGCTGTGGGGCACTGTCAGGGATGCCAGGGGGCAACGACCCGGCCGGGACGCCGTTAGGGACCGGAAGAGGGTCAGAGCCCACCCTGGATCACGTGGGGGCCACGGGTACAGGGCATGGAAGCTCCACCCTGTAGGGGCCCGTGGTCACCGCCAGGAGGCACCCCAATGCCTTGGGGACTTGTTACCCCAGCACTTCCGCCACACCAGGAAGTGCTGGGGGGCAGATTTAGGATGGGACTCGGAGAGCTGCCAGGAGGACAGCCGGCACTTCCGCCACGCTGGGGCGTGGCCAGAGGAGAAATGCCAGGAACACCTGGGGCTCATTCGGGGACTGTGTTTAAAAGGAGCAGTCTCCATTGATTCAGCGCTGGAGTCGGGAGGTGGAAGGACAAAGCACAGGAGAGGTGTGGAGGCGGCCCGAAGAAAGGCATTTGTGGCCAGGACTGAGAGTGTTTGGGGTTTTGTGCACTAATGGACTGGGTCTGAGTGACCATATCTGTAAATAGTTTGTGTAAATAAAACGTGTGGTGGTGAAAAACAACATGTCCGCCTGTCTGTGTCCGGGTTGGCTCCACACTCCATTTGTACACAATCTGTCTGACTGTGGATTGGTGGAGTCCAAACTCTTTAGAGTTGGTTTTGTAACCTTTTCCAGCCTAATGAGCATCAACAACTCTTTTTCTGAGATCCTCAGAAATCTCCTTTGTTCATGCCATGATACACTTCCACAAACATGTGTTGTGGAGAGCAGACTTTGATAGATCCCTGTTCTTTAAATAACACAGGGTGCCCACTCACACTTGATTGTCATCCCATTGATTGAAAACACCGGGCTCTAATTTCACCTTCAAACTAACTGCTAATCCTAGAGGTTCATATACTTTTGCCACTCACAAATATGTAATATTCAATCATTTTCCTCAATAAATAAATGACCAAGTATAATATTTTTGTCTCATTTGTTTAACTGGTTTCTCTTTATCTACTTTTAGGACTTGATTGAAAATCTGATGATGTTTTACGTCATATTTATGCAGAAACATAGAAAATTCTAAAGGGTTCACAAACTTTCAAGCACAACTGTATGTGTTCACATATATTGCTCACAAGATCATGTCTTCTCACATTACCCGCAGCATGTCTAGTCCAAAACAGTTTGTGAACTATACTGTACATATTTTGCTTATAAATTCAAAGTGGCAATCAAAAATGCAATTTTTATTTATATGTTCCAATGTTCAATGTCAATAAGGTGTATGTGTATTATTAAACAATTATTAGGCTTACTCTGTGGTGTTAAATTAACAGAACAGGGCAATTAAACAGTTAATCACAATTATTTACATGACAATTAATAGTCAACTCAAATTTCATGTTCATGACAGCTTCAAACAACAGTATATCTGTCAGGAAAAGACCTGTGGTGACATCAGCACATGAGTGAGCTTTCGTAAAGGTTTGGGGGTTTGACTGCTACTAGCTAAAATACTACAGGGTGGTCCAGATCTAATTATGCAGATCTAGATCATCTGGATGACTTTGATTTATGCAGGGACGATTCCAGTTTGGTGCGAAGATGATTCTTCATGTCGTCAGTTCGCACACTTCTCGATGGTCCGGAATTTTTCAGGTGATTTTCTATGTAATAAACTTAATAAGTTATAACGTAATGAAAATTAAATTATTAGATCTGGACCACCCTATACTACAAACTTTCACGTCATTCTGTATTGTTTGAACATAAAGGTGGTTCACTCTCCCGGCACCAATTTACATAAAATTTAAATGAAAAATGAATTTAAGTTTTGCATGATAAAAAATCACTTCACAAAGGGGTTTTAGGAAAGTATTGGCTACTTCTTAAAGCACAGGAATCCTGTGACCCTCTCCTGGGCTCCCTCCCAACTGAAATAAGATACAATCATTGAGACGTCCAGGTCCAGCTCATAATGTAGATATAAGGAATACTCTTCATGATAAGAATCTGCTTTGGAAGTAAACTTGATCTTATAATCTCGTGACTACAGCATATGATTTTCTTATTTCATCTAGTCATGTTATTCACAATCATAATTAGAATTCACTTTATTGGACAGGTACAATAATGTACACCAGAAAATGTTTTGGCAGTACTGATGCAGCATACAAGGGCAACACAAAATATGAAATAAAATATGAATACAGTCCAGGTATTCCAAGGTGTGCAAGTATACCTGTACATATATACTGAGTAGATACTTTTTCACTGTTTGAAATCGTTTGCCACAGAAGAGTCTTTGGAATATGTAAGGCCATAATGACACGACTCAGCAATAATTTTTGTTGTATGCTTCCTTCCCATGGACTAATATAGGACTTGAATGGGTGGTTAGTTACAACCTATGATCTTTTCAGAGGTTCTAATGATGCACTGCAGATTGTCTTGGCCTGAGCAGAGGCAGCACCAAATAAGACAGTTACAGATGAGGTCAGAATGGATTTGATGATGGCTGTGTAGAACTGGAACAATATTGTTTGAGATAGACTGAATTTCTTCAGCTGGTGCAAAAACAATTAATTATAATAATGCATGTTGTGTTTTTATTCCATTTAAGTTTTCTGTGACGGCACAGTGCCAAGAAATTGAAATGACACTATTGTCCCAACAGCCAAGTCATTTAGAGCAGGTGACAGGTGAACAGGTGGCAGGTACGTGGAAGTCAACAATCATCTCCTGGGTTTTTTGAATGTTAAGGTCCAAATTATTATGGCTGCATCATACTGTTCAATGTTTCACCTCTTGTCTGTCTATGGACTATGTGTTGTTTGAAATGAGGCCTATTAGTGTGTTGTCATCTGCAGATTTATTGTACTATATTGTGTTCATAAGAATGACTTATGAATACTTTGAAACCACTTATTTTTTTCTGACTGGCCCCACCTGATTCACCAGTATAAAGAAACCTCCATATAGGATATACCATTTTATTTTTGGATCTCTAGACCTGGAAAACCCTGTTTTCTAGGCCATTCGAACAATCTGAAATCACTACAGCTTTTTTTTGTCTTGTGTCTTCTGACTTTCCTGTATAAGAAAAACCCCACATATAATATACCATTCAATTCATCTCAATGTCCAAGGACTGGTAATATGGCACGTGGAGTGTCCTTTTATGCTATTTCAAGGCTGCTGATTACGAATAACATATTTTTCATAGCCGATTCTTTAACAGTGTCCTCTACAACCCACTCCTTGTTAAAAATGACAAATCTCAAACATAGGCATGTAGTGATTATGAATATGATGTTCTTTTTAATTTTTGATCCTTTCCTAGGGATCTAGTCCTATTTGGACCTCCATCAATGGATGAAATAAGACAAACTTCTATTACAATCACGAATATTTACATTTTATACATTAAAACTGAAGCACAAATTTTAATATTTGAAATACTGATATAACTTTTTCTACTCTTATTTACTCTCATTTTTCATGTATACTCTTTATTTATTTATCTTCTCCTGTTATTTACTATATTAATTTATACATCACTGCAACTGTGGCACAAAGATTCCACTATGCTTTCACAGTGTATGTGACAAGAAAAGTCTCCAATTTCTATTCTATTCTAGTTTAAAATGTACTTCTACCACATGAATTAAATCATTACATTTCTTATGAATATCCTGTATTATAGCGGCTAATTCAGTCTTTTTTATAGTATATTATTGTAGTATATTTTGTATTGTACGTACTACAACATAAACAGCCCTGAAACGCATTTAATGGTTGAACGCATATTTCCAAAAAAACAAAGTGATTTGTTATACTTATTATGATCCAGAACATTCTGCCAAACGTGTGAAAATGAGTTACAATCATTTTAACATTCTTCCCAAATTTGACAAACAGCAACTTCCGTTTTTTATTAACAAACCCCACAAGAACTAGCTGGACAGGCAGCTAAATAGATAAGCAGGTAACTGAAACAATAAAGAATCGGAGGCTGTGCGCTTCTTCTGTGCCTGTCATATCTGAAGGATCCCTGTTCGACCAAGCTGTATTTGTGTCGTTTCTGTCACTTTCTACTTTTCTCACAATCACATGCAATGGCTTGAAAATAGATAAATAAATAAGTAAATAAATAAATAAATAAATGAGTGAATCAAAAAAAATAAGGCGGCGAATATATAGTAACAAACGTTGCTGAAGCGACTGTGAAGGGTTGACATCCTGGGCTCAGGTGCGCGAGTAAGAAGGAAAGGTGGCAGACTGTGCGCCTTTTGGACAGGAAGTGCAAGGTGTGCGCGCACACACTGGCGTCCTGCACAAGTCCCAAACACGTTCATAATACCGCTTCACAATGAAAAACCACGAGAAACGATTGCAGTGCCACTATATCCCTTATTCGCTCACCTATCAGTGCGCGTAGGTGCTTCAGGCGGGTTATCACTTCCTTCTTTGGGTCCAGAACTTTCTGTGTAGATTTCTTGACATCTCCATGGCTCCTTCGAGAAAACATTCCGCTGTTGAAGGCAATTTCGGCGGACTGAGTGTTAACTCCGCTCTGGGTGCAAGGCGGGCAAGACTACACTAGACTATGCTATTCCAGCCTCCTCTCTCAGTCACTCTGCGCCTGTCACACTGACAGACGTACTCAGCGATTGGGTCTCCTCCTTTCGAGAGCGCACTGTAATAATAATAATAACACGGAAAAGCGGCGGCGCGCAAACGTCATGACGCACGCCGCGACGTCACCACCAGCGAACGCGCACTGGTCCCTTGTTTCGCAAATAATATGTTAGAAGTGTTTCTGCCAGTGTAAGATGGACTAGTTTTGAAATTTTGGAAAGGTTTTGTGTAGAATGGTGTATACTAGAATGTTGTATACTAGTAGACTTTTGTGCGAGTTTTTGTTAAATCTTAAATTTACATATTTCCACCTCCACTTAGAATTCCCATCGTTTTCGTGCATTTCTTCATTATTATTAAAAAAACACCAATCTTTACTTTACACCAGGGGTGCCCACACTTTTTGGGCTTGTGAGCTACTTTTAAAATGACCAGGTCGAAATGATCTACCTACATTAAAAATGATATATATATATATATATATATATATATATATATATACACACACACATATATACATACTGAGTATACTTTATACATAAAATATACATTGTTGTACCTTGCATAACTGAATAACCTTTATGGCACACTAACAATTCCATACATTTATGGTCAGTACAGTATTTGGATTTAATAATCGTCATGTGGGAAAAGGCTGACTCGCATAAATAAGCAGAGCCGAATAATGCAGTCAAGGAGCTTTTGGATTCAGCCGAGTGAAAAATGACGGCTGTCCGATTAACTGCGATTTTAGTTCCCTTTCTTTTTTCTTTCTCAGATCGATTTTTGGAAGGACGTCGGTTTCGTAGTTTTTATGAACAGTTCGGAAATGCCTTTCCACATTTTCCTTCTTTGGAATAGCAATGATAGACTGACAGATCAGACAAACGCACTTCGATTGCGACATTGTGAGAAAAAAATCCTCTTCCAATTCCACATCCAGCCCATACCCTCCCCAAACAATTTATTTTAAATCCCTTCTTTAGTCGATATAAATTGGAAAGCTAACTAGATCACAGACGGAGTTTTGCAGTATCTCGCGCGTGTGTTAGAAGAGAAGAGATCTCAGACTGGCCGCCCTGTATGTCAATCAAGTGACAAATGCCATAGGGAGGATATAGACTAACGTTAAAGAAAAAAAAAAAATTGGAATGCAATGCGATCTACCTGCACTACCTTTGCGATCTACCGGTCGATCGCGATCGACGCATTGGGCACCCCTGCTTTAGACTGTAAAATGGGAGACGAAACAGGATAATCTGAAAACAGTTTTCAAAATGTGTATGCACATTTTTTAGGGCTTTAGGGATTTTTAAACATCGACAAAGCTTAAAGCTCTCAATTTAAGTAATGCTCTCTTTTTTTACCAAGTGTGCGTGATTCAATTAAAGTACTTTTTGATAATGTAGGAGAGTTTTTGTGAAGTGAAAAACGTGCCCCCGCAAACTATGTCGTATCGCTACAACACACTCCCAGCAAGTCAGTAAGACTAGCCTGCGCGTTCCATGCCCTATAGTTATAACACTCCTTCCGTCTTTGAACCCGAAATACATTAAACATTATAGTACCTTTCAGTAAGCATAGCATCGGAAGGCGTTTTACAAAGCACAAATTAATTCTATTCAAGGCAAAAAGACAAATTGTAAGGTGTATACTCTTTCTTGTCATCAGAACAGAGCATGGTGAAGTTGTGCTGTACATGTGCTAATTGACATTCAACATGTCGCCATGATTTCTGAGTATGCCAACTTCACCTCAAAACTTCTTACTTGCTTAACTGAAAATTTTAGAGCACTGTTTACAACATCATCTATCATCAGAGCATACATTAATTCTTAGAAATGCTAGGCACAGGCAGGTTCACATGTTATAGATGTATGACTTGTTAAAAAATCATACTTGTAAACCATATAGTGTAATTCTTCCAACTGTTACTTAAACAACTTTACATTTGCAGGCACAATATAGAATTTCTCAGCGCAGTCAATGTCCTAGCAGAACTGGGCACAACATTGGAAGCAGCACTATTTCATCAAAGGGCACAGGGCTGTCTTAATGTATGGGCACAATGGGCTCTGGCTGGGGGCCCCAGGAGCATAGGGGCCCACTATGTTTCTGATGCCTATGTATGTTTCTGTTTTACTATCAAAACTGGGGACCCAGCATACTACTTTGCCATGGGGACCTATGATGATGTTAAGACATCCCTGGGCACACTCACTATTTTATGGCAAATGATAATTAGGCCTGCCATACTATTTTTGTCAGTTTTCATTTGCCAACTAACCCAGCCTTTATGTCTTGGGAATGCAGGAGAACGCAGAGAAAAATCAACATGGACATAAGCAGGGCATTCATGTTCAACACAGGTTGTGAGTGCCTGGGCTGTAATCTGAGCCCAGGGCAGAGAAGTAGCATTGTCGAGCCCTCTGCCATCACACAAGATAACTTCAAATTCATTACAAATAATTGGTAAATTAAAACTGAGGAAAGCCTACAAAGTTAGTAAAAGAGAACATACGGTAGGGAGGGCACAACTATTTAACAGTATCATACTGGTAACCATTACTTACCCAGGTGCTGGATTAACCAGTAAGCAAAATAAGCATGTGCTTTGAGCATCAAGGAAAAGGGGACACCACAGAAACTTTCCATTGCCGGATTTACCATGGGCCATATGGTGCAAAATTGCAAATGATGCAGCTAAATCAGGTTCCACAAAAAGTGGCTCCCACATTAAATGAAAAAAAATCACATATATACTGTATATATTTATAATAATGAAAATGAAAATAAAATAGTCATAATCGAGGTCAATGATACTGTATATAGAAATATATAAGTACAGTGAAACACTTGACTTAAGCATTCATAGTTTTTGTACTCTTTCTCTGTTCGTTTAGCATTCGTTTGCTCAAAGGTTGATGCGCTTGCTGCTTCCTGAGCAGCTGTACTTTTCTCCACCCTGGCAGCCCGCTTCTTCTCTTCTTTCGTCAGCATCTTTTCACGTTAAAACTGATTAAGTCAGTGTTTGTATTGCAATTACTTAGTACGTTTTCCTTAATATTTCATTTAAGCTGGCACTTAAGTCTTCAATCTGCCTCAAGAATGATTTAAGATATGAAGAAGTAGGGGAAGTGACGGCGAAGGTGGTAGGAATGAGAACGGTGCCCGTACACATGCGCCACACAGCCGTCCTGCTGGCTGCTGCAGAGAGTTGATTCTACAATAAAATAAAATAACAATAAAAAGAGGAATAGCCTTGGAGGCCAATAATCACCCCGAAAACGGATAGTAGATGTCACGTAGTATATGTGTACCAAATTTCAGGTCAATAGGTCAAATGGATTGTGAGCTACAGGTGATTTAAAATCCTGGACAGACAAACGAACAGCCATGGGATCGTATTATATATAAAGATATAATAATACATATATTAATTATATCTTTTATATCTTTTATATTAAAGATATAATAATATATATATATTAATCTTGGAAATACAACAAAATTAGAGTCTGGTAACTGCCACACGGTTCACCGAGGCTCAGTGGCGTAGCTAGTGTTGGGTGGAGGGGGTGGTTTGCCCCGGGCTGCACATTTTTGTGGGCAGCATTATTGGCCAAAAGGCTCAGTACAATTTGTGTGTAAGCAGCAGGGTTCAGAAAAATATCACACATCAATGAAAAAAGTAAAATTCTTTGATTTTTATCCAGAAATGCTTCAAAAATAATTTTCAGACTGTCTTTCTGTGATGACATCAGACACAGCAGTTGAAATTTATGAGGCAATAACAAAAATAAACATAAACATTACACCGATAATAATTTTTAGTAAGATAAACGACTAATTTACAATTTATAATTTAGTTTCCTTATCTATCTGAATGCATTCTTGCTCTGCGCAGAAAACATCCCCACCTACTGTATCACTTGTACACTATACTGGTTCTGGTTTTCACAGCGTAACTATATTAAACTAATAATTAGAACATGGCTTATCAGTGCATCTATACAATATTCTTGTCTAGTTGATGCTTCTAAATAATTATATGTGAAAAATGATTGCTGTTTCTCTATACAGTGATCTCTCGCTATATCGCGCTTCGACTTTCACAGCTTCACTCCATTGCAGATTTTAAATGTAAGCATATCTAAATATATATCACGGATTTTTCGCTGGTTCGCGGATTTCTGCGGACAATGGGTCTTTTAATTTATGGTACATGCTTCCTCAGTTTGTTTGCCCAGTTGATTTCATACATGGGACGCTATTGGCAGATGGCTGAGAAGCTACCCAATCAGAGAACTTATTACGTATTAAATAAAACTCCTCAATGATATATGATATGCTTCCCGCGTGGTGCTTCGCACACTTCAAAGCTCTAACAGCACGTATTGATTTTTTGTTGTTTGCTTTTCTCTGTCTCTCTCACTCTCTCTGACATTCTCTGTGCCTAACGGAGGGGGTGTGAGCAGAGGGGCTGATTGCACAGAGGCTGTTTGCTTAGAGGATATGGACGTTCCTCTCAAAAATGCTGAAAGACTACCTGCACATTGCTCCCTTCCTTGCTGCCGCTTTATCGTGGTGCTTCACATACTTAAAAGTCCAACAGCATGTATTGATTTTTGATTGTTTGCTTTTCTCTCTCTCTCTCTCTCTCTCTCTGACATTCTCTGCTACTGACACACACTCCTTTGAAGAGGAAGATATGTTTGCATTCTTTTAATTGTGAGAAAGAACTGTCATCTCTGTCTTGTCATTGAGCAAAGTTTAAACGTTTGACTAAAGGGTGTTATTTCATGTCTAGAGGGCTCTAATAATGTTAAAAAACGTATTTAGAAGGTCGTAAACAGGTTTTCTATGCTCTAACTGCAAAAATATTAGACTTATAAATAAAGAATCCTACTTTGTGGAAATTCATTTATTTGTCTGGAGCGGATTAACCGCGATAAACAAGGGTTTACTGTATAATGCGGAGTAATATTTATATGTGCGGAGAATATTTATAAACAGTGTGGGAGAGTTTCTAAGGGCTTAAAATATATAAAAATAATCATACAAACATATGGTTTCTACTTCGCGGATTTTCACCTATCGCGGGGGGTTCTGGAACGCAACCCCCATGATCGAGGAGGGATTACTGTATATGAATAATATGCAAATATTAATAATAATACTAATAATAATATGCAAAATATATCTTAATTTTTCTCTATACATCATTTTAATTTTCTATTTACATAGGTTAACATATTCAGATATGTTGGAGGGCGGTAAATTGAAGCGACACAAACTCTAGCTACACCACTACTGAGGCTGACATGATCGTTCTTGCCTTGGTCATGTCGGCTGTCCCATTTAGTCATCCACTGAGAGTGAGTGCAGCTAACATATACAAGGACACCAAAATCTTTAATGTGCTTAGGGCCTCTAAAGGTCTTAATTAAGCCCTGATTTAACCTCTGTGACACTGGAAAACCAATGTGAACATTCAAACATCGTTGAATTTAGTAGTAAATCTTGCTAATGCAACAGTACATTTCTATTCTTATACAGAGCATAAAGTGAATCCTTAGAGTATTGTACTGTAAGATCTGGTACATCAAAAGGAATACACTGACAGGGAAAGCTTTTGTTTATTTCTACAAATGCTGGAAAATGAAAGCTATCATTGGGCCAAAGGAGAGGAAACTTGACACAATGCAAGGTTTAGCTCAATGCAGGAAACTGACAGTCAAAAATACATCCTATGAATAGCTTTCTGTTCTCCGACAGTCTGAGCTCAGCATTATTTTTTATGCTCTCTCATGAGTCAACATTCAGTAATGGTACAGAGCTCAGAATTACCGTATCTTTTTAATAAAAAATAAAAAAAAACACATTGCTGCTGGCTGGCACATTGCTAAGGTGCATTTATTATAACTGATATCTACGGTGAATCAGATTTTATCTGCAGAAAAAACACATTCATTTGCTTCCTTTGCCAAAGAAGCATTGGTTTAGTGAACGGTATTTCAGACTTGTGCAATGTTGGAGCCATGCGGCCCAAATTTAGACTGTTCTAGTTTTATAACTAAGCTCCTTCCCACACTTTAAAAGTCATTATCTCTGGATTAGCAGAAATATTAATTGCTGGAAGTATTACAACAACACAGTATTGACAAAGAATTTTGAAAGATTAGCTCATCCTATATTTAAATCTGTCTAGCCCTAACCTAATTAGTTGAGATATATGTTTCATTGTCATTACATCTGTCTGTTTAATGATCTTTTAAATTCCAAGTCAAGGTTGCTAGCATTACAGAACTCACCTACTGCAAGGCTATCTGCAATGTAGGCATGGATGAGGATGTTAGTCCTTTGTGGGGTATTAACGTAACATGCATATCTTTGGAATGTGGAAGGAAAGAAGAAATCAGCAGAAAACCAATATAGATAAAGGAACAATTTATAAACTCAGCACAGTTAATGGGACAGGATTCAGTCCTAGTGCCATGAAGCTGTGAGGAAAAATGCTTAAGTACATCAAATTTAAATGGTGGTGGAAGGCATCGGCAGAATAGTTCGGGCCCTAAGGATTTCAACAACCATAAATAACGGAGGATGAGAATTTGGAACAGAACTAACTAGCATGGACCAGTCAGGTAATGGCTGTTATCCTGTTGGCTGAATTTGTTTGTTGAGAACATTAACTTTTGTATTGTAACCAAAACACCCCAAAAAAGTCACAACAAACCAAGTCACAAACATCAGCCTGAAAATGTTCCTACTAGCACAGCACTCTAATTCCAAGTCAAGTCAAGTTGGAGAGCATGCACTGGTACAGTGTGTTGCCACACCCACTACACAACGAAACAACTCGGGATCCTGGTTTGCAATCCCCCAGACAGACACGCGGTCCAGTCCCAACCTCCGGAAATGACCCTCTATCTGCCGCAGCCAGGTGTTACGTTGGTGACCCTTTGGCCTGCTCCAGCCACTTGGGTCCCCAACAATGTGGATCTTACGAGCCGGATCACCCTCGGGGAAATGTGCCACATGGTCGTAGTGCTGTAACTGACGCTCCCTCACAATTCAGGTAATGTGCCTCATTCGGGACTCCATGAGCAACCACTCATTCGACACAAAGTCAAAACAATGGTACCCAAGGATTCTCCGGAGAGATACAGTACCAAAGGAGTCTAGTCTTTGTCCCAGGTCACTGGATAGTGTCTATGTCTCACAACCATATAGCAAGGCAGAAAGCACCAGGACTCTAAAGACATGGACCTTCGTCCTTTTGTATAGATATGGGGAGGGCCACATACCCCTTACCTCATGACCCCCCATGTTCTACCAACCCGTCTACTGACTTCATAGAAAGAGTCACCAGAGACATGAATATCACTGCCAAGGTAAGTAAACCTCTCAACAAGATCAACACTCTCTCCACAAACAGACACACTGCTAGTGGCTGTGCCCAAGAGGTCATTAAAGGCCTGGATCTTGGTTTTTATCTAGGACACTCGCAAGCCCAGACACTCAGACTCCTCGCTCAGTCTGTCGAGCGTCCCGACCAGAGCCTCCATTGACTCCATGAAGATCACAGCATCATCAGCAAAGTCAAGATCCGTGAACCTTTCTTCACCAACAGATGCCCCACCCCCACTGGACCCCACGACCTTGCCCAACACCCAGTCCATACAAGCGTTGAACAGAGTAGGAGCAAGAACACACCCCTGATGAAACCCAGAATCAACTGGGAAAAACACTGAAGTTCTGCCTCCACTTTGCACAGCACTCACAGTACCAGTGTATAGGCCGGCCATGATATCCAGCAACCTTGAGGGAATCCTGTGAATCCTCAGGATATCCCACAGGGCAGCGCGATCAACTAAGTCGAAACGCTTTGTGAAAATCGACAAAGGCTGCAAAGAAACTCTGCCTATATACACTTTTGCGCTCCATGAGAACCCTCAGTGCCAGGATGCGGTCGATGATAGACTTCTTAGCCATAAAGCCAGACTGTTCCGGTCACTGGTAGATGAGCAAGTGATCATGGATCTTATTGAGGACGACCCTAGCAAGGACCTTACTCGGCACTGAGAGCAGTGTTATCCCCCTGTAGTTGCTGCAATCCAGGGGCCTCATGTATAACGCTGTGCGTAGAACTCGTACTATAACATGGCGTAAGCACAAAGCCGAAATGTGCTTACGCACAGAAAAATCCAGATGCAGGAATCTGTGCGTACTCCAACTTCCACGTTCTTCCGCTACATAAATCCCGATCAGCGTGAAAACTAACGCTCGTGCACGCGCATTATGTAACGCCCCAAATCCTCCCAGAATTACGCCTATTTGAATATGCAAATCAATATAAATCGCCCTTAAGCGCAGCCTTCTGTGAAAAGACAATGGGAAAAGCACGGGGGGAAACATAAGAATTTCAGCGAATACCAAGTGGAGGCAAAGGAAAAACATACTATTTGTTCAAATAAGCCGTGGTATAATCAACAAAAGGAAGTTGATCGAGTGGCATAGCGTGTTGGAGAAACATGAAAGCTCACATCCACAAAATCGCACAGTGCCGGAAATAAAAAAGAAGTCACATATCAAAGTCGCCGTGGAAAGCCGAGTTGTAAGCCCACTGTCTGAGTGTCATATGAAAGCTTATTAGGGTACAGAGAAAAAGCCACACGGTGGGGAAAAAGCACGAAATGTCCACTTCAATCTCGACATTTCCACTTTAATCACGTAGTTTATTTTGTCATTAAAGTAGAACATCATAAACTTCATCTTAAAATCGTTTAATTAACCAGTTTCTAAAATCACATCGTAATTAAAGTAGCACGTTAAATGCTTTGTTTTGTATTTGATTTTCTATGTGCTCTATGTGTGTGAATCACTACTTGCTTCTTAAACCGGCTCTCTTCCTCCAACTGGACACAGAATCCATTACATTTGTGATATTACAGCTCTCTGAATAACTAAAATACTGAGATGTATACGTGATGTCATTTTCATGATGATAGGAGTTAAAGCACGTTATTAAACATGTTTCACTTCGATGAAATAATTTATTGCAGCAGTACTCAGGGCGGCTCTAAGCTTGTGGTGGCACTGGGCAGAGGAAGAATCGGTGGCTCCTTCGCCGCCAATGTCATGCACGGTGGATGGCCACGTATGTTGCAGACACTAGCCGCCTCGTGCTCATGACACAAGCATTTAACTTTTGCGAAATTTGTCGCTGTGTTTTAGCTGTGTTGTTATTTTATCTTTCTGTTTTATATTCAATATATATTGGCGTAGCCACTGCAGTCAGTGCTTTTCTTTCCCCAAGTAACCGATCGCCATACAATCAGCTCTGTAATAGACGTTAAGCCATCTGTAAGCTTAGCGCCGATTCTTCAAAACGCTTAAAGAACATTGAAATATCTTCGTAGTACATGTTTAATTATTCTGTCCTTAAAGACACTCCCAGTGAAGAATATAGATTATTTAAATGAAGTTAAAGTTTTATCTGTATAATTTAACAAACATATTTTGCTGCATTTCACCTTAAAATGATATCGTCATCATATGTAAATACGCTTTATAAAGTGGCTCAGGTTGTGCGATATTATAACTGTAGTGCAAGTTTACAGTGGGGTGATTGTACTTATAAGTACAAACAGTTCTACAAGGAGCACTTGATTGGCTGCATTTAAAGTTCTTGGGATTAAACTGTTTTGAACCGCGAGGTCCGTACAGGAAAGGCTTTGAAACGTTTTGCCGTGGCAGAGACAGCGTGTGCTTAATGTCGTATACCGATAATTCTCTTTCCGATCAGCTGCTGCTGTGATTCACACTCAGATACAGTGATATAAATACTCTGAGTGGTGCAGTGAGAAAAATATGGAAAAAGATGATCCGCTGTGGCAACTCCTAACGGGAGGAGCTGAAAGAAGAAGAAGAAGAAGAAGAAGGAGAAGTGAGAGTAACAACGCTAAAGCAGTTATGGCATACTGGTTGGAATACTATGGCTGTTCCCTGGACCATTATATTGTTACAAGTTAATTACAATCAGATGCATTACACTAATAAACAATATGCGGTTAGTTTCTGTGTATTTATAAAGCCGCGTCATGAAAATAATGAGTAACCACACAAGAACAGTAGCACTGCTTTGACGCTGGGTGCCGCCAGTTTGCAAAACCAAGCGGAGAACTTGCATATGACAAGGCATGAGGTACCGTGGAAAAGTGCGTGGATTTACGCCAAGTGTAGGTTTTATACATCGCGATTTGAACGTGGAAAAGTTCTTACGCAACATTTCTGTGCGTACGCACCGTTTATACCTGAGGCCCCAGGTGATCACCTTCCCTTTCCAGACAGGGATGACAAGTCCCGTTTTCCAGTCAGTTAAGATGATGCCAGTCTCCCAAATGGAAGCAAAGATGCCAGAAGGACAGCTTTACCACCAGCCTGGAGAAGTTCACCCCGGATACCACAGATCCCTGCAGCCTTTCCCCCTCTCAGCTGGTTCACCACCTGTGCAATCTCAGTGAGATTGGGTGGTTCACAGCTAATTGGATGATCAGCCTCAAAAACCGTAGACCCAGAGATATCCAGCCGGAGGATCAGCTTTGAACAACTGCTCAAAGTCACCAGGCCAGCGGATCACAACTCTGTAAGAACTATTCCATCAGCTGCCCTGACTGTGACTCTCCGAGGAACAGATTCAGATGTGCGTAATGCTTCGATTCCTCTGTAAGCAGGACGTGGGTTGCTAGACCACAGATGGTGTGTCACTTGCTCACAGATTCCTCTAACAAACGCCTCTTTATCTGCCCTCAGAGCCCACGTGACTGTCCTTCTCAGTTCCTGGTACAGACCAGAGTTGCCATTTAGCCGTGCACTGTGACTCCTCTCAATGATATTTAGGGTGCCCTGTGAGATGAAACACCTCCTTCTGGGAACAATGTTAACACCAACACAACCCTCAGCAAACTTCAGGGTCTTTTTTCAGAAGGTCTCCCACATCACATTAGGATCGGCACTCGTACCCAAATCTGAAAGTTCATCACACAAACTGCGTGCAAACTCATTAGAAACAGCCTGGTCTTGGAGTCTGGCCAAGTCCAGGCCCATTTTCCTAGTAGGTGGTAACCTACCGGACCTAAGCTGGATCTTAAGTGTAGCAACAACAAGTCTGTTGGTCAGAACTCATAAACTGGGCACTTCTGTAGACCCTGCAGTTTTGCAAGAGCCTCCAGCATCTGCCCACGAGGATGTGATCGATCTCCTTCACCGCACTCCCAGTATTAGAGTACCAAGTCCAACGATGTGGTTCAGGGCACTGGAAACAGGATCCAGCGATTTGCAGCCCCTGACCTTTTGCAAAGTCATGGAACATGGAGCCACTTTCACCACAGTCACCAGACTCATGGGGACCGAGACAATCATCATATCCAGCCGTGTCAGTGTGAGTGACTGCATTGAAGTCACCCATGACCAGAGGAGTGTCACCTCCTGGGCACTCATCAACCATCGAACAAAGCTGCAAATAAAATGTCTCCCTCGCCGAGACATCACTCACCGTGGTTGGAGCATACACTAAGAAAACAGACAAGGCACCCAGAGAGTGCCATAATCTGAGTCTCATAATACGCTCGTTGAAAGGAGTGACATCAGACACCATTGGAAAAAGCCAAACTGCTACAGCAACAGCTACTCCCCAAGTATGACAGCCATCAGACCGACTAGACCAATAAAATGTGCCTTCTACTACAGAGATCTGGCCAGTACCCCGTCTGGGCACCTCAGAGAGTGCTGCCACTGAAATGCAGAGTTTACACAACTCCACCGACAGCAGAGGAAGATGATCATCTTGCCGGAGAGACAAGACGTTCCATGCGCCCACCCATATGGGCTGCTTCAAATTGGTTCCCTAGTGCTGCCATGCAGCGAGCGATGCCTCAGCACCACAACAGGTCTGATCCCCAACAGACCTGATCCTTTTGGCTCTCCAACGGTTTCGACTCTTCCGGGGATGTGGCTCCCTGAAGGCTTTCCTTCATCCCCTTCATGATGCAAGCAGCCTTCCTTTGGGCGGCTGCAGCTGAGCTACTCCTGCAGAGAGCAGAAAGAAATCCTTTCTCTAGTCTCAGAGCTTTGTGAAGTTTTTTTTTACAGTGGCTGGAGTGCCAATCCTGCCACCAACCCCCATGATTTCCCTGCAAGTTGGAGGACCGCTTGCAGGTCCGGATGTAGTTTAATGTCATACCCAGGACCCAGGATTTTGACTCCTAGTGAAATTAATTCCCCAATATTTGAGTCGGCTAATTTAAAAGAGATGCCTTTGCATGGTAGTACAGAGGTAAGTGCAATGCCTTCATGGATCCAGCATCCTGAATTTGAATCCTATACCTGGATAGAGTCTGTATGATGTATGCATGTTTTCACAACATCTGCTTGGGGTTGCCTCTGGTTAGTCCGTTTTTCTTCCTACATCCCAGAAGATGTGCAAGTTAAGTTAATTGGCAATTCTAAATCGGGCGATGTGTGTGTGTGTGTGTGTGTGAGTGGACCTGTGATGGACTGGTGCTCTATATTTGACCCTTGTATGGACTTCTCTGAACCACTGTCACTGCTGCCCACTCGAGTGTATTTCAGTTCCATGTACAGTATCGAAGTTCACTTTTATTTAGTGTGGTTTTTTCAGCTATCTCAGTATGTGGTATGAAAATTAGACAGTTGCAAAATAGAAATTCAATTATTTACTTCATTGCATCAGAAGTTTAAGGGAGCGTTTGCATTTGGTACCTGAAATTAAAACTTTGTATTTTGTGTAGAGGGCTTTTACTGAATATACTGTTATTTTCATACTTCTGTCTCTTATGTGCCATATGGGAACATCTATGAAATGTAAATCAGATAACCAAACAGTTACTCATGATAAGTCTCTCCTAAAAATTTTCAGAAAGAATAATAAATATTTTATTGCTTTCTTTCAGATATTCAAAGACAATTTTTATGAGATCATTGTCTTTATCTTTGGCAAGCACATTTTTAAAGGGTCCATACTATTTTTAATCAACTATGTTTTGTCGAAAAGTCTAGATTGACTCTGTATACTGTATATAAATGTTGATAGGTTTGTGTTAGTGCTCATGATGCTTGCACACTGTCCAGGGTTGTTTCCCACTTTGCATCTAATACTTCCCGAATTGGCCCAGCTCCCTGGAACCTAAACTACAATGAATGGACAGTTGCCTTATAAGGTGAAATATTTTAAAGTGAACATATAAAAAGCAAGGTGGTTAGTGTTGCTGCCTCACACACTGCATTCCAAATCTGGTTTGGCCACTGCTATTGTCGAGTTTCTACATTCTGTCTGGTTACTGCTATTTTATTACAACACCCCAAAAACGTGTGTTAGGCTAACTGGCAGCTCTGAACTGGCTCAGTATGAATGCTCAGCGGAAAGTGTGTTAGTGTGCCCTCCAGTATACTGGTCCTGTCTGGTGTCTGGTTCTGCTGAGCTAAGCTCCTGCCTTTCTCACTCTGAACTTATTTAAATGAGTTTAAAATTAGATGAATGGATGGAAGAAATCAGTATTGACATGTGTCATTTCCCAGAGCTAAACAGATCTTGTGGTAATGTGAAATGTATCTGCACAAATTACAACTTCTTATCTCTTATCTCAAGGAGACCCAGTTGCTCCTCAGAAACCCCCTCTTAAACGGTGATACAATGAGAAACAAATACAATTTTTTTACCTCCTCTTTGCTCAATCAGCTTCTTGCTTGCTACTGCTGCCGTGCCCATTGACCTGCATCTTGTGTGGGGCTTTGAATATTTAAAAGCCTGTACAGCAGCTGTCTTTGTCATCTACTCTTTGTGTTTTATTTCCTGAAAATATAAAATATCACATGGTTTTAAATCTGTTGGCACAAAGTCTCATCTTGCAGGACATGAGTCCTTGATATTTTTTTAGTTTATTATTTGAAAACGAAATAAGAATCTGAAAATATAAAAATATCACATTAAAGTTAAAATTAAATTCTGAAAAGAATGATACGAAACATATATATGTAGGTTTTAAAATAAGCCTGTTTTAAAGCGTGACAAAAAATGTGACATAAAAACATTACATAAAATTGTTGCAGAAAATTGTTGCACTTTTAGGCTTAGGATTTTATATACTGTATATAGAGTAGATAGATTTGTAGGTGGAGTGGTGGCTCTGAGGCTAGGGATCTGCACTGGCAATCGGAAGGTTGCCGGTTCGAATCTCGTAAATGCGAATGGGGACTCTGCTCTGTTGGGCCCTTGAGTAAGGTCCTTAACCTGCAATTGCTGAGAGCTTTGAGTAGTGAGAAAAGTGCTGTATAAATGCAAAGAATTATTATTCTTTGTACAATATTTGTTTAAGACTACGAGCATTCCTGAATTTCTTTATTCTGAAATCCTATATGTCCAAGCTTCAATATTTTTAAAAATTTTAGCCCTAAACAAAAAAAAAGAAAACTTCAGAAGCCATCATATATGAAATGTGAAAATGACTACATATGTTTGAATTCAAATGTACTGTACTTTCTATGTGTTTCTATTGAACTTATTCATACAAAACATGACATAGTTTGTAGTAAATTAAGAGGCAGGGCAAAAGTCAAATGCTTGGGATAACAACTGGACAAAACCCTGTTTAATTTGAACAAAAGAAATGGAAACAACTAAAAGGATGCATTTAAGTGCGCTCTTTGCACAGAACTCTGGTCTTGGTCTGCATGTACAGTAAGAAAGGTCAGCACAGAAATGAGACGTCACCTTCCAGGAGCATTCACCTTTTATACTGGATAGACTGGAGGAGTCAGGGCTTCCTTTCCCTCAAAGAGCGGTTTCTCAAGGCTGTTAGGGATAAAGGAGACAACCATTAGTGACAGCACCCCTCTCGTCCTAGGGTAGTACTACTTAGTTTAGGCGAACCTGGAAGGTGACCCTCTGGCGTGCATATCCCAGTGTATCAATGTAGTCTTAAACTGCACATCCACACAAACTTTATGTTAACCTGAAGGTTTTATTTAATTCTGTAACTGCTGATTGCTAAATGGCCACTTACAGGACAAGCCATTGAAAAGGTATTGTAACAGATCTTTGGAGGTAAGTGTGCTCCACCCAATCCTGAGAGCTGTGGCCATGCAGCAGTATTAGAAGAGCACAGGAAGCACAGGTCAATCACTCTTGGGGCTCGAATGTCATGTTGAACGTTGCTTAGGTTTACTGTATATTATAATACAGCGTTAGACCCTGCCTATGGCTCTGTGTTAGGTGGGGTGCTCTGGTACCAAACAATATTTTCTGGTGCTTTACAACTTGCCTGAAGAAGGGGCCTGAGTTGCCTCAAAAGCTTGCATATTGTAATCTTTTTAGTTAGTCAATAAAAGGTGTCATTTTGCTTGACTTTTCTCTGGTGCTTTAGAGGAATAGAAACTTCAGATGGAATGAGTGACACCTTCATTTTTTATTCCAAAATTACATCTTTCTCCCTTTGACCTATAAAGCGATGAATGTGTCAATCCTTTGTGAGCATTTAGGTTGAAGGGCAGATTTCTTCAGATAGAATGAGTTTTTATTAAGTCCCCAATGTTTTTGCAATAGGCAGTGTCACTGCACATTAACTGGCTAGCAGCACTTTTTAAAATGGTAATTAGTAAATGATGTCTGAAAGCACTCGGGGATTTCATGGTTGCGCTTTTTGCTGCTCTCTACTTCATCTGTCTCAGTGTTTCTGCTGGCCTGTCATTAGTTGTCTACAAATTCTTGTGTCAGTTGGGAGATTTGCCATGTGTTTTAGAGGAATATTATCCAATCATGCATACAGTATGCAAATCTGACAGGTGGAAAGGCAGCAAAAAAGTATAACCAATCCAAGCAAATATACACTGCCAAGTTTGCTTTTGCTGTGTAAACTTTCAGATTGCTAAAGCACTCGTCGTGGGTTGTGCAGTAACACAATGTGCCACTATGACAGATAAATATTATAAAAAAAGGAGTGTCCTTGAATAGATACAATATGTGAAAGTTGAGTTTTCTTGGTGTTTCTGTATTAAGGGTCAGTGAAGCACAGCTCCACCACATGCTATGCAAAATGAGTAACAGGTTTTCCCTCAGTTATGCTTAACTATAAAAATATTGCTTCTTTAAGTATGTGAAATTGTCATTGTACTTGGTGCTGCAAGCCTGTTTCAGTGCTGAGGGGCTGAAACAATTTGTTTTGCAGTCTTGCAATTTATGTGTGTTTGAACAACCTGAACTTTCTTGATTAGCATTGGTGCTTGAAGGTTATGACCCATATAAAAATCAGGGCCGCTTATCATTTTTTAATCATGCATTTGTACTTCTCGTTCATCTTTACCCAGTTGAGACCATGCAGTGCACACCAGCAAAGTGATCTAAAATGTCCAGTATCATGTTTTGCCTTAAAGATAACCACAGTAATCTATAAAAAGAAAAACAGATCAATATCAGGAGAGCATTGCTCACAAAACATTATGCTCCATCTTTATTTTCATCCACCACTGAGGACGAACATACTAAATTTAGTTGACCGAATCAGCTGTTTAACTAAGTGATTTTGTAATCCATTTAGTTACTTGATTATGTTTAACTCCTTTGTAAGTCACTTTGGATAAAAGCATCCCTCATGCAAACAACCATTAAGCAAACATAAGTTTGAAAAAGCCACTAAATATTTAGCTTAACAAATGGGCTTGATGGACTGAATGATTTCCTTTTGTGTGTCAAATTTCTTATATTCTAAGGAAGCCTACATGTGGCCCTTCCACTTTGTAGAGAAGAAGCTGGAAGTATGGTACTCCTGTTTTCAAGAAAGTGCAATATCCTGGTGGTTAAGGAACAGATATAAATACAGAAAATATTTTTTTATAAACTTTGCTGGCCTTATGCTCACCAGCAAATATTTGGTAGATAGTGCAGATACCAGACGTGTAGTCACAGAGTATGTGTACCTTTGGTACTGTGTCTCTTCGGAGAATCTTTGGTTATTGCTGCTTTGACTTTGTGTTCATGGAGTCCCAAATGAGGCACATTACCTATATTGTGAGGGAGTTTCAGTTACGGCACTACGGCCACGATCCCCAAGGGTGATCTGGCTCGAAGAATCCACATTGTTGACGACCCGAGCAGCTGGACCAGGGCAAAGGGATGTCCACGTAACACTTGGCTATGGCAGATATATGGTCATTTCCTGAGGGTGGGACTGGATCATGTATCTGCCTAGGGGGTTGCCAAACAGGATCCTGAGCTGTTTTGTCATGTGGTGGGTGTAGCAATGTGCTGTACCAGTGCATGGTCCCCATCCTAACCTGACCTGCTCTGTAGGCTGAGCCATTCTTGTGCCAACCTGCTGCAATCTGCAAGCCTTCCAAGCTATTGTGTCTTATCCTGTATCACCTCAAAGCCATGTCAATTCAAAACTTGAGGTGTTGTTGTTTCAGTTTAGGCAGTTCATAATCAATGGATTTTCCTAACAGTGGGTGGTTGTGAGGCTTTCAGATTACTTGACATTTAAATCTTTATGACTATATTTTGCCATATGGCAATGTCAGAGGGTATCTCAATAATCTGCTGGCAACAGAACAGGCAATATCATCAAATTGTTTTACTAGCCATTATCATAAAAAGGACATATTATTATTAGTAGTTAGGTCAGTTAATGTTTATGTTAGTGAAGTCTGTGTGTACTGCAAGCCCTCACCAGAACTTTCATGCAAAAAATGCTCCTGGATTATTATTAGCACAAGAAGGAGTCAAATGCCCTTTATGTCCTATTAATACTTATGCCTCATCTCCAGATTTCCAGTTATAATATTATAGAATAATTTCCAGTTACACTATATTCCACATACAATTTTTATTTACTTAATTGTTGATCCATTTATCCATGGTGACTTACAACATTTCAGATTCAATTAGTTATTTTTTTTTTTTTTTTTGCTTTTCCAGTTGGAGCACAGGCAGGTGAAGTGACTTCCACGTGATCACACCGTGTCAATAGTAGGATTTGAATCTACAACCTCAGGCTTTGAAGTCCAAATTCCAAAGCTTTCATCACTATGCAACACTGTGTAATAACATGGAACAGGCTTCCTTTCAGCTGTCTGAAGAGAGCCCGAGTGACTCTGTCCTTTACATACTCCCTTAGAAATAGTGAGCAAGCATCCCCCTGCACATATTAGAGACATAAGAGGAGAGTTTTAAAAGGAAGATTATAAAGAAAGGTAAGGTACATTAGAATACTGAGAACAATTCAGTTACGCTGGAGTTCTTGGATTAAACCTGTAGTGCTCTGTAGCTGGCTAGCTGGCCTGTACACTTGTAATGTGAGTGCTGTGCAGAGTACAGGCAGAACCTCTGTGTTTTTCCCAGTTCATTCTGGGGTTCATCAGGGGTGTGTTTTTGCTCCTACTTTGTTCAATGCTTGCATGGACTAGGTGTTAGGCAGGGTCTTGGGGTCCAGTGGCTGTGGGGCATCTGTTGGTGAAAACAGATTCACTGATTTTGACTTTACTGACAATGCTGTGATTTTGCAGAGTCAATGGAAGCTCTGATTGGGGCTCTCAAGAGATTGTGCAAGGAGTCTGAGTGTCAGTGCTTGTGAGTTTCCTGGATAAAAACCAAAATTCAGGCCCTTAATGACCTCTTGGGCACAGCCATCAGCAGTGTGTCTGTTTGCGGAGAGAATGTCGACTGTGTTGAGAGATTTACTTACTTCAGCAGCGACATTCATGTCTCTGGTGACTCTTCCTATGAAATCAGTAGACCAATGCTTAGGACTTCTTGAAGTCGCTGGAAAGGGGTGTGTGGCGCTCCTGATATTTTTGCAAATAGACAAATGTCCAAGTCCTTAGAGTCCTGGTGCTTCCTGTTTTGCTATGTGGTTGCGAGACATGGACATTATCCAGTGACCTGAGACAAAGACCGGGTTCCTATGGTACTGTGTCTCTTCGGAGAATCTTTGGTTATTGCTGCTTTGACTTTGTGTTGAGTGAGCAGTTGCTCATGGAGTCCTGAATGAGGCACATTACCTATATTGTGAGGGAGTAATACGGCAGTACGGCCATGTGGAATGTTTCCCCGAGGGTGATCTGGCTCAAAGAATCCTCATTGTTGAGGACCCGAGTGGCTGGACCAGGCCAAAGGGACATCCACGTAACACCTGGCTGCAGCAGATAGAGGATCATTTCCGGAGGGTGGGACTGGACTGCATGTCTTCCTAGGGAGTTGCCAACCAGGATTCTGAGCTTTTTTATCGTGTGGTGGGTGTAGCAATGTGCTGTACCAGTGCTTGCTCCCCAACCAGGACCTGACCTTCTCTGTCGGCTGAGCCACTACTACTTGGATCTGTAGTTAGATAATTTAGGGAATTAATCTAAGACTGTAAGATGTTTGACAAATTAGAGGCAATTATTCACTTCATCTAACTTACTAGGGTAGGCATTAATGAAGCTGTCCCCATATCCCATCCAGACACTTTTCAGTAGCTTTCAAGGGTATGAATACTTCATTTAGCATCATATAGGACATTGATTTAAACTGTCTGGCTCCCAGACGTTGTGTTTTCTAGAGACAGAATGAAGTATAACTGCTTATTGAATGTGACAAACGGTGTGGCTGTTACAGTAGAGTGCACTCACCCTTCCCCCAAGCTAAAAGCATGAAGAAGTCCACTTCATTTCATGAAAGGTATATTTTATGCTGTGAAACATTTGGCAACTGATCTGCACAGAGCATGGGGGAGGAACTGACTGTACAAAGCCCAGCATCCACGCTTTTAACTGATCTCCACCTCCACTAGCAATTACACAAATTCTTTTGAATTTACTGAATGAGCTACAGTGCCTCAGCTGTTTTATAGACATGTAATTTGTATGTTATCCAGAGAAATGTGAAGGCCACATTGAAACAAGCTCCAGGATCTAAAGTCAACATTACACTGGCTACTTTAAAAATGGAAATTAAATAAAATTACCTGCTTCTTAGTTTGCAACATACAGTAATGCATTTAAGTAGTATGAAGAAGAATCTGTGTGCACGATTGAGTCCTGATTGGAAATCTTTAGTGGTTTGGCTGCTGCCAGTGCTGCTAGGTTAGGCTCCACAAACCTGAATTGGATCATGTGGACTTGAGCATGGATGGTGGAAATAACTTTTACTCAAATCAGAATGACACTAAGGAGGCCAAAGTGTATGCCTCCTGTTACTCAGGCATTTGTCTTTCCTTCCAACTTCATACTCAACTAGACTGTCCCTGTAAGGAATGTTTGAACATCATTTCCTTGTAACTGGAAGTCATGATTCAGAGTGACAGACTCAGGCCCCTTGAAAATTGAGTTAACCTTAAATACCAAGTTTCCGATGCAGCATCCATTGTGCCCACTCTGTAAGAGGAACAATATGTTTTAAAGTACTTCTAACTAGAACAATGTGCCCTTTAGGACATCTATAGTTTTACTTTAATGGTATTACCTTTTTAGTAGAGAGTCAGCCAACACTGGGAATAGCTGGAATGCTGGTTGTTTTAATAAAATATAATTAAATTAGATTAAATAAACTTTATTAATCCTAAGAGGAAATGCAAATACATACAGCAGCAGAAACATAAAAAACAAGAATGTGGACTCACAGGACAGATAATATAGCCAAACAATCAAACAATTAGTCGATAAATAAATAAATAAAAATAAACTTTATGAGAGCATCAGATGGAGACACTGAATTGCCTGATAGCAGTGGGCAGAAAAAAAAACCTGCAGTGGCCCTTCTTAGCACACAGTGGTGTAATGAGCCTGTGGCTAAAAGTGCTCCAAGAGAGCACCTCCTGGACAGGATTGTGGGGACTTTTTTCAATTTTTCCATCATCCTCTTTTCCACAACAGCTTCCAGTGTGTTCAGGGTTCACCCTGTGATAGAGCAGCCTTTCCTGATAGGTTTGTTCAGGTATTTTGTTTCATTTGAGTTCGGGTTGCCTCCCCAGGAAACTGCAGCATAAAACACCACAATGTCTACTATGGACTGGTAGAGCATTTCCAGCAGCTTGCTGTACACATCAAAAGACCTGAGTCACCTTATCAAGTACCGTCAGCTCAGGCCCTTCTTGTACAGAGCCACTGTGTTGTCAGACCAGTCCAGTATGTTGTTTATGTGAATGCCCAGGTACCTGTAGATCTGCATCACTTCCATGTTCTCCCCTTGAATGGTAACTGGTCTCAGAGGCTCCTTGGCACGTCAGAAGTCCACCACAGGCTGTTAGGTCTTCCTGATGTTGACTTGTTGTATTGTGCTTGAAGTCTGTTGTGTAGAAGGTAAACAGGAATGGAGAAAGGACAGTCCCCTGTGGTGCTCCAGTTTTACTTACCACCATTTTGGACACACAGTCCCTCAGCCTCACAGACTGCTGTCTTTTGGTCAGGTAGTCCTTGATCCAGGAGATTGTGGGAGCATTAAGATTAAAAGCCTTGCGCTTTTTCCCCAGTCAATGAAGAAAAAGCACTGTAAAAGTCACTGACTATGGTATCAGCCAAGGTTATTATAGTTATTATAGTTAATGAAAACTAAAATCAAAACTGAAACTATTAATAAAAAACGTGTTTTGTTATACTTGTACCTTTTGTGAAAATGTTTATTTGATATTTGGACTTCAGCCGTCACACATTATACACTTCATGTCAACATTTTGTCATTAGTACTATAACATGAAAATGTTTCTGTTTTAAATATGTGTTCTACATTTCTTGCCTCACATTTCCTGTCGTCCTACATTTACACAGATTGTTGTAGACGTGGAATGCATGTTTTCCAAATAAAAATATATCATTTATCTTATACAATTCAAGGCACCTCACATCCAGATAGATAGACTTCAGCCGGGTGAACTTTTTGCCTGAATTGAGCTCCAGTGGTGAGGGGGATATGATAGCAGGCTGTTGCTGCTTGTGCTGATCGACACATTTACAAAACAAAAACGTTGATGAAGAGGTGCAAAGGAATTTAAGGTGGCTTGGCATTACAACTTTTTTCGCAGGCTTCAGGGATTCTAGTGTTAAAGTATTGGTTTAATTCTCTACCAAGACCGGAGATGATGCTGTGTAATAACAGTCTATCTTTTCCTCCCTCTGCAGAAATTAAGATTGATCGTTTTCCATCTCTGATGTCACTCCCGGGGTCTGTCCACCTAGATCCACCTCTTCCTCCTAGAATACCTGATAACTGGAAGAGCGGCCAACTTGGGCAGTCAACCTGAACAGATGAAAGTCTGTGGAAGACTCATTTTGTGTTTCACACACTTTTTTTGTTATCTTTTTCAAGGTTGGCCACAAGATTCCCCAGAACACTTACGTTGTCTGTCTTCCCATTCAGTGGTGTGGTCAGCAGGATTTCTGGTCATCTCTTTGGCAGAAACCTGCATTTAAAAAAATTTCTTGTGGCCAAAAACACCTCAGACCAACAGTACACAAAATGACTCACAGTGACTGTTTTTTCTAATAATAATGGGAAAGAAAATGTCCAGAAGGAATTGGGAGCTTGAATTAATGAAATAAGAAAAAAAAAATTCCTCATCAGAAAATCCATAAACAACCCATGGGATCAGATGGACCACTTTGGTGGGGGTGTGGTGCTAAATAGTTTGGATGATGCTTACAACGATGGATAAATGAGGCATGTAGAGAGCTGGGACTGAAAGAATGAGATATTTAATAGCAGAGCAGGGAGTGAAAGAAAGACATATTAAATATCCTCACAGACCTAACCCCAAGAATGGAAAAGCTGTGCCTTGTTTCTTCTTTACTCCTAGGCAAGATGGCCATGATGTGCTGGGGGAGTAGATTGGCAGTGATGTTACTGGATACCCATTGGTTGAACCTACTCACATGGGAAGTCACAACACATTCGGGGTGAACCAATATGGCCACCAAAGCCTGAAGTGTGTTAGAAATATAACATCTCATTAAAGAAAGAAACATCCTCTAACACAAGAGTTCCCAAACTTTTTTCGGCCACAGACCCCTTTACCAAAAACTTTTAAAACTGTCGACCCCCGAGTCATTTACTTTACTTACTCAAAATTAATAAATTTGTACAGTACTCGATATTAAATATTTCACTAGATATCAAACTTTTCATTTTAATCACTTGTAATTAATGATTGAAACTTTTTCGTATATGAGGCACATTGGTAAATGTTTATTTGATAATGACGGGACAAATCCTAGCTTCAAATGGTCCAAGCTGCACTGTCTGCATTTCTTTTTTGGTTCAGTCATATTATTATCTGAAGAAATAAAAACTTTTATTAACAAACAATTTTGACAACCCCTGTGGTAAAAAAAAAACAATGAAGTATGTACTTACTTGAAAAAGAAGATTCTTGTTCAAACTCGAATAAATAAACTGTGTCCTCTGATTGTCTTTCTCATAGTACTGCTCCTCAATAAATAATTATTTTCAAAGTTCAAATCACAAATAAGTACATGTCACATCAAATGAACCAATTTATAGTATTTTATGAAAGCATGACCGTACAAGACTGATAGATTCTGCTAATATCGAATATCGTCTCGTCCCACCGCAAGCAAGTGCAGACATGCAATGTTTTTTCATGTCCGGACTTGCTTAGATACGTTCGAAAAGACAATGCACAGACATTTTTTTATGCATTCTTATGTGTGACTCTTTTAATAACACATTTTACCTTTTCGTTAGCAAGTTTGGTATGTAATGTGTTTTTATCAAAAAAGGGTTTTTTTGAATTATTTTAGTTCTTAATTAGGTACCTACCTAAATTTGGAATCATAGATATTTTGAAGTAACAAACAAACAGCAGTTGTAAGGGGGTCTATTTTTGCTGTTGTTGACCACCAAATTTTTTTATTGAAACTATCGACCCATAGAAAGTTCAAATTGACCCCAGGGGGTCGATATCGACCACTTTGGGAACTCTTGCTCTAACAGAACAAATCAGTAATCAGGTAAGAGAAAAGCTGTTCACTGTATCTTCTAATTACTCCTTGGCATTGCCTTAGAGCAGGGGTGCCCAATTCGTCGATCGTAATCAACCAGTAGATCAGAAAGGGAGTGCAGGTAGATCACGTTGCATTAAAAAAAATATATATTTTTAAATGTTAGTCTATCATATATCCTCCCTAAGGCATTTGCCACTTGATTGACGCACAGGGCGGTCAGTCTGAGATCTGTTTTCTTCTAACACACTGGCTACTGCAAAATTCCAGCTATCTAAGTGATCTAGTTAGCCTTCCAATTTATATCGACTAAAAAAGGCATTGAAAAAAATTTGTTGGTTATGGGCTGGATGTGGAATTAGAAGAGGATTTTTTTCTCTCACAATGTCACAATTAAAGTGCGTTTGTCTGATCTGTCAATCTATCATTGCCATTCCAAAGAAGGAAAATGTGGAAAGGCACTTTCGAACTGTTCATAAAAACTACAAAACCGACTTCCTTCCAAAAAGCGATCTAAGAAAGAGAAAGGAGAGGGAACTAAAATCACAGTTAATTGGACAGCCATCATTTTTCATTCAGCTGAATTCAAAAGCAAAAGCAGACACACCAAAGCATCGTTCTGAGTGAGTCACTCGATCATTAAGCAAAAGAAGTCCTTCCAAGATGGAGAGATGATAAAAGGTGCCTTTGTTGAGGCAGATGGCTAGGGAGAAATTCCTGCTGAGATTTCAAGACCCCTAGCCAGAGAAAAAGGAGTTTCTCCTTGTCATTAAACATGCAGAATACAAGCAACTTAATAACGATCAATGGTCCGGTCTGACCAACATGTTGAATGAGCTTAATTTACAGCTGCAAGGAAAAGAGAAAACCATGGTCAATATGATTAGCTCAGTTAATGCTGTCAAACAAAAAATGCAACATCTGTCCTCAAAGCTGCAGCACCTTGATTTGGGGAACATCCAAAACCTCGGGTCAGAGCTGGAGATGCAATGGAAGGCTTGTGCGCAACTTGACAGCATACGCTACACAGAGCAGATTGAAAATTGTCTGTCAGACTTTATCTAATGGAAAAAAGTAACGATTCGAGTGTTGCCCAATGTAGCGGAGTAAGAGTAGCGTTTCTTCTTCACAAATGTACTGAAGTAAAAGTAAAAAGTATGGTGCAGTAAAACTACTCTTAGAAATAAAATATTTTTAAAAAGTTACTCAAGTAAATGTAATGGAGTAAATGTAACTCGTTACTACTCACCTCTGATACTCAGTATATATATATATATATATTGTGACAGATAGGGGGCGCTATCGCTCCCTTGAACACTTGTTCAATACGCCATACACCAGACAAAAGTCCAAAAGTAGACTATTTTTATTCTGCACAGTGCACAAAGCACCCTCTCCTCCACAATACTCATTAAACACAATACAAATATTCAATAAACTATTCCTCCACTCCCAGACACATTGCCACCCTTCCACCCAGCTCAGCTGACCCAGAAGTGTTCCAATCCCCAGTCCATGTGATCTCCTATCACTTCCGGGTCAGATTAAAAGTCCTTTTCTGCAACCCGGAAGCATGCCATTCCTATTGTCCATGTGACTCAGACGTACTTCCGGGACGTAAGGCAAATAACCATTGTTCCTCTCTGCAGTGTCTCCTAGTGGCCCCCATGGTATCCAGCAGGGCTGTGTATAAAAACTCCAATGTCCAGGATGCCCTGCTGGACTTCGGGGCACCACCATACTGCAGGGAGGGCTCCACCTGGCGGCTTGGGGGTATTGGCCAGGATGAACGGTCGGCCACACATCACAATATATATACAGTATATATATATATATATATATATATATATATATATATATATATATATATATATATATATAGCATTTTTAATGTAAGTAGGTCATTTTCACCTGGTCATCTTTAAAGTTGCTCGCAAGCCGAAAAAGTTTGGGCACCCCTGCCTTAGAGGGAGCATTCTTCAAAAGCAATCTGTTACAGCATGGTTAGAAAAACAAAGAATAGAGGTTCATTTTATAAACCACTCAATTTATGACTGCAAAGGTTTCTGACATTTATTATCCCTTTATGCTATTTCTTTAAGATGAAAGCTATGTTACCCTAAAATTATTCTTCCACAGGAGCTACACCTGGTAGGACATGGCATTGAAGGAAGTACTTTAAAATCCCAGTTGGTGAATGGAAACATTTCTTCCACTAAAGAAAATAAAAAAGCTGGGAAACATGTCAGGTGTTTGGCCAATTATTAATGTCACCGAACTAGACTGGTCCTCTTGAGGTCCATCTGGACTACATTTCCCATACTGCACCTGAAGTTATGAATGGGTATGCACAGAAGAAATGCAAGCCTGTTGATGTGGAGAAAAACTGAGAAAATGTCTGAAGTTTCCCTAGACCAAGGAGGGTACAGCCCAAGCAGTGAATCAACTCTGAGGACTTGGAAATGTTACTAACACCACTGTGTACATAATTAAAGGTATTGATCTCCCTTATCTTAACAATATCAGGGACAGAAGATACCACAAAAGCTCCAGTGAAACCAATAGAAAAATATTTGCAAAGTCTTGGACAGGTGCCCAGTTACAATGGAAAATTCATCTGTTCAGGTGATTAAATTCTGTTTCGTAAAGCATAAAGAAATATAGTGTGAGGAGGTCCAGGAAGAAGGGAACCAAATAGCCCTTGTTTCAACAGTTGTGTCTGGTACTGTATATTGGAAATTTACCCCTGTCTTATCCTCAAATCATAGAGGCTGTTTCTTAGACCACTAAGATCAGAAAGGGCATAGGAAAAAGGGACATATTTGCAGGGAACCGAGTTGTGCTCTCTCTGATAAGGTTGATGGATGTGAATCTAAAACATCCTCGTACAGTAATAAAGGCCACAGAGAAACTAAAAGAAGCATATTAACCCAATAGAGCAATGTTCCCTAACCTTTTTGACACCAAGGACCACTTTACTAGAAGCCAATTTTAGAAGCCATCGTTATGGGGTGGGGTGAGGATTTTTAGGGGCGGGTTCGTAGGGCAGTTTTATACACAATTTACCTTACATTTTTATTATTATTAAGTTATAATATCATAATACAAATTATACAGCTTACCATAATGCAGAATCAGGGGGAACCCTGAACTTGTTTTCCTGTAACCAGACGATCCAATCTGGGGACGATGGAAGACAGTGACACGCGAAGTCTGCTGCTTATGTTCAGTCTACTCCGTAATCTATCTATCGATCTATCTAATCTTGTTTTGGTTGGTGTCACTGCAGAAAACACTGCCTCACAAAGATATGATGTTGGAAATGGAAGCAGCTTCAATAGTTTTTTTTTGCGTTATTTTAATCTTCTCCTGTCTACAAGTTATGATGAAGAGAATTTTTCTCAGCATTTCCTTGCCATAATACACTTTCAGCGTACGAATGATGCCCAAACCCAATGGCTGAAGCACTGCTGTGCAATTGGGTGGGAGGAATTCAACGCAAACATTATCTAAATGCAGAAGTATGTTGTGGGCAGCACATTTATCAATCAGAAGCTGAATAATCATCTTCTTCATCATCATATTGTGAGGTTTCTGAGCTCTTTTGGGATCCCCCCCACCCAACGGGAACATCACACTGAAGTGCACCCCGAAGCACGATTGCAGTGTCTGTGTAAGATTGTCTGTTGCCGGGGCAGGGCAATAGCAGGCGCACAGCGTGTTGTCCGGTTGACAGAGGTCCCAAGAGAGTTTAAAAACCGCACATTTTCTTGAATGAGTGCCGCATTAATAGGAATGTTTCTTGAACGAGCATCACTGAACCACATAAAAACGTTTTTTTCGGCGTCTTCAAATGCAGCAGTTCACATACGTTTGCAACCCGAAATTTTTCTTCTTTTTTGCATATAACAAAGACATATGCATTGCATTTGTCATTCCAACAGATTACACATCACAAACATTAACACTGTTATCGTTTTCTCATGTCTGCCATTTCTATTGAAGGGTGACAATGAGTTAAATTCCAATGGATGTTTTTCAAATGTTAATGAGTGATAAGCAAAAGGTATTACTGAAAACAAAAACAGCAAAAAAAACAGTACGAGGAAAGTTTGAAGAAAGAACATTTTTTTACAGTGTTTCTGTTTTGGGGATCGTTGTGCAGATGTCCACAACTGAGCTGTGACCGCAGAACTAACTGCTCTGTGGATGATTCATTCAAGCATTTCAAGGTCACTTCGTTGTAATGAAAGTATCTGCTGCTGAATGTACTTCGTCGTATCGAGATTTCTGTGGACTCGTGTCATATGGGGAAACTGTCAGAAACATAAAAATATTTTGTTGTAGCCTAATACTCTCTCACCACGGTCTCTCTCCTCTTTCTGCGCCGCTGCAAAGCCCCGCCTGCCTAGCGTTCTTAAAAGTGTCCTCAGTGAAGGGGGCAGCGGACCAAAGGTTGGGGACCCCTGCAATATAGGGTCCCAAACTTTCCAAAGGCTACAAAATACAATGGGAAGTCTGCACAAAAAAAAGACTCACCCAACAAGGAGAATACATCTAAATGGATAATCCCATTGAGGCCATGTGCTTGTATGACTCCACCTGCTCTGGCTATGTCAGCTTGCGGCAAGCAGGAGGAAGAAGGAGAAACCCTTCTAAAAACTGTTAAAGCACCAGAAGGGGAGGGCTTTGTCAAGTTCCCTTTCTGCTTCAAAAGAAGAACTAAAAGGTGCACTGAACCCCGAGGATTATGTTTTGAGTGTCAGTAATTGGGGTACTTCTGCAGGCACTGTCCCCAGCAGTGGCAGACAAGGGTTCAGGCTCGACACACACAGCCTTCACAAACAGAACACCATAACAAGTATCAGCAACCTTGTTCGACAATTAATTGTGACTTTTGTCTTACAGGAGAAGAGTGTGTAGATAGTTCAAGAAATCTCCTCCTGTGACTCAGACTGAAACCTTTGCAAGACTGTTCGCTGGTCCCTACAAAGCTCAGGTGAAGGATAGGTACTGTAAAGGACAACACGTATCCCAGCCGGGAGAGGTCCCATTCCCTTCACCGGCTGGGAGCTGTATTCTCCCCTGATCCACTAGATGGAAGCATCACTGGGCTTTGGTACCCATTCAGATACCCACAGGGAATCCTGGGAACTTTAGTGCAGTAGGTCAGACCTACTGGAGACGGTGGGTACTGCCAGATGGCTCTGTAGGGAGTTATGGTATGCCAAGATAACAGGAGCCGTTCAACCTCATCCCGGCAAGTTGGAGTCGGGTGCAGAGGAGAGATAAAGCTCTCCTGGGAGGTACAGAGGAGAAGGCAGAGAACAAAAGAGAGACAAGAATTGTGTTTGGTTTATGCCACTTTTGAATCCTTTGTGAAAAGTTTTTTCGTTAATAAACCTTTTATTTATGCTGGGACTTGTGTCTTTGAGGTTGTATCTGAGATTTGGGGTTCTGCAACAACTCCTGGCGGACACATACTCCATTAAATTATTTATGATCACTGCTTAATTATGTTTGATTTGGTTTTGCCTTTACCAATAAACTCACAGATTAAAGTAAGAATAATATGATGTTTAGATTGTAACTCTACATCAATGTTTGTGGATATTTTGAGAAAGTGAAGCATTATTTTGGAAAACACTTTATATCAGCTAACATCAAATTATAATGTGGCTTTGAAAGAGGCATTGGATACAGTAGCACCCATTAAAACAAAAATTGTATTAAACCACATTGAAACTTACGCTGGTTCAATGAGAGCACTCAAGCTTTTAAATTAGAGTGTTGAAAACTGGACCATAAATGGAGAGCAACAAAACTACAGGTGTTCTGAATTGCGTGGAAAGAGAGTGCTAAAAAGTATAGAAAAGCCCGCTTGGACCACTGTCCTAGATTAACAAATAACAACAGTAATAATCCTAATGAACTGTTTCCAACAGTGGCTACTCTAACAAATGGAAATTCTGAACTACAGTGCAAAGTGTTAATAGACATCAAGAGTGCAGAACTTCTTTAATGAGAAAATTGACAATATAAGATCCTAGACTTCAGTGCCACATTGAAAACTTAATTCGAGATTGGCAAATCCTGTCTCACCTTGCATGCACCAGCTTAGTAACTTTTTTCCTGTATCAGAACAGCAAGTTTTAACTTTAATTTCTAAAATGAAACCTACTACCTGTTCCTTAGACAAAATCTCAGCAAAGGTAGTAAAAATCATAATTAATATTTTAGATGCACACATTCTTAGCATTATTAACAGTTGTGGACCACCATGGGTGCACCGCCGCCAAACCTGACACAGACAGACGTGGGTCACAAGCTCAAGGCACATGTTTTTATTTTTCTTTCTTTTCCCTGTGGGAAATGCCTTCCCCTGTTTACCACGGTACAGCACAGTCCACAGCACAATGGAATAATCTTGTTTCTCTCTCCTCCACTCCTCTTTGTCTACCTCCTCCCGACTCTGGCTCCCAGAGTAGTGGCTGCTGGCTCCTTTTATAAGGCACTGGAAATGCTCCCAGGTACTCATTGACACAGTTCCGGCAGCACTTCCAGATGTGGCGGAAGTGCTGTAATTGAGGGCTCATCAGCTCTCCAGGTGCCCCAAAGCGGTGGCTACTGGACCCAGAAGGGTAGAGCTCCCATGCTGCAAACCCATGGCACTGCCCTCAAGCACTCCTGGGGAGTTAATGTTCTGGATAGGCTCTTTTCCCCCTGGACATACATTAAAGGGGTGTCCCCGCCGGACAAGGAACCTGGCCGTCCGCCACTCAGTTCATTACTGGATGGTGCAGTTCCTGGTAGACTAAAAGTGTCAGTTATTAGACCATTACTTTAAAAGTCAGACCTAGACCCATATTCACTTAACAATTATAGACCCATTTCTCATTTACCTATTTCTCTAAAATACTTGAAAAAGTAGTTTCCACTCAGCTTTATTCTCACCTTACACAACACAAATTATTTAATAAATTCCAGTTTGGTTTCTGCACTGGTCATAATACATAATACACTTGTTGTAAATGGTATTCTGAAATTCTCTGATAAAAAAATTCAACAGTAATTATGTTGTTAGATTTAAGTGTAGCATTTGACCATTCTATACTATTTTACTACACAGGCTGGAAAATTATGTTGACCTCACAAATCTGGTTTAGTTGTTTTTAATCAAATCGTTACCTGTACCTACAGATAGTACTCCATCATTATACTTAGAAGTTCAATATGGTGTCTCACTAGGATCAGAACTGAGACATTTACTGTTTTCACCTTACATGCTTCCATTAGAAACTATCATTTGAAAACATAACATTATGTTTCACTCATATGCCAATGACATCCAGTTACGTATATCTTTCTTAAAAACAAGTGACATTTCTTTGATGCTGTCCTTAATTAGTTGTGTTAGTGAGTTAAAGTAATGGACGGATGAGAACTAGTTTTTGAATACAGAAATGTTCACTATCGGAGGAAGTAATGCTGATCGCAACAATATTCTTTCATTATTTAACTCTGTTGGACTCACCATCAGTTTTACTGAATCAACATTCAATCTAGGCGTTATCTATGACACTAGTATGTCATTTAAATCATACATTACAAAACTATCCAAAACACGTAAAAAAATTAAGACATTTTCTAAATATGCAGGATACAGAAGAAATTAATTCATGCGTTTGTTTTGAGTAGAACTGACTAATATTCACTGGCTGTTCAATTTGTTGTTTATACACTTTCAGTTCATTCAAAATGGAACTGCAAGAATTATTACAAGAAACAGAATGTATGAATACATAACTCCAGTTCTTAATCCCTTACACTGGCTCCCAGTTAAGTTTAGGGCAGATTTCAAAATCCTCCTTTTAGCATATTAAGCCTTAAAGGGCCAAAGCCTTGCTTGCTATCTGCACTTCACATTGCTTACAAACTAGAGCACACATTAAGATCTCAAAATGCCAGTCTGCTTATGATTCCAAGGATTAATAAAATACCACATTTAGGTTTAGTTACAGGGGCACTAAGGTGTGGAATGATCTGCCAGATACCATAAGATGTGCCCTTTCACTCCTAGATTTTAAATCCATGCCAAAGACTCACTATTTCAGTTTACCTGACGAGAGCTGCTGATTAGCTGTCTATACTAAATCTCTGTCTGTTAGTCATCTGTGGAAAAATATAAGTGATACATTATTTATAAACCATTACTAACTCCGCTGTATTCTTTTTTTTCATCTTGGGATCCTGATCTGGCAATTTGTGCTACTGCTCTGCAGTCAAGTTGTTCTCCTGCCTTTGAAAAATTCATCTCAGGTAAAGGAGCATTAAAATCCTCAGATAGGAGGATCCTTTCAACACACAGGATGACCCAGCACTGACTCTGCTGTAGAATGCCCAGGAAAAGGTAGGCAGCTAAGTGACCAAGGTCTCTGGGACTCTTGACTATGTCTATCTTTGTCATTGAATCTCTTCCACTGTCAACTGGCCATATGTCATCAGTTAATAAATGGCCAGATATTGCTGATTTCCGTTTGCGTTTATCAGTTTCTACTTTATTTTAATAATTCTGTATCTATAGTACATATCTGCGGTGGGTTGGCACCCTGCCCGGGATTGGTTCCTGCCTTGTTCCCTGTGTTGGCTGGGATTAGCTCCAGCAGACCCCCGTGACCCTGTGTTCAGATTCAGCGGGTTGGAAAATGGATGGATGGATGGATGGATGGATGGATAGTACATATGTGCTAGTTCTGTATTTGAGGACAATCTGCTGTTGCATTTTGCCTTGGGAGCTGCCGCAGCATTCTGTGCCCGCACTTGTTGAGTGCTATGTAAGAACAGATTATATTGTACTATTGTAATCTATTTCTATGGTGGCAATGATAGATTTACCATCTAGCCCTGAGAAGGGTGGACTACTATTCTGTTTAATGTGTTGTATTTAGACAGTTTTTTGAAACCCTTTGCACACCCAACCTACCTGGAAGGGGGTCTGTCTTTGAATGGCCCTTCTTAAGATGTCTTCCATTTTTTTCTCTAAGGGTTTTTTTGAGAGTTTTATTTTTTTTGTCTTCTTAGAAAGTCAGGGCTGGGGGATTTTAATTATACAGGTCCTTTTAAATCTATGAAGAGATTCTTTATGTGATTTTGGGCTACACAAAATAAAAGCTTTTGTTGTTGATGTTTTTATTCTCTGGGGGAAATGACATATTACTATGGAAGTCACAATTCTACATCTTTAATTGTGCCTTCTCAGCATGTTGCCCTTCGAGAGTACCCAGCACACAAAAATGTTATACCACCCTCTGCCCAACATTTCACACTGGCACAGTGGCATGGTGTGTTACATTGCTATGTCAGTGAGCATTTCCCTTTTGATTGTGAGGCCATGTGCCCTTGTTCTGTACCAGTATGTCCTGCCAGCAGTCCACAGTAATACATCTCCTCATATTTTGTAGAAGGCATAATGTGACATACTGTGATGACTGCGATGTTTTCAATGTTTTTTTTAAATCCATTACTACTACTTAATATTATTGCTTGAAATTGACCTTGAACCTATATAAAATGCATGTCACATCTACTTGAAAGCTCCTAAAAATATCAGGACTTATTTATGTATTATTTATTTACAAAAGAGAAGGACACACCAAATGGTATTGCATTGTTGTTATTCCTTCTTCACTTATTGTACACTTGTGCAATCTATTACTGTTTAAATAAAATGAAATATTACCTCCTGTTAACTAAATCAATCTGATCATATGACTTTTTTTATTTAATCATTTTTTTTTCTAACAGGTTACTTGAGGAAAGATAAGGAATCATGTGTTAAAAGTAATCAAACAGTTTTAAAAGATTACTCTTTAATGTAGCACTGTCACATACTCATAGGCTTAATGTGACCTTGTTAAATACTTCTGTGGACGTTCATATTGGGTCATAAAAAAGGATCTCCTAAAAAACAACCCTCCAGTAAAGATCTTAAATAAATAGGAAATGCAAGGGTAAATAAATTATATAGGAAACAAAAGAAAAATATTGTCGATGGTCACAAGGCATGATAACAAAAAATATTGTAAAGAAGTCAATTAAATCACTTCCGGTTCACCATGTGCAATAACTAAAAATAATTTAGATTGTTTTCTAGAAAACAAGCCAAGTCAATGTGATTATTGCGGTTAGAACATGCAACATAAGGATGTGCTATATGTTTTGGATTTTAAAGAACCACATGGTCACTAAGATGGCTTAGCATAAAATTATTAAAAGGTTCCTGACAACTACAGTAAAAAAGCAAGAAGGTGATGTCAAAAGAAAAAATGACAAACCATATCCAACTATAACAAGTATTTAAAGAAGGAATTTTGCCTGCCATAACAAGATCTTTTCTTTACAATGTTCTCCCCTTCTCTTCTTGGATTATATCTATTAACCGCAGATCAAAATCACGATTGCAGCATTTCAGGACGAATATTGGAATAGAGAAAGAGGGTATAGTAAGTCTTTTAATATACCTGTCCTTCAACTTAAAAAAAACAGTTCATTGTTATAATGCATCCTAACCAGATACAATAACATCCCTTGAAAAACACAACAAAAGGCACTTTTCGTATTTTTAAAAATGTGTAAAGATCACTCAATTAATCAATCTGTCCACCCAGAGTCAATTCTAGACATGTCATGTTTATGTAAGGAATTGTCATCTATCCATCAATTCATTATCCAACCCGCTATATCCTAACTACAGGGTCACGGGGGTCTGCTGGAGCCAATCCCAGCCAACGCAGGGTGCAAGGCAGGAAACAAACCCCGGGCAGGGCGCCAGCCCACCGCAGAGGAATTGTCATACTAACACAAAAACACAAACATACACTTACCAACATCCACATGCCACATCTTAAAAGGCGTAAGTGTGAGAACCATTTATTACAGTGCAAGCATCGGCACTGATGATACAAGTATGTCTCTCATTCGCTCATTCTTCTCACTGTTCAAGGTGGCTGATCCTCCTATGACCTTATGTCACTGAAGTATCATTTTGTCATTGAGATTATCATAAAGTAATATGTAGGAGGCCCAGAGGACACCCAGATAGGGAACATATCACACATACTTGTTGCACTACTCAATCCGCGCAAAGAAGCTTCACAAAGTAACTGGGTGCTGCATGTCTATTTTTTGTTGAATGGAGCACTAAAGAGAATTACACAGATAGATGAGATATACACTAAATGTAAGTCTTTAAAGGAAACATTTGGACTATGATAAACACTTGTGCCATGGAAATCCATCCCCTGTGATGAATTCAGTTTAGAAGTGTTGAAACCTGTTCTGGCCATAGTAGGTGCTAAGCTAGAACCAACTGTGGGAAGGGGACACTCTTCCTGAGTCAGTTCAGAGGCACCAATTACCTTAACATACATGTCGTTTCCAAATGTAATCTATTAAAGGCAGATGTGAGGAGACGATTCTTCCTTTTGTTGTCTAACCTTTGGTATACTTTCTCTAAAAATGCTTCATCAGACTATTTTGGGAACACATTAGTAGAACCTGAATGTACAGTTTTATTTTCAGGGGGCTGCCAAGCAAAGGTCCAATGTTTAAATCAGCTCTCCACCAATAGAATGATCCAAGATTCAACATTCATTCAACGCATACTCATGAGAAGCTGGCACTGTCAGACACCAATCAAGGATTCATAACTCATACTGCCAAGGAGCTCCCTTTGTCAATCTTCTGTTTATTTCCATGCAATTCCAATCTTTTTTTCTGTTATCGTCATTTGTCTTAGTTATTATATTGTTTACTTATTAACTACTTGGATCATGTCCATCATTGGCTGTCTTTGGCATCAATTTTCGAGAGTCAACTGAGAGAATGTTCCCCTTTTCACATATGTAACCGAACATAGCATTTGTAACTATAAATGCACATCTTCTCAAAGCCAACAGATTGATAAATTAATCTTTAGCTTTCATGGCATGAATTAAGCCACTAGGATGACAAAGCAAATAAGAGCTTAAGTCAACTTTTTTGTCTTACCACACTATCACAGTGTAGCTTGACCAAAGATTGACATTTTTGAATAACATACAGTATGGTAGGGATGGATGCATAGATAACAAAGGTACATTTTCATATTCAGAGTTACAAGAGTTCTAACCCAGAGATGAGGAGTACAAATAAGAAGCCTGATCTTAATAGTATATACTAACATGTCCTTTTATTCCTTCATGCCAGGGTAATTTTGATTCCCACCATTTTGTTAGTACATTTCTGATATAATGGAGGAAACCCATGAAGAGAACACATAAAACTAACAAAGAATACACCTGGCTGGAAAGAGTTACAGAGTTACTCCAATTCTAATTCTAATTATTTGCATTTATATAGTGCTTTTCTCACTTATCAAAGTGTTCAGCAATTGCAGGTTAAGGGCCTTGCTCTCTGCCCTGTCTCCTAAAAGAGAATGTCCAATGTCACATGCGTGCACAAGGGAGGCAGCTTAAAGGCTCCAGTAATTATAATGACCTACTGAACAGGGGCTGGTGCTGCGTTCTGATCCTTTATCCCTTCCTCTCTCTACAGAATGTAAGACTGACAGCCATTCCAGCACTGATGTCAATTCCATCATCAACCCTCCTGGACCCACTCACTCCTACCCTTATGACCGGAAGTTCAGCTCTTTTATATGTTATCTGTAGTTCGTTGTATGTTTTTCATTGTTGCCTTATTTCAACTAAACGTGATCACCAAGTTAGTGCCCAAACACTTTGATGTTGTTTAATCTCCTCTTTACTCTTTGATCGATTCTCTGAAAGTGGTATCCTAAAAACTGGGGAGCATAAGGTGGAATACACACCTAAGATGACTGATAGAAATGACCTACTATTTCACAGACAGGTTTTTATTTATACCTTACTTTAGTACTGCAAGTACTATGTGAGTACTTTATCAGTACATAGCTTTGCTAAAATGGATTGTGTATGGTAAATCTTTGATAAAACAGCAGCCCGCACAATTTACTTGGCTTGCTCAGAGTTACAATGGGAAGGAGGAAGAAAATTAAAGTGCAGTCTTAACCACTAGGCTGTACTGCTCATAAAGTCTCTTTCTGTGAACAAAGTTAAGAATGATTTTGGTACTCTCTCTCTCAAGTTAATAATGCTTGATCGAGACAAAAAAAAATTGTAATGCTTATTTTTATATCTCCTCTTACTTTGTTGGATTGTCACGATTTGAGGGGGAGTTAACAAGCCTGAAAGAATAAGGTCTTACAAAAAACAAACGGTATCTCAATGCAAACATGTGGTGATTCAAGATGTATCTCGGTTATACAGCTATCATTATCTTAACCCAGATTACATACAGGAAGGGGCATTCTTGAAATTTTCAGGTGACGCAAAGCTGGAGACAAAATAATACTTTGCTGTAAACTAAATGTAGAAAGCATTTGTGACTGTTCACCCATCCATCTTCCTAAACCTCCTATCCAGAGCAGAGTCACAGAGAAGATGGAGCCTATCCTAGCAAGCTTAGGACACAAGGTAGGAACAACACCTGGGCAGGGTGCCAGTCCATTTCCGGACAAACACGCACACATACACATCAGAGGCCAATTTAGCAATCCTATTCACCTAAATGTCATGTCTTTGGACACTGGGAAGAAACCAGAGCACCCAAAGGGAAACCCATGTAGACACATGGAAAACATACAAACTGCGCACAGTGAACACCAACTCAGGTCTCCTTACCGTGAAACAGCAGTAACACCATGAGGCTCAATTTGTGACTATAGTAAATATAAATTATTATAAATTACATTGTCAAAATTAGCAGGATTTGAATTATAATGATATACAAATTAACATAAGTTGTTAAGATGGCATAATTCCTAAGAGCCAGATTTAAGGGATGCATGTTAGACATTCAGTATTGCATGTTTCATTGGCTATTCCCAAATATGAATTGGATGTTTAAGGATTTTACTGATAAATAGGTGGGAACCTGTAGAAGATGAAATGTGACTTAAAAATAAACAAATAAAGAAATACATGCATAAATACAAAGTATATCTTTAATAAAGAAATACATTCATTCTTGGTAGAAATAAATGTAGCATGTTTATAGGTGACTTTGACTCATTTCATACAATATGACTCTCTAGATGGGTTAAAATATCAACCACCACCCAATCTTAGTAATGTAGAGTGTGGTCAAGTAAGGAACTGCAAGATATACCAAAAATTGTTTGGGCACTAACCTGGTCATCCCCATTTAATTCCAGTGTAAAAACAAAAAGTGAAAGTAACAAAAATGGACAGCTCATATGAGAGAGACTATGTGTTCCAATACAAGAAACAAAATGCTGTTGGGCTTGATTAAGCTTAGAAAGGAGTCATATCCCCTAATGCATTTGGCAGCTGTAGCATTTATATATGGGGGACTGGAAGGGGAGGAGTCAGTTGTCCTCACTAGGCATCTTCTCTGTGCTGCAGAGAGGACAAAAGAGGAGAAGACTAGTGCCTGCACCACCTCTCGTACCTGGGGTGGTAGGACATACCTCAGATGAGACCAGTGAGTGATCCACAGACATGCATGTGTGACAAAAGTTAAGTGGAAATATGGAAATATGGCAAGAACAAGTCAAAGAAGCAAAATTGTAATGTGCTGGAAAAACTGAAGACAACTACCACCACAGACAGATGTCTGTACCCTTGCCTGTAGCCTGGCTGGAAAACAGTGCACTGATCAGTGTACCACATACGTGAAATATTTATGCTTTTCTTTAATTAACTCTTTGTCTGCTTGTGAAGGAGGGGAGTAAAGTGGCAAGATGAAAGTCATTTGGAACTGGGTTACCAGGACTCACTCTTCAACCCATACCTGAGGTTAGTACTTACCAATGAGCATTTGAGTGACCCCTGCATGTGAAATATTCAAATTATTTTTAATTGCAAGTATTAGCACAGCTGCAATCCACACTGGTGTCAATAACATTCAGTATTGACAGCTGAAACTCCTGAAGATGGACTTCACATCCCTCATTCAGGGCACAAAGAAGAGGACCTCAGGTCCGAGAATCGTTGTGCCAGGTCCACTTTTAAATCTCTGTAGGTCAGAAGAAACCAACAATTGACTCCTGGCTCTAAACAAATGCATGAGAAATGTATGTGGGAGGTGAAACATCAACTTTATTGAAAACTGGGAACTCTTCTAGGAGAGCTCTCTTTTCTACACATGTGATGGAATGCATCCAAACAGATTTGGCACCCGAGTCCTCTTCAACAATATCTCAAGGGTTATCAGTCTTTCTTGACTAAAAAATGTTAGTCCTAATGTTTACTACAATTCCCTGTCAGGATGTGATAATTCTGTAGGGAGTTCTCCTATAGATGTGTATTGTATTAGCAATATTACAACAAACCATATTCTAACTAAAAAACCCAGACAGACCATTATAAATGCAAATAACTTAATTATCACTTCACTTATAGATGTGCAATGTATTAGAACTCTATAAAAACAGATTATACATTAAATAATTTAACTTTCTGCACAAAGCAGCAATGATGAGGCTGGTCCGTTCATTGTCCCTCCCCACATTTGGGAGCTTCTTGAACCCAACACCGTCAATAGTTATGACCGAATGAGCTGACAGGTGGGGACAAATCACACATGGAGCAAGGGGATGGCGTAAAAAGTGTTCAAAACAAAACCAAAATTAGTGTCCATAGTGCAGTGCTTCAAAAACGTCCATAAACCAATTATCCATAAAAACAAATGGATAGTGGGGAATAAAAACACAATAAACAAATCCATTAAAAGCAGAGGTTAAAAATGCAGTCACTGGCTCCTTCAGATCCCAGTCCACCTCTTTCTTCGTGACCCCAGCTCATCCATAACTCGTGCAGCCAACGGCGACTCAGCAGCCATGAACTTCATCCCCCAACCCCCGTCACAGCTGCCTCCTCACAGCGCAGCCAGACCATCCAAGATCGACTCTCCTCCCATCATCATTCACGCACCTGCGGTCATACCTCAAATCCCTGGAGAGGTTATCCGCCATTCTTGCCCCACACCATGCCATTGTTCAATGAGGTGAAACAGCCCCTAGAGCACCACAACCTACGCTCCTTTGCGGGGGCCCCTGTTTGTGATGCCTTTCTCCTCTAGGAGGCCGGATCGTCCTCACGAAGACTGCTCTTCAGCCGCCTTTTAACCTCAGTTCCTTTTCTCTCTCCTTTCCATCGCCTTCTCCCAAGCACTCGCGCTTCTCATTTTATACATGGGGATGTGGCACAGGTGTGCCAATTAGCAGCTCCCAGCATCAATTACGGACACAGATGATTCCTCACCTGTACACTTAAGTGCGGAAACATCAGTGCCGCATCGCATCCAGGAACTGCTCCAACCACACTATCATGCCTCCCCCATTAAGCCGCAATTATTTATTTTAAAAGGCAATGAGGCACGGACATCACTTTACCACAGCAGCATAAACACAAATAACCTAATTACCATTTCAAGTTGCTGTAACACTCCCACTCAGCTCTGCTCTTCCAAGACCTTAAATATGGCTGTACTAAATATTAGTGTGGTAACCAGCAACGCTTTTTACATTAACAATGTTAACAATGATAGGAAAATAGATGTTTTTACATTAAGAGAAACGTGGCTCAGCTCTGATGGTGCAGTAGTGTTAATTGAAGCAGCACCACTGAATTACAGTTTTCTCATTCAGTAAGCTTGAGTATTTACTTGAGCCGTCTAAGCTGTAAAGATTCCAATTTTGGTATTTTTGTATCTTTCAAGTGTCTTCCTGTGGTTATTCAAGGAGTGTTGCAGTCTCTCAAATTCACTGTTAACAGATCTTCAAAATATAATACATGTTTTACTGAGGAATTCTCAAACTAGGTATCTATAATAATAACTAACCATGACAGGTTTCTAATTGTATGTGATTTCAGTTTTCATGTGGATAATCAATGTAACCCAAAAGCAAGTGTATTTATTAACTTAAGACACTCTTTTGATCTTAGTCAGCACATCAGCTAGCCTACAGATAAGGGAGGACACATGCTGGATTTAGTGATTTCAAAAGGATTAAAAGCTGATGTGATCCAGGTCATGGATACAGGTATATTGGACCATTTCTGCATATTATTTAACATACATATATTGATAAATACAACTAATGGGAAGCGTATTGTTAAAAATGTCTGATACAGCTGCAGCTTCAATGCTCGGTAATATTCTAAGCAATCATTCAGATTGTAGTGCTTACCTTAATAATGCTAACAGTGTAACCAGTAAGGTGGAGAATTGTAATGATTACGTGAGAGCTGCAGCTGACACAGTGGCCCCTGAAAAGACTGTTAAATCCTCCAGCACTATCATACCTTGGAAGACCCAAAGAGTGACAGATTTAAAGAGAACATGCCAGAGAGCGGAGCGTAAATGGAGAAAAACTAAACTAATAGTCCACTATGAAAAATTAAAGGCACAAATAAATTAATATAATAACGGAGTCCATCTTGAGAGGTGGTCCTATTTCTATAAAATTATAAATGAAAATGCTGGTAATCTAAGAGTTTTTATTCTCAACTATTTATCATCTTCTAAATCTCTAAATCTAACCCTAACCCTAATTCTCACTCAATGGAATGCCTCCTAAAACTACAAATGAAACTTGCAAGGCTTTCGCTATATTTTTTAAACACAAAATAAAATGATATTACAAATAATATAGTACATCATCCCAAAGTTAATCCAGTTGAAACCCAGCATGCTCTTTCAAGCTAGTTATATTTTTTCACTGAAATGGATCCACCTGAACTATGAAGAATAATTTCTCAGCTGAAGCCCGCCACCTGAATTCATGGCTCAGCACCAACAGGCTTTTTCAAACAAGTCTAAGACGTCCTACTTGATAGTGTACTTGACATAGTGAACTCATTATTAGATATGGGGTCTTCCCTGACTTTCTAAGGACTGCAGTTGTTAAACACCTGTCCAAAGAAAAATAATCTTGACCCCTCTGTCTTTCACAACTTTAGACCAATTTCTAATCTGCCTTTCATAATTAAAATTCTAGAAAAGGCAGTTTTTAAGCAACTAAATGATTATTTGACTAAATGTTCTTTTCTTGACAAGTTTCAGTCAGGTTTTAGAACAAATCATAGTACAGAAACTGCACTGGTTAAAGTAGCAAATGATTGAAAAAGGCCATATATCTGGTTTTGTTCTCTTAGACTTGAGTGCAGCATTTGACACCATAGGCCACAGTATTCTTATAAAACACCTCAGACAATGGGTGGGCCTCTCCGGCATATCTTAAATTGGTTAGTGTCTTATTTATTGTCCTTATTAGTTGTGGTGATTGTACTTTGGAGATCCATGATATTGCATATGGTGTAGCATAAGGATCTATTCTGGGTCTCCTGCTCTTTTCAATTTACATACTTCCATTCAGTCAGATTATCTCAGAACACAAGGCTATGCAGATGACACACTGCTTTATTTATTGATAGTGCCTGATGTCCCCGATACTGTCGGCTCTCTGATCCAATATCTTAGCAGTATTTCTAATTGGATGAAAAGACACTTTTTCAAACTAAACAAACAAAAAACAGAAATCAGTGATTGGAAAATCTGGATATAAATAAACTTGATCCCTTAGTTGACTAGATTACTGTAATGCACTCCTAACAGGACTACCTAGGACAGACATCTATTGGTTGCCAATTTGTCCACGATGCAGCAGCCAGAATCTTAACTAGGAAAAGAAAATCTGAGCATATCTCACCAGTTTTAGAGTTGTTGCATTGGTTACTTGTTTCATTTAGAACTGACTTTAAAACGCTACTAATTTTATATATAAATGTCTACGCGTGGAAGTGTGTGTGATTGTCCGGCCCGGAAGTGAGAGGTGGAGTCGGGGTAAGGGCTCCACCTCTGAGGAAACAGAAAACTCGCTTACCCACTAATAACACAAGCGGGGCCAGCACTTCAGCAAAATAAAACCTCAGAAGAGAGACAAAGTCGCTTAGCCACTAACATCGGCAAAATGGTATCCCTTTTACTTTTCCTCCCACCGCTAATGCACAAACGAGGCGAGCACGTCGGCAAAATGAATCCTCCTAGGAGAGAGAATCAGTTACCTGACATCTCTACATTTCAGTTTTTTTTTTCTGATGATTGCAATAGTTTCTAGGACCCTGGGCTTTTTACAGCACAGGCTTACACAGCTAGTCTTGTATAAAGCCTCAAATCATCTTGCCCCTTCCTATATTTTAGACTGCCTGTCCCCCTACACTCCTGACCATAACTGTAAGAGCCAATCTAGGAAAGTTAAAATTTTGAGTTAAACTCATATTAATGTTTGCTTAATCTGAATAGAATATAATTTCTTTCATAGTCATAGCTATTGGTATAGTCCTTTCCTCCTATAAGACAGTAAAAGTTAGAACCTTCTTGCTATAACTGAGATACAGTGAGATAATAGCTCAGTTGTGTTTAGAACAGGTCCCAGTACATAGGGACTTAAAAGACCCATTTTCTACTGATGGGATGGGATAAGCATACAGTTTTCTGACCGTTTTGAAATGGTTTAGAAATGATAAGTAAATAGTAACGATTTGAGATGTAACAAGATTAAGCTTAGAACTGAACTTTTCTTAACATGAATTTTTTCCTTTTTTGCTATTTAAATTTTCTTTTTTGTGTGAACTGTTTTTACTTTGAAACTTAACTAAACCTTTAAAAACGAAGATATTTTGTCTGTGGAATCATTTCTACACGTCAGGCTTTTGTTGAATTCCATTTTTTGAGTTAGAACTGCTGAACTTAGGTAACTTTGAAAAAAACGCAGCTAAAATAACTAATAATGGTCTGCTTATAATTCTAACAGCGAAGCTTAAAAGAAGTGAAGAGGTGGCCTTTTGCTATTATGCCCCTAAAATATGAAATACTTTACCAACAGAAATTAGGCAAACCAATACTGTGGCACATTTTAAAAATTTTATTTTGGCTTTTTCATAGCTACATTTCACTTGTAGTCCTAATAAAATATATATAGGCCAAGAATTATCATATCCGTCAGGCATTTTGGCCAAGTAGGTGTAGAAAATGAATAGATCCATATGAATTAATTTTAATGTATTTTAATACAGGCTGTCTCAAGTAAACTCTTCACTGCAGCCACATTACCCAAAGCAATACAGAGCATCTTTGCTGAGCCTTTATTGATTTCTTTGAACAAAGTCAGGCACTCCTGTACACATACTATGATGTCTAATGTGTGGAGTTGTGCAGATGTGAGGAGGTAAGGGTGGAAACAAAAGGAAGTCCCTTAAAGTTGTGATGATCTGAAGGCTGAAACTCCAACAAAATTATTCGCACACTACAGATTTAGGGCTGAAACATTATATTTTTTTAAACCCTCCATTGAGTCTTTATGTATCAGAATTCACATAGTTGAACCTTTGGGAAAAGCACTACATCCTCCAAATGCAGTGGCTTCCTTAAAAATGACCTGCTGCTTTTTGATTTTTCACTAACTTACAAAATAATTTTAAAAATACTTCTAGTACCCCAGTGTAAAAAATGTCTTTCAGCTCATGAGAATGAGGGATGCTTTTAATAGTAAATAAACGTTAGAATAACAAAAGGAACACAGTAAAATAGACAGATAATGAATACCTGAACAATTCAGAATGATGCTGAAATGTAAAGTAAAAAATATAAAGTTGTCATCATTAATTGAAAATTTTTGTGAACTATAATACAATAAAAACTTTCAGATTATTAATATTTTAAAATGATTGATAGTATAACAAAAGTGAAAAAAACAAACTCGTAGCTTAAGTGAGAACTGTGATTAAGGACCTTTCTCTTTGACGCCAGCCTCTCACATTTTGCAACATGTTAACACTCTTAAGCTGTTTTCACAAAACTCCACCTCTTATAATCAGTTCAGAAAACAAAGTTGAATGCTTGCTTAGTTATTGTCCTGAGTTTCCTCACTCGCTAAATTGGTATGCAGGTAAGCTAATTTGAACAGTGCTCAGACATAATGCTGAACAGAAAAGAGATCAGACATAATGCTATGTTTCTTTCAAGAACCTTGGATTTCCTGTGCTCTTTTCGAATTTTTCTCCATTTAGTAGTAATTGTGTGCAGATTACAGTGTCATTCTTACTTACAATCACAAAAAAATATGATTTTGACCACAGCAGTGTTAATTGTCTTAATCCAGCATATATGTTTCTGTTTATGCAAGACAATGTATATCATTAGGAATTTTTTTTGTCAGAAGCAGTTTTTAAAGTTGACTCCACAATTAAACCATTTGCAATATGAAATTAGCATAAAGTAACAATGGTTTTTGTTCTCCTCCCATTAGTAATCAGAGACAAGGAGCAGCTCCAGGTGTATTTTTAGCTATTTATGGGAGATACTTCACCATTTTTAGCCAACAGATCTGAAATGATAGGCCTAAAACCTGAATGTTTTGTCAAGCAGAATAACAGTGCAGTGTATTCTAGAAAAGCTGAAAACATAAACAGGACTTGTAGTATTTTGTTTAGTTAGAAAGTGCAGCTTTTGATTCCCATGAGGAAGTAACCTTGAGCGTAGTGATAATGAAACTTTTTGTGCATGTTTTGAGAAAACTGCAAAAATGTTAGTGCACACTGATAATGGAGATGAAAGTATTTATCCCAGGTGTTTCATATGTGTGAGAAGGAAGGTGGAAAGCTGTTTTTTATTAACCATTTTTCAAAAAGTGGTCTCCGAGTTCAGCTATTGTTTTTTAACACTTTTGTAAAAAGCTCAGCTTAGTGGCAAAAACTGACACTTTGACAGGGGCCTCTTAGCTAAAATTCACAGTTTCATAAAGATTCCCATCTGCTGCTACTTAGCTTCTAGACACTTTTCAAGGAGCCCTGGCTCCAGAAAGAAACCTTCTTTATGGCATTTGTTAGAATTATGGATTTATAATTTACAACTAAAGTAAAGAAGACATCTGAGAATTGACATCTAAATGAAGACATCATGAACCCACATAGGTTGTATAATTGTTTGTATTGCTTATACTTGCTGTTTTTGGTTTTGATGCAAATAAAGATTATTTATAAGTGATAGCTTAAATCAAGGGTATTTGTCTGATTGTTACTAGTGAGGGGAGAGGCTTAGAATGTCCATTATTTGTCTAGCTGTGGTCACCTAAATATAATGATTTTTATTTTGATGAAACAAGCACAAAATGGAGTATACACTGGGGTCAAAACCAAAGAGACTAAATGATCAAGCCAGAAATGCGCAACGAGAATCAGAAATGTAAATGAGAAAGTAGTTCAGAAAACCAAGAATGAAAATACAGAGAAGCTCACAATAAGTCTTTTAGTTTTATCCTGAATGGCACATAAATTACCTTTTTAAAGGGTTGTTCTGATGATGTTATGCAAGTGCGCACTTCTGGGAGGTGCCAATGCAAAGGTTTTACCATGGTACTGCTCATCAATATTCAAAATGGCACCACAATAACAACTCATAATAACAATCCTCAACCTCAGAACCACCAGAATAAATACCAAGAAGTTCGAAATACTCCTCAGGAAAGTGTAAAAAAAATAATAAAGAACACAAATGAAAATGACCCTCTACTGGAAGTAAATTGGGATGAAGTAGGACTGGAAGTAAAGACAGCTCAAGCACCATAGCGGTCCCATGGGCTTAATATACAGGGTACAATATGGGCAGTAAGATAAGTAAGGGGTTACGGAAAACAGTTGTGTGGTTGGTTTTGGTATTGTCAAATAAATACAGAAATGCCACAGAAAAGGTTTGGGGCTGCCACCCGTATGCTTGAAATCAGGTTGCAAAGTAGGCAATTAAATTCGAGTTGTTTACAGATTAGAGTCCAAAACAGAACTGACTGGATGAATCAAAAAGGCAGTTTTATGGTGAGGCATAGGAAGTGAGATCTGCAGAGTTGAAAACGCAAGTGATGTCATCGGGGCCGGGAACCAGAAGATACATCATCAGGGCTGGAACTGGAAGTGGCGTCATCGGGATGAGGCAGAATTTCCCATAACTGGTCTGCAGAGGAAAGACAGAGAGGGTTAATGCGGTCCACTACCCCGATATGACGTGGAATTTCCCTCATTTGTACCCTTTAGTTGCCTCCCATGTGCACGTGTGTGACATTTATTCCTATCCCCCTTTAAGAAAAGAAGCATAGTCGATCTCATTACATGATAAAACAAGCTACAGCATATTAACCACTGTCACCACCACTTGGGTCTGTTGCAACCACTGACCATCATTTGCCTTGTGAAGAGGAACTTGACTCATGAACATTTTGATCCAACATGCAAAATCTCTAAACTATCTGTCTTAAAGGAATATTCCACCCAAAAATAATTCTTTTTTATATGTTACTTACCCCATGCAGTTTATTGCTGTGACGGAGAAAGCAGTTTAATCTCATGTTTTCATGTAAAAAGAAAACTGTTTATGATATAATGGAACATAACCATGACTCTGTCAAGAGGTAAATGATATTAAAAATGTCCATGGTAAAAAGAAAAAAAAATCTTTCATAATATGAAGATGTTACTTGTGGGTCTTTCCTGTTTATCTTGTCAGTCATTCTCCAACCTGCTATATTTTAACACAGGGGTCTGCTGGAGCCACTCCCAGCCAACACAGGGCACAAGGCTGGAACAAAGCCTGGGCAGGGTGCCAGCCCACCGCAGGGCACACACACACACATGCCCCCACACACTAGAGACAATTTAGGCTCGCCAATGCACCTAACCCGGAGGAAACCCACACAGACACGGGGAGAACATTCAAACTCCACACAGGGAGGATCTGGGAAGTGAACCCAGGTCTGCTAGCTGCGAGGCAGCAGCGCTACCACTGCGTCACCGTGCTGCCCTGTTTATTTTGTATGCTGAGCTTTCTGGAAGTAAGTATTAATAATATTTTATATAATCCAAAAATGCCTGAATTTTGCACATTTTGAGCATACAAATTGATAACGGACATGAGGATTATGTAACATACAGTATTTGCATGAGATTTTTTTCTTTTTTCCATGGATGTTTTTCATATCATTTGCCTTTAAACAGACTAGGTCACCATTATGTTCCATTATATCATAAAAAGTTTTCTCTTGTTCTGCATGTAAACATGGGATTAAAAAATATTCTCAGCCTACACTACAAACTAAATGGGGTATGTAACACATCAGAAAAAAAACATTACTTTTGAGATGAGTATTCCTTTTATCAGGATCTCAGAATGCTATTGTTATTTATGACATTTCACAAAGTCCTAATACTCACTCAGTACCTGATACTCAAATGACAGCTAATAATAGCACTGAAACCCACCCAAATTGAAGTGGACAGTATCAGGCCAGACTGCTGGAATTACACACAGTGGCACACATACACAGTCACGCCAAGACAATTCAGAGATACTAAATTATCTATTTATATATCAATGAAACCAAACATAAAGTTTTATCAATTTTAATAGTTTGTTTGGTAGGTAGGGAGTTGCTTGCAAATAGAGGGATATATGTGGGAAAAAGCCCAGTGGTCCAAACATCAAATGTCACTTCTTACCTTAGTGGGCATTGTATGATTAGGGAAAAAGGGAAACAAGGAACGTAACAGTATTTCACCCTTAGCCCAGCAGATGGTAACAGGCACGCCCAGAATAGAAATACTGGATAACAGATGAGAAACAAAGAAGCAGTTTTAGGTACTAGTACTCGGAGTATAAAGGCCATACAGGATGTAGTGGAGCCACTGGTTGCCAGAGGATACATTGAACTTCAGGATCTGTGACTTTGAGTAAGATTTCCTAAAATGGGATTGAACATTAAGATAATTTTAAAGAGAGCAATCCATTCAGCCCAACATATTTGCCTATCCTACTCACATAATTTCTGTAAAATATCAGAAAGTTAAAATCTGAAGGTCCCTAATGCCCTGGTCACTTCCACAGTTCATGGAAAATCTGAGATTTATGTGTAGAAATGCTTTATAGCAAACTCTCCTCTTTTAAGTCAGTGGGAAACTGATGTGTTATACTATTTGAAATTGGAAAAAATCAAATACTCAGAGGATCCGTACAGACTTTTTTCAAAACATGGCAGGATCTAATCAGTAATATTTGAAAATAATCTCATAAAGCACAGAGAATTTATTAATTTAGGTATGTTTACAGGCCTTAAATTTACGGCCGTTTGGCTTGCTCTCTCTCTCAGGGTGGGGATCAATTTGTTCTCAACTCAATTTTTTTTGTAAAAACTTGATTGATTTGTATGGATTGCAATAAAATTAATAAAAAGGTAAAAAAAAAAAAAAAAGAAATGCTTTATAACTTTTGTGCAAAATTTGCCCACAACAACTTTCTAACCTTGTCCCTGTGGTCTTGAAGAATTCATTTTAAAGTAACAGTATAAACTCCACCAATTCACATCATAATTTCAAAAAGAATGCAATCATGCTACCTTTTAATCTTCATTTGTTAAATAGAAATGGTTCACCACCCTTAACACTTTGAGGGCTGACCATTTTTTTTCAATAGTACCACAGATAAATCATCATAAAACGTCTGTTGCCGTGTGCTGTGGCTGCTATTGGCTCGTGTTTGGCGTCTCTGGTGGCAATGGCTGCACGGGGGCAGCTCAATGGCCAGCAGGAGTGTGTGCTGGGCCGGCTGCCTGGTTGTGTTCATGAAAAATGTACACAGTACTCCATTTAAACCTTCAATAGTGAGTTATTTAATTTAATGGCACATGTGTACAGAGGTTAGTGTTGCTTCATTGTAGTTCCTGGGTTATAGAATTGGCTCGTTCCCTCCATGCCTGTATTAGTTTTCCTCCAGTACTTTGGTTTGATTGTGGATATTTTGTGAGAAGGCCCTCCTAAGGACTGTGGCCCTGTCTGAGTCAACTTCTTGCATAGTATTGTATATGGCTAACACCAAACTGGATTAAGCAATTGGATTAAATGGGTAAATGGATGGTTTTATGTTGTTTTCATGTACTGTAGTATAGCACAATCTTTACTAAAATATAACTTATTTACAGTTGAGAGTACAAAAGGTAAAATTACTTAGAAAAATTACATTATAAGAAGTATAGGGATATTTCTATACTGGAGTAATCACTAGCCAAGGGGAAAACAGACACCGAAGAAGTTAAAACACAAATAAGATAGTGGATAATATCTCTTTATATGTGCCTAGAGAGGTTCAGTTTCTGCCTCTGCACCTTATTTCAGGAAATGTAAATTTTATTGTGGGCTCCAACCTGAGGGAGGTGAGATTTATAGAAAATGAGTTAAGGGTTTCTTATGAGAAAAGGTCAGAATCTGCTTTATAAAGGAAAATTGAGGAAAGTGACTAAGGTAAAAAAAAAAGGTGCCACTAAATGAATAGAGATGTAACAACAAAAAGGGGAGATAATAAAAAATGATTAATCTGGGAGGGGATGCTTTAAATAGTATTCTCCATGTCTGCCTTTATGGCTGGCTAATCCTGTTTTGAAGGGAGTGGCAGCTGTTACTTATTAAAGAGTCCAAGCGTTGTTTGTTTTTTTTTTTTCTTGTTTTGCCTGTATATCCATGAGCCTCACCAGGTGCTTTGATCGTCCCACCCTTTTAATCTGACACTCGGTAGGTTGGCAGTCAGGCTGCTTTGTGTTTTGAAGCATGTATGTTTCCCAGAACAATTTAGAATGCAGTTAAGGGTATAGTTTTACTTTTTTCAAGAATATAGACTTTGGCACCTGGCAGGATTACATACTTTTTTTCTGAAAGGATGTGTCATATCATCGGCTGATTCTTCATTTGTTGTCACTCCTGGCAGTGTAAGCTCAGGCCTTCAGAGACCATGAAATAGAAGAAATGGGGTTAGAAAAATGTGGATGAACAGGCATATTATTTTATTAAATCTGCCTGTAGCAAATACTGATAAGTTCTTCCCTAAAAATCAAGCTGTTCAACTTGGATTGCATGTCAGCCATTCCATCGGTCAGCTTGAGCGATAACTTTCCCTCTTAATGGGTTTTTCGGTCTTATTTTTCTACTTTTTGATTTTGTTCTTCTATGTCTAGAATATTCAATGCATTTAATTCATTGATAATTAAATTAAAGGAATTTTAGAGTTGAATAAAGTTTAATTTTTCTTATCTCTTTTACCTAATGTCAGAAAGCCTGGTGATATAGTAGCCACCACTCCTGCCTGACAGTTCTAGGATCCTGGTGCAGGTAGTAACTGTGCATGGTTTGCATGTTCTCTCCATGTCTGTGTGGGTCTTACTCCAGGTGCCTCAGCATTCAACTCAAAGATTATTTGGCGATTCCAAATTTACTTTTTGTATGTTTGTGTCCCTGGAGGATAGAATGCTTGCATGTGCCCTGTCATAGACTGGGTACTCATGTGTGATTGTTTCCTGGAATATGCATCAATCCACATGAATTGTATCTAGATAAAATTGGAATAGTATCAGGTGAAAGACTATTATATGCCATATGTCAATAAGAAAAGATTTATCATGGTCAGAATCAAAGTTTACTGAAGATCTACTGAAGGCCTCTTCGAATCGTCACCTTATAGTGGTGGAGGGGTTTGCATGTCCCAATTATCCTAGGAGCTCTGTTGTCCAGGGCTTTATGCCCTTGGTAGGGCCACCCAAGGCAAACTAGTCCTAGGTGAGGGATGAGACATATGATGAATAAAAATTTGGACAATGTTTTCCCTCGCCCCGGGCACTGGTCACCGGGGTCCCACTTTGGAGCCAGGCCTGGAGGTGGGGCTCGATGGTGAGCGCCTGGTGGCCAGGCACAGCCCGAAGAGGCAATGTGGGTCCCCCTTCTCATGGGCTCACCACCTATGGGATGGGCCAAGGAGTTCGAGTGCAGTGTGAGTTGTGTGGTGGCTGAAGGCGGGGACCTTGGCTGTCCGATCCTCGGCTACAGAAGCTGGCTCTTGGGACATGGAATGTCACCTCTCTGAAGGGGAAGGAGCCTGAGCTAGTATGTGAGGTCGAGAGGTTCCGGCTAGATATAGTCAGGCTTACCTTGACGCACAGCTTGTACTCTGGGACCAAATCTCCTTGAGAGAGGTTGGACTCTCTACCATTCTGGAGTTGCCCCCAGTGAGAGGTCTTGAGCGGGTGTGGGCATACTTATTGCCCCCTGACTTGGAGCCTGTACATTGGGGTTTACCCCAGTGGATGAGAGGGTAGCCACCCTCCGCTTTCGGGTGGGGGGATGGGTCCTAACTGTTGTTTGTGCATATGCGCCGAACAGCAGTTTGGAGTACCCACCCTTTTTGGAGTCCCTGGAGGGGGTGCTAGAGGGCATACCTTCTGGGGAATCCCTTGTACTGCTGGGAGACTTCAATGCTCACGTGGGCAATGACAGTGAGATCTGGAAGGGAGTGATTGGGAGGAATGTCCCCCCCGATCTGAACCTGAGCAGTGTTTTGTTATTGGACTTCTGTGCTCGTCACGGATTGTCCATAAGAAACACCATGTTCAAGCATAGGGGTGTTCATATGTGCACTTGGCACCAGGACACCCTAGGCCTCAGTTCGATGATCGACTTTGTAGTTTTGTTACGGCCACATGTCTTGGACACTCGAGTGAAGAGAGGGGCCGAGCTGTCAACTGATCACCGCCTGGTGGTGAGTTGGCTTCGATGGTGGGGGAGGATGCTGGTCAGGCCCGGTAGGCCCAAACATGTTGTGAACGGCTAGCAGAGTCCCCTGTCAGAAGTAGCTTCAACTCCCACCAGTGGCAGAGGTGGGGGACATTGAGTCCGAATGGGTCATGTTCCGTGCCTCTGTTGTTGAGGTGGCTGACCGGAGCTGTGGCCATAAGGTGGTCGGTGCCTATCGTGACGGCAATCCCCGAACCCATTGGTGTACACCGGCGGTGAGGGATGCTGTCAAGCTGAAGAAGGAGTCCTATAGGGCTTTTTTGTCCTGTGGGTCTCTGGAGGCAGCTGATAGGTACCGGCAGGCCAAGCGGAATGCAGGTTCGGTGGTTGCTGAGGCAAAAACTCGGGTGTGGGAGGAGTTTGGGGAGGTCATGGAGACCAACTTTCGGGCAGCTTTGAGGAGATTCTGGTCCACCGTCTGGCGTCTCAGGAAAGGGAAGCAGTGCAGTGTCAACACCGTATATGGTGGGGATGGTGCGCTGCTGACCTCAACTCGGGATCTTGTGGATCGGTGGGGGTACTTCGAAGACCTCCTCAATCCCACTAAATATCTTCCAATGAGGAAGCAGAGCCTGGGGACTCGGAGGTGGGCTCCCCCATCTCTGGGACTGATTGCTGGGTGGCAGGGCCCCGGGGGTGAATGAGATACGTCCAGAGTTCCTCAAGGCTCTGGATGTTGTAGGACTGTCTTGGTTGACACGTCTCTGCAACATTGCATAGACATTTGGGACAGTGCCTGTGGATTGGCAGACCGGGGTAGTGGTATCCCTCTTTAAGCAGGGGGACCAGAGGGTGTGTTCCAACTACAGAGGGATCACACTCCTCAGCCTCCCTGGAAAAGTCTATTCGGGGGTTCTGGAGAGGAGGGTCCTTGAGGGTGGATGTGTTTGCGTTTTTGTTTTGTGGACTTGGAAAAGGCGTTCGACCATGTCCCTCAGGGAATCCTATGGGGGGTATTCTGGGAGTATGGGGTACCGGACCCCCTGATAAGGGCTGTTCGGTCTCTGTACAGCCGGTGTCAGAGCTTGGTCCACATTGCCGGCAGTAAGTTGAACCCGTTTCCAGTGAGAGTTGGACCCCACCAGGGCTGCCCTTTGTCACCGATTCTGTTTTATGGACAGAATTTCTAGGCACAGCCAGGGTGTTGAGGGGGTCCGATTTGGTGGACTCAGGTTTGGGTCACTGCATTTTGCAGATGATGTTGTCCTGTTTGTTTATCAGGCCGTGATCTTCAGCTCTCTCTGAATCGGTCTGCAGCTGAGTGTGAAGCTGCTGGGATGGGAATCAGCATCTCCAAATCTGAGACCATGGTCATCAGCTGGAAAAGGGTGGAGTGCCCTCTCAGGGTTGGGAGTGAGATCCTGCCCCAAGTGGAGGAGTTCAAGTATCTCGGGGTCTTGTTCACGAGTGAGAGAAGAATGAAGCGTGATATCGACAGGCGGATCGGTGTGGCGTCCACGGTGATGCGGGCTCTGCATCGGTCTGTCGTGGTGAAAAAGGAGCTGAGCCATAAAGCAAAGCTCCCAATTTACCATTCGATCTATGTTCCTACCCTCACCTATGGTCATGAGCTATGTGTAGTGACCGAAAGAATGAGATCGCGAATACAAGCGGCTGAAATGAGTTTCCTCCGCAGGGTGTCTGGGCTTTCCCTTAAAGATAGGGTGAGGAGCTCAGTCATCCAGGAGGGGCTCAGAGTAGAGCCGCTGCTCCTCCGCATCGAGAGGAGTCAGATGAGGTGGCTCGGGCATCTGATCAGGATTCCTCCTGGACGCCTCCCTGGTGAGGTGTTCCAGACACGTCCAACTGGGAGGAGGCCCCGGGGAAGACCCAGGACACGCTGGAGGGACTATGTCTCCCGGTTGGCCTAGGAACGCCTTGGGATTCTCCCGGAAGAGCTAGAAGACGTGGCTGGGGAGAGGGAAGTCTGGGCCTCTCTGCTCAAGCTGCTGCCCCCGCGACCCGACCTTGGATAAGAGAAGAAGATGGATGGATGGATACATTGTGTAAAAATAAAAGAATAGTCCCTTCTGTCAAAGCCTGTGTTATCAACAATTAAAATAGACTTCACATCAATAATTAGTGTGTCTGCACAGAACAGGGTAATAAAAGCAATCACACTTTGAAAACCATTATTTCTATGGTATATACGTTTGTGTACAATATGTATTTTTTTATTTTAGCTTGGGCCACTCAATACCTTTAAAGGAAAAGATAAGACTCCCTAGTGGGAGTGAAAGTAATTTGTGTGCGAAGGAGATAGTGAGAGAAGTGAGGGAGATAATGGTTGCTGTATTTAGCACTTGGAGAACAAGCAGAGAGCATACAGCCCCAGGAATGTTAATGTTCAGTGAGGCAGGCTCTGCACGTTCATGATGTGTGTATGTCTTAAGTAAGTTCTGGAAGGAATAACCTGTTCCATATTACTTCCTCTACTTCTTTTTGAATTCAAGCACATTGTGTAGATATTTTTACAATGAGCGATTTTCTGCATGACGAAAACAGTACATTTGTTTGCCACAATTCAGATGGAATGCTGTTGAAAGAGTGAATAACTTTATAAATTATTTGGATTGACTATCACTGAGGCGGCACAGTGGCGCAGTGGTAGTGCTGCTGCCTCGCAGTAAGGAGACCCTTACTGTGTGGAGTTTGCATGTTCTCCCCCGTGGGTTTCTTCCGGGTACTCCAGTTTCCTTCCACAGTCCAAAGACATGCAGGTTAGGTGCATTGGTGATCCTAAATTGTCCTTGGTGTGTCTGTGTGTACGCCCTGCGGTGGGCTGGCGCCCTTCCCGGAGTTTGTTTCCTGCCTTGCGCCCTGTGCTGGCTGGGATTGGCTCCAGCAGACCCCTGTGACCCTGTTTTTAGGATATAGTGGGTTGGAAAATGGATGAATGGATAGATAGATACTTTATTAATCCCAAGGGGAAATTCACATAATCTAGCAGCAGTATACTGATACAAAGAAACAATATTAAATTAAATAGTAATAAAAATGAAAAAAAAAAAAAAAGAAAAAAATTAAAATAAAATTAATGATAGCATTTACTCCCCCGGGTGGAATTGAAGAGTCGCATAGTGTGGGGGAGGAACGATCTCTCAGTCTGTCAGTGGAGCAGGACAGTGACAAAAGTCTGTCACTGAAGCTACTCCTCTGCCTGGAGACGACACTGTTCAGTGGATGCAGTGGATTATTCATGATTGACAGGAGTTTGCTTAATGCCCGTCGCTCTGCCACAGATGTTAAACTGTCCAACTTTACTCCTACAATAGAGCCTGCCTTCTTAACAAGTTTGTCCAGGCGTGAGGCATCTTTCATCTTTATGCTGCCACCCCAGCACACCACCGCGTAGAAGAGGGCACTCGCCACAACCGTTTTGTAGAACATCTGCAGCATCTTACTGCAGATGTTGAAGGATGCCAACCTTCTCAGAAAGTATAGTCTGCTCTGACCTTTCTTAAACAGAGCATCAGTATTGGCAGTCCAGTCCAATTTGTCATCCAGCTGCACTCCCAGATATTTATAGATCTGCACCCTCTGCACACAGTCACCTCTGATCACAGGGTCCATGAGGGGCCTGGGCCTCCTAAAATCCACCACCAGCTCCTTGGTTTTGCTGGTGTTAAGGTGTAAGTGGTTTGAGTCATACCATTTAACAAAGTCTTTGATTAACTTTCTGTACTCCTCCTCCTGCCCACTCCTGATGCAGCCCACAATAGCAGTGTCATCAGCGAACTTTTGCACGTGGCAGGACTCCGAGTCATATTGGAAGTCTGATGTATATAAATCGAACAGGACCGGAGAAAGTACAGTCCCCTGCAGCGCCCCTGTATTGCTGAACACAATGTCAGACCTGTAGTTCCCAAGACGCACATATTGAGGTCTGTCTGTAAGATAGTCCACGATCCATGCCACCAGGTGTGAGTCTACTCCCATCTCAGTCAGCTTGTCTCTAAGGAGCAGAGGTTGGATGGTGTTGAAGGCGCTAGAGAAGTCCAAAAACATAATTCTTACAGCACCACTGCCTCTGTCCATATGGGAGAGGGATCGGTGTAGCATATAGATGATAGATGGACTATCACTGATGAACTGATGTGGGCACAATGAATTTCAGGTCTAGTCCAACAGCTCCCCTTACATCGGAGGGCAGCTTGCATTTTTCCAGCTGTTCTTACTAATCTCTACAGATGGACAGTGGACTCCATCCTTTCTGGCTGCATTACATACTGGTGAAACACCTGCTTTGCCTAAGGTCGCAAAGCATTGAAGTCATGAAGGTGACACCAGCAACCAGGACGTGTTCAACACTAACTGCCTTAGAATGGAAAACAATATACAGTACTACAATTCAAGGTGTCAGCTGTCCTGCACAGCCACATTTCTCACTCCTCCTTTCTGTCAAACAGTGCAGGACCATTGGCACTTGCACCAGTAGATTCAGAGACAGTTTCTATCCACTGGTCCAAAGGTCTCTGTACACCAATCATAACAACAAATAATGTGCATAACAAACAGTGTATCTAATACTTGAAAATACATGTTGTATATATTGCATAGAACTGTATATGTATGTTGCATTTTTTAAATACATTTTTTGTGTTGTATTTTTGTCAACTGTCTGGGGAGGCATGCAAGCACAAATATTATCGCACTATGTACAAAATTATGAACTTGACTTGATTTTACGTATTTCTGTGTAAGCGTTGTTGCTCAACACTGGGTAATAATATAACAGATATTACATGAAGTGCTGATTTTACTCCACCATCATTCTTTGTCCTTTGTGAGGTGGAAACTACCATATTAAAATGACAAAAGATTGTAGATTTAAGGATAAAGGGATTAAAGGGCTAACTCCAAAGGGCAGTCATAAAATTGTGCTAGCAGATGGTAATGTTAAAGCAAACCATCTGAGTAGACATAACCAAAACATGAACCATGAACTAAAATAAAAAAGAGTCAGCAAAAGTTTTAAAACATCAGCTACATTTCTGAAGCCTAACTATTTAAATGCTCAATGTGAGATTTGCATGTCTTTTAAATTCAAAAACATGGACACTAAATGGTGCACGCTAACATCTTAAATAGCTTAAATGCCATGACGTTAAATGTAACACTACACAAACCAAAGGATGGGATCTAGTCTGACAGTTGTAAACAAGTTGTACCAATGACAACATTATGCAAAACGCTGGTGTCCCCAAAATAAACAATGCACCATTATAATATAAAAAAAACAGAAGAAATTCGGAAAATTAGCAGTATAAACCTTATGACAATTTTGCCATAAAACACATTAATCATACACAATGGTGTTATAATTAAAGGTATAAACTAAGCACACTATTTCCACTATTTTCCTCACTTGAGATGAGGAAAGATTTTGCTTTCAAGGTTTATGCACCAACAGAACCTAGAAAGCTGCAAATAATTTTGAATTGAGGCCAGACAGCTTTACAAATCATCACTAATATGTCATTTACACTTTACAAAGCTTGTTCCTTTCCACTGTAGCAGTGTTAATCATCTAAGTTTATGGTTTTATTCAATTTGTTCAAACTGTCCCAAATTATGCACTTCATACAAAAAATGAAAACATTCCCTTTTTAAACACTAACTGTAAAAGTTATATTTAAAAAATGGAGTATGTTAAATGAGATGACATGTTGACACAGTAGTTAGCAATTGTGCTTCACAACTTCAGAGTGTTATTTTTGAATTCCAGTCTAATGACTTTATATGCAAATTCCCCATGTTTCTTTGCAGGTTTACCATCAACAATTCATAAATATAAATATAAGTATAATAATTTTGTCCTTATTGGCCCCATATGAATGAGTGTAGGTGTGTACAGCAGTGTGCCACAATCTTGGCCAGAACTGATTGCAGCCTTGCTTTCAAGTGGAGGCCCATGGGACCTTGACCTACAGTACATTGGAGTCGGTGTTTATGACAATGGCTGGATGGGCTGATATTGCAAATTAACTTTTTCTTCATTTAAAATTGTATCTATTGTAAAGAAATATAAGTTAGTAGTGTGGAGTGTCCAAATCATATTTTTAAAATTAATAAATATGCACAACATTCCCCAGTACTATTTTATTCTAGGATATCTCCTCAAAGAATCTTTTAATTTATTTCTTTTCATTTGATCATTAGTAAAAAGAGAACCAAAAACTCAAATGGAGACAAAAAAGAGCTGTGCTAAAGCTTTACTGTTCATTGTAGTTAGGGGAACCAATGAAAATGTACTTCCTCTGATGGTGAGTTTATGCAGGAACCATCCATCTATTATCCAATCCACTATTTTCCTAACTACAGGGTCATGGGGGACTGCTGGAGCCAATCTCAGCCAAAACAGGGCACAAGGCAGGAAACAAACCCCGGGCAGGGCACCAGCCCACCGCAGGTTTATGCAGGATTGTACCTTTAATCATCAGTTACTAAAACATTCACCATCATCATCACCATCATCAAATCCAAATGAATAACACCCAACCTGCAGTTTAACCCCAGATTTGGCAAGAGAACACCCTTGAATGAGAAGTTTTATTCCAGAGCCAATTCTGTGCTTATGAGTAAGTCTAATTAAATTTGTCCTTCTGTAAACATCCCACATAAGCTCTAGCACCCTTTCCACCAGAAGTGTTATGCTCCACATCTCACAAGCAAGTTTCCACTTCCTAGGCCTAGCATGCCTGGATCCATTCAGCTCTTGCCTATTATTACACCTGATCCTCAATCTTCACCTTTTGGGTGGTGAGTTCACATGGTTGTCCCATGAGCCTTTTTTGGATTGAACCAAACTAGGAAATACAGGTCACACAGTCACCAGGTGCTCACCAGCAAACACCACTCTCAGACCTTGGCTCCATGAGTGGGCCTTGATATCCCTTTTCAGGATGACGTTTATTTAGTCTAGTTCAATTCCACTATTGTATGTCACCTGGTTGCCATTGCACCTGTCTGTCATCCTTAACCCTGTGGATAGTGAGCTCACATGGCAACTGTGAGTAGCCTTTTCAGAGTGGACCTGACTGGGCCAAATGGGTCACCCAGTGACCAGGCCATTGCTAGCAAATTGCACTCCCAAGATTGGCTCCCACCATCGCAAGGGTACAATATTGGTGAGCTATAAAACAATTTTTTCATTTACTCATTTTCTAAGCCTGTTTATGAAGTTTAGGATTGTGAGAGTAGCTTTGAGATGTGAAAGGAAAGCCCATGTTAACAGCAGGAAAATCATAAGAATGTGCAAGCTTCAAGACAGTGTCATGATGGTAATTTGCCCCCTTCACCCAGAACTGTAAAACCAACCATATCAATATTGTGCTACCCTAAAGCATTTTCATTTGTATTGCAAATATACTAATGAATTGAAACTAATAATATTATAAAATACATTTCAAAACAGTGTGTTACAGTCATGAGTTCAATTCCAAATTTTTGCCCAATAATAACCCTTAAGTCTAGCAATCAGCTTTTTATTCTAACATTGTTAAGAAAGATTAGCCATGATCATAATGAATTAGGGGGGTGCAGTATACAAACAATAGTGAAAAGAGAATGAGAAGACAGAGTAGGAGAAAAAGAGGAAACATAAAACACGTCTCCTTTTTCATGCAAATCAAGTCTGGCATGTGAGGTTCATTTCTATGCTACCATGCAAAGAAGCCCTCACCTGATATGTGAAATTCAGTCTTCCTCTTCATAATAAAGCACAGTGATCTGTAACGTAGAGCCCACCCACAGATTTTAACCTTCTCGATGCCGATTTCACCACTACAGTAACAATTTACCATCTTATACATGCTGCAAGAATCTTCTTTTTTTAAATGAAAAAATATACAATTATGGTGCAGTGCATGCTGACCCATCACTTATCTTCTTGCATATAATCCTGCCATGGCTAACTGACTTATCATCATTTTTGACACATTGCAGTATTAGTGCAGTAATTAAACATTTATGATGGTTGAAGTATTTGTTTTTATGAAGTTAATAGGAAATGCAATTATTTAGCAACACATTCTTATTGTTCTCCTAAGTTCCTAAGAAATATGTAAAGAAAAAGGGGTCTTATTGCTCAATATTACTGAGAAACTATTCCATGAATATGGTACCTTAAGTGTAGCCTAATTTCAGGATGCAGATTTTCGTTGCTAGTTTTGATGGCTGGCATGTTGAAGCATTTGTCATAAATCTTATCATAAAATGCCTTGTACTGTACGGCCTAAACTACTCTGCAATGCACTGTAAGCACAACTGATATTTAGCAATTATGCTACTTATTGTACGTGATGCACAAACTAGTGTGTTTCTTCGTGCCGGTCGCAAGCCTGGATAAATGGGGAAGGTTATGTCAGGAAGGGCATCCGGTGTAAACTTTTGCCAAATCAATATGCGGACAACAATACAAATTTCCATACCGGATTGGTACAGAGGACAGAAAGATATGGAAGAAGATGATCTGCTGTGGTGACCCCTAACGGGAGAAGTCAAAAGAAGAAGAAGAAAGAAGATGCTACTTATTGTATGTGTGTTTGGCTTTTTTCTTGAAATGTTGATATACTACTGATAGTATATTAATTGCACAGGAAGAAAAAATAGGATGTAACAGACAATAAGTTAATTGAATGCACACTAACAAAATAATTTAAATGTAAGGACCACAGCATGAACTTATGGGAAAGAGTAGTGGAAGCTAGGTTAAGAAGTGAGGTGATGATTAGTGAGCAGCAGTATGGTTTCATGCCAAGAAAGAGCACCACAGATGTGATGTTTGCTCTGAGGGTGTTGATGGAGAAGTACAGAGAAGGCCAGAAGAAGTTGCATTGCGTCTTTGTAGACCTGGAGAAAGCATATGACAGGGTGCCTCGAGAGGAACTGTGGTATTGTATGAGGAAGTTGGGAGTGGCAGAGAAGTACGTAAGAGTTGTACAGGATATGTACGAGGGAAGTGTAACAGTGGTGAGGTCTACGGTAGGAGTGACGGATGCATTCAAGTTGGAGGTGGGATTACATCAGGGATTGGCTCTGAGCCTTTTCTTATTTGCAATGGTGATGGACAGGTTGACAGATGAGATTAGACAGGAGTCCCCGTGGACTATGATGTTTACTGATGACATTGTGATCTGTAGCGACAGCAGGGAGCAGGTTGAGGAGACCCTGGAGAGGTGGAGATATGCTCTAGAGAGGAGATGAATGAAGGTTAGTAGGAACAAGACAGAATACATGTACGTAAATGAGAGAGAGGTTAGAGGAATGGTGAGGATGCAGGGAGTAGAGCTGGCAAAGGTGGATGAGTTTAAATACTTGGGATCAACAGTACAGAGTAATGGGGATTGTGGAAGAGAGGTGAAAAAGAGAGTGCAGGAAGAGTGGAATGGGTGGAGAAGAGTGTCAGGAGTGACTTGTGACAGACAGATATCAGCAAGAGTGAAAGGGAAGGTCTACAGGACGGTAGTGAGACCAGCTATGTTATATGGGTTGGAGACGGTGGCACTGACCAGAAAGCAGGAGGTGGTAGAGTTAAATGCTCTAGCACTATGCTAGAGCATCTGATTCTCATCCAAATCCTGACCCCAATTTCTCAGTTTGTTTGGTTTTTTTTTTTGGTTTTTTTTTTATTGCCTTCTTTAAATTAGAAAAATCTAAGATTTGCATTGGGTGTGACGAAGATGGATAGGATTAGAAATGAGTACATTAGAGGGTCAGCTCAAGTTGGACGGTTGGTAGACAAAGTCAGACAGGCAAGATTGAGATGCTGGGTATATTGGGAGAAGGATGTTAAGGATAGAGCTGCCAGGCAAGAGGAGAAGAGGAAGGTCTAAGAGTTGGTTTACCGATGTGCTGAGAGAGGACATGCAGGTGATGGGTGTAACAGAGCAAGATGCAGAAGACAGGACGATATGGAAGAAGATGATCCGCTGTGGCGACCCCTAACGGGAGTAGCCGAAAGAAGAAGAAGAAGAAGAAGAAGATGTAAGTGCTTTTGCATGACACAACTCTGTTCAAAACAGACTTCTAAGGCATGCCCAGGAATTCAAAATGCATGCATGACATAAATTCGAATACAAAGTCTAACACTATCATACTAAGCAACTTTAGAACAGGCCAGGCTTTCCACTAAAGATGTTTCAAGCAGATTACTGCTAATTGAAACATAAGAAACTTGCTAATTGCAAGATGATATGCATATGTGCCAGGGAGCTGTTTGTCATGCTGAGATTTAGCAGACTCTTCACATTTAGGCAAACTGATATTTTATTCATTTCACTTTTTGCTGGCCTTGTTTTTATGCTGATCATGATATTAGTCAAGTTATTCTATTTTTAACTTTGCCTTTAATTTGCACAGTCAGCTGTTTTTGCAGAAGCAATTCTTAATTCATGTTTAAACAGACAAACAAAAGGGGAGAAGAAAGCAACCCCTTGAAAGCACAAATGATTTCAACAAGTACAGTGAGCCTCAGACTGATGTGCCCTGATGACTCTGTCCATATCGCTTCAATGTTATGAGTTCAAGCCAGGTGGGTGGAGATCTAAAACCCTAGAAATCCAAACCAGTCAGCAGTTTTCACTCACTAACTATGATATGAAGCTCTCTGTGTCTCCTGTTAGTCTAAAATATTTTCTTTTGTCCTTGTGATGTTTAGATACAGGTTTTTGACATGATGCTGTTTCATTGATTCTTCAAAACTCATTAAAGTAGACAGGCTATACAGAGGTGTCATTAGGAAATATGTTTTTATACAGGAAGGACTGTAAACTGTGTACAGATGGTGCTGAAGCTTCTACTTTTTGGATGTCTGTTTAGAATGATTGCAGATGATTTTTGCTTTTTACTTTTGTAGCCCATGCTCTGCTGCTTAGTCTAGGATGAGTTACTGAGTCCCAGAACTACAAGTTTCCTAATTTGAAAGAAAACATGCTGAGAGAAAAACATATAAGAGATAAATAGCTGAGCAGATTTATTTTTTCTTATTTCTGCACAAATGTGACCCAGTGGTGCAGTGACTGGCTCTGTCGACTCATAAATCCTAAACACAGGCCCAAAGGCTCCACAATGGAATGTCTGTGACCTCACTCTGTTTGAGTGGATTTTTTCCACAGGTTACTCTCCACATATTAAAGAAGTCTGCTTTAGGGTCGTCTTGTCCTGTTGTCTTAGTGAGTGTACCCTGTGATAGACTGCCATTCTGTTCACGTTTTGTTCTTGCTTTATGATTGACGTGGCTGGAATAAGCCCTGTGCTAGGTATGCAAGTGTGTTATATAACTGAAGGATAGTAATACTATACTATACTATATACTATACTACTATACAGAGGCCTTTACAAGTACAGATACATAATACAGCAGCTCACATACCTGAGTTATTTTCAAAGATGGAGGAGCCCTGCCAGGGTAAGTGACTTGCTCAGCCTCTGTGAGTCACTGGTAGGGGACTGAATCAGCAGTATTGTGCTTAAGATTCCAGTTTCTTAGCCACAGTACCACACTACCCGACAACAAGTGACGGACGGCCGGGACGCACCTTCTCTATATGTTTCAGGGGAGCAAGCATGGGCTGCACAGTAGCTTCCCTGGACCACTTGGTGGCAGCTCCCCTGGGTGACTGTGGTGCCTCAGATACCCACAGAGCTCCATGAGAGATGGAGTTCTCCACAACCGTGTTGGGATCCGGGATGCCACCAGGAGACGCTGCAGGGGTTCTTGGGCCCGTCTGGGCCATAGTTCAGCCACACCCAGAGGTGCAATCAGAGACAGATGATCAAGCACCTGAAGCACTTCCAGGTGAGCTATAAAAGGGGCCAGCAGCCACCACTCCAGGAGCCTGAGTTGGGAGGAGGAGTGGTGGTAAAGAGAGTAGTGTGCTTTTTGTTTTGGTTTTATGCTTTTGGGACTGTGCTGTGGCTGAGGGGCAAGGGGAAGACATGTCCCCCAGCTGAAGAAAAATAAATCCTTTTGGTTTAATTTTAACGTGCCTCCGTTGTCTGTCTGTGTCAGGTCAGACGCATATATAGTGCCTTTCTTACAAAGTGTACAGATTAACAAATAAATAACAATGTAATTTCAAAAATGAAGGTGTTCACTAAACTGCAAGTGTTGTAAAATTACCCAAGATCACAAATGAATAAATTGGTAGAAAATAGAAGGATAGATGCTTTTATATTTTAGATGTCTATACATACATTTGCTTTCAATTCCTGTTACTATTTATAGCTCCGAATATCAAATACTGTACATAAATTTTCCATGTTAATGTGATATCAGTGGTAACACTGATTTTTGTAAGGTTTTAATGGTAACTGATCAGAAAGTGTAAATAAAATGGAATCGTGGACAGATGTGTTGAGTTTACACATTCTCTACTGTAGGTTCCTGTGTTAGTTGTTCTTCATATAGCGTATTCTGGTTTTCATGAGACATCCCAAAGACATCCAGCTGATTTGTGATTCTAAGATAGTAAGTAGTATGAGTATGTCCTGCAATAGTCCATCCAGGTTTTGTACCTGCATTGTATCCATTGTTGCAGGGATAGGCGGATTTAGATCATAGAGTTTGCATTACAGTGGCCTCTCCTTCAACACAAGGGGTGTACAACATGCAGCTCACAAAATGTTTAAATTCTGGTTTTCTAGCAGGTGCCAATCTAAGTTGGCAGTGTGGCCATTTAAAAAAAGTTTGTACTAATATGTGTTCATGTGTCAATGTATTGTTCTTATAATGCCCTAGAGTTACATTGATCTTTTTCTTCAAATAAAATTTAGAAATAAGGCAACTGAAAAATAAAGTTATTACAATAGGAAGATGTGCTAGTGAATCAGTCAGCTATGAGCTATAGACATAGTTATCGTTACCGACACCTACTAAATCCAGATCAAGCACCAGACAAAAGGTAGGAAGCAACCCTAGATGAGATTCACACACACTCACAATTTAAAGTCTGCAGTCAACCTAACATATACTGTATGTCTTTGAAATGCGGGAGGGTCTGTAATACTGAAATAAGTTTTGGCAAAGTCAATTTCTGTTTTCTCTGTTTGCTTTAGATAACTAATAAACAAATCATTTCCCAATGTAATTCAGAACATTCAGTTCACTGAAATAATTTGCTCTAAAACATTTCTTTATTTGGGAAGTTAATTTATTAATAACTTAATGGCTATCTAGCTTACAGGCTGGCAGCTCAATAAGTGGTAGATCAGGGATTTTTTGACAGTTCATTAAAAACTTCAGATTCCTAATTTGACTTTTAAACCTTTACATACAATTGCATGAGCACACACTGTAAGCTCACTTGCCACCATCTCAATTCATTAAATAAAAGAGAAACCTGCTGAGAGGCCACCTGAATTTTCAGTACACTACTGAATAGACCTTTGTACAGTATTTGTAGCCACACGGTTCGGAACAATGGCGGACAGGTATTATTATTAAGGAATTGATCTTTTACAATTAAAATCACCTTCTAAAAATAAAATTAATGTTGTCCACTGTAACAGTTTTTTATGAACATCAAAACTTCTCCATTTGAAATTTTCAAATCTACTCCCATTACATCTACTGAAGCCTTCGAAAATATTAATGAGCGATTGATTGGAAGCCTCAAGCCTAAACTCCTCCAGCACATTTCTGTTACCAGTATCTGGCGCACCACTTTCTAGAAACCGTCTCTTCCTGAAGTCAGAGTGTCCACTCTGAAAAAAAAACAAACTTCAAAACAAGAAGTGAAAAATGTTAAAACTTATAGGAAGCTTCAGACCGCGTAATCTCTCACTTGCAGGCATTTGGGCAGAATAATGAGAAAGGCTGGGAAAGCTTAAAACAGGAAATGATGTTAAACAATGGAAGTGGGGTTGATAGATAAAATATCCTGTGTGGCCTTTACATTTGTCATTCACCACTGATAATACCGAGCAGTTCATAATCCGAAAAGAGAAGCAGTTTCCAAGAAATAAAAGAATAACAAACTAGTAAAAAGCAAGCATTCTACAGCCACTCAGAATTACCTGCTTTAGACAAATATGAATAAACTTAAGAAACAATTTAAGGGCCTGCTTATAAAAGCTAAGCAAGCATACAAGCATTTGCATTATTACAGAATTAAACAAAGCATTTTAAACTAAACACCATACTGGTTTCTTATGCAAGCTTTACTGACCAAAATCTCTATCACTTTTTAGTTACATTTTACTTCCAAAAGAGCAAGGAAGAATGCTGTAATGTGAAATTAGTAAATCTGTCGTAAATACTACAACAATGCCACAACTGAAACAAAGTACTAAACAAAGCAACTGACAGAATATTTGTAAATATCAATAAATATGAAATTGTTACAAATTACAAATAAATACTGCAAGATATCAAATGAAAACATGCAATACACATAAGACTGAAGAAGAAAGAATCAGACAACATAAGTAAATGAGCTTCAGACAGAAACCATTTTCTGTTTCAAACATTTAAGAAATTCTTGCATCTGCGTGGGTTTCCTCCGAGTGTTCCAGTTTTCTCCCACAATCCAAAGAGACACAGGTTAGGTGGATTGGTGATGCTATGTTGGCCCTAGTGTGTGTGTGCGTGTGAGTGTGTTCACTCTATGATGGACTAGCGCCCTGTCCAGGTGTTAGTTTTTGCCTTACACCCTATATTTGCTAGGACAGGCTCCAGCCCCCAGCAAACATACTCAGAATTAAGCAGGTTTAGAAAATGGTATGGTGCATTTAGCAAAACTAGAATGTAAAAAGTTTTTTTTTTATTTTGTGATCAAATTTTAATTGACATAAAACAAGAAAAAAAACAGCTGCAAAAATCTACACCAAAAGTAACAATCAAGTACAACAACTTTGCCCAATCAAACTGGGGTCTACAGAAAATCTAAAATCATTGATGCTCATGCAGACCAGGAAGAAAGGCATGACAGACACAGCAACCCTGAAAGCAGGAAGTATGGATTATTACATTTTTAAAAAGTTATATTTGATGTTTTGGAAATAAGTTGGTGTGTAAGATGGCTAGATGGTATCTTTCAAGCCCAACTTCTACACCACTAAGTATAAAGTGACAATTTAAACCTTGAGAATCAGTTAGCAGATACAATAAAAAATGGTTCTCCTCTCTAATAAATGATGGGCTATCCATTCATTTTTGTTGTTGAGGTCAAAGGTCCATCGATGAAGACTCATCTGCAGCATCCTAATAGGCACCTTTCAGTGATCTGAGCACCTTCACCCTATGGATCCAAGCTTCACCATTTTTAGGATTATGCTTGATATTCACCAGAACACACTTTTGATTTCCTTATTCTCGTTGCTTTATTTTCTTATCTGTTAATAGTGAGCAAAATCAATATAACACACCACACAACTGTTACTTTCTGTCCTCCAAGTCTAAGATTCAGTAGCTTCCCTTATATTATGGAGCAAATAAATTTACATTTTTGCAACAATATTAAAAGCAAATTTTCTTGAGTAAGTTCACAATGTCTAAAACCTCCAATCCATGGTCTCATTGTAAGACTAGTTTCACGCTCAGGATTAGATTTCAGATATTCACGTTCTTCGACAGTCTTTCAGCTCTGACGTCACATGTGATGAAGACCATGGCGCGGCTGCTGCTTCACCACCTGAGGCCACAGGTCCACCATGCCCTCGACCCTCAGCAGTTCGCATACCAGGAGAAGGTGGGAGCGGAGGATGCCATCATCTATATGCTACACCGATCCCTCTCCCACTTGGACAGAGGCAGTGGTGCTGTAAGAATTATGTTTTTGGACTTCTCTAGCGCCTTCAACACCATCCAACCTCTGCTCCTTAGGGACAAGCTGACTGAGATGGGAGTAGACTCACACCTGGTGGCATGGATCATGGACTATCTTACAGACAGACCTCAATATGTGCATCTTGGGAACTGCAGGTCTGACATTGTGATCAGCAACACAGGAGCGCCGCAGGGGACTGTACTTTCTCCGTGCTGTTCAGTCTATATACATCAGACTTCCAATATGACTCGGAGTCCTGCCACATGCAAAAGTTCGCTGATGACACTGCTATTGTGGGCTGCATCAGGAGTGGGTAGGAGGAGGAGGAGTGCAGGAAGCTAATCAAAGACTTTGTCAAATGGTGTGACTCAAACCACGTACACCTGAACACCTGCAAGACCAAGGAGCTGGTGGTGGCTTTTAGGAGGCCCAGGCCCCTCATGGACCCCGTGATCATCAGAGGTGACTGTGTGCAGAGGGTACAGACCTATAAATATCTGGGAGTGCAGCTGGATGACAAATTGGACTGGACTGCAAATACTGATGCTCTGTGTAAGAAAGGTCAGAGCCGACTATACTTTCTGAAAAGGTTGGCATCATTCAACATCTGTAGTAAGATGCTGCAGATGTTCTACCAGACGGTTGTGGCGAGTGCCCTCTTCTACGCGGTGGTGTGCTGGGGTGGCAGCATGAAAGACACCTCACGCCTGGACAAACTTGTTAAGAAGGCAGGCTGTATTGTAGGAGTAAAGTTGGACAGTTTAACATCTGTGGCAGAGCGACGGGCATTAAGCAAACTCCTCTCAATCATGAAGAATCCACTGCATCCACTGAACAGTGTCATTTCCAGGCAGAGGAGTAGCTTCAGTGACAGACTTTTGTCACTGTCTTGCTCCACTGACAGACTGAGGAGATCGTTCCTCCCCCACACTATGCGACTCTTCAATTCCACCCGGGGGAGTAAATGCTAACATTACTCAAAGTTATTGTCTGTATTTACATGCATTTTTATTACTCTTTAATTTAATATTGTTTTTTGTATCAGTATACTGCTGCTGGACTATGTGAATTTCCCTTTGGGATTAATAAAGTATCTATCTATCTATCTATCTATCTAGTAAAGAATTGAGATTATGGTAGGCTTATTGACAGGAAGGTGTTGAGGTCTGAACTGTTTTTCCACCAAGTCCACCAGCATCATGCTTCATGCTTAGTATGCTGTCAAAGGACCAGGCACCTACAATTTTTACTTACCTCATATCCTGAATTCTTACTATACATATATGAGACAGTGAGCTAACAGTAACTTAACAAGGTTAATATTACATTACAATGCACTATGATCATTAAACTGGAGCATGTTTTCACCTGAACAATTACTTTTACTTAAAAACAAGTAACCTATAAACACAATGTAGGAACAGGAAATGTAAATGAGACAGAAATATGATATGATTCAGACCCATAAGGTGGGACTTGCAGAATCAAAAAACATGTCTAAGGGCAACCAGAGCAAAAGACAACTTAAATATTTTTTTTTTATAAACAACTGGAAGAAAAGACAATCTAGCCAGTAAAGATCTTAAAACCAAAAGGCAGGATTTAGAAAGTACAATATGAAAATCTCTTTTACAATAACAATTATCTGCTTAGGTCTAAACTGGTGACTCATCCATATGCTCATCTATAACAGATGGGAGAAAAATAAAGTGTGTGTAGGTTGATCACACAAGTCAATGGTGTATAATCTGATTTTGTTTTGAAAATGCATCTGAAGCCAGCAATATGTGTGAGATGTTTCCCTCCAGAATCAAAAACACACATTCACAGTTATGGTCTATTAATTTAAAGAGTCGGGTAAAACCAATAGTATAGATATCTTTGAAAACATATAAAAGCAGAAATGAATGATATTAGGAAGCTCCTGACTAGGGTGCAGAAAAAGAAAATTTGTCTTGTATAACCAAGTATGTGTACATCTAGTTTTCTTAGGGGTGTTAACTTATACTCCTTAATGGAACCAGGTTCATTCAGTGGCAAACGAGATGTCATGTTGCATCACACTGATGATATCAATGCGTTCATCTTCTTGATCAAAATGAGCATCGTGTCCCCTAGACTAAAAGGCTTTGGGCACTTTGGGGGCGGATTTTTTTTTCTAGGAAAGAAGAAAGCTGTTATTTACTCACTTTCACCCAGGTACCTTCTTCTCGACAGGCCTTTTACATTTATAGTGCACACACATCATAACAGACCTTGCCGTCTACCCTTATAGGAAGAGGGAGCTTTAATCTACAGTGCAGGTTTATATTTCTAGCCACAATAGGGGCTTCCCTTTTTTTTCAGTGCCCCTTCCTTTGTCACTGGTGGGTTCATAGGGTGTATTGTAAGGACATTTTCCAAACTATTTAAATTTTAAAAGTTAAATTTCACTTTGTTACACTCAATAAAAAGACAGATTTGGTGCATTTAACTTCACTGATAAAGATATGACAAGTGCTCATTACAATTACTGTCACAATCTTGAGAATGTGTAACAGTCAAGGGTGGGTTACTGAAATGATAAGGCATAGTATAAGCCAATGCACACAATTGTAAAGACATGATAATAGACAAGTAATGAAGGCATTGGGGGTATGAGAGGGGCAGCATGACCAAGAAGTGGCTCAAACATTTAACATGTAAGCTGTGAACATCATCAATTTGGCCATAAATGCCATCAGCACAGGACAACCTGCCACTTCAGACTTTTGAAAGGACCCCCAGCCCTGAAGAACTGTTACTTTGGCCATTCCTCAACATTAGCTTGAACCTGAGATACATTATATGATGGGACTAGGAAAAGTCACAGTAACAGTTTAGACATCTAGATTATCTGGATCTTCTAGATTTTAAGTTTAGTATGCAGTTTTCTTTCAATAGTGAACTCTTTTCACTTTGTCTTTTGATAATCTTCATGTAATTAGAAGTATTGCACTAGATATGTAAAAGAAATATGGGCATATTATAAATAATAAAAAAACAGAAGTTTTTACATTTATAGAGAGTAAGAATTAACATATTATTAGAGTCACATCTCCTGAACAGTGAGTTGTGTCACTTTTTGATTCAGTCTGTAGAGGGAAACGGAATCCCATCCTTTAAGCAAAGAGGTTATTTTATTACAATTAATGAATAAGTCCTTTACTAGCACACCCTGAGACAAATTTTTACTTAATATATTATTTTCTGTCCTATAACTAAATTCTAAAAAACTTTATGTAATGTTAAAGTACATGGCTCTAATAAGATTTACAACAACAACAACATTTATTTATATAGCACATTTTCATACAAACAGTAGCTCAAAGTGCTTTACATATTAAAGAATAGAAAAATGAAAGACATAATTATAAAACAAAATAAGTCAACATTAACATCGAATAAGAGTAAGGTTCAATGGCCAGGGGGGACAGAAAACTGCATTTACTTGCATTCATATAATTAACTTATTCAAGTTTTCTCTATTTGTTTTACTTCTGCATCTCTTTAGTGAGGAGCGCTATATAAAAATAAACTCGGTTATGAAACAGCATTGTTAGTAAAAGTCACAGTGTGGTGCCGCCTGTGAGAAAATCAATTAAGGATTCCATTAGCTTCACCACAACAGCAATAGCTTGATCCTGCTGTGCAGTAGTATCAAATTTACTGCTACTGCCCTGGAAAGCTATTATGTGTCGTGGCCAGTTGAGATGCTCAAGAGCAAAACCTGTACTCAAAAAAGCTATGAAGAGTGTTTATTGGAGAACTTAGAAATATAAAAGGGAGCATTAACTGAAGGACTGAACACAAAACAATACAATACAAATAATTAAACAAGATAACATCTTTCTGAGGCCTGCTCTATGCGCTTCTGATCTAGCTACCGGACTACATATTAAAAGCTTTTAAAAGCCTTTCTATCTCCCAGGCTTAATTTATGTCATATACTGGCCATTTTATCAGGTCACAATGCTGTAAGCTCCTCCTTCTTCAGGGAGCCTTTGTCTCTGCTCCACCCCCATCTCCAAACTTGTCTAACTGACTAGGTGAAGACCCTTATAAGCCTAGACCCTGGAATATTACTAATGTTGCTACCTGGGGTTTTGTGGCACTTTTAAAATGCATCGCCAGCATAGGATCTATTAACCTGGCCAGGTAGGAGACATGCACCATGCTGTGTATCTCATTTCTGTTCTACTTGCTGTTGCAGCATATAGAGTACAACCTACAGCAGAGCAAAGTCTTCTTCCTGAAAATTGTCATCTGCTTAGGACACTGTGAGGTTTTGGAAGTGGCCTTTAACAGACTGAGCAAAAATTAAGACAGCAGCTGCAGGTGCCATTATGGCTCCCCAATTCCACTCAATTAGAAACTGGTGTTCCAGAGGTCTATAATAGGAGATTTCAACAGCTATATGGTTTTGTGTGAAGCTTGAACATGTGGTTACATTTTCAGGCAGAAATGCTCCTGATCTGTTACACATTAGTTTATAGATGAAGAGTGTATGCTTTTGAATGTACATTATACTAAGTGGATTTGTTAAGATGGCCTTCAGTTTTAAGACATGTTAAAGTGGAATAAAGTTTCTGCAAGATACCAAGAAGCAAATGAGATTCACCCTGAAAATGGTACTACTAGTCCATCTCAGAGCACACTTTAGTTATCTCACATAAGCTTCAAATGTTCATCTGTTGGGGCAGTGAATTCTTCAAAGACCTCCTGAAGAGTAATTTTGTCTCAAAAAGTTTTAAGTGCAGTGAACATAGAATATCATGTATTAGTTATCCATAGTACCAATCTAAATTAGTACAGATCAGTGGACGCTTACTAGGCCAAGACGCTAAAATGACATATGTTTGCTCTTCAGCTTTTCTATTTTGCAATGTGATGCAATTTTGTAAATGACTCAGAAAATAAACTATAATGCACCTCCAGCTTTAGATGTATGTTTACTTGTCTTATAGTCTCTATTCATAATTCTGTTGTGCAACACTGTGTGTTGCTTCCTACTGTCATTTTTAATAACAATGTACAACATTGTAAACAGTAACTTTGCTCTTTGTTCTGCTGTTAGGCCTTTTGAAAACATGTTGTCTCATTGCTGAGCTTTTACAGAGTTGTTTCTCAGAGCCTTGCGTAGGCAAGATTTAATTCCATGAGGATGATGATAGGCTGGGATTTCATGTCAAGAAAACGTAGTGCCTCAAACTATCAATTTCTAATTGTGTTAATAATACTATAGTTTGGAAATGTGTATCTTATTGAACTGGCCTATGGCAGAGACAATTTAGGCAGCTGCCTGTACAGACTCATAGAATTTAGTATCAGCCCATAGCACAAGAAATCTATAAAACAGAATTCAGTATGATGGTAATATGTTAAATTAGGATCTGTCAGTCTCATCTGCCCCATATGTTGCTGTAAGGTGATGTAAGCCATTTTCTATTTATGAGCAGGTAAGTATATAAAACCACATCCATTATGATGTAGAAATGTTGAATGAGGACTCCCCTTGGAACTGTTTAAGGATGATGTGCTGGGAAGATTGTCTAGAGTGATAGCAGTACTCTAACCAAGACATTTAGAGTATATTTTAGACACATACATAACATGCTTAAATGCTTTTAAATACATATGAGTAGGTTAGTTGAGCATTGTTTAAATTAAGGAATGAGGGGCAGAGAGGTTAGGACAGGTAAGGTTTAGAATTGTACAGAAAGGGACAAACAATAGTGTAAACACAAATATGCATAGTATTGTCAATTCTTATTGAAAGATTAAGTGCAAAGTTAAATAAACAATGCATTAAAATAGCTTGCCTTAATGCTAGAAATGTCAAATATAAAACAAGTGAGACGGATTTGTATGCAGCTAAACACAATTATGATATTACAGCAGTAACAGAAACCTGGCTAAATACCAAAGAGAGGTTGAGTATATCATAGATTGGCACACATTTTCTAGGAAGAATAGGTAAAAAAGAAATGGAGGGGGTTGCCATTTATGTAAGACCAAAGTGAAATGCATATCTTCTTCAGTTGGATGATGAGCCACCTGGATTCTGAATTCATCTGGAAAGTATTAGGGAAAGAGGCCTTATTTTAGGAGTATGTTATAGACCAGGGGTGTCAAACTCCGGGCCTGGAGGGCCGCAGTGGCTGCAGGTTTTCATTCTAACCCTTTTCCTAATCAGTGACCAGTTTCCACTGCTAATTAAATTCATTTTCCCTTCATTTTGATAGCACTGTTTTTAAGGATTCAGTCCTGTGACTTCTTTTCTTCATTAAATGACAGCCAAACAGAAATGAGACATGAAACGAGTCAACAGATGACCAGCTAAATTGGGGCATCAAACTCCAATCAATTTCACTCCAAGCAGTTTCTTAATGAGAAGTTGATTCTTGCTGTTAATTAAACTCGTTCTTTAATTCCACCGCCTGTTGCTGCTCTCATTCTACCACAGCAGACATTTCCAGAACTGTTGATTTTTCTGTTTTTTCTAAGAACGCCATCAAAATGTTTTGGTGAGCTGAGCAGATCAACCTTACTGAGACCTCTTTATTTTCAAATATTGTGTGATGGGCATGGGTGAGCTGGTCATGTGACGACTTGTTTTGTGTCTCATTATTGTTTGGCTGCTAATTAAGGACAAAGAAAATACTAAAGGGTCTGAGTCAAGTTAATTAAAATGAAGACAAAGGAAGTTAATTAGCAGCAAAAACTGGTCACTAATTAAGAAGATGGTTAAAATGAAAACCTGCAGCCACTGCGGCCCTCCAGGCCTGGAGTTTGACACCTGTGTTATAGACCACCAATGGAGACAATAATTACAATGCACTTAATATTAAATAGGAAAGTTTACAGGGGGATATTATAGTTATAGGAAACTTTAACTTCCCAAACATTATCTGGGCTAACTTTGCAAACAGCACAGTACAACAGCAGTTGGTTTTAGATGTTTACCTATTGTGAGGCAATATTGATCATATGCAGCAAAGTCTAAATGAAATAAACTAGCATACAATTTTAAGTGTAGAAATAGCAATGGAGCAGTGAAATAGGTTTAAAATCATTTTAAATATAATGCAGGGCAGACACATCCTACAATTTTGATATCAGTAGAAAATAAAAAAAAACAAAACTCTGCAGTAGTTTAATAAAGACTTGAAAAAGAAGTTGCAAAGTTAAAAAAAAAAAAACTTGATTAAGACATATAAATCTAATAACTCCAATGTGAATCCTAAGGGGTATGAGTCATCAGGGTAACCATTAAGAAGAATATTAGAAAGGATTGAAGGCAGTTAGAGAGGACTACAGCAGATGAGGTGAAAGATGAACCAAAGAGATTTTTTCAGAATTTTAGCAGTAAAGGAGCAGTCAAGGGGGTAGGGAAGTGTAACAGGAATAGTAAAGCAGAAATAACATTTACAAACAGAGACAAATTGAATGTGCTAAACTGACACTTCAGAAATCTTCATATTTGAGGAAGTGGAAAACCTCCCGTTAGTAACAGGGACTACTAGAGGACTTGGAAAATGTAGAGGGAGAAATAATGCTTGGATTAAATAGGCTGAAATCAATCAGATAACCAGGAACCAGATAATATTTAACCATGAGTACTTAAGGAGGCTTGTGAGTACATATATGAGACCTTGATGCATATTTGTAGGAATTCACTGTGCACTGGGAAAACTCCAAAGGGAAGGATAATGACAAATATTATCCCATTACATTACAAGTGTGATCAGGCAGATCCAAGCAACTATAGGCCAGTAAGGTTAAGCTTTCATGTGACACTCAGATGGTGGGCTACGACTCGCCTTTTCACGGTGACTTTGATATGTGACAACTTCTTTTTTATTCCGGTCACTGTGCAACTTTGTGAACTTGAGCTTTCGAGTTTCTCTGACACACTATGTTACTCGATCAACTTCCTTTTGTTGATTATACCAGTGTTTAAACCAACAAATAGTATGTTTTTCCTTTGCCTCCACTTAGTATTCACTGAAATTCTTATATTTTCCCCTGTGCTTTTCCCATTGTCTTTTCACATGGCTATTTATATTGATTTGCATATTCAAAGAGGCATAATTCTGGGAGGAGTTGGGGCGGGACAGCAGGCACGTGCACGAGCGTTACTTTTCACGCTGACCGTGATTTTTGTAGAGGAAGAATGTGGAAGTTGGCAAACACACAGATTCCTGCATCTGGAATTTTTTGTGCGTAAGCACATTTCAGCTTTTGTGCTTACGTGATGTTATAATGCGAATTCTACGCACGGCGTTATACATGAGGCCCCAGGTCTGTTACTTCAAAATAAGTTCAGCAGGAACAAAAGGATACATTTGGAAACTTGTTAAGGGTAAATTTTGCACAAACATTTTTTTAAAACAGAGAACCTTGGACACATGAAGTAAATTACAAAGTAGTGTGGTGGACAGTAGGACTCTAGGGTATTTTTGAGGAATTAAGCGACTAGGCCTAGTGACCTAAATTGTTCTAATGTTCTAAAAACGCAGGTTTGTTATTATCAGAGACTAATACACTGTTGTACTGTATTATGCAGAGATCTCCTACATGCATGTAGTTGTTGCTCTTCCTGCCATTACATGTATTGGCATAGTCAGGTAGTCTGTCCATCACCCATTTAACAGTATATTCACCTTTAACACCCCCTATTTACCATTGGTTGTACCTCTAATGTTGTTTAGATGTGAGGACTTTCGTTAACACATCGATATTAATCATTTCACGCATTGAGGTTATTAAGGCTGAGACAACAAAAGACAATCAACTCAAGAATAACCTTAGATATGTTGAAAAAGAGTACAGAGTTGAAACTTATTTTAAGAAAACTAACATTTAGTTGGATATTCTTAGATGTCAATACTCAAACCTGAGTTTATGTTGCTATTTAATGTAAATGGTTTATTGAGGTGTAATTACTTTCTTCATATTTTTAGACTTCTGGTTATGTTTGTCTCTGATGAATGGGCAACAGTCCCAAAATATGCCTGCCTTGTTAGTCAACAGAAGATTGATATTTAACACTATGAAACTAAGGAAAAATTACCTGATCTACCTATGCTTAGTAAGTTTGTTAGTAGGTAGAAGCCCTTGTACTCAACTAGCATGCACATGCCTACAAGCACACCCACACCCACACACATACTGTAAATATACCGTATATTGTAAATGTATATATTGTAAACATGGATGAAGAGTGATGTGTTACCTGACTGGGAGGCCACAATAGAAGGATAATGTATGCGGAGGCACAACCTGGCTGGGATGGTTTACGAGCCTTATTCCATTTGGGGTATAAGAATAATGGCTGGACTGAGCGAGGTTAAAACTTACAACAGTTCATTCCTTTCTAGGGAGTCTTCAGTGTCTCTCTCAGCTAGTCCTAGTTTGGACACCCAAAGGACTGCATGGGACCTGGAGTTTATGAATGCAGCCCTGTAATTGTCCTTGGGTTCTACCAAAGGATGCTTCTGGGGGGGATGACCCTGCTTTACACATGAACCCTAAGTGCTTCCGATTTACAATGCCACTGCACACGAAGTACTCCTAGGTCCAGCATAAAAGAAGACAACTCACTTCACTTGAAGTAGCAAAGCTGGGAGACAAGGCACAACACTCACCTGAAGGAATGGAAGGAGAGGGACAAGACTAAACATTATCTTTACTTGTGTTTTTGTGGCTGTGCCTGCTTGTGAAGGTGCTGTGTTTAAATAAAAGAACTGTATTTGTGCCTGGAACTGTCTTTGGTTTGATTGTGTCTGGGGGTTTTATATAAAGTATATAAAATGGAAGTTGAGTAATTTGGAACTTTAAAATTCTAACACTGTATATGATAAAGGACATTTGTTAATCAATCTTGCTATTCATTGTTTTGAATTTCACTGCAATATCCCAGTTAAGAAAATAGTTTCAGGTGTACAGAGTCACAGATTAATATCTACAGATGTTACAAAATTGGCATAAGCAAGAGATAAAACAAGCATGGGATAAGACATGAAAAGTTATACAGCTGGCTTCCAAGTTTACCTTCCCTCAGTTAGAAGAAGCCATTTATATCCGTGTCTTGGGATCACCTTTGAAATTAGGAGTTACCTTAACACTCCTATGGAAATCTGTGAGTAATCTCGCCTTGAAACTACACATCCCAAATAACTAATTATACATTCAAAATATTACGGTCCATTGCGTACCTCCATCCCATGCCCATCTACACATATTAGCCATTGGTGGGCCTTGCTCTGTTCAAAGTTATATATGACCATGGAGCTTTTTTGGCAGGAAATCTGAAAGGGAATAGAGACTCTAACTAAGTTGATATGTCCAGGTCACCTTACTTTCTATTGTTCACATGTCGAGTCTGGCCTTTGGGTTATGCATTATAACCTACACATTTTTGTAAGGAGAAAAGTCCTAAAAGAAAAGATGGATTCTCATACAAACCAAGATAAGTGGATGGATTGATAACTAAACATGCAATCATATTTTGCAAGTTACTCCTTCCGTTAATTTAGTACAGTGAAATGATAAACTTTACAAAAATGTCATTGATTTTCAGTTTTTAATGAGTCTTTTTATGAAACTTGTTCTTACATAGTATAACCTTGGATTCATTTTTCCATTGTGTGCCTAAACCATGTTATTAAACACAGAAGCATATCAGGCTTGAACATCTTTAAAATTGCAAATAAAATTTTACATTGTATACAGAAAATGTGTCACCAAGCAAAGCTGGCCCCTTGAATACCCTTTTGTTTGGTCAACAATAGCACATAGAAGGCTGTTGGTTTTTTTGAACCTGTAAGCATTACTTGCTTCAGAAATTTGCATCTGGTTTTACAGGATAAACAAGTATTTTGAAGAGACTATCTTTATTGCACTCTAATATAACCACATTGACTGTCTTTACTTTACTTAGATTTTATTAAAGCGCACCCTTAACTAATAATATGAATAACATATGCTGCTGTACAGATTATATTTTATATGTTATTTAACTTACAATCTACTCAAAACTGGCTGTACATTAGACAGTATGGCAGTGGGTGTGTTTGCCATGTGCTAGGCCAGCACCTTGACCAGTCTCAGTTTTCTGCCTCTTGTACCAAGTTAATAAGATATAAATATAAACTAAATGCAATGATGGGTTCATAAAGTAAAGAGATGAATGGACATCATTTGCTTCATTATTTTTCACATTATAGACTGTACATTCCAACTGGATAGTAAAAAAAAATTCAATGCATAACAACAAGAAAACAAAGATACACTATGTTGCTTAACAAAAAATAAGGTATAATCTGCAGTATACAGTAAAATGTACCTTTTCTACTGAACTACCATGGGAGCTGCCAAACTAATATGGGATCAAAGGCAACTGCAATTGCACCACTTTGCAACCAATTTTCTTAATCTGTTTAGGAGTTTGGATAACTGGAGCCTATCCCAGAAGAATAGAGAACAGGAGGAAACAAGTCCATGTTTTGAAAGAAAGTCTATCAGGTGTGGCAGGAGGCTGGGGGCCAGACATAGCCGGGACGCCTGGAAGGACCAGGTGGCGGTCTATATGTGCCCTGGGCCAAGAGGGGCCAACCGCCCTGGATAATGAGGGGACCACGGGGATGGAGCAGGGAGGTTCAAGCCCATTGGGGCCCGTGGACTCCGTCAGGGGGCGCCCAACGCATTGTGGAGCCCGGGAGATCAGCACATCTGCCACACCTGGGAAGGTGGAGGAAGGACCTTCCAGGGACGCCTGAAGTTCTTCCGGGTGCTCATGCGGCACTTCCGCCACACCAGGAAGTGCCGCCGGAAGAACGTCAGTGAGCACCTGGAGCACGTCCGGGTGACTATAAAGGGGGCTGCCTACAGTCGGGGAGATAGAGTTGGGAGCTGGAGGTGGACGAAGCTCCAGCGACAGGAGGAAGAAAGGCGGCCCACGGACCTTGGAGGAGCCTGTGTGTAAGGGTGTTTGGTGTGGGAGCACTGTGTGCTGTGTGGGACATTTGAGTTTATTAAACGTGTGTTTTATAAGGTACTGGTGTTTGTCTGATGATGTTTGGGCAACCTCTTACAGAGGAAAAACACACTCCTCAAATATCCTAACATATACCATACACATCAGAAAACCTGAAAGGCAATGAGTATAGGATGAGGGACATATAACCTACTTTTATTTCATAAAGTAAGTGAACTGTAATGGCAGCTGGAGGCAGTAAATGGAAAAACATTTGCTGTATAAGAATCTAAATCTGTCCTGTTTCACCCAGAAAGAGTGATGATATATAAGAGGAATAAAATACTCAATACTGGAAATCCTAGAAGAAGCACATTAAAGAGGGGGACATTTATATGCAGAGAATATCAGAACAAAGAAAGCAAAGAAAGACAGAATGCCTCATGGGCAGGTTCTTTTGAGGGTACTGTACATATCCATGATGATAAGGTGCTGAGAGTGGTGGATCAGACTGCAGTGCTAAGCTGCTGGAACTACAGTATGGCAGGTCAAGATTTTGAGAATCAATAACATTACCTGACACTCATCCCACTTTACACTTGAAAACTGCCCTTAGCAAAACTGCAAAAACAAAACCTGTACACATATTCCAGATTGTATGATACCATACTATTTGGCCTTAAATCATGTAGCCCTTATTACAAGAAAAAAACATGTATTGCCTTGAAAATATAACTACAATTTTTTTTATAATATTTTTATAATGTACATGCTTCATCCCACACTTGTAGGTTGACCTAAGGTATTACTGGAAGAGTGCACTGTTCATGATAAGATTATTGTGAACACAAGGATATAGCTCTGAATATTTTAGTATACTGTATACCCTGTATACTGTGTATATATGTATATATATGTGTGTGACCCTCCTCGAACCGCCACCTTATCATGGTGGAGGGGTTTGCATGTCCCAATGATCCTAGGAGCTATGTTGTCGGGAGGCAACGTGGGTCCCCCTTCCAATGGGCTCACCACCTATGGGAGGGGCCAAGGAGGTCAGGTGCAGTGTGAGTTGTGTGGTGGCCGAAGGCGGGGACCTTAGCGGTCCGATCCTCGGCTACAGAAGCTGGCTCTTGGGACGTGGAATGTCACCTCTCTGAAGGGGAAGGAGCCTGAGCTAGTGCGCAAGGTCGAGAGGTTCCGGCTAGATATAGTCAGGCTCACCTCGATGCATAGCTTGGACTCTGGACCCAATCTCCTTGAGAGGGGCTGGACTCTCTGCCACTCTCGAGTTGCCCCCAGTGAGAGGTGCCGAGCGGGTGTGGGCATACTTATTGCAACCCTGACTTGGAGCCTGTTCATTGGGGTTTATTCCGGTGGACGAGAGGGTAGTCTCCCTCCGCCTTCGGGTGGGGGGATGGGTCCTAACTGTTGTTTGTGAGTATGCGCCGAACAGCAGTTTGGAGTACCCAACCTTTTTGGAGTCCCTGGAGAGGAAACTAGAGGGCATACCTTCTGGGGACTCCCTCGTACTGCTGGGAGACTTCAATGCTCATGTGGGCAATGACAGTGAGACCTGGAAGGGCGTGATTGGGAGGAATGGCCCCCCCAATCTGAACCCGAGTGGTGTTTTGTTATTGGACTTCTGTGCTTGTCATGGATTGTCCATAACGAACACCATGTTCAAGCATAGGGGTGTTCATATGTGCACTTGGCACCAGGACACCCTAGGCCTCAGTTCGATGATCGACTTTGTGGTTGTGTCATCGAACTTACAGCCACATGTCTTGAAAGGGGCAGAGCTGTCAACTGATCACCACCTGGTGGTGATTTGGCTTCGATGGTGGGGGAGGATGCTGGTCAGGCCTGGTAGGCCCAAACGTGTGGTGGAGGTGGGGGACATTGAGTCCGAATGGGCCATGTTCTGACCCTCTGTTCTTGAGGCGGCTGACCAGAGCTGTGGCCATAAGGTGGTTGGTGCCTGTCATGATGGCAATCCCCGAACCCGTTGGTGGACACCGGCGGTGAGGGATGCCGTCAAGCTGAAGAAGGAGTCCAGTGAGAATTGGACTCCGCCAGGGCTGCCCTTTGTCACCGATTCTGTTCATAACTTTTATGGACAGAATTTCTAGGCGCAGCCAGGGTGTTGAGGGTCCGGTTTGGTGGACTCAGGATTGGGTCACTGCTTTTTGCAGATGATGTTGTCCTGTTTGCTTCATCAGGCCATGATCTTCAGCTCTCTCTGAATCGGTTCGCAGCTGAGTGTGAAGCGGCTGGGATGGGAATCAGCACCTCCAAATCCGAGAGCATGGTCCTCAGCCGGAAAAGGGTGGAGTGCCATCTTGGGGTTGGAGGCGAGATCCTGCCCCAAGTGGAGTTCAAGTATCTCGGGGTCTTGTTCACGAGTGAGGGAAGAATGGAGTGTGAGATTGACAGGAGGATAGGTGCGGCATCCGCAGTGATGCAGGCTCTGCATCGGTCTGTTGTGGTGAAAAAAGAGCTGAGCCGTAAGTCAAAGCTCTCAATTTACCAGTTGATCTACGTTCCTGCCCTCACCTATGGTCATGAGCTATGGGTAGTGACCAAAAGAACGCGAATACAAGTGGCTGAAATGAGTTTCTTCCGCAGGGTGTCTGGGCTTTCCCTTAAAGATAGGGCGAGAAGCTCAGTCATCCGGGAGAGGCTCAGAGTAGAGCCGCTGCTCCTCCGCATCGAGAGGAGTCAGATGAGGTAGCTCAGGCATCTGATCAGGATGTCCCCTGGACGCCTCCCTGTTGAGGTGTTCCGGGCACGTCCAACCGGGAGGAGGCCCCGGTGAAGACCCAGGACACGCTCTGAGGGACTATGTCTCCCGGCTGGCCTGGGAACGCCTTGGGATTCTCCTGGAAGAGCTGGAAGAAGTGTCCGCGGAGAGGGAAGTCTGGGACTCTCTGCTCAAGCTGCTGCCCCCACGACCCAACCTCAGATAAGCGTAAGAAGATGGATGAGAAGATGGATGGATGGATGGATGGATAAATGTGTATATGTGTGTATGTATACTGTAGTACAGCAAAGAAATTTTCTGAAGATGTCTTGGACACTATACAAAATATGAAAATTAAAATATATAGTAGAAATTAACTGTTGTGAACAAACACAAGAACAATTGTGAAGTGTTCGGGACTCCAACACCTATAATGCAATAGCAAGTTTTCAGCAACAAAAACAAGTAATCACAATAGACTGAGTCAAGACTGACTGAATGACTAACAGAAGGAATGCAAAAGGATTTTATAGCTGGAGGACAGGAAGGAGTGGGATCACAGGTGGAAATGAGGTCTGTAGTGGGGTGAGGCAACAGAAGTGGGCGGAGTCTTAACTGGTCTTTCCTTCTGGTGGTCTGTGAAAGAGGGAAAAATTGTATTAGCACCGATCATCAACCCTTGTCTCTGTACTTTATTCCCAGTTGCGCCCTTAGACTGCCTCCTTATGCCATGTGCGTGACACTGTATACAAACAAACAAACAAAAAAAAAACTTATCATGGACTCCAAAATGGTTTTGGTTTGTCATATTTTAAAAAGTAGTTCTTACTTGTCCCTAAAGCTGCCAAGAATTGGCTCCAGCCCCTCCCACTCCCATGTTAGGTTTAAATGGTGTCAAATTTGATGGATAGTTACGACATATTTTGTCATATTAGTGAAGAAGTAAGTGCTGACAGTCACAACTCCAGGAGACACTTATTGTGTGGAGTTGGCATATTCTCTCCACAACTACATTGATGTTTTCTAGGTACTCCAGATTGCACCCCCATTCCAAAGATCTAAAGATTAGATTATTTTTCAATGAAAAACTGGCCAAGATGAGTGAGTCAATGAGTGCACTATTATGTCCAACGAAAGGCTGGCATTCTTCTCTGAATCTGGTTCTTGCCTTACTACGTGGAGGGCAATTTCTAGCATGTCTGGTGCCCTAAGCAGCACATCTATTTTGAGGCTGAAACACCATCCTCTATGTGTGGATTGGAGTTCAGCAGCAGTCCTTAGCTCTCTTCTGCCAAGGAACAACCCTGCTTAAATCAAATGCTACTGGAACATGTTCTTATTCTTTTTTTACCTTATATTAGAATGGGTAGGATTCTGTAAATGAATTAATAGATGGATAGATATTTTGAAAATAAGGTAGGTGGCATAGGACTATGTTTTTGCTACCTTGGTGTCCTGTGCAAATGATTCATATGGTCATCACAAACCTATATGGGGCTAGCCTGGATGATGGCATTGTAGGAAACCTACTGACAGCCTTTTGGAGAGACAACAAGGACACAAACTAAAACTAAACAGATGGACCAAGGCTGGTTTCTTATTTGTGCTTGATTATGCTGGGAGAGGCTTTGACCTCCTAGAATGTTGAACTAGATTAAGGAAGTTTGAGAATGTCATGTTATGTTAATTTCCACAATTAAAGTAAACTCACCAATGATTTTTTTGCTTCATCGCTGAAGGAATATTGCAATTATCAATTCCCTGCTGAGTATCCTTGCAGGCTAATAAGAGGGTGTCCACAGAAACATCACATTCTCTCTGCCTACGCATTCCCTGGCTAAAATAACAAAATCACTTCTACAGTATATGTTACAATGAAAACGAGGCATCACTTGACTGGGTTTTGTTTCTCACCACAGCAGATTTGAAGAACAGTTTTTCCTCATCTCATAATGTGATTGATTACTTTGCTACTTTAAATTTACTGTCAATGTACTGTTGAACCCTGGGGCATTTAAAGTAATTTGATGATCTGTCATTTCAAAATAGTATCCTGAACATGACAAACTTGACAAAATTTTGATTATTTTGCAGAATGGTCTCCTAGTAAGCACAACCAGAACCCAAGTGAATGGAGTTCTGTCCTGGGAAATGAAATGACCCACGAAATTGAGAATTCAAGTCAATTTCTCAGTGCTAGTCCACACTGGAAGTAATCCTATTCACTTGCTATATTAAACACAGTGAAGAGTTACTTAAACTTATTTGCTTGGAGTGATACTTTTTGGCATACACATTATTACTCCCTCAACTTTGCCCAGTCTGTGGTTCTTCCTTCACCCACCTGGGAAGCTGTTCCTACTGCAACTCTTTGTAAGTGTATTTGTCTATGCAATGACTGACACTTCATATGCCATTTAGAATCACTGTCAAAGAGTATCTCAAAAGACAATTTCCCATCTAACAATGTTACTTTCTGCAACATGTCCCACTATTTTATGTAAAGAATCTGGCAATGCTGAATGTTCTGCTGTTATGTCACCTTTCACTTGATTTGTAATTCCTTCAGCATTATATTGAGTTGTCTGATTCTCAGCACCCTCTTGTGGTGAACCTGCACAGACATCTTTTCAAACTGACCAAATGTGAGGTGTCATTTAAAATATGCCCTCCACTTATCCTAAGAAACAGTATACACCTACATCCAGGTACTCAGATGTGCTCAGTGGGTTTACAGCCAGAGAATGTAACTCAACCTTAACTATTCTTATTTTTGTCTTAACTACTCTTTTATATTTTATCTCATTAATTGTGTTTAAGCGTATAAATTTCATTTTTTAAAGATTTAGTCACCTAATGGGACCCATCCATTAAAAATGTTTGAGGGTACATTTATATTTACTGTTATAAGTGCTTTAAGAGGATTGTATGTACAATAAGCTGCATATAGAGAGAACAAAACTGAGTACCATTATTAGCAATGCTGCACAACCTCGCTCTCACACACTAATACCAAGGACTTTTAGCCAACAAATTATTCAGTAGAAGTGTGTCAAAGAAACGCTACTGGGGCTCTATTATATCAACAGCAATACCCCTACATAATGCCTCACAAGTGACTGTGACAGCCAAGTCAAAACGTTCCTTTCTTTTGAATTTTCCCAGTTTATAGTCATTCTGGTGTGTATTCAGACCAAAGTGTGTGTCTATATTTATTTATTTACTTACTTATCTACCTATTTATCCATCCATCCATTATCCAACCCCTGTATCCTAATTACAGGGTCACGGGGTCTGCTGGAGCCAATCCCAGCCAACACAGGGCGCAAGGCAGGAAACAAACCCTGAAAAGGGTGCCAGCCCACTGCAGGGATCTACCTATTTAAGTACGCTATTTATTTATTCAAGGAGCTTCTATATTAAGCCAAATTTCCCCTGGAGGACAAATAAAGTTATCTATCTATCTATCTGTCTATCTATCTACATCATGACTGTTGTGAGCATTTGCCTATGTCTCTGTCCCTATCCCCTCCACTTGGTCTAATTGGGACTTAGACTCAGCCATTTGCCTGTTCTTAAAAGTACAGCTTTTCTCTTGGCCTTACACATTCTCTTTTCTTGCTTAGTAATACAAAACAATACAATACAATTTATTTTTGTATAGCTCAAAATCACACTAGGAGTGCCGCAATGGGCTTTAACAGGCCCTGCCTCTTGACAGCCCCCCAGCCTTGACTCTCTAGAAGACAAGGAAAAACTCCCAAAAAACCTTGTAGGGAAAAATGGAACAAACCTTGGGAAAGGCAGTTCAAAAAGAGACCCCTTTCCAGGTAGGTTGGGCGTGCAATGGGTGTCAAAAGAATGGGGTCAATACAATACAATACACAGAACAGAACAAATCCTCAATACAGTATAAAAATAAAAATTTTAGAAGTACGTAGAAGAATTTAACAGTAGATGATATCACATAATATTATTTGGATTTGTTTAGAGTCCTGGAGACCTCAGCCATCAAGCTGCCTCCCCATTTGGCCATTCCACAGCTGAAACAGTGCCAGCCAATCATGAAAGGACCCTCTTTCCCATGATTCCTGTGATCCTCCATCAGGGATGACTTTACCATAGGCAGGCAAACAACTTGGCAGGTGGGCCATGGCACCAATGCCACATTTGAGTACCGAGAAGAAACAGAATAGGTGAGGGTTAGTATTCAAATTATAACTGTCATGTTACTTATGTTTTAGTGCTAATGACTAACAACAGAGATGCAGTCTGTACAGGTAATCAGCAGCTCTAGTCAGGATATGCTAAACTGAAGTAGTGAGTCTTCAGCCGGGATTTAAAGGCTGAGACCAGAGGGGCATCTCTTATAGAAGCCGGGAGACCATTCCACAGTTTAGGGGCCCTGTAACTAAAAGCTCGACCTCCCACTGTTATTTTATTAATCCTTGGAATCCTAAGCAGACCGGCATCTTGAGATCTTAATGTGCGCTCAGGTTTGTAAGTCATGATAAATGGCCACACCTTGGCCATTTAATGCTTTATAAGTTAAAAGGAGGATTTTGAAATCTACCCTAAACTTAACTGGGAGCCAGTGTAAGATTTAAGAACTGGAGTTATGTGTTCATATTTTCTTGTTCTTGTAATAATTCTTGCAGCAGCATTTTGGATTAACTGGAGGCTGTATAAGAACAGTTTGAACAGCCAGTGAACACCGCATTGCAGTAGTCAATCCTACTAGAGATAAATGCATGAATTAATTTCTCAGAATCCTGTTTATTTAGAAAGCGCCTTAATTTCCTAACATTTTTAAGATGGAAAAACATGTTTTGGACAACTTTGTAATATGCTCTTTAAATGACATGCTAGAGTCAAAGATAACTCCTAGATTGCGGGCTGATTCAGTAAAATTAATTGGGATTCCAACTGAGTTAAATGATGACAAAATATTGCTGTGATCAGCGTCATTCCCTCCAACAATTAACATCTCTGTTTTATCTGTATTTAAAGACAAGTAGTTCTCATTCATCCATTCCTTTAATTCACTAACACAACTAATTAAAGACAACATCGGAGAAACTTCATTTGATTTAAATGAAAGGTATAACTGGGTGTCATCTGCATACAGTGAAAATTAACATTATGTTTCCTAATGAGAGATCCCAGTGGAAGCATGTAAAGTGAAAACAGTAAAGGTCCCAGTACTGAGCCCTGCGGACACCATATTGAACTTCTGTGTATAATGATGGAGTACTGTCAGCACATTTCTGTACATATTGGAATCGATTTGATAAATAAGAACTAAACCAAGCGAGCACGGCCTGTAAGCCCAACATCATTTTCTAGCCTGTGCAGTAAAATAGAATGGTCAATGGTGTCAAATGCTGCACTTAAGTCCAACAACATAATTACAGTGGAGTTTCCTTCATCAGAGGATATCAGAATGTCATTTACAACCCGTGTTAGTGCGTTTCTGTACTATGACCAGTGCGAAACCAGACTGGAATTTCTCAAATAAATTGTAATGCGTAAGGTGTGACTGAAGCTGACTGGCGACTACTTTTTCTAGTATTTTAGAGAGAAATGGTAAATTTGAAATAGGCCTATAATTATTTAGTATGTGTGGGTCTAGGTCTGACCTTTTAAGTAATGGTTTAATGACTGACACTTTTAATGTTTCAGGTACTGTGCCATGCAATAATGAACTATTGATAATGTTTAGAATAGGCTGCAAGAACATCCATTGCACTTTTACTAGTTTTGTTGGCACTGGATCTAGGGAACAAGTAGTGGGCTTCATTTTAGAAATTAAAGTTAAGACTTCCTGCTCAGTTACAGGATTAAAATTACTAAAGTGCTGAATGCAATGTGAGACAGGGTCTGCTAAGCTAGTATTTGGTTTGTACTGTGATGCTGAGATCTGGGATCTTATATTTTTAATTTTCTCATTGAAGAAGTTCATAAAGTCTGTACTGCTAATATCTGTTGGTATTGTGCACTGTAGATCTGAATTCCCATTTGTTAATTTAGCCATTGCTCTAAACAGTACCTGAGGATTTTATAGTATTCTGAGTGAGCTTTAAAGAGGGCATTTTTATATTTATTAACACTCTCTGTCCATGCAGTTTGAAAGACATGTAGCTTTGTTGTTCTCCATCTGCTCCAGTTTTCACACTCTAATTTAAGAGCTCGAGTATTTTCATTAAACCAGGGAGAGTTTCTATGTGCTTTGATCACTTTTGTTTTAAGGGGAGCCACTGTGTCCAGAGCATCTCTCAAGGTCACATTATAATGTGATGTTAGCTGATCTAAATTGTTTTCCACGTTTACATTTGATGTTAACTGATCTAAATGGTTTTCCACAATTACACTCGACTTACTCAAGGTATCTATAAATTTTGAAGCAGAATTACAATCTAGATGTCGCACTGTCTTTGTTTCAATCTGTGAGTGCGTTTGCCAGGGCAGGACTAAATCAAATGTAATTAAGTAGTGATCGGAAATAACTTCATTTAACTGAGTAATATTTAAATTTTGAATTTCAACTTTGTAAGTTATAATTAAATCTAATGTGTGGTTATGATTATGAGTTGGACCTTTGACAATCTGACAAAATCCTACTGAATTTAACAAATAAGTAAAACATTTGCTAAAAGTGTCAGTTTCCACATCAATGTGTACATTAAAATCCCCCATCAGAACTATGTGATTATAATTTATAGCCAAATCAGATTAAAGGTAGCTAAATTCAGTTATGAACAATGAATATGGCCCTGGTGATCTGTAGACTAGCACTATAACTATAATAATAATTAGGGTAAAGTTGCATGATAGATGGGGCAAGGAAAGAAAATGAGCAACGGTACTTCATTCCTTGTTCTTGCATTATTATTAACTTGCTTTATGAAAGTTTGTCTAGAGTTTTTGACTATTTATCTTGCCTTTTGGATATGTCTTGCGCCTAGTGATTTGGTTACTCTTACCTGTGCTTTACCTAACTGAGGCATTCAACCACTGCTTTATTTTTTGATCTTGTCTTTGAATTTGCACATTCAAATTAAAGATTTATTTAAATTTTTTACTTGAATGTGATTGGGCTACTCTTAACACTGTAGTTTTGCAGCTATGCTTTCTTAAAACATAAGGTGATTTCAGAGCCACATACTGAGCAAGGCAACTACCTCTGAAAACACAGTCATGGAGTACCAAGCTCTTACCAAAAGGAGCAGGTCAGGAAATGGTTCAACCTAGGCATTTTGTACAAAATATATGAGTGTGTGTATACATGTACACATGGCAAAACTTAATACAACGGGCTTTCAACATGGCTACACAATCCAGTAAAATATCACTTGTGTTTGGCTTGTTTCCTGTACTTCTTCGTCCTTATGCAGTATTTGATTAGTCACTGAGCTATATACTTGGAATTAGGATCAATCAGAATAACTCAATTGTTAACCCAGCTACAAGGGATGCACAAACCAGAGTGTTTCTTCGTGCCGGTCCCAAACTAGGATAAATGTGGGGGTATTATGTCAGGAAAGGCATCCGGTGTAAAATTTTGCCAGGTCAATATGTGTACAACAATACTGATTTCCATACCGGGCCGGTTGAGGCCTGGGTTAACAACCAACGCCACCAATACTGTTAGACAACCGGGTGCAGAAGAAGAAGAAGAAGAGGAGGAAGGCGTGTATGGAGACAGGGGGAGAAGAGGAAGGTAAATACAATGGAACTGAGTATAGGAACTTTGAATGTTGTACTATTCTAAAATAATAGATAGCAATAATAAAAATCCTCAGGTACTGTTTAGAACAATGGCTAAATTAACAAATGGAAATTCAGATCTACAGTGCAAAATACCAATATTAGCAGTACAGACTTTATGAACTTCTTCAATGGGAAAATTAAAAATATAAGATCCCAGATCTCAGCATCACAGTGCAAACCACATACTAGCTTAGCAGACATTGTCTCACATTGCATTCAGCACTTTAGTAATTTTAATCCTGTAACTGAGCAGGAAGTCTTAACTTTAATTTCTAAAATGAAGCCCATTACTTGTTCCCTAGATCCAGTGCCAACAAAACTAGTAAAAAGTTCAATGGATGTTCTTGTAGCGCCTATTCTAACCATTATCAATAGTTCATTATTGAATGGCACAGTACCTGATGCACTAAGTGTCAGTCATTAAACCGTTACTTAAAAGGTCAGACCTAGACCCACACATACTAAATAATTATAGGCCTATTTCAAATTTACCGTTTCTTTCTAAAATACTAGAAAAAGTAGTCGCCAATTAGCTTCAGTCACACCTTACGCATTACAATTAATTTGAGAAATTCCAGTCTGGTTTCTGCACTGGTCATAGTACAGAAACGGCACTAACGCGGATTGTAAACGACATTCTGATATCCTCTGATGAAGGAAACTCCACTGTAATTATGTTGTTAGACGTAAGTGCAGCATTTGACACCATTGACCATTCTATTTTACTGCACAGGCTAGAAAATGATGTTGGGCTTACAGGCACTGTGCTCACTTGGTTTAGTTCTTATTTATCAAATCAATTCCAGTATGTACAGAAATGTGCAGACAGTACTCCATCATTATACACAGAAGTGAGATATGGTATCCCACAGGGCTCAGTACTGGGACCTTTACTGTTTTCACTTTACATGCTTCCACTGGGATCTATCGCTAGGAAACATAATGTTGATTTTCACTCGTATGCAGATGACACCCAGTTATACCTTTCATTTAGATCAAATGAAGTTTCTCCAATGGTTTCTTTAATTAGTTGTGTTAGTGAATTAAAGGAGTGAATAGATGAGAACTACTTATCTTTAAATACAGATAAAACAGAGATGTTAATTGTTGGCGGGAATGACATTGGCAGGGGACTTACGATTAAGACAGTGAAATGCTAAATGTTTATGAAGGAAAGACAGCAGCAGAATTAGTAACGTTTGAGGCACCTTTTCTCCTTTACTATCCTCTTTCAATAAGAATAACAATAAAAATAATAATTATGTTTGGTATTAGATTCATGCATTTCTTGGTCATGTCAAAAGATACATTATTTAGAAATGCACACACCAATCTTTCATGCGACTATAAGTTTTCTTGTCACATCAGGAAAAGAAGATATTATCATTGGCAAAAACAGATATGCTATTCTCAGGTCCTCAAAATGGATGTTCTTCTAGCCCTGCCTATCCTGTCCATAAAATTCACAAAATAGACAGGAGACAAGACAGACCCTTTCAGAGTCCTATGTCCATTTTACATAAATTTGACTGAATACAAGGTATTCAAATGTGACTATTCTGCATAAATGCAGATACAGAATGGCATACTGCAGCAACCTTATAGCCTAAGGCCTTGCAGCATTTCCTACAAGTTGGTTAGTTAGTTAATTAGTTGGATAGATAGATAGATAGATAGATAGATAGATAGATAGATACTTTATTAATCCCAAGGGGAAATTCACATACTCCAGCAGCAGCATGCTGATACAATATTAGAGTGATAAAAATGCAGGTAAAAACAGACAATAACTTTGTATAATGTTAACATTTAACCCCCCTGGGTGGAATTGAAGAGTCGCATAGTGTGAGGGAGGAACGATCTCCTCTGTCTGTCAGGGGAGCAGGACAGTGACAGCAGTCTGTCGCTGAAGCTGCTCCTCTGTCTGGAGGTGATGTCTGTTCAGTGGATGCAGTGGATTCTCCATGATTGACAGGAGCCTGCTCAGTGCCCGTTGCTCTGCCAAGGATGTCAAACTGTGCCTGCAATAGAGCCTGCCTTCCTCACCAGTTTGTCCAGGCGTGAGGTGTCCCTCTTTTTATGCTGCTTCCTCAGCACACCACCACATAGAAGAGGGCGCTCACCACAACCGTCTGATAGAACATCTGCAGCATCTTATTGCAGATGTTGAAAGACCTTAAGGAAGTATAGTGGCTCAGCCTTAAGGAAGTATAGTCGGCTCTGACCTTTCTTGCACAGAGCATCAGTATTGGCAATCCAGTCCAATTTATCATCCATCTGCAATCCCAGGTATTTATAGGTCTGCACCCTCTTCACACAGTCACCTCTGATGATCGCAGTTCCCGAGACGAACATACTGAGGTCTGTCTGTAAGATAGTCCATAATCCATTCCACCAGGCATGAATCTACTCCCATCCCTGCCAACCTGTCCCTAAGGAGCAGAGGTTGGATGGTGTTGAAGGCGCTACAGAAGTCCAGAAACATAATTCTTACAGCACCACTGCCTCTGTCCAAGTGGGAGAGGGATCGGTGTAGCATATAGTTGAAGTCATCCTCCTCTCCCACCTTCTCCTGGTATGCGAACTGCAGAGGGTCAAGGGCGTGCCGGACATGTGGTCTAAGGTGGTGAAGCTGCAGTCGCTCCATGGTCTTCATCACATGTGACATCAAAGTGACAGGCCGGAAGTCATTCAGCTCACTAGGACGTGATACCTTTGGGACTGGGGTGATGTGAGATGTTTTCCAAAGCCTCAGGACTCTCCCCTGTTCCAGGCTCAGGTTGAAGATGCACTGTAGAGGACTCTCTAGCTCAGGCCTTCAGCAGTCGTGGCAGCAGTCATCTGGACCCACTGCTTTGCTGGCACGAAGTCTCCTCAGCTCTCTGCTTACATGGGCAGCTGTAATTGTGGGTGGGGGGGAAACTCTTTCCTATGCTGGTATCAGCAGAAGGATGGGTGGAGGGTGCAGTACTCCGAGGTGAGAATGGGTTAGGGTGGTCAAACCCGTTAAACAAGTTGTTCATCTGGTTTGCTCTCTCCATGTCTCTCTCGATGGTGGCACCCCACTTCGAGCTGCAGCCAGTGATGATCTTCATCTCATCCCACACTTCTTTCATGCTGTTATTCTGCAACTTCTGCTCCAGCTTTCTCCTGCACTGCTCCTCCGCCGCCCTGAGCTCGACTGGGAGTTCCTTCTGCACGTGCTTGAGCTCATGCTGCTCACCATCTTTAAAAGCCCTTTTCTTCTGGTTCAAAAGGCCTTTAATGTCACTTGTAATCCATGGCTTGTTGTTAGCATAGCAGCGTACTGTTTTTACTGGAACTACAATGTCCATACAGAAGTTGATGTAGTCAGTAGTACAGTCAACAACCTCCTCTGTATTCTCACTATGTGACCCCTGCAGGATATCCCAGTCCGTAGTTCCAAAGCAGTCTCTCAGAGCCTGCTCTGCCTCATGGGACCACTTCCTGAATGAGCGCGAGGTTGTAGGTAGCTCCCTCACTCATGGTTTGTAGTGAGGCTGAAGCAGAATCAGGTTATGATCTGCTTTCCCAAGCACAGGCAGCAGCGTGGCGCTATATACGGCCTTAACATTTACATACAGTAAGTCAATAGTCCTATTTCCCCAGGTGTTACAATCCACATACTGGGAGAAGGCAGGTAATGTTTTGTCCAGCGTCACATGGTTAAAGTCTCCAGCGATTAGCACAAGCGCCTCGGGGTGCTGCGTTTGTAGTTTAGCAACCCACTATCTCCACATCTGCCCGAGGAGGGATATAAACAATAACAACAATGATGTTAGCAAGGAGTATGTCAAAGACAAACTAACAGTACTGGAGACCTAGATCAGGTAACTGCCTATCCCCTCCTGGGTATTCTACAGTAAAGTCTGTGCTTGGCTGTCTATTATGACAACCAAATTCTATTGACAGCATTGCATGGGAAAGCTCCTTCTTGAAATTGACAGTTTCTCTAACAATTCAGGACAAGGAGCACAAGGTTTTAAACAATGGGTTCTAGGGCTATCATCACAGTAGGCATTGAAAACCTTTTCCCTCTTTTAACATCTTAAACACTGTCCATTAACTCTCCATGTCTTTGACATCCTTCAATAAATAAGAATAACAATTTTGGAGGTAAGTGTTAAACTCATCCCAATCAGAGACTTCAGCTAGCCAATTATAGCACATCATCACTGCCTGTTTGCATCTTCCAGATATGTTAACCAGACACAATGTTCATCAGAACTAGTTCAATACCAGTTGATGATCATCTAACAGCTCAGAACCGCTCTCTAAGACAGAATCTAAGATACAACTGTTGGAGACTATAAGATCCTTCTATAAAAACACTCAAATCAGTTGTTATTTAAGAATACGCTTTAAACGGGCAAGGGCAATAAGTCAGGCTATGACCAGTATCTAAACTTCTGAAATTAATGTTAGACTTAAAGTCAAAAACAAAAGTAAGAAAACTTTGAAAAGAAATTCCTGAAGAAAATAATCTATTTTTGTAGAGTCTTTCCTTTATTTGGAAGTAAATTATGTAAACTTCTGAGCATGCCACTCTGTGTGACTACACCCTATGTAGTTACACACATGCATACCTCAGAAAGGTATCGTAGCAATCTGATCCAAAATAGTGTCATGTGATGTTGCTGAAAACAAAATAATTGGTTAAAATAGTCAAAGAAAAAAGAGTAAAACCTTTTTTTCTGCATAATAATGAACATTGCATTACATTGGATGATATGACTATAGACTATATTTTCAGTCACTTAACTTCGGCCTAAAGTACTTTGGTTCTAGGTACACATGAGTTTTTTTTTTGTGTTCAAAGATATTATTCTCTTTGGACTACCCATGACTAGCAGAGAAATCTAATAAAATTTTCCCATTCAAATTTTGGCCAGAAAAGACATTTTCCGAGCCATGTGCCATCCTTCTTTCCTCAAGTGAGTGCTGAGGTTTTACAGTGCAAATACAAAGACAGCATACTCTGAAAATCTGTCGACAATATAAGTGGGTGTGTGACATTTAACCAAGTCTCTACTGTATGGAAAATCCACCACCAGATGATCACTTCCAGAACCAATGTTATTCATAGAAAGGAGTACAACTATATTTACCTCTTCAGTGCAGATACAGAACAAGGACAAAGCAACTGAAATACTACATGTTCAAAAGAAGATAATTTAGGAGCAGTTTAATGGCAACAAGTATTTGGCAGTAAATTTTCTAAAAGCTATCATATTTGTATCCCCTGAACATACATTTTAATACTCGTTGTGCATATCAAAATGATTCAGTGCAAGGAGATGAAGCAGGAAATTGCAATATCTGCAGAAAATCCAAATGAACAAGAAGTTAAAACTCAAACTATAACAGACCAAGATAATGTCAAGAAACCAACCCAGGTCCCTGGAGCTAAAGTGTTAACATGTGTATCACTTGCTACAATCCCAGTCAATTATTACTTTCCAGAAGGCTAAGCAGTAAAAGAATGTGCAGTCTACCATAACATTTTCATAACCAGTTAATAGCTTTCTTCAAAGATGTATTGATCAAAGTATTAATTAAATAGGAGGACTTGCATTTGTTGATTCAATATGTTTTGGTAATTTATTTCTTAATAATTTAGCATCACTGCATTGTGTAAATAAATTATACAGTTATTTATTTAAAGCAACTAAAAATTGTCTGGATCTGACACAAGTTCCTTCCCAAACATCAAGTGACCCAATAAATCTGAACTGACTGATTTAAGGGGATTTCCTCCTGTTCAAGGGAAAATATGCTTCTAGGTTATTGTTACCATGTTGCAATCCCGAAACACTGACTGATCATTTCAGAAATTTAGAAAAATTCGTGAAGAGGTTCTGGCTCATTACCTCAGTGAAATTGATCAAAGACCCTATGAAGTGAGAACCAGCGCACTTCAAGAACTGTGTGTTGTAGAATTTTGTTCATTCTTCCTCAAAAACGTACTTCTCCTGCTGCAGAGCTTCTCAACTAGGCTAGGTTTTGGACATTGAACTGATAAATTCCAAAATACCAATTTTGTTCTTCATATTCTGTTTTTTACTTAGAAATGCTAGAAAGTTCATAAACACTGTTATGGTTAGGGATCGAAGATTTTTTTCACAAAATTCTAATATGAGTCATTTTGGTACAGAGAGAAAAACAACTCCAAGCTGTAGCACTTTCATCAGTGTGTAATTACTTATTACTGAGACTATACTTTTAAAAAACAACAAGGTGGTATTTTGCAAATTTAATATGGGCTGAAATGTTGAGATCTGAGAGCAAAGGATCATTGAAATCAACTAAAAGCAATGAGAGGTATGCAGCCATCTATTCTCTGATAATCGTTTTTGTAATACATGGTCATGAGACTTCCGAGCCTATCCCAGCAACAATCATTATTGGACAGAGGCTACACACTTACTGAATTAATGAGACTGATAGCAAGTTTTTGTGCAGCAGGATGAAATCGGGGAAGCCCATACAAACACAAGAATAACAAGCAAACATCACACGGAAGGTATCACAGCCCAAAACCTAATGGGAGTTCAGGCAATATAAGTATGTATTTTGCAGATGGCTCATGCTCTCTGAAAAATATATTTTTTGGAACTTATTTTTCAACTCACAAATGCAGACTTTAAGTCAAATGTGAAATAAAAAACACTTGAACATTAAAAAATACCACTTAGCCTGACCTTTAATGGTAGCATGACTTGATACATGCTCTTCATGCAACTGTACAAACAACTGTACAAACAGCTTATACCGTATGTACAGTATCATCATCACCAGAATGGACCAAAAGTGAAAAAAGGAACATAGGTGAACTTGTTATCTGTGGCTGGGTTTGAGCTGGTTGGCTTGGAGAAAAGATGTACAAAATGTTCAGCAATTTTTGCCAGAAGAAAAGGAATTAGAAAATAGGCTATGCAGGATGTCCAAGGTTTAATAAGGCAGTGAGAGATGTATAATACCTGAAGAAAAGGCAGCTGAAAGTAGCATCATTTTGTGATACCTTCACCAGCTCTCTCAATTTCATTTTATAGGGGCTAGAGCCTATGGTGGCATGGTATGCAAATATTTTGCAAATAAAAAATTACCTGAAAAATCAATGCATTTGCTCTAAACACTCATTTTTGTCACTATTCTATCCAGTAACTAGAGAATTATACCACATTCTAGGTTACATTAAACTTTTTACGGTTGACGTTCATCTTCATCATGTTTCATACTTCTGGACATTTACATTTGAAAAGGACCTTGTCTTAGCATGTGCAAAATGATTTTTTTGTTATTCAGTTTAAACGCTAAGTCTGTGTGTAAATAAGTAAGTACTGCAAAATATCACATACCTGTATATACAGGTATCTGTTTAGCTACCTAAAGCATAAAAGAAGATGTCATGTGTGGCCACTAGGGGGCGTACCACCACCCTAACCGGACACAGACAGGCAGGAGACAGGTTTTGCCACACTACACACATTTATTTACAGCTTTGACGTTCCCAAAATACCAGTCAACACAACACACCAATACCATTCAGTCCCTTCTTGCCATCAGTCCTTCTCTCTCCTCTCCTCCTTAGGCTTTGTCCTCTCCTGCCGACTCTGGCTAACTTCAGGAGTGAGGCGGCTCCTTTTTAAAGGGCACCTGGATGGACTCAAGCTGCCTAACGAGCTTCTTCTGGCCAAATAAAGTCCGGGAAAGGTCTATGCACCCCCTGGGGGTGGCCACGGGTTCCAACAGAGTTGAGCTCCCATGCTCACTGGAGACCAAGGAAGCTGCCCTCTATTGGCCCCGGGGAGACACTGTCCCACAAATACTCTCTTCCCCCAGTTCTTCCACACTCTGGGCGTCCTGGCCAGGTGAGGATTCTGGCCATCAGTGACACATGCTTATTACTTATTCCTGATCACTATAAGATGGGGCCATTAATCAGTGTCACCATACATATGAAAGTTGCATTTTTTGTTTCTTTGTTTTTAATTGAAAACTTTCAGTGTGAAGGATCCTCAGTATTAATACAAAACAATTGAACTATCACTTGACATCATTACTCACCCACAGCAAAAAAATACAACCTGATCACATGAGGTAATCACCTATCTCTCACTCTCTTTCCCCCAGCTTTATTCTAGGAATGATCAATAAATGAACAGTCAAAAAGCAGAGAAATATAGCAAGATCAAACAACACATACAGTATATGCACCACTGCTCACAACCCTTAATAAAGAAGCTTGTTAGGAATGTGTAAATTAAAATTTTCCCAATAACCCATTTATCTGTTTTTTGACTTCATTATCCAACTGTTGGTTACAGGGAAGGCGGCACGGTGGTGCAGAGTTTGCATGTTCTCCCAGTGTCTGGGTGGGTTTCCTCCGGGTGCTCCAGTTTCCTCCCACAGTCTAAAGACATGCAGGTTAGGTGCATTGGCGATCCTAAATTGTCCCTGGTGTGTGCTTCGTGTGTGCCCTGCGGTGGGCTGGTGCCCTGCTCCGGGTTTGTTTCCTGCCTTGCGCACTGTGTTGGCTCCAGCAGACCCCTGTAGTTAGGATATAGCGGGTTGGATAATGGATGGATGGGTGGATGGTTACAGGGAGCCACAACATATTCTACTAACTGTGAATGCAGTTGTCAAAAGTACTTGACCACACAAGCAATTCTGAAATTTTCAATATACCTTGGATTAAGGAAGGAAACCATATTCACTGAAGAAGACTTGAACCAATGATGACCATTTACATTTCCTCACAAGATGCACTCCAGTCCAGGATCTAACTTGGGGTCTAACTTTTGTAGTAGAGGAGACAATGCTACCCACACTGTTTCAAATTTACATTAATTTGCCTTGATTTATTTACAAAATTATACCAGAATGCTATTGGATTGCTTAATTTTTAGTTTACTATTAAAATAATACTATATTTAATTTTGCATAACTTTGTATAATAGTCATGTTATTTAATACACGGGTTAAAAAGACCACATAAAAAAACAACCCAACTCATGGGTAAACTGCATCAACCTAACAAAAATAATGATATGCTGCCACTTACTGACCAAAATGAGAACTGCAAAATGATTTCTGTTTGCTTTAAGCCTTGTTGCAAAGGGCACTTTCATGAGATGTCTTGTTATGTCAAGTCAAATTAGAAGGCATTTTCATATATATTTAAATTAATCATTGATGTGTTAAAATTGATTAATTTCAAAACGTCCACTTTCCTGTGAATGTGCCAGCATTTTAATGTTATGTACAATCTATTATGAGATGTTGAAACTGACAATATATTATTTTGACAGATCTCAAAATACAATTACATTTTTCAAAAAATTGATTTCAACCTTGGTTCTGGGATATGTGGTAGTAATAGCTAATAGATATCTTGAAACCTTCTTACTTGAGGAGATATCTGAAATGCCACTTCGGATATCTTAAATCCATCTTATTGAAACTTAATATTTTTGAACATGTTGGTGCCTAAATTCAACCTTTTGAAGACAATTCCTTGAATGCAAGTTTTTGAGCCTGGGATAAGCACAGTACTGTATGCAGTAAAAAATAATCCATAGTCATTTTCATCAAAATGCTGAAATTCAAAAATCTTTGTCAGCCCTCTCTCCTTCACTACTGTCTGCATTCATCATCTAGAGGTCTGAAGGTTTCTATTATTCTGTACTTTGTTACTGCTCCTAACTTTCAGCCCCAGAGTTCTGGCGTCCAATCCAAGGCTAACTGCACTAAACTGGCTGCTAACATGTAGGTGTTGATGGATTGATGCCTTTTCCAAAACATCTTTCTGCCAAATGTTCCCTGGTTTAGTACTAGTTGTCCATGACTCTGAACTTGAAAAGCAATTAAAAAAGGATGGATATTAAGTGCTTACCTAAAATACAACAAGAAATCACAGTCCGTATAAGTTATCAACATTTCATCAAGTACAACTACAGTATCCTAGCAGTTCTGCCCTCTCAAGGTCCTACTGTAAATTGTTCTGCTCTTCTCACTGCTGTGTAATATTTCCCCTTTCTGTTTAAGGGGCTGTCTCAAAGAGCTCTCTCTTATACTGAACTGCTGAAGTCTTTAAGCGCAGCAACAAAGGCTCATTAGTTAATTGCCATAAATCCATCTACTCTCTTCAGGGCCAGTGAACCATATGGTCATTTTATGAACTAAACTGAAATGGCAGGACCAAGAAAAGACTATAGCACATAATTCATCCATCCATCTATCCATTATCTAATGCACTTAATCCAATTCAGGGTGACAGTTGAGTCTATTCTGGTATCTTTGGGTGCAACACATGAGTTAACCATAGACGGGGTGCCATCGCGTGGTTGGTTCCATTGACATGCATAAACACGCTTATTCATTTAGTTCCAATTTGGAGTTTTCAATTAACCTTAAATTCCCATCTTTAAAAAGTCCACACATACCCAATACTAAGAGAGCCTGAGATAAGATTCAAATGCAGGACAGACCTCCTGTGGTAGGTCATGAACCACCATGCTGTCCATCACATTACTTACACATAATGTATAAGTAGGTTGGGTGGCACAATTTATAGAACAGTTGCCTTATGAATGTTGCATTGTTGGACCCAGTCCTGTGTCGGGTGTCCATTTAGAGTGTGCATGTTCTTTATTTGTCTATATGGGATTTTTTTCTTTGTGCACCATACTTTTCTTCCCACATTATAAATGTGTGTCCATTGGGAGCTGGCCCTATGTGGTTTATATGTGCAAGTGGGTCCTCCAATGAACCGGAGCCCCTTTCAGGGTTGGATCCTGCCTTCCTTCCAAAACTAACAGGATAGGCTCAGGCCTCTGAACTACAATGTTACAGCACATGTATGTTTGTTTTGTTACTAAAATAAGTGTATTTTTGTATATGATAAAGAATACACAATTAAAAATCAGATTTTCTAATTAAAAATATTAGAAAAGAATATATACTGCAAACAACATCCTTATTTTCCTTATTACATTATTATTGTCTGGAAATATATAATGTGCTAGGTTTATAAGTCAAAGTGAACTTTATAGATATGAATTGAGCCTCTTTCTGTTTAGGTAGTTTTATTTTAAGGTAAATCCTAGATATGATATAAACACTGTACAAGACTATAGTTTTTTTCCCACTAGAGGAATGTACACACAAGAATATGAACATGAACATGAAACTGAAGTAGACTGTGCAGAATAACTTATACTCAGACAGTGATAACCAAAGTCACAGCAGCCCTTTCATAAATTATTAACCAGTGTAAAAAATCTGGTTAGTTTACTTATAGGTATTAAAAATACTTGATTTCTTACTATTATACAGCACAATGTGTAAATGCTGCTGTGCTCTTATTCACCATGCTTCTCACTTCAACGTCCTGTACTGTTGTGAACTGTTTTGCATAATGTTTTTGGTTAAATACAAACCTTTGTGATATAGCACTTGTGCGCATTGTCAGTTTATCTCAATGGTTAATATTCAACACAACTGAATCCCAGCTAATTCAACTGAACATTATCTTAATGAATGTTTACAAAAATATGGACCTTGACATTTACAATTTGTTTTTAATCATGTCCTTGAATACAATGAAGTACACAGTAGTACAGTTAAGCTTGTTGATTCCATTCAACATTCCAAAGAGTTTAAATGTGCAATTAAAATCATGAACTAATGCTATAAAGAGAAACAAGCAAACACAACAAGCAATATGATCACTTCTAAAAAGATGCATAATACAAATGCTTTAAATTGAAGATAAGTATACTAGAATACCCTCAGATGACAGATCAAGCCATTTAAAATGATATTGTCACCTTGAAATTAAACAAAGCAGATTCTGAAGGAACACCTGAGCTCCAGCCAGTTGGTATTATTTTCATATGCCATTTAAATGTACATTATCAGTTACTAAGCTGGCATGCATTGCTGATTAACAGAACATTATATTAAATAAAATTAAGAAATAAGCACATACCTTGAATTGAATGGCATGCTTCCTTCGTTTCTGTATTTACTGTTTCAGAATATTGTCTCCTAAGAAATAAATTTAAATAAGAGGCTGGGTAAAAAGAAATAAATTAAATTTATTTAGCATACAATATAACCTTTAAAACTGGAGGTATTGAATAAATGTATGAGTGAAATGTTATATGAACCACATAAAACTTAATTCTCGCTAAACATTATTTTTAAAAAGATTAAAAAACACAGATTTTGTGAAATGTGCATATCACAGTCTTACAAATATGAACTGTCCTTAAATGACATAAGATATTGTGATATAATTATAATTTGCCAAGACTACAGTCACTGCAGTTGTTTGAGTTACAAGTGTGAATGTCCATCTTGACTGAGTGGCCACTCTGCCTATCATCACCCTGTTAAAATTTCAAAGCAAATATGTTTTTCCACTAGATGGCAGTATATATATGACTTAGCTGCCAGGATAGAGGAAAAGAGGAAGGCCTAAGCGAAGGTTTATGGATGTGGTGAGAGAGGACATGCAGGTGATGGGTGTGACAGAGCAAGATGAAGAGGACAGGAAGATATGGAAGAAGATGATCCGCTGTGGCAACCCCTAACAGGAGCAGCCGAAAGAAGAAGAAGATGATAGATTCTCTTTTGCGAAATTTAGAAAAACTGGTATGACTATGGGTACCAGTGCGAGTGGGCCTTATGATGGACTGGTGCCACTTCCAGGGTTCCTGCCTTGTGTCCAGTGCCTCTGGATTGTATTAAGCATGTCTGAGAACATTCGGTTTCAGTTTGCTCATGAAACCTTTTTCTCGTCTGTCTCTCTCAGTAGATGCTCCTTAAATTATTTACAGCATGGGTTACCTTCTGTGACAAGTTGCATACATTCACATAAATATTTCCTTAGAGATCAAGGACATGCCTGTGTTTAAATGATTCAGTTTAAGTGTTGGAGGGCTCTTTGAAGTGGGCTGATGTCCTGTGCAGGCAAAGTGCTGGCCTGGAGATCATTGAGGCTGGATAATATGATCAGAAAAAAGCAACTTTTTGAATTTTATACATATTTTATTGTTTAACATTCAACATTAAAATTACTCTAATTTTTTAATGAGATGGATGTGGTAGTAAAAGTACAAATTTGCATGTGAGCTTAACTGTATAAAATAAAACTTGAATAGTAATTTTTCTTACTAATTCTTATAGAAAATGTATCAAGTAGGAAGTCTTCATTTCAAGTTTAACCTGTGACTGGATTAGCTGTTCAGAATATGGATGGATCGTAAGTTTATTACGTCTTTCACTGGGGTTAAAATTGACATAGCAACATGTGCAAAAGACCCTCAAAACACTTTTCACCAACACAATGCAGGCCACGAATGAAGCAATTGTTGCAAGGTCACTTAAAAAAAGACTTTGGCTGTTGGCATTTCATCTTGAGGGGATTAAACTGCTTCTGTCAAGGTCAAATAATGAGTAAGTGGGGAGAGAAGGAATTGAACTGTGTTTCAAGCACTTTTCTTTAACCATTGTATTGTACTGAAGCACCGCCTGTAGAAGAGCAAGCTAATTATAATAAAACAAAATAGCCCAAGAATTGTACGATATTAAAACTAAAATAACCTCAGTAACTACAAAATGAACAGGAGTGGATGTACAATAGGATCACTAGTCCATCAAATCAGAGTACAAAGACTACAAAGAGCATATCACATATTGAGAAAGGTTAGTAGCAAAGGTTACTAAGTGCTTAATCAAAATTTGAATATAGCCCTGGCAGTATTGTAAAAAAAAACACAAAGCAGAGGTTCTATTGATAAAATGAAACCTTTATATGTTAAATGGAAGTGCTAGGATTGAATTACTGTTTCTGCTGACATTATTAACATGAGCATTATCTAAGAAAAATAAAATATTAGTTGTTCATTATAGTAAACTATGCTATGTCTGTAAGACAGGCTTACTGCCAAAATTAACTTAATTCATTTTAAGGTTGTGGGGAGCCAGGGCTTATACATACTTTTAAGAATATAGAGTCATGTTTAACAAGTTATTAACATAGATAACCTTTTGGCATAGTGTCTGATACCACACAGTGGGCTTCTCAGCCAGTGTCACAGATTTAAATCTTGGCTTGAATGCTTTTTATGTGGAAACAATGTGTGGGTATTGGACACAGAATCCAAAAGCATGTATCCAGATTGATTGGAGAAACAATGTTTGCAGTTGTCTTGAGACTGACTTTTGTCCCAGTAAAACAATCCGTCTACCTTTATACTAATACAAATTTTTATTAACAATGAAAAAGAACCTTAAAAGGTCTTGTACAGGCAACACATGGTAACACTACAAATTACAGCAAAAAAGCAGCACAGTGAATGTTCTTAGTAGTCAGGCAGCAGTATAAACTGGTAAAGATAGATCATCATGGTCAACTGGTAGTTTAAAAACAATACTTTGAGTAAACTATTCAAAACAAGAATAGCTTATTTAAAATGTAAGATTGAGATGAAGAGTTTTTTTTTACATATGATTTGAATGCTGTAAACACTATAACTAATAGAGCTTCTCAGCAAGACCAGCGGAGGTATTTCCACAGAGCATAAGAGGCATTGTTTACCAAAGATTGTGTAGTATGGATCTGAGACTGCAAGAATGCTGTCATGGGAAGATCTCAGATATGGTAATGACAAGCATTCACGGATGCTGAAATCTACAGTTTTCAGAGCTGGAGATAGTTTTTTATTATAAATTAAACCAACATAGAGGGAATAGCTAATGTTTTACTAATAGTCTACTCTGGCAGCAACATTCTAGAGAAAAAAAGACTTGCAGCAAAGCACCCAATAAATAACAAATATTTGTCTTTGAAAACAGATAAAAGGTCCTTTTGAAAATATTATAATTTCGAGAGCTGCCTAGATAATAAGGAAAGGCTTTTCTCTGTATTCTACTTCTCATTCTGGCCTTACATGGCAATGTGAATTTTGCTATTCCCTTAGAAAAGTAATATATTGTATTTATACAACAGAATCTCTCAGTTTTTCTGTCAATGAGGTAAACAAATTCTACTTGACAAAATTTCTTTAAGTAAGCCAAATAATCGTAAACTCAAAATTCTTGATGTCAATAATTCTTACAATAAGGAAAACAAGATTTAATGTCTTGATATAAATACTTTTCACTTACTTAGATTTCATTTTTTTACAGTGTAGAGAAGCCAGGAAGGTGAGGAAAGTGTTTGCACTAGACACCAGTGGGGACACAGTTCAAGATTGAAACATTAAAACTCTAACAGGGCAGATAGTATGGATGCTCCAAGGACCTGAAATCAGGAGCATCAGGATCTCCAAAAGAGAATTCTAGTTTGCTGTCTCATCAGCAGAAGTAGCACAGCCCGTGACCTTTAAAGTAAATGAAGGACTTGGCCAGAATGCACCACTTGGCATGGAGTGTAAAGCTCAGGAATTAAATCTGTGTCCAGAGACTGGAGGAGTATGGACCAATGACAAAATAAAATTGAGGAATTGGTCAGGGTTAACAGGAAGTGGAGAGGTAACAAGATTAATGCATTTTGCTCCTGGATTGCAGTCTGAGTAGACAAGCCAACCCATAACACTGACAGAACACAACAGTTGGATACACAGACCCACAAAAGCCTGCTAGGTCTATGTTTTTCAGTTTTGTTTGCTGTTTTTTTTTCTTTCTCCATCTCTCCACCATGTCCTTGTGTGTTTTGTTAGTAATGGACATTATATATGTTCGGCCTACTTAGTATTCTTTTGGGTCCAGAGAAGTGGCATGTGGGGCTGATCCAGTCACAACAAAAAAATGAGCTTGTTATTTACTTCTCACAACTTAGAATTGTAAAAAGCTTGTGAACTAAAAGAAAAAATAGCCACATAAAGTGGCTTCCATGCATTATAGACTATATAAGGAAAAAGTATGTTTTTAAATTGTAGAAAAAGTAAAAAAAAGAAGAAAATGCCCAAGATTATACAACAAGAGTAACTATATGTCTCCAAATTAAAAAAGAAATTTCTCGTTTTTGACAAACGTAAGCAAAGGTTAAAAACCCCTATGCTCTTGTACTGCACCCACTAGTGTGATGGTTTGCTTCAATATGCAGTATCCTCATGCCGCAGGCCTGAAAACTTGCAATTTGGAAAACATAAGGATACATTTGTGCTGACAATTACTTGTAGGTCAAATAGTCTTATGGAACCACAGGCTCAAATAAACACAATCAAATCCTATAAACCTCCCATTTTTCTAGAACATCAAACTAATACAGCTAAAACAGCATATACAGATGTAAAAACATAATTTAAATCAAATTCCCCTAATTATGTTACAAAAATGTTTTGATTTTGGTCCATAATTAAAAAAGAAGTGATGCAAATGAGCTTAAAGGTGACCAGAAGATGGCAGCATATGCCAACAAATGCAGTTCAACTAAATTTTTTTTTTTTTTAAGTCGCATATCCTGAAAAGCACTTGTGTTTTCTAAATTGTTCTTATAAAGGGCTTGTGAATACTTGACTTTCCTCCTTGTATAGTTATGACTTGCCTTTCTGTACCTGTAAGTGCCCTCAAAGACCAATTAAGTCAAATTAAGACACTGGTAACAATAGTTGCACAATTACAACCAGACAAAACAATTGAATCTTAACACACTTAATCACATTTGTTTCAGTACCCACAGAGATGTGGTTATTTATTGACTGAGTAATATTAGACTTAAGTACCTGTAAAGGAAAAATAGAATGACCTGTGGGGAAGTCTGAAGGATTTTACAAAAAGAGTGATAGAAAGAACTCTAATTTACACTACACAGTATTGGTATTTAAAGGTCCACCAACAACCAAGTTATAGCATTTCAGTTATTTGCATTAATTAAGAAATTGCACGATTCTGATACAGTATTAGTGTTAAGATATTCATTTGTAAGTACATACTGCAGACACAAAGAAGCGAAAAAAAGATGTCCGTTTAAAATCAAAAACAACTCCAGTGGTTAATTGTTTCGAAGTTGCTGCTAAGATGAAAAAGAAGAAAAGCAAAGCAAGTATTTGTCAAATGAGAAAACTCCAATGTTTTTCTAGTTGACTGGGAAGGTTATGTTAATCAGTAACTCTGGATTTCCCAGAGCAAGTGAATGTAGACATGTAATAAATATGCCCTAAGATGGGCTGGCACATTGCTTATAGTAAGCTTGTGCCCAATGCTGAAAGGATGAACTCTGGCTACCTTCAAAAATCCTTTATTTTGGATTAAAATGCTGAAAGAAATGGATGGGTGTCATTTTTCTTCAAATCAGTCCTGGTACAGCTCTAGCAAAGCTTTTATCACCTAGTTCTCCTTCTTCGTAACTTTTCAAAGTAGACTATAATGAAAAAAACATGGCATTGTTTGAATGAAGCTAAATAAAATTCCATCCACCCATTAAATAAACCTGCACCATATTTCTCCTGAACCTAAGCAGCCAAAGCCAATCTGCAGATAAAAACAGGTTGTGATTTCATTCATTCCAAAGAACTACCACGGCCTAGTGGGAACATTACAAACAAAAAGTTTGAACCAAAATTCCATGTGACTAACCTCAATAGTTATTCTGCTGCAGCTCCTTATTATCCTGGAAAAAAGAAGTGTGACAGCAGATAGATTTTTAAGGTTAGTCCTGTTGTCACTGAAACAATACAGAAGGAGCAGAGCAATCTTATTTGTGGGAGTAATGAACTTTGTTTTGAGGTGCAATTTGTAGGAGCTTGAATTAGGGCATCTGTGAAGTGTGACTTCTTTATTTGATACAAGTAATGTACAGAATGTAGTCTAACATCATGAAAAACAAAAATGTATGGTGACTTCCACTGGAGATGATGGAAAATGGTACAATAACAATATAAATCATGCCTCCATTAATAAGGCAGTGACTCACCCTAAAAGGGCTTTTAAAGTTAATAATTAAGTAGGCACTCCACTAAAAGAAATTACTTCCATTTAAAAACTGTAAGCAGAATAAACAAATGTCACACAGCTTGTATTTCGGTTCATATAGAAAGTAGGCATTTAAAAACAATCTGTAGTGAAAACATTACAGCCAGTCTACAGTGCTTACTTATAATAAAATATTCGTAAATCCTTTGAATCCAATTCAAGGACATTGAGCAGAATCAGGTGGATGGCTGGAACCAACTCAAGCAAAGCATCAGTCCATAGCAGTGCTTGTTTATACACATAGGGGAATTTAATTTAATCCCATCTCTGAGGATATAGATGGAAAATCTGGAGTACCCTAAGGAAAGTGTCTAAAATTACATAATGGCCTATTGTAAACTCTCATTTAAGATATTAATTTAGTTATTTATTATGTATAACATATGTATAATGACTTTTTAATATTTACAAAGTCATGCATTGTTATTGTCTGTTAATATTCTTCTTAAAGGTACACTGGAGTTGAGCAGCTAAGGACAGTTGAGCAATTAAGCATATTTTGTTCTTTATTTTGCCTTATACAGTTTCTTGTATTATGAATTTAATATTTTTTACATACCTCTTGGGGTCAGATGGCAGGGTCGGCCATTACACAGCACCCCCGGAGCAATGACAGCTTAAGGGCCTTGCTCAAGGGCCCAACACAGCAGGATCTCTTTGACAGTAACAAGGATTCGAACCATATACTAGCACAGATCCTTAGCCTCAGAGCCACCACTCCTCTTTAAACTACATATTCTACTAAGTGTACAATTTGATTTTGATTTGAGGAAAAGTCAGGTAAGATATGGATAGAATATGCAGACTTCACATCAGCAATGATCAAGTATAGGATTTAAACTCTGAATCTGTGAAGAAATAGAGCTAACCACTATGACACCTTGCTGCCTAATAGTCTGAGATAATTATCTTAATTCATCCAGTGCATGGAGTTGTGATAAATAATGTTTGTCAGTCTGAAAAATTCAAATCCAGGCTTATAATGACCTCTTACATACATAATGTTTTCCTGATTATATTTTGCAAGTTATATTGTCTTTCATGCACAATGCACACTCACTCCATGCATTGTCCGATTCCTACAATTCTGTTGCCGCAATGAAAGCCATTGATGTTTCAGTCGATCAACTAATGTCTTTTACATAGCGCTTCACAGAGCATTCAGTGAGTAAAATACATAACAAAACAAATTACAATAATAACCACATAGCAGAAAGACACAGAGGGATGGTAGGAAACATTGCCACTTGAGATTGCTTGGGCTGTATTCATATTGCTGGCAGGGGGACTGTGTTGCATGCCACTGTTTAATGTGCACAACAATGCACTAGAGTCCTATTTAAGGAGGATTCCTGCCTAGCCCTTGTTGCTATCAGAATAGAATTTCTATTTATCTTCCAAACCTTTATGAAAATGGATGGATGGATTAATGGATGAATTAGCAATACTGAAGTCTCAAACATGCACCTAATGTTTATAATAGCAAGTGAAATGGATTACAAGTCTCCCAAAAGTTTGATAGCTTGAGTTTTATTACTGTCCAGGGTATCCTCATTATGGAGTCCGAATGTTCACCCTGTATCCAATCTAATTTCCTTCTGAACTTTAAAAGCTCATTATAAGCAGTCCGAGGAAATGAATGATCATTATTTTATTCTGAAATGCACCAGTGTTCCATTCAAGGGTGGCTATTGCCTACATTTCCCCACAATTCTCTACTCTAAGAAAACAGATTGGGGGAAATGTATAGAAGAAACGAATATACATGGAACAGTACAGCTGAGCAGAAGTTAGTGCTGCTATTTCATAGCTCCAGGAAACTGAGAACAAATGCAAACTTGTTTATTATTTGTGTGAAATTTGTATTTTCTTACTATTTCTGCATGGCTTTATTTTGGTTTGGATCAGGTTTATCAGACACATCCTGAATCAGGTTGGGGAGTATGCACTCGTACAGTGCGTTGTCACACCTACCACACAACGAATCAGCTCAGGATCCTGCTTGGCAACCACCCAAGGCAGACACGTGGTCATATCCCACCCTCTGGAAATGAACATCTATCTGCTGCAGCCAGGTGTAACAAGCATCCCCTTGGCCTTGTCCAGCCGCTCAGGTCCTCAATAATGAGAATCCTACGAGCCGGATCACTGTCATTGAATCACACCACATGACTGTAGTACATTAACTGACGTTTCCTCACAATACAGGTAATGCGTGTCATTCGGGACTCTGTGAGCAATCTCTCGTTCAACACAAAGTCAAACCAGTGTTACCCAAGAATTCTTTAAAGATGTCCAGTCTTCTTCTCGGGTCATTGGATAGTGTCCATGTCTCACAACCATATAGCAAAGCAGAGAGCACCAGGACTCAAAAGACTTGGACCTTTGTCCTTTTACAGAGATACTGGGAGAGCCACATGTCCCTTTCCAGCGACCTCATGACCCCCCATGCTCTCGCAATCCACCTACTGAATTCATAGGAAGAGTCACCAGAAACATTAATGTTGTTGCCGAGGTAAATAAACCTCTCGACATGGTTGACATTCAATCTGCAGACAGAGACACTGCTGATGGAGGTGCACAAGAGGTCTTTTAAGGCCTAGATCTTGTTTTTTTAACCAGGACACTCACCAGCCCAGACACACACTCCTTGCTCAGTCTTTTGAGAGCTCAAATCAGAGCTTCCATTGACTCCGCGAAAATTGCAGCATCATTAGCAAAGTCAAGATCAGTGAATCTCTCTTCACCTACAGATACCCCACAGCTGCTGGAGCCCATGACCCTGCCCAAAACCCAGTCTATGCAAGCACTGAACAGGGTAGGAGCAAGAACACACTCTTGATGAACCCCAGAATAAACTGGGAAAAACTCAGAGGTTCTGCTTCCACTCTGCACTGCCCTCACAGTACCAGTGTATAGGCCAGCCATAATATTCAGCAACTTCAGAGGGTCCAGCAAAGTCTCAGGATGTTCCACAGGGCAGCTTGATCAAATGAGTCAACTTTCATAAAAGAGTTCAACTGACATCCTAAATACGTGTGTTGAATTAATTGTTGAGTGACTGAAGTGGTTGTGTGCATAAGTAAATACCTGTGTATCACACCATTAAGTTTGATGGCCAAAGTTTTATTCCTGTCCGGGATGTCCTCTTTATGAAGGCTGAATGTTTACACTGTACGAATACCAGTTTCATTCTGCATTTAAAAGCTTACTATGACCCTGTAACCCTTGCTATAATCCTCTCTTGCACCCAGTACTTCCAGGATTGGATATTGATCCCTGTGACACTAAAACTGGACACAGTAGGTTCATTGAGTATATGGATGAATGGGTAATAAAAATGTGAAGGGTTGAGGATAAAGAATGAAAAATAAGCCAAAAATTAGTATCACTACATTGCCACACTTAACCAGCTTGACTTGTTTCTTCTATGATTTGGCATTTTATTCTAAACTCAGCAAGTATGCAATAAATTGCAACACTACAAAATATCGGTGTAACTACTTACATGGTATAAACCTATAAGATGCCTGAGATCTGCCATTGTCTTTCTTGCAAAGCCACCTTTGGCAAACCCTCATTCATAAGTCTGTTCCCAAAGCAAGAAAGTGAGGTGGCCATATTACTCATTTGGAATACCACTGAAGATCCACCTTATTAATAGGATAAGTGTCTGTTTGTCTGCCTTTTTACTACATCTCTGTCAAAGGTTAGCATATCACAAACATCCATCCATCCATCATCCAACCCGCTATATCCTAACTACAGGGTCATGGGGGTCTGCTGGAGCCAATCCCAGCCAACACGGGGTGCAAGGCAGGAAACAAACCCCGGTCAGGGCGCCAGCCCACCGCAGGCACATACACACACACCCACACACCAAGCACACACTAGGGACAATTTAGGATCACCACTGCACCTAACCTGCATGTCTTTGGACTGTGGGAGGAAACCGGAGAACCTGGTGGAAACCCACACAAACACAGGCAGAACATGCAAACTCCACGTAGGGAGGACCCGGGTCTCCTAACTGCGAGGCAGCAACCTGCTCCGCCACCGTCATAATCATAAACATGTTTAGCAATAAAATGCATTTCATTTGTCATTCCAAAAAGATGGCACATCAAAAATAATAGCACAGTGTTTATGAATCCCATACCAAATAGAGGCATATGCATTGCATGGTGCACTGCAAAATTTAACACTTAGGTCTAGGTTGATTACTTAGATTTCAATCTGTCATAGAAAGGCAGCACAACTACCATACTGTAATAGTATAAAAAAAATTTTGATCAGAACTGGCCAACAACACATCACTCCTAATAAAGAAAATTCTCCAAAATAACATTGAGTCGAGTATTGAAGGTCTCAAAAGTCCTACTGTCTACTACACCGATGCCTAATAATGACAATAATAAAGATTTTATTAACTTGTCCCTGCACTGTGTGGTGTTTACCTGATATCCTAGGGACTGGTGACTCTAAACTGAGTGTAGGTGTTTGCAACAATGTACAATGGCCCATCCAGGGTCATTCCCTGCCATTGTCCCATGCTGCTGCAATGATTTACTTTGACTCTCAGTTAGACACAGTGTATATAGAAAAGGGGATACGTTTCCCTCTTTTAATTGTTTTTTATATTGTACGGCTGGAGGTGAAACCATTCACCTCACTGCATTCTACAATGGCCATTTGTGGAGTTTCGGCGGGTACCAGAGTATCTATCTACTATAAAGAGTAGTAAGTAGAAACTTCCCACTACTTGCCCTATATGGTTAGGTCAGGACCTCTGTCTGCTGTGGTGGAACTAACTGCCCTGGGCCGAAGTGTGAGATCACTAAGAATATGAATACAAATACACCAGAGAAACGGTTCCAAGTCGTGCTATTTTTAATGCGTGCGCAGATGCACTACAAAAGCACTAGTGCCCTGCAGTTCACATGACGTCACACGTTCGGTGACTGCCACAGACGGACTTCGCACTGACTGCGAAGCGTAGAGCGGCATTTGGGGGCGACCTGGAGGATTTGGTGACAGCGAGGGAGCCACAAATAGAGACGGAGACTGACCCCAACATGGCGAGTATTTATGATAGAAAACGCGGCAGGGGTTGGAGCCCGACTTAGAGTTGAAGCGGCCACTCAAATCCGTGCGGTAACTCGCTCGTCTCGATACGGCCCAAAAAGTAAAATAATTCACTAATTAACTAAAAGGATCTTCCAAAAAAATTAAATAAATAAAAGGAAGAAATAAAAGGAAGAAATTTCGCTACAACGTCATGCTTCTCTGCAAGGTGCATTCAAGCCTTCGAAGAGTTAATATTAAGTGATTAGAAACTATAAATAAACACGTAAAGTCCATCCCCCCTCCCCAAATATTTGCAGGGGTTCTTAAACTTTTTAATCCGAGGACCTAAATAAGAAAATCGGTACCGTGCGGAATTGAAAAGAGGATTATTATAATGACAGGGATGTTATAAAGAGACAAATAACAATGAATATATAATAAACAACGTAATGGTTTGTTTCCTTTCAAGCATATTTCTCTCGTGAATATTACTAAAAGATAAAAGCTGAAAACAAACATAGCATTAACATTACTCAGTCTATCCTTATTCCAAATCCTTTTTCCCAGCAAGCGTTAGTTAGGTGCAAGGCCTGAACAATCCCCGGGCATGGTGCCGTCCATTACAGCTTGAACACACACACACACACTAGGGCCACCTTAGAATGCAACAAACCTGCAAGTCTTTGAACGTTGGGAGGAAACAGGAGCACCCGTGGCTTGAACCTAAAGCAATTACTGGTACTTCTCTGTTATCGTGAGGCTGACGCCCAGGTTACTAAATTTTTGGATTTTAAATTATTAGACTGGCCAATCCCAACCACAAATACTAACTAATTTAGTGGGGGTGGATCATAGCTACGTATAGGTCCCTAATGTTAATGTCCCCTTTGGGTGCCTAATCTTAAAAACGCTAATACCATTTGCGTCACAATATAGATTCTTGAAGTGTATCAATACTAGTGGAAATGCTTAGTGTGAGATTTAGTAGAGCTGAAAGAAAGAAATTCTTGATGACACAAAAATGTAATGATTTTGTGATGTAATGAAAGGTCATTCGTGGCACCAGTAAAGGAATGAAGTAGCTCAAAAGTTAATTAACCAATGCAGCTTATTTACCGCCCCTTAAAAAAACATTTTTTTAAATGAGCACCACCATAAACAGTTCATTTTTCTAAAGAGGTTGCAAATAGTCGGTTTCCTTTTAACAATTCAATGAATTCAACAAAAAACATTCAGTCATAGAGGGCTCCCAGAAATTCAGTCAGTCTGACTTTTATGAAATAGTGTACAATACCACGAAGAGGGAAACTTCAACCCAAAATCTATCGCAGACCTGGTGTCCACCAAGGGTAATTGCGAATCTTTTGAAGTCATTGTAAGTTTTTCAATTTTATTTTTAAGATGTTTTAATTGAGCATAATTCATATTCAATTAAAATTGTTATAATAAGAAAAATGTCTGATGCATTTGCAGGAATGTTTTTACAATTTTTTTCAGGTTCCTGCTAGAAAAATAACCTATTTAATTCCAATGATTCACCAATTATTCCTGGAATTTGTGTTGCCACTACTTTTCAAAGTAATAAATCTATGTCTATCTGTTCATCAATCAATCAATCTATTTTAAATTTTTTTATTTTGAAGCCAATGTTCTATAATCAAGTTTTTGGGGATTTATTGTATCACAGTAGCATCAGGTGTGTGGGGGGAATCACCTCTGAATGGGATGCCATTCCATTTCGGGACACAAGCCCACTCTGAGTAAAGATTGTGGTCACATGTTAACTTAACGTGCATGTCTTCATGATTTTATGGTCACCTACTAAGTTAATGCTCATGAGTTTGTCAGTGTCGTGTATGTGTGTGACTTCAGAGGCTTAAACTCAAGATCAATTTTTTGTAGCCCTTCATCTTTTTGTCCATTATATTTATGATGTGTTTTGCCAAGCCCCTGTTGTTTTTGTCCATTTTATTTATATACATATATATATACACAGTGTGTGTGTGTGTATATGTATACAGTGTGTGTATGTGTGTATATATATATATATATATATATATATAGATATAGATATAGATATAGATATAGATATAGATATATATATATATATATATATATATAGATATATATATAGATATATATAGATATATAGATATAGATTATCTAATGTGTTTATCCTATGGTCAGTTTTTTTAACCATTGTACACATGTGAACCCCTTAGATGGAACCGCTATTCGATTTTGTACACCTGGAGAAACGCATGCAAAATCACAGCTCTTCATTTGTATAAGCATGTAGAAATGTGAGTAAAAGGGGGCTAAGACCATGATACCTGCTGCAGATCCCAGAAATGCCCCTGGCCTTTGTGATAAAGAGACTAGGGTGGAGTAACTAAAACACTGAACTTCAAACCCCATGTGTACTAATATAATTCATGATTTTGCTTAACAATTTGACTGCAACATAGTCACTAGCTGTTATCCAATTGTAATAAAAGAGACAAAAAAACAGCCAAGCTTTAAACTGTAGGTAATTTATCTGAGCCCCGCAGATCAGCTTGGATTAAAAACTCCCACGCAAATACAAAACTTGCAAATTCCACTTGGAAAGTCACTGGGCAATGGTTTAAACCTAGTCTGCAGGACATCTGAGTCAGCAGTGCTAATTATATTGCCCAATAAGCAGATTTACTAGAGTTTATTTAAGAATATGCAATCAGTAGAATCAATAAACGGGTAGATATAGAAATCTTGAAGAATGCTTTGAGTAGGACAGAAGGGATTTACTGAATGTAACAATATAAAAACTGTAAAACACACTAATTTTATGTTATTAATTCATTCCCTTATTAAGTTTCAACACAGAGTAGGACGGAGCATGCACAAGTAAATAAAAGCTCAGTAATGTTTAAATTCTTTTTTTCAAAACATATGTATTCAGTTCTGGTGGCACATTGGCTAACACTGCTACCTAACGGCTTTAAGAGTCTGGGTCTGAATCCAAGGCATACCTCTGTCCGTGTGGAGTTACCACACTTTTCCCATGTCTGTGTGGCTTTTGGTCTAGATACTCTAGTTTTCTTTACATTGATCTAGTTAGGTTAACTGGTAGCTCTAAACTGATCCTCAGTTAGCAGGTCTGGGTGTGTGTGTGAGTGAGTTGGTTCATATCTTACAACTGATGCTGTATGCTGGATTGCTTCTATCTCCTAACAGTCATAGTAATGTTAGGTTAAAATGTGTAACAGGTGGGCAAACATTCAGTACATTAGAAATTAAATCTGGTCTCCAGTTATTCATCTGTGAGTTAAAAATATTCATAGTTTTATCTGGTCTCTTTCATGATGTAATATGAATGAAGACGTATATGAAGACAGACTTGTATATCTGTATCTGCAGACTCAACGTTACACAGCTAAGACATATTTATGAATTGGAAGTTTAACACCAAATTAAAAATAACACCAAATTTGTAACTATTATCTTGTAAGTTCAATAAAAGTACAAATTGAGGTCTGAATAAAAAATTCCTGATGAAGATTACAAGAGGCACATAGGTTTGTTAAATCAGTCAGTTTTTAACATTTTGGAACAGAGAGCTGTTGCTAGTTTTAAACAATGCTTGCCTACAATGTATATGAAAAATACTATATGTCTAGCCAATGTATGTCTACTAAATAAATCTGTACAGGGTCACAGATAAACACAGATTTAAACGATACAACTAACCTTTATAATTTTGATTCAACTAGCAAACATCACAACACATTCTTTGCACATCACACAACTGTTTTCAATAATAGAGCTCATGAAAAAATGCACATGTAGCTCATAGTGATATGGGATTACTGGGTAATAAATACAGTATTTCAGTGCCATGTATACCATTTTTGTTTTGCTAAACAAAATGCTGAGTAAACAAAACTGTATTTCTACAATGGTTTGCTGTTCGCCAAGTAAAGGTTCCTGCTTTGCATCTGATTCTGCTGTGTAAGGTGTCTGACTCCAGCAATGCTGACTTGGATTGACTAGTTTTGAGAATATTTTGTTTAAACTTGATTTGTTTATATTTTGAAAAACATACACTGAAAACCATTTTGCTCTTTGTACTTGGTGGAGGTCCTTCCTCCTGGGATCCAGAGATCAAAGCCTAGCCATCATATTTATAATCTATCCGTGGATCAGCAAATGAGTGACATACTGAGAAAAGAACTTAATTTATCTTAACTGGTTATGTTGCTTGTGTCTCTATTCTGCAGTTCCACTATGAGGTAGAGGGTCAGGCTTCATTAAGGCACAACCTAATCACTGTTAACATTATATTGTATATAATCAGGATCATCTTCATTTAACACATTTTTTAGTTATACCAAGATTATGTAGAATCTGTAAACGTTAGGCATCAGTAAAATCATGGAGGGGACATTTGCCAAATTCCAGTTAACAAGACAAGCAAGTCAAAGGGGAGAATTCATAAGGAAATTAAATAATTCATTGCAGGTTTGATTCCATTGAATTTCAGCACAAGACTGCAAGAATTCAGCTTTTTTAATACCTCTTGGTATTAAAAAATCAAATATTAGTAAGGTTATACTGGTATTAATAAAGTTAAAATCTTGTTACTCTTTCAGTGGAAAAGGTTTTCTTTATTAATTAATTATTCTGATTTAATTCAGAAATAAAATTAATGATTTTGGGTTTTTTTTGAGAGTGATTTGAATTTGTGACCAATCACGTGTGAGATGTAATGTTTAAATTTTAGTTTTTATCATTTATTTTAAACAATTGTGATGGACGGCTGGCGTTTCAGACTGGCCGGGACGTCCCTCAACTGAAAGAAAGAGGAAGAATAGCCTTTTCAGGGCACTGCATCCCCCAGGACACTAGATGGCATCTCCACTGGACGGAAATGGTTCCCCGGATTCCCACAGGGCAGCATGGGATATGGAGTCCTTTTCTTCAGCCATGTTGGGTGCCGCCAGGGGGAGCTCACCAAGAACCTGGGGACTATTACTGTTACTCCAACCTGGAAGTACTTCACATTCACGAGGACGGAAGCCCGCAGTACTTCAGTGATTCTTGAGGAGGGACGATGTGGAGTTTGACCCAGAGAAGGAGTACTTCCGGATCATGGACTATAAAAGGACTGTGGGAAACCCAGCAGGCCGAGCCAGAGTTGGGAGGGAGTGTAACAGAGCTGCTGGGAGTGGAGGATTATGTTTATTATTGTGATTTTTGGAAGAATTGTGGAGTGTGTGGTGCTTTATGCACTTTATTGAAGAATATTATTAAAGAAATTGTTCTTGGTGTTTTAAACGTGTGTCTTGGACGTCTGGTGGGTTCAACGGGGCAACAGCAACCCCTAGCGTCCACACGTTATTTATTATTCTGTTACTTAATAAAAAATGGCAGTGCATAAATGTAGTACTTATACATGGTATGATAAATAAGGTAGTCCATGATGATCACATAATGTTTTGTAAACACTATGCTAAAATCCCCCAAAAGTCAATCGAATATCCCTTTTGCTGTTACATTGGGTGAAATGACACCCACCACTAATTCATTTTAGTCCGTCAAGCAAGTGCCTAGAAGTAGTGTTTGAATTTCTTCTCAACTTCAAAATCAAGGATTAAAGACAGGACTTAGAGCAAAAGGGGGGGTAGAGGCACCCTAAAAAACTCCTACATGTGCCCATGATTCCACCCAGAATTCTATTCCATCACAATATCGGACAGCATATTTGAATTGTGAGTTTACTGTCTGTCGATTCATTAATGGGTATGAATATATGATTAGCTTGACTAGCACTGTCTATTTCCTGACCCGATATTTTATGGCAAAACTTGTACTTGATGTACAGCCTTTGTAGCTGACAAGAGGTACTGTTTTACAGATTCAGTAACATTATCATTATCATCCTCTGATAAAATGTCTATAATGCACTATTTTAATACCTCTGCATCAGAAAACTGTTTGTTATGCTTATCCAGGGTCTATGTAACTTGAAGGGAAACACTTGTTGCTCATTCTCATTGAGTTAGTGAACAGATGTGTATTTTCTTGCTGCATTTACAGCTTGCTTTCATGACCTTGATTTTTCTGTGTTAGACCTCATTGTGGTGGATATTGCCTCACATTGGACTGTTTTTATGTTAGCGACAGTATCAGTGCAGATGAGACAAGTCAGCTGATCATTTAAGAATAATAGCAGTATGAAGACATACTTTTTGGTCTGTTCAGCAACGACAGAGGCATTTTAGCTGACTTCCTCATTTTGATAGCTAAGTTACTATATTAATTTTGAATATTCAAAATTCCTGACTAATCAGTAAATGTTATGTGATTGCATATAACCGTTGGTGATTTTCATGAGGGAAATATGAGTTTAAATAATCAAGCCTTCACAATTACAATGATAACAACATCAGAATAAATTCAATGCAACATATGCATCGTGATTACTTATAGTGCATAGGTATAAATTGGATTATATTTGAAATGACATAACATGTGTGATGTGAAGCAAGGGTGACTGGATGAAATTGACCAGGAGTGAATGAGGGCTTATGACTGTTAAAAGTGTGTTGGGCATGTTTGTATGGTGTGTGTGGGAGGGTTCTCTTTGTTACAGCAGGCCCTGGTCCAAAGAATATTAGTTCTGTGAGAATCTGTCCAGAGATCAAATCTATTTGATAATCCCTGGTATACAATATACTATATACAATACAAAAGATTTTCATTTTATAGGTCATATTTAATTTTATAAACTGCTCAAAAAAATTAAAGTAACACACATCAGATCTCAATAGGAAAAAAGCATGCTGGATATCTATACTCGTATAGACTGGGTAATGAGTTAGGAACGAAAGGATGCCAGATCGTTTGATGGAAATGAAAAGTATTAACCAACAGAGGGCTGAATTCAAAGACACCCAGAAAATCAAAGGGAAAAAATGATGCAGGCTAGTCCATTTTGCCGAAATTTCATTGCAGCAACTCAGAATCATACTCAGTAGTTTGTATGGCCCACACGTGCTTGTATGCATGCCTGACCACGTCATGGTATGCTCCTAGAGACAATGGATGGTGTCCTGGGGGATCTCCTCCCAGATCTGGACCAGGGCATCACTGAGCTCCTGGACACTCTAAAGTGCAACCAGGCAGTGCCAGATGGACCGAAACATAATGTCCCAGAGGTGTTCTATTGGATTTAGGTCAGGCGAGTGTGGGGGCCAGTCAATGGTATCAATTCCACTATCCTCCAGGAACTGCCTGCATACTCTTGCCACATAAGGCCAGACATTGTTTTGCCCCAGGAGGAACCCAGGACCCACTGTATAGGGTCTGACAATGGGTTCATGGGTTTCATCCTGATACATAATGACAGACAAGGTGCCGTTGTCTAGCCTGTAGATGTCTGTGTGTCTCTCCATGGATATGCTTCCCCAGACCATCACTGACCTACCACCAAACCGGTCATGCTGAGTGAATGCTGTTCAAGGCAGAATTACATTCTTCACAGCTTCTCCAGACCTTTTCACGTCTGTCACATGTGCTCAGGGTGACCTGCTCTCATCTGTGAAAAGCACAGGGGGCCAGTGGTGGACCTGCCAATTCTGGTGTTCTATGGCAAATGCCAATCGTGGTCCACAGTGCCAGGCTTTGAGCACAGGGCCCACTAGAGGACGTTGGGCCCTCGGGCCACCCTCATGAAGTCTGTTTCTGATTGTTTGGTCAAAGACATTCACACCAGAGGCCAGCTGGAGGTCATTTTGTAAGGATCCTCCTTACTCAAAGGAGCAGATACCAGTCCTGCTGATGGGTTAAGGACCTTCTTTGTCCCTGTCTAACTCTTCTAGAGTAACTGCCTGTCTCCTGGAATCTCCTCCATGCCCTTGAGACTGTGCTGGGAGACACAGCAAACCTTTTGGCAATGGCCCGTATTGATGTGCCATCCTGGAGAAGTTGGACCACCTGTGCAACCTCTGTAGGCTCCAGGTATCGCCTCATGCTACCAGTAATGACACTGACCGTACCCAAATGCAAAACTAGTGAAAAAGCAGTCATAAAAGATGAGGAGGGAAAAATGTCAGTGGTCTCCACCTGTTGAACCATTCCTGTTTTGGGGGTCATCTCATTGATACCCCTCTAGAGCACCTGTTGTTAATTAACGTCATTAACACTAAAGAAGTGCCGCAATTGGCTTTAACAGGCCCTGCCTTTTGACAGACCCCCAGCCTTAACTCTCTAAGAAGACAAAGAAAAACTTCCAAAAAAACCCTTGTTGGGGAAAAAAATGGAAGAAAACTTGGGAAAGACAGTTCAAAGAGAGAACTCTTTCCAGGTAGGTTGGGCATGCAATACATATACAATAAAATACACAGAACAGAACACAAGTAATCCTCAATACAATAGTGCAATAGAAATATTACAAGTACAGAGCAGAATTTAACAGTAGATAATAAAACATAATATGATTTGGATTTGTTCAGATTAAAAGGAATGTCAAGAACTACAGGTACTGTATAAGCAATGAATTTTTTTTTTAGTCCAGATATCAGTTGTCCTAGGAAAGCTGAATTCTGAAATAGTAACTGAGTGAATTTTTTGTTTTGTTCATAAGATAGACTGAGAGCTATCAAAATGAAAAGAGAAATTAGCAGAGTCATTTTGCTTGCCTACCTACTGGTGAATTTGAACATAGTCATTCAAAAAATGTTACAGAAGCAATGTTACAGAAACAATAGGGTACGTGCACCTTGGATGCACATTCTCATATGAGGTCAGTCATAAATTTAGTACAATAATGCAAATTATGTTTCCAGTTTTTCTGTCATCAGTTTTGTATTCTCACATGTAGAAAAAAGAAATACAGGCAGTGAAAAGAAGTCTTTAAAAATGTTAAATGTAGCACTTATTTGTAATGTATGACAGAACTTAAAAGATAAAGAAAATGCATAGGATGTCCTGTGTTCTCCTGCATGTTTATAAAGCAAAACTACAGCTTGCAATGGCATCTAGACCGGAAAAAATGTGCACAGGGAATTTTTTAAATTGCAATAAAAAAAAACTTTGATATTATTGGTCCTGGCTGATATGATACAGAGTGGCTGAATGTTTAGCTCTGTTGCTTTATTAATGCAGAATCCAGATATTGTCTGTGTGGAGGTGGTATGTTTATATTTTCCACCTCTGGATACTTTGGTTGTCCTCCCACATCCCCAGAGATGTGCTGGATAGGTTTAAATGGCAACTCTAAATTGGCTGTGTATGAGTGGGTCAGTTAAAAACAAAGACAATATAATACTGTTTACACTTTATTCTAATGAGAAAAATATATACAAGAGTAAATGATTAGACTTCGTTCCCAATTTGAAGAAGATCCATTGCTATGGACACAATCATCCCTTGCTCATCCCTACCCAGTCCTGGCTCAGGTGAACTACTATGGCTGTTGTTTATTTTTTTTCAACAGTGTAACAACCAGTTTCTTAAATAGAAGCAAATTTTTGCCTTTAGTGGAGCTTGTAATTTAATTAGAATGCTTGGTCTTAATGTTGTGGTTGTACCTACATATACCTACTGGAGTCTATTTTATTTTCCTAAAGAGCAACAAAATGTTCTTTGGAGTTGATTCATACTGCTAATACTCTTGCATTTTTTCCATTAAACTTTAGTATTAAAATACCTTTTGACAAACACTCAAGGGTATAATTAGTTCAAAATTACAGTAGCTGGGTAATGCTATCCCCATTAATAATTAGAATCCTAAGAAAAAAATAAACTAAAATGTAATGGAAAAGAAGCTAAATTAATAAAGATTTGTGCCTGAACAGTTTGACAATAAAAAAAAAAAAATTTGGACATGTTAGGCAGACTGTAAGATGAGGTCAGACATGCAGCAATTAAATAAGAATCTCAGGTATCTGCAGGGGTTCAGATTAATTTTAGAACTAGAAACTAGTGTAAAAGAAAACCTGCAGCCACTGTAAAGACTAGGGCAAGTTATTGTCAATTCCTGTACTAAGCAGTAGCCCAGTTTGGTTTCATGGGATTTATACAATGCTTCATGCTCTGTATGCTCCATTCTGATTTGTTTTTGACACTATACACAGATACCACAAATACTGTTTTTTGGATTTTGCTTGGAACATGATTATTGTTCAATTTATACAAAAATATTGTTTGCATTTTTTAAATATGAAAGCCTTAATACACTGTATATGTGTGTTATATTTGAACATGACTCTAGTAAATTTGAGAATAAGATAGTGATGTACTGTATCCTATGGGAGAATTCTGTAGAAATGCACTAGAAGGTTTACTGTTGTGGTAACTATGAATGTAATGTACAGATGAATAACAAGAACAAAACTACTATAATGGTAAATTCCAAGGATAAACATTTTTGTTTGAATGGAAAAATTGATGGATACAAATATTTAATTATTTTTAGTTTAAGCAGAATATTGTGTAAGAAATGATAAATTTAGCTTAATTATTTTATTGAAATGTAACATTTTATGCATGTTTAATAGTGGTTTGACCCTGAGTCGTTGCAGCAAAATTCTTGGATGTCTTTACATGCACAGACTACACAATTGTTACACTGAATAACTATGTGTCTTTGTTCTTCACTAAAATTTACACTTAAACCATTACCCAATTTATATTGAAATGGGTAATTCTAATTATTCTGCAACAACAACACTATCCCAGTATATATGGGTTATAAGATAATGCTGAGTAAGTAACTGGCATTTATAACTGCCACCTATTACCATTTTGAACAATTAGTGAGGTTCCCTGATCATACAGTCAGGAAGAGGTAGTCAGATTTAGCTAATAGACTTTGTGGTCCCATCTTCCACTGAACCTCTGGACAACATGCCAACTTAAATGCTCCATCTTTAGTGTTTATTTTGTATTTTATCTCTTCTGTGCTTAGCCTTATTAAATAATGTACCATTATTCACTGAGTCAATAAATTCATGTAATAAGGATGTTCTTGCAGTAGCACTTGGAGCTCAGGTTGACAACCTTTGTGACTTATAGAGTGCTAGGTTCTGTAGTTGTGCAGTGACCTATATAGTTGTTCTGTGAACAGTAAGTGAACAATACAGCAACTGCAGTGAGGTAAAGACCGCATATGATTATAACCTTATATGAAGTAAAAGTTTTATAAATTGAACTGTCCAGTAGTATAAGCACAAGCAGGGATGGGAGGAACTTAATATTAAAGCTTCATGCCATTATTGTTAAGCTGTTGAACAGAGGGGAAATCCTGAACTGAACAAACTACTTTATGGAAAACAATCATTGTTGATATTGGTGGATAACTGGTAGTGTTGAATTAGAGTAAGTTTATTACCTGCATAAGTCTTAAAGTGAACCCATACGTTGATCCATCCAGACACTTTTGAAGTGTCTCAGTGTAGTTTTAGAGTTGTGGGGAGTCTATTCCAACAACATGATGCTCATGGTAGAAAGTGTCCCAAGGATGTGGTGCCAGTGTTTGAGATGATGTGGTTTGTAAGTTATAACCCTACTTAGATATAAGGAGAATGTGTCAACTCCACACAGACAGTGGTCAGGCTAAGATTAAAAATCAGGAGGGAGGCAGCAATAACAAATACTAAATCACCAAGCATTCTGGAGATGTACCCATTAATATTACATTTTTGGACTAGTCAAAAATAACTCACATACTTAGTATACATGTATTAAAATCATTTCCAGATGTCTGCTGGCTTTCATTCTAGATAACCATGTGGGTACTTATAATTATTTTGTTCCATGAGACAGACATTTAGAATCTGAACCTCCCGTATTTTATAGACAGGCTAATTGTAGTCAGCAACACTTTTAAAATGTTGACCTATGAAAAACTTCAGAGGGGTGCTATTAAATATGTCTAAATGAAGAATTAATTCAAGGAAATCAGTAATTGAGAGGTTCATTCAAAAAAATAGCCTTCACTGAAGCCCATGAGGACTGCCACCCCTAGTTTAATAGATGAACTAAAAGTGATCAGTATATTTTAAATTAAATAATTTCCACTTTCCCTGGCTGAGCTTAGCTACAACCTCTCTTAAACTATAAGACACTGGTATAAATACTTAATATTTAAATTAAGTATATTGTATTATTATTATTGTATTATTGTAATACATTAATACAAAAAAGAAGAAGCAACATGCTGTTGGAAAAACAGCACAAATATTTAATTAAAGATGCTTTTCTATCTAACGCGATATCTCCTCAATGCATCTGCAAAAAATGAATAAAGGAAAGAAAATTAAATCATTAAGTTTTTATATAAAGGCATTTTAAACTGTATTCATAGCAGGGGTCTATATCTTAAATATGCAATATATACTGTGGCATAAATAGTTCTTTGGTATTCTTAGCTTTTTAATCTGATTCCAATTTAACTTGTCTCCTGACTCTGTACTGTCAGGCACAGAGATATTTAATTGAAATTCTTACACTTTAATTATGTTCACTTAAATTGAAAATTACCTTTTCAATGGGAAATCTTGCATCTTTTAGACAACCACAGAAGGATTTCTGAATTTGTAAAGGTCTGAAATAATGAATTCATTCAGATAATGTACACATTATTATACAATCGCAGTGGAGAACTCTCAGATTTAAACCCACATCATTCAGACTCTGGCCTTGATTTTCCAAAGATCAACTAATACAACATGAAGATTATTCTAATTTAAAAAGGAAAAACGCTTGAATCACAATACTGTACTTAAATGAGTACTTCTTTGGGTCAATTGTGTAAGAGTTTGCGGCTTCATCTTAACTTTGCAGATAGTTTTTTCTGTTGACAAGACTGAGTTAGGCTTCAGCTTTCTGCTATAATATGATGCTTTGTTATCCAGAAAAGGCAGGAACAGTAAACAGCTACTCTTGAATCAAATTTGTACCTACAGAAACACAATCATTATACACTGGCAGATTATATTTGCATATAAAAATAATATTTAATTAAACCATGCATCTAGAAAACTTCTTTTGCAGATCATGTCAATGAACAATATATATAGGATTAGAAAATGCTTGTGTTTAGGACTATCCATCCATCCATCCATCCTCTTCCGCTTATCTGAGGTCGGGTCGCGGGGGCAGCAGCTTAAGCAGAAAGGCCCAGACTTCCCTCTCCCCGGCCACTTCTTCCAGCTCTTCCGGAGAATCCCAAATGCTTCCCAGGCCAGCCGGGAGACATAGTCCCTCCAGCGTGTCCTGGGTCTTCTCCGGGGCCTCCTCCCGGTTGGACGTGCCCGGAACACCTCACCAGGGAGGCGTCCAGGAGGCATCCTGATCAGATGCCCGAGCCACCTCATCTGACTCCTCTCGATGTGGAGGAGCAGTGGTTCTACTCTGAGCCCCTCCCGGATGACTGAGCTTCTCACCCTATCTTTAAGGGAAAGCCCAGACACCCTGCGGAGGAAACTCATTTCAGCCGCTTGTATTCGCGATCTCGTTCTTTCGGTCACTACCCATAGCTCATGACCATAGGTGAGGGTAGGAGCGTAGATCGACTGGTAAATTGAGAGCTTTGCCTTACGGCTCAGCTCCTTTTTCACCACGACAGACCGATGCAGAGCCCGCATCACTGCGGATGCCGCACCGATCCGCCTGCCGATCTCATGCTCCATTCTTCCCTCACTCGTGAACAAGTCCCCGAGATACTTGAACTCCTCCACTTGGGGCAGGATCTCTCCCCCAACCCTGAGAGGGCACTCCACCCTTTTCCGGCTGAGGACCATGCTCTCGGATTTGGAGGTGCTGATTCTCATCCCAGCCGCTTCACACTCAGCTGCGAACCGATCCAGAGAGAGCTGAAGATCACGGCCTGATGAAGCAAACAGGACAACATCATCTGCAAAAAGCAGTGACCCAATCCTGAGTCCACCAAACCGGACCCCTTCAACACCCTGGCTGCGCCTAGAAATTCTGTCCATAAAAGTTATGAACAGAATCGGAGACAAAGGGCAGCCCTGGCGGAGTCCAACTCTCACTGGAAACGGGCTCGACTTACTGCCGGCAATGCGGACCAAGCTCTGACACCGGTTGTACAGAGACCGAACAGCTCTTATCAGGGGTCCAGTACCCCATACTCCCGGAGCACCCCCCACAGGATTCCCCGAGGGACACGGTTGAATGCCTTTTCCAAGTCCACAAAACACATGTAGACCGGTCGGGCAAACTCCCATGCACCCTCCAGGACTCTGCTAAGGGTGAAGAGCTGGTCCACTGTTCCGCACCAGGACTAAAACCACACTGTTCCTCCTGAATCCGAGGTTCGACTATGCGTCGGACCCTCCTCTCCAGAACCCCCGAATAGACTTTTCCAGGGAGGCTGAGGAGTGTGATTCCTCTATAGTTGGAACACCCCCTCCGGTCCCCCTTTTTAAAGAGGGGGACCACCACCCCGGTCTGCCAATCCAGAGGCACTGTCCCCGATGTCCATGCGATGTTGCAGAGACGTGTCAACCAAGACAGTCCTACAACATCCAGAGCCTTAAGGAACTCTGGGTGTATCTCATCCACCCCCGGGGCCCTGCCACCAAGGAGTTTTTTGACCACCTCGGTGACTTCAGTCCCAGAGATGGGAGAGCCCACCTCAGAGTCCCCAGGCTCTGCTTCCTCATTGGAAGGCATGTTAGTGGGATTGAGGAGGTCTTCGAAGTACTCCTCCCACCGACCCACAACGTCCCGAGTTGAGGTCAGCAGCGCACCATCCCCACCATATACGGTGTTGACACTGCACTGCTTCCCCCTCCTGAGACGCCGGACTGTGGACCAGAATCTCCTCGAAGCCGTCCGAAAGTCGTTCTCCATGGCCTCTCCAAACTCCTCCCATGCCCGAGATTTTGTCTCAGCAACAACCGAAGCCGCGTTCCGCTTGGCCTGCCGGTACCTATCAGCTGCCTCCAGAGACCCACAGGACAAAAAAGTCCTATAGGAATCTGTGACGATGTGGGTTCAGGCTCCACACTCCCATTGCTGTTGGAAGCACTTGAACCCCACACCGTCGATAATGTTACCGAGTGAGCTAGTCAGTGGAGGCGAATAATTCCAGCAAGGGGAAGGTAAAAAGTGCAAAAGTGCTTTTATTAAAAATCCAACAAAACAAACAGTGTTCATAAATAAATAGTGCAGTCCATTCAAATTCTTCATTAAATAAATCCATAAAAGGTAAAACGTGGAGGTTAAAATAACAATAAGAAAAAACAATCCTTTAAAACCAGAGGTTAAAATCTTCTCATGGAAGCAGTCTTTAAAACAACAACAAATCCGGTGCATCATTTATTAGCGTCTCACCTGCTTATCCCGTTTGGGCCAAGCAACAGGCAAGACGCTCTCTGCAGCTGCCCTCCTCTACACTCAGCGAGACTGGAGACCTCCCGATCCCTGGCTCCGGTATGGCACTCATCCCAGTCCCCGAGACTTGATGTCCACCAATGACCAGGATGCACACATTGGGGACTCCACCACCAAGCCTCCCGACTTCCGCTTCCTTTCCGCGGCCTTCTGCGGCTTGTCGCTTTCCTCTAGGCACTCCCGCTACCTGGTCACACAGCGGGAGCAACATCAACTCAAACGTCTGGGTGTTGGCCTAACACCCAGCTTCCTTACAGCTGCCCTCGATCGCGCGCTCAACACACGCACGCACCGCCTGCTTCCTCGCTCCCTGTAACCTCCATTCCCTTTTCCTTTCTTCTCTTTTCTCCTCTCTCCATTTTTTTTCCTTTTTCACCCCCTTCAACCGACTTGCGCTTCTTTTTTATATCGTGAGGGGCCATCACAGCTGTAGCATTAGCCACGGGAGCAATCACGAATGTGGGCAATTCCTCACCTGTGCACACGGTGAGAAACGCCCACATCGACGACTGCTCCGCGGCTTGCTACAACAACGCCCTCACAAAGCCGCTCGGTGCGGTGATTATTTAAAATGAATGGACCCATAACACCACAGACTCCTTCTTCAGCTTGACCTCACCGCCGGTGTCCACCAACGGGTTCGGGGATTGCCGCCCCGACAGTCACCGACCACCTTGCGGCCACAGCTCCGGTCAGCTGCCTCACCAATAGAGGCACGGAACATGGCCCATTCGGACTCAATGTCCCCACCTCCCTCGGGCGTGGTTGAAGTTCTGCCGGAGGTGGGAGTTGAAGCTACTTCTGACAGGGGACTCTGCCAGCCGTTCCCAGCAGACCCTCACAACACGTTTGGGCCTACCAGGTCTGACCGCATCTTCCCCACCATCGGCCAACTCACCCCCAGGTGGTGATCAGTTGACAGCTCCGCCCCTCTCTTCACCCGAGTGTCCAAGACATATGGCCGCAAGTCCGACGACACGACCACAAAGTCGATCATCGACCTGAGGCCTAGGGTGTCCTGGTGCCAAGTGCACATATGAATACCCTTATGCTTGAACATGGTGTTCGTTATGGACAATCCGTGGCGAGCACAGAAGTCCAATAACAAAACACCGCTCGGGTTCAGATTGGGGGGGCCATTCCTCCCAATCACGCCCTTCCAGGTCTCACTGGCAATCATTGCCCACGTGAGCATTGAAGTCGCCCAGCAAAACGAGGGAATCCCCAGAAGGTATGCCCTCTAGCACCCCCTCCAGAGACTCCAAAAAGGGTGGATACTTCAAACTGCTGTTCGGGCGCATACGCACAAACAACAGTCAGGACCCTTCCCCACCCGAAGGCAGAGGGAGGCCACCCTCTCGTCCACCGGGTAAACCCCAATGCACAGGCTCCGAGTCGGGGGGCAATAAGTATGCCCACACCTGCTCGGCGCCTCTCACCGGGGGCAACTCCAGAGTGGTAGAGAGTCCAGCCCCTCTCAAGGAGATTGGTTCCAGAGTTCAAGCTGTGCGTCGAGGTGAATCCGACTATATCTAGCCGGAACCTCTCGACCTCGCGCACTAGCTCAGGCTTCTTCCCCTTCAGAGAGGTGACATTCCACGTCCCAAGAGCCAGTTTCTGTAGCTGAGGATCAGACCGCCAAGGTCCCCGCCTTCGGCCACCACCCAACTCGCACTGCACCCAACCTCCTTGGCCCCTCCCATAGGTTGTGAGCCCATGGGGAGGAGGACCCACGTTACCTCTTCGGGCTGTGCCCGGCCGAGCCCCATGGGTGCAGGCCCGGCCACCAGACGCTCACCATCGAGCCCCACCTCCAGGCCTGGCTCCAGAGGTGGGCCCTGGTGACCCGCGTCCGGGCAAGGGAAAACGTCGTCCAAGGTTTTTATTCTTCATTGGAGGTTTATTGAACCGCTCTTTGTCTCATCCCTCACCTAGGACCAGTGTGCCTTGGGTGGCCCTACCAGGGGCATAAAGCCCCGGACAACATAGCTCCTAGGATCATTGGGACACGCAAACCCCTCCACCACGATAAGGTGATGGTTCAAGGAGGAGTGTTTAGGACTAGCAACAATAAATTTCTAACGTAACTACTTCAGGCTCAGAGAAACTACAAACATGTGAACTGGTACATATGTGACATCATGTGCTTATGAAACAGCTTATAAGTTCTTGAATGAAAAGAGGGGTAGTAAAAATACCAGTTTGTGTCATTTTCAGATATACTGCATTTAGTAATTTTTTTAGGAATCACCTCCTTCACTCATTTTATACTGAAACCAGCCCATTGCTGTCCATCACTTCTGTTGATTATGGTGTGAAAGAACATTTGTCCTCAGTTTCATGTAGATTTTATAATGTTTGAAGAATTACACATTTTTGTTCTGAATCTCCATGAAGAATTGTTTTGTTGTGTTTTACACTTTATGTTCATTCTGAGATGTTTCCAATTTTTTGTTAAATTTTGCTTAATTAGAAATACAACAATCTGAACTGGTATACTGAATATGTGACAACAGGCAAATCTCTCTCCCACTTTCTGACATTTTTTTTGTCAAGAAAAGGCCATTCACAGCAACATAATTTGTAAATTGCTATTTAAAAAATCATCTAATGTGCCTAAGAAAATGTCAGGTCAGGATTTGAAGATGCCTCAGATGTTTATGTTCAGGTACACGGCAAAGAAGTTTTTCCATGTATCTGCAAATCCTTATGCATACAAAAAACTGGTAACAATTGTCTAAAATTTACAGTTTACAAACTTAAATCTGTGCCTAGGGCTTGAAGATAAAATGAAGATAATTATCTCAAAATAAATTTTACTCAATAGAAATATAAGACATGATCAATTGAAAGTCGATAAAACTCATTCTATCCATGTTTTGACAGACAACATGAAAGTCAATGATAATAAGAATAGCTGTGTGCCGCACCACTCATGTGGCTGGAATAGAGTTACAGCCACATCAGGTTAGGTTGATGCACACAACATAGAGTATAACAGCTGGCAGCAGCACATGTGTCAGTGTTTGGGTTGCAGCAGCCGTGCATTCCAGTACACCAGGGGCCTCATGTATAATGCCGTGCATAGAATTCGCACTATAACATCACGTAAGCACAAAAGCCGAAATGTGCTTACGCACAGAAAATTCCACATGCAGGGATCTGTGCGTACTCCAACTTTCGCGTTCTTCCGCTCCATAAATTCCAATCAGCGTGAAAAATAACGCACGTGCACGTGCCTTCTGCCCCGCCCCGTCTCCTCCAAGAATTACGCCTCTTTGAATATGCAAATCAATATAAATAGCCCTTAAACTCAACGTTCTGTGAAAAGGCAATGGCAAAAGCAAGAGGGAAAATATAAGAATTTCAGCGAATACCAAGTGGAGGCAAAGAAAAACGTACTATTTGTTGGTTTATACAGTGGTATAATCAACAAAAGGAAGTTAATCAAGTGACATAGTGTGTTGGAGAAACAAGCTCAAGTTCACAAAGTCGCACAGTGCCCGACATAAAAAAGAAGTTGTCACATATCAAAGTCGCCGTGAAAAGGTGAGACGTAGCCCACCATCTGAGTGTCATATGGAAGCTTATTAGGGTACAGTGAGAAAAAAGCACAGAGTAGGAAAAAAAGCATGAAATGTTAACTTCAATCTCGAAATATCCACTTTAATCACATAGTTTATTTTGTCATTAAAGTAGAACATAAACTTCATCTTAAAATCATTTAATTTACTAGTTTCTCAAATTCCATCGTAACTAAAGTAGCATGTTAAATGCTTTGTTTTGTATTTAATCTTCAATGTGCTGTATGTGTGTGAATCACTACGTGCTTCCGTTCTTTCTCTTTCTCCGACAGGACACAGAATCCATTACATTCGTGATATTACAGCCCTATGAATAATTAAAATACTGAGATGTATACATGATATCATTTTCATGATGATTGGAATGAAAGCATGTTATTAAGAACATGATGGCGCAGTGATTGTTCATGTCTCATACAAGATGCTGCTGCGCCATGCGTGACCTTCGATGAAATAATTTATTGTAGCAGTAATGTCTCTTTCAAACGTACTAACCTTCAATTCTTGTCCTTACTTTTCTTTTCCCAAATACCCAATCATCACACAATCAGCTCTGTAATAGACGTTAAGCCATCTGTAAGCTTACAACAACGATTTTTCAAAACTTGTAAGGAACATTGAAATATCTTCATAGTACGTGTTTAATTATTCTATCCATCTATCCTTCTAGTGTCGCGCCAGTCTCAGCAAATATACACCGCGAGGCAGGAACAATACGTGAACATGCAAGCGCTGCGGCACCTTGTCCTCACATGTTTAATTATTAACAATACCGATTATTTAAATGAAGTTAAAGTTTTATCTGTATAATATAATCAACATATTTTGCTGTATTTCATCTTACAAATGATACCGTCATCATATGTAAATACGCGCTTTATAAAGTGGCACAGGTTGTGTAATATAACTGTAGTGCAAGTTTACAGTGGGGTAATTGTACTTATAAGTATAAACAGTTCTACAAGGAGCAATTGATTGAGTGAATTTATAGTTCTTGGGATGAAACTGTTTCTGAACCGCGAGGTCCGTACAGGAAAGGCTTTGAAATGTTTTGCCATGGCTCAGGCAGTGTGGCCTTGATGCTGTATACCGATAATTCTCTTTCATCTCAGCTGCTGCTGTGATTCCCCACTCAGATACGGTGATATAAATACTCCGAGTGGTGCAGTGAGAGTAATATGGAAAAAGATGACCCGCTGTGGCAACCCTTAAAGGGAGCAGCTGAAAGAAGAAGAAGGTGCAGTTAGAGTAACAACGCTAAAGCAGTTATGGTATTTGGAATACTATGGCTATTCCCTGGACCATTATATTGTTACAAGTTAATTACAGTCAAATGCATTACACTAATAAACAATATGCGGTTAGTTTCAGTGTACTTATAAAGCTGCGTCAGGAAAATAAAGAGTACTGCTTTGACGCTGGGTGCCGCCAGTCTGCAAAACCGAGCGGAGAACTTGAGTACGACAAGGTATGAGGTACCGTGGAAAAGTGCATGGCCTTACGGCAAGTGTAGGTTTTATACATCACTATTTGAACGTGGAAAAGTTCTTACGCAACATTTCTGTGCGTACTCTCCGTTCATACATGAGGCCCCAGGAGTGGGAGTGAGATAAAAGAGAAAATGACAACAGAAAATAGTAATGAAAACTCGAAAAAAATCTATGTTACTGAAGAAGATGCCCCAACAGACAAAGACCAAGGCTCAAATGATCAAGACATTTTTGAGAAAAAGGATCCAAGGAATTCGGTTGTGTGAAAATATTTTGACTATTTAAAGTCCGACAAGAAGCAGAGTAGTGTGCAGTGCAAATTGTGTTGAAAGCATGTTCACACAAAGGGAGTTAATAATACTATTCTTTTGTTCAATCTGAAACAATGCCATCCTTTAGAGCACACACAATGCAAGAGTTTACAGTACCAGACCCAAACAAGTGTTGCACTAATGCGGTTTCTTGTGTCTTTCTCTTTTTTTTTTTGCATTGGGGCATAAGAGGACCACAATTAAGTGAATATGTCAATTTTGTCTATGTTCTCCTTCGTTTACATTTGAAAGCTGCTTGAACTTATTCTGAGGATATATTCAGAATGTTTTTTGTCTATTTGTCTATTTTCCAACCATTTTAAACAGTTTAAATCTTTTCAAAAGAAAGGATACAGTATAGGAGTAGTTTTTTTGAGATTTTATTTTGTATTAATACCTATTTATTTGGATTGACCAAAGAATTTACTTTTGTTATCCTGTAAAACTTGAAAGCATTAAGATTTTAGCATTAGATTTAAGATTTTAGAATAAAAACTAGCTGATTACCCAGTGGCTTCGCTTACTGAGTGCAAGGGAAAAAAATAAAATGTAAATAAATTGTTAAACAGTAAAACATTAACATGCAAGAAGTAAATATACATTGAGCAGTACTGGAGTGCTTTCGGGTAAAGTACATTTTAAAGGCGCTATAATACAACAGGTAAGTAGCACTAACAGTAGCTTAAATGTATTTGGATCATCTCTCGGTAGCAGATCCCTTGTGAAAGGCGCTACACGACCGCTGTGGTATAGAAATTACATTTTCTATGTGATCCTGCAAATTTCTGCCTGACAACCTTGCACTACGTGCCTGTGATTTAAGAGAAAAATGATTCTGAGAAATGTGGACACTGCACTTCTGTGATTGATGGGCAGAAGGTCCAAACAATTCCCAAGTCTAAAACTTAACATGAAGAAGTTGGTACATCTTCTTAGATGTAAACCCTACATGTTGTTAAAAGAATTCATCACAAAAGCAACCTTGAATATTGCGGGGTTTTAGTGACCTGAACTCACCTTAAGGGACACGAAGTAGTCGTGCAGCGTAATTTACAAAGAGGCTTCGATGGCGCCGATTACACTCATTAGCAAAGATTTCCAGGAGCCGACAGGGGCACTGGAAGTGTCACAAACAGTGCGAGAAGAGAGGACGCTGCCTGAAACTGCGACATTCTCGACCCGGTGGAGGAGCCCGACATTCCACGGCTTTCAGCGTCCACTTTGGTCTCACGACCTGTCGCCGCTGAAGGCGGTCTTGTCTTCACATTGTTTACAGCTCGGCGCAGTTAAAAAGTAGAAAGACGCAAAGCTGTTTTCCTCATCTCTTCTACTATCAAGTACTGGCAATTAAAAAAAAGTTACAATGTGGCAGTTTCCGTGAACAGTGACGTGGACGAATAAATAAAACTTCTCTGTCAGAACACGCCTGGCGGCGGATAGGAGGTCTGGGAGAGGGCGACGCGGGGCGCACTTCTATGGGATAGATCGGCGTGTTTGTATTTATTTCATTTCAATATCAGTAAAATAACTCTCTCACAAATAATAACAGTTCGTAAAGACGATATAAAAATGGCGTCCACAAACAAAGTGATTAGTTCCTGTATTGTAATATGTTCTGTGGTCATACGTAATTTCCGTTTCGCATGATCATACGTAATTTCCGTTTCAAACGCGAAAAGAATTTTATATATATAGATATATATATATATATATGATTGTGAGACATGGACGATATCCAGTGACCTGAGATGATGACTGGACTCCTTTGGTACTGTATCTCTTCGGAAAATCCTTGGGTACCGTTGGTTTGACTTTGTGTCGAATGAGCGGTTGCTCATGGAGTCCCGAATGAGGCACATTTCCTGCATTGTGAGGGAGCGTCAGTTATGGCACTACGGCCATGTGGCGCGTTTCCCAGAGGGTGATCTGGCTCGTAAGATCCTCATTGTTGGCTGCATCAGGCCAAGGGGTGGCCCACGTAACACCTGACCGTGACAGGTAGAGGGTCATTTCCGGCGGGTGGGACTGGACCGCGTGTCTGCCTAGGGGGTTGCAAACCGGTATCCCGAGTTGTTTCGTTGTGTAGTGGGTGCGGCAATGCACTGTAACAGTGCATGCTCCCCAGCTTGACTTGACTTGTAATTTTGTTTGTGAAAAAGTTTAAATGAACTTAGGAGTATGAACATTCACAGAATTTGATTGAGTAATTTTGTTATTCTCCACAATTTTGAGCAATAGAAAAAATCATCAAATTACTTATTTGAAGACCTGACGTGCCCACTTGGCAATGACCTTTCAATCTTCGCTCTCCCCCGCTTAATAGATATTATTATCAAGATGTATTTCTGTCAAGCAAGCACTTATATTTCTGTTTATTGTTTGTACTCAGAATCAGAATAAAGAAAATGTTTGCTTTTTGGTTTTGTCAGGGAAGATTTCATTCCCAGTACAGAAAGAATAAATTCATAAAGTCTCTGGGTCCCATTACTGTCAGAGATGGAGGATTACACCTTGGGTGATCACATCATGAAGCATGCTTAAAGGTTGTCACTACTCTGACACTAGATATTATTTTGTTTTAATGGTGACCTTTTTCCTGCAGTGGGCTGGCACCCTGCCCAGGGTTTGTTTCCTGCCTTGCGCCCTGTGTTGGCAGGGATTGGCTCCAGTAGACCCCCGTGACCCTGTTTGGATATAGCGGGTTGGATGATGGATGGATGGTGAACTTTTTCTATTCATTAGTTACTTGAAATGAATGACCAGTTTAATGCACTGAATTTACTAAGGGGTCTACTTTGCAGTTTACTTAGCTCATTGTTGTAGGCCAACAACCAATAATTACTAGTATTACTAAACACTACTGAGACTCATTATTTCACATGCACAAGAGAGTAAAAATACTACAAATTATATATAGGATAGAGGTGTACCTTGTAATAATTACAGATTTGTAATAATATTTACCATTAGTGGGATGTGTTAAGTGGAGATGGTCCTTTACTTTTCGAGTCATATATCATGTTTTCTTTCTTACTATTGTATTTTTATTGTTTAAGGTGTGGTCTCTAAAGAAAAAAAACTACTCACAATTGCCCCAATATATTTATATTAGCATTCCTGAATTCTAGGCTTTGCTAGTATCAGAACTATTAACATAAGAGTTTTTTTTTAAACAAAGTATTAAAAAAAGAGTTTTATATGTAGTACTCTGCAAACTTGTGCACCCATTTTTGATTCTGCCTTTATAAACTGTAAAAGGAATTAGCATAAAAACAAAAACACTACTGGAAAAGCAGAATCATTTGGCACAAGCATGCAGTAAAAGTGTAAGGTAATAATGAAAATGTGTGGGATAGGGAAGGTCTGACTTCAATAACTGGGCAGCACATTTCCTTCAAGTTGCCCTTGAACCAGTATCTGAAAGCAGAAAAAAGGGCATGAAACCTAGAATGAAAACACAGAGAGGATGCAAGTGCTTTGAGCAGCAGGGAGGCTTGCCTAATGCCTAATTTCCATAACCATTTTGCTTTGCTATGTGATGGAACAGCTATTGTGCACATTTATTTTTCTCTGAGATTAAAACAAAATACATGCCATGTTGTACTGGGATCATCCTTTTCCTTCATAATCTGTGGCCAGCCTCATTACAAAGATAACAGGCACAGATATGTTTTTTGTTCTTTGACACAAATGACATTCAGGACCAGAAAACCTAGCAATGACAGAATACTGCACACAAAAATAAACTCACTTTGAAGGCTACAGTTAAAATACTTTTTTGTCATGACAGTAGGTGTTCTTTATTAACATGTAATTTTATCTCAGAAATAAAATTGTTACTCTTTTTACAGACTTTCCTTTTAGATTAATTAAAGCAAGACAACCAAGGTCATTATTTGTTAATCTACAAAAGCTGCCCCAATGGCTTATCTGATTCCCCAACGTTATCCTCCAACAGAAGTCTTTCATGGTCTTATGTGGCGATGACTGTTACCCGTGAGCCCGAAGACCTGGGGTTCTCATTAGTCATCTTCTCGTCCCTAACAGCCCATTTTCCCTCCTCCATGAGAATATATTATCAACCCCCCCCCAAACAAGGTATGCAGCCTGAATTGATTTTTTTTTGTCAATACAGCGTACATAACAAAAATGTTTTTCTCAAGATAATTAATTGTTTCCCCAGCATAAGTAGGAAAAACAGCCTGTGGTCTGTGTTTTGTTGTACTGCTGACAGTAAATCAATGGCTCTGTTCCCATGGGTGACTAATTAATAAGCTTATTCTCCAGTGAGGACATCTGTATCTGTTGATTTTGTCAGTGAAATGTATAACAGAAAATAAACTAAGGTAAACTTAAAACTTGTGGAGAAGATTAAAAACTCTGATTTTCATTTTTCATCATATAGTACAAGAGATTCTTCTATTTTAAAAAATTACCTTTCCATAAGTATTTAGTAATTTTTAAATTTCATTTTCTAGATAATATGATAATAAAATCCAGCGTCTGTGTTGCTAATGATAAAAAGTGGACCTTTAAAGCAGAACAGAAGAAAATAAAAAAATGAAAAAAACACATGACAAACTTCTGGAAAGGTTTGTGTTTCATGGTGTCAAGCAGACCTGTTTCATATCCTTTGTAACCCACATCCTCCGACCAATCTTTCTGATTTTTACCCCCTGTACAGTAAATCCTCTGCCAATCTTTCCTTAAGCATCTCTGCCAGTTCATGCATTATTTTTCTGCACCTCTTTTCTCTCTTTTTTGATGTGTTGGAACAAACCACGACCTATTAGGATTATGGCTTTGAAAAGATCTTTGAAGCTGTGCCGAGTTTTTTCTGCACTGAGAACTGACAGTGTAAGCTGTCTAGTTGTGGTCTTTGAATTGGAAGGGGAAATGACTGGTGTGTTTTTTAAGTCCGTCAAACAATTTTGTTCTGTTTCTCCATGGTTTTGTCAGTATAACATATAAATATACCCAGTAGGGTTATGTTCATTTATGAGCCAAGAAGTTGAATAATACTAAGGAAATAATCCAAGTAGATAAATAAACACTCTTAAGCAAGTTTGTATGCACAGGAGTGTATAGTGGATAAAATAAGCAAGTGTTAACACTTGATGCAGTGAATTTGATGTTCAGCCTCCACAGTACACATTTGTGAGTGATTTGGCTTCTATTTAAAGTAGTATTTCCCATATAACAGATTCAGGCACTTAAACCTTGCCAGAACAAAGTAACTAATGTCAGGTTGTATAATATAAATTTGCTAAATTCAGCATTTCTCTTTCATTATTGAATTTTATTGCTTTGTGCTCTTTCTTCTCATGCACTTACAGTGTGTACACATCCCTCCTGTAAATTACAATCCTTGTTTTTTTCTCCTTTGTTGACGTTAATGTTGATGTTGAGCAGGGGAATCAGGGGATACCTATATCTCTGTATATGATTTTGTTAGCTGTTTTAGGCTGCATTATTTAGTCAAAATTTGCCTGGGTAAAATATTTTATACATTTTCCCTGATAACATATTTTTAATATAAAATATAACATTATTATATTATTAATTATTATTAAGATACATATTCTTTTTTTCCTTTGAATATCTAACATTAACCAAGAAGCTTTAGTAGTTGTCAGAGAACCCTAATTTATCCTTATCGCACAACTTTTTTTCAGAGAAAAAAAGAGAGATGCTTGATAGGCATGAGCATATTATAAAGAAAATATGAGAACTATAAGAAAATGCAAAACATTCTGAGTAAATATCTACTACAGTATATCTGATGTGGAGATAATATTATAACATTATCAGAGATCTTAAAAATGAATTGAACCAAAAACTGTATATACCGCATATACTCACTTTAATGTCCTAAGTCTTCCCATCCTATTCAGTAAATAAACCAAGGCCGTTTGGAGGATACAAAAATTAGATAGAAAATGAACTGATAAAAATAGGTAAATGAAAACATGGCTCTTTTTTATTAGATACTATATTATTAGAAGACATAATCCATGTTTGTAAGACTGTTTGTACAAATCACAGAAAAATGTTTGGTAGCAACTCTCATTAGGTAAATGGAAAAAATTCCAATAAACAGGAAATCCTGATTTGAAAATCTGTTAGCTGATGGGACTTTGAGACTAATTAAAGAATATTAAGAAACATAGGCAATCTTGCAACTTCTTTCTGTTATTATAGTGATTATGTGACATGCAGTTGAAGTAGTACATTATTTATACATACATCTTCTAAAACTACTCTTTCCACTGCAGGGTTACTGGGAGCCAAAGCCAGTCTTGGAATAATCAGGCACAAGGCAGGGCCCACTAATTAATGTGTTTAAATTGACTATACAGTATTTTAAAAAATAAATTATGCAAATGTTCTGTTTTTTATTTCAGTGACTTTTGAGGTGAACTGGGTTTGAACCCCAACCTGGTCACTTTCTATGGTGACTTTAGAATGTTCTCTCTGTAACTGTTAAGAATTTTTCTCCCATTACTCTTATTTCCCTTCCTCATCCCAAAGACATGCATATTATTTGAAACAGTGACTCTAACTGGCTGTGTATGAATGAATGTAGGTGTGGGTGTGAGACTAGCCACTATTTCTGTAATAAGGCCCAACCTTCAATAACCTGTATTGGCTTAATTAGGTTTAAAGTACATAATTATTTTTTTTCCACAACAACTTTATCATACACATTTTGCTAGTTCCCATCTGTGCATTTCTGTTGGGTTTTTAGAAACAAACACATGTTTATTGCACAAATACCTCCAAAAAGTACCAAAGCACAAGTTACCTCTCTTTCAATCACCATTCCTCTCACCGCCAGACTGCTCTCCTTCAGTTGAGTGTTACCCATTCTCCTCCCAGCTCTGACTCGCTTGGACAAGGCAGTGCAGTCCCTTTTATTGAGTACCCAGGAGTACTTTCGGTGCCAGGGCTGCTGCCCGTTGAAAGTACTTCCGGGTCACACGGAAGTCCCACATAACAGGGAGCACATTTCCCTGCAGTCCCCTCTTGTGGCAGCCACAGACCCCAGCAGGGCTGCACTGCCAGACTACAATTCTCGGCATTACCTGATGATTTCTGTATGGGCACCAATACCAAGGGCTGCTGCCATCCAGCGACTTGGGGTTTGGGGATAAACATTCCCCAGAGACAGTACTTCCTTGTCCTCCTCTTTTATCATGGCCAGGGAAGGTGTTATACATGTCGGTCCATTCATTAGGAAAGCCTTGTCCGGGCGTGACATCCTTCCCTCTCTTGGCTGGGTTGCCTTTCTGTCCACTTAGGGCATCCCATCCAGGTAAGATATCTTCCTGATTCCTGTGCTACCTATAATTGTTACAGTTGTTTTTTCTTGGTGCCGGGAAAAACTTTGCTACCTGCAATCCCAAACATGAGTAAAAAAAAAAATTAGTATTATACTTTTTATCTGTAGCATTTGAAGTGATTTTTGAATAACCATTTTTTCATTTTAGGCAAATCCTCCAAAAATTATTTTAAACTTCAGAAAGCTTTGAAGTGTGGGATGGAATGGCTTTGTAAACTTGGATTTGCTTTAGTTGTAGACAGTTTGGCAACCACACCCCATTATTGCCATTGTAAAAGCTGAACCTTTTTCCTACAAATTCATGAACACAAATTAAATAAAATGTAAGGTAATATGCAAATAAACCTTAATTTCAAAGACTAAATCATTTAGTGTTTTCTTGATCTGTTATTGCATTTTTGTGGTAATATTTAGAAAGTTGCAAATTTGACTGAAAGAATTGGCTGTACTTATATAGGATTATGTAGGACAATGGTGACAGTCTTGATAGCAAATGTTTGCAGAGGTGTCTGTAGTTCTTATCACATGTTTGTAATGGTTTGCATTTATCTACTGTCTGAAAAATATTACTGAAATACCATAGCCTCATTAAAACACATAATGGTGTATTTTAAGGAAAATTAGGAACATTTCAAGTAATAATATTAATGTAAAGATGTTAAGGTGACACAGCTTTTAGTAGTTTATAGTTCTGTGTTCAAATCCTAGCCTAGTCACTCTGCACATTCTTCCAGTGTCAGTGTGGGTACTTTAGTTTTCCTGTTACGTCCTGTTGTATAGACATGCATTTTAGGTTAACTGGTGTGAACGGAACCCGGCACAGACAGGCAGACATGTGGTTTTCCACCACCACACGTTTATTTACAATATCTATTTACAAAAGTCAGTGCACACAAACCCCCAAAGTCCTGGCCACACACACAATGCCTTTCTTCGGACCGCCTCCACACTCTCTTCTTCTGCTTAGTCCTTCTTCCACCCGACTCCAGCCTCGAATGAAGGGAGGCGGCCCCTTTTATCCTCACCTGGATATGCTCCAGGTGCTCCCTGGCAATCACCCGCCGACAAGCCCCTGTGTGGCGGAAGTGCCGGCTGTACTCCCGGAAGCACTCCGGGTGTCCCTTCTTCTCTTCCCCCCAGGGTCCCCAAGGCCTCGGGGTGCCACCTGGCGGTGACCACGGGCCCCTACAGGGTTGGGCTTCCAAGCCCCCTACTCGTAGCCACCAGAACCACCAGGCTGGCGGCCCCCACGTGGTCCAAGGTGGGCACTGACCCTCTTCCGGTCCTTCATGGCGTCCCGGCTGGGTTGTCGCCCCTGGCATCCCTGACACTGGCAACTCTGCAAGAGTCTAGTATGAAGGTATGGATGTGGGCATGAATGTGCCATGCAATGGAAGGCCACCAAAACCTTTTGCCCTGTGCTGCTGTGATTGGTGACATGTCTATGCAACTCTGAATCCATGGGGTGGGTTAGAAAATAGAGTGATGGATAGATTATTAAAGCATAAATACATTTCCACTAAAGAAACATTTTAAATATTGCAAATGATTAGTTAAAAGTTTTAAGACTGTAACTGATTTATACTACAGCACTTTTTGTTGTTGGTTTCTTGCTGCTGATGCCATTTGTAGGAGGGGAAAAGTTGACTAGGAGGGTCAATGTTGAATGGGAGGAGACATACTTGATGGGTAGGATGAAGCTTTTAAAATAAAGGTTTGTCATACATGAAATTGTCAAAATAAAAGATTGTCATGAATATGCTGAAGTTTTCACAGTTTATGTTACATGTAATAGGGAAAATACACAATTTTAATATACAGTTTAAACAGAATTAACCGAATACACTGCAAGAGAGTTAGGACATGCTCCCAAAACATAGACCTACACCAAGAACAGCCAGACATGTTGATTTCAAGCTGTTATTTTTTAAACTTATTTTCATGCTCATTTTTTAATCTCCATTGCATGCAGGAGTCAACGTTTAATGATGATTTCAAGTGCACTTTCTAGTGTCAAGTTCACACGCCTAGATTTTATTCTTAAATTCATGCCGTCACAACCCCCAACAATGCCTACCTGGCACACAGTGATTGCAGCTGCCTGCCGTTCAAGAGTACTGGGTTTGCTTCCCAGTCCATCAGTTTTCATTTCACATTCTGGATTTTTAATGTGAATTCTTCATTTAACATTCTGCATTTTAAATGTCACTTTCAGGCTGTCACATCTTCCTCATTTCACGCTCTCAACTTTTAGTGTTCATTTCATACCTTCACTTTCTCTTAATTTTACCTTCTCACTTTCTATTCTTCATTTCACTCTTGTCATTTTTAATCTTCATTTCAGGCTGTCAACGATATCACCTAAAAAGAATGCAGTGACATTTGCCTTTCTATTCCTATTGCTTGTTGTTTGCCTTACCTCACGTACCTGTTAATAGTATTGTTTATGTCTCCAATATACCATGTTATTGGAATATCGAGTAGTCCTGATAAATACGAGCAAGCAACATCCGAGTAAACTACTGCTTTGGTTTTAAGCTTGAAGATGCTATACACTTAGCAAAGAGTTCTTCGGATACAGTTAAGCTGACAGTTGAAATGTAGGCCATCCTTCCCATTATTGGGGAACAGTGCTTCAATTACTTGAGTGATTCACACCGTCAGCCTGAGCTGCCTGGTGGGCAAAACCTTTGGTGTACCACTCTACTTTTTACATTTGAATCACTAGATCATACAAGAAAAAAGACAAAAAAAAACCCATGTGTTTATTTATTTTAGCATACTCTTTATACAGGTGAATCCTGGACTGGAATTTCAAACCAGCAGTTCAGTTCTGTGCATCAGGCAGCGTGTGTAATGACAAGAGGTCTCCTATTCACTTTACATCATGACCAATCAGATGTTAACAGGCCATAAAACCCCTGCCACTCAACATTGTAGTCCCATCCTTTCGACGTTGCCTCTTCTGGCTGCAGCAGTAACCTTCTCCTTAGTGCCAATATGATAGGTTTCAAGCTGCTTGAGCTTTTTAAAGGTAGATAGTAATTTATTGACCCTCAAACAGAAATTCATTGTATGAATTACACGAACATAAAAAATAATGATAAATTCTGCTTAGTGTCTGCTTCTCTAAGCACAACAGCATCTCTTGCTGGAGTAGTTTTGTTTACTTTTGTCCATTTAAACCTTAGAACCAAACAGGAGCAAATACACTGGTGTTCTCAATTATATTTGGATTTCCATTGCTAGATTTAGTGTTCTGCTTTCTTTTTTGTCATCTACAACAACATTATAGTCACTTAATTAAGTTTTGTTCTCATGTATGAGTTTATATAGGTGATATTTTATTTTAAACTTATATATTTTCCTTAATTGTTTCCATGTTATGGCATTTTTCAAATGACTGGCATATTTATTCTTTGTTATACACTAATGTGTTGTCATTGGTTTGAGAAATTCATATTCAAGTATAATTGTTGAATACTATTTTGTGTCTTGTGGAAATTTGGGGAACAGATGAAAAACCAAGTAAAAAGGAAGTAGTTCAGTCATTTTTGTTCTCTTTGATTTAACAAAAATAATGCAGTTCTCCTATGTTGATTTGATACAGTGGGTCAAAGACATAGTCTAACACGGGGTGGCAGCAAGTCTTCAGTCCAAGACATTTCTTGATCAAAAGTGAATTATTGTTGTTATTGAAGATTTTTTCCTAGCTTAATTTTAGTTTGCTTGCTTATTATGATTCAGAACATTTTAGGTGCTTTGTATTTTCTTACTGTTAGTTTAGCAAGGTAACATCAAAATGGCTAATCAGGACCTATTTGGACCCGTGTTTGTTCATTGTAACATTTCATTTCAGTGAAATATTTGAAAGGAATAAACTAAAAAGAAAATAAGAGTGAGGACTGAGTTGTATTAATCTGCTCTGATCCACAAAACATTAGAAAAAGAGAAATTTTAAATTAGAAATTTTTGACATGGCAGATGGAGAACACTGCATAATTAAAAGACATGTTTCATTAGCAGCAAGGGTTGGCTTCTAATTGAAAAATTGGTTGGAGTTAAAAACCTGCAGCCTCTGTGGCTGTCCAAGAACTGTGTTTGACAGCCTAGTATAGAAACAAGGTGTTAATTTGGTAATTTTCCTCCTGGATTTTCCTTGTATTTTGTCCCTTCTATGGTGAGACAAGCCATATGACAGAGATATACAATTTAGCAGCTTATAAAAGCTAAATATACTTAGTAGCCCATAAAGTGTATCACTTGACACTAAAAGGTTTCATTTGAAAGGCTTTTAAAAACAGCTTATATTTCTTGGTTCAGTGACCTCTTTCCACCTTGAACAGTGCTATTCTAGAAAACGCTTGTCACAGAATTAGGTATGTTGTGCTAAAAAGCTAAAAATGTGTACAATATAAAAAACCAAACGAAATTTTTTTTCTTTAGCAGTAAGTGGAAATAATAACAACCTGAGATGATTAGGAAGCTACATAAGAACAGCACAGAGGTAACAAGTTAAGTTAGATATTTTACTGACTCTTGTGTCAATATGAGGGTTTAAGAAGCAAAGGAATAGTGTCTGCAGTATTAAGCATAATAAAAAGTAACCACATAACAAATGTGCAAATATCACTATTATGAAAATTGTATTGTAACGTGTTTAGTGGTTCCACATTTCTCAAATACAAATGCATTACAGCTTAATTATTATTTTATTTGAAAACATTTTGTAGCTTAAGAAATGGATATAGAATATTGAATTCAATTTTTTTCTTTAACAGATCAAGCTTTCACTTGCACTACAAAAATGACTTATTCATTTTAGATTGCAATGCTTATGTTTACTGAATGATTTATAATAATAAGGCCTTACAGTTTAGCAGTACACAGTCAGGAGGGAGGAGTTTAGTTGTTTCTGATTCAAATGCATGCAGGAAGTTGGGTGCACCTGTCTCAGGAACAGTCAAGCCTTTGATAATGTCCTGAGTTTTGTTGGTATTAAAGTAAAATAGTCCTGTCAGTCATCTTCATTCAGGTCTTATTTTCATTGATGAGAAAACTAGTGGGGCTTGGGGGGCCCATTGTTTAATTTAAGTGGTGCCTATTGATTGCCGAAAAGCCACGTTGTTTTCAGTTCATGGCGGGTGGAGCTCAGTTTAAAAGGCTTAATGGTGCATGTAAGCAGTGCAGATCACAGCTCTTTGGAGCTGCACTGAGCAGCGTGTTTTACCATTTCACAGAAGTCCTATAAAATTGTAATCAGTGACAAATGAGTTTTTACTGCCAGCCTTTGTCCATTGTAAATTGTTAATTTATCACTCACTACCAAGTGTTCAGTCCAGAGAAACTCACCAGTACTGTGCAAATTTAGTCTTTTAAATGGTCTGCATACATGCAAACGTGTAAAAGGATTTTTTGGTTGTGCTTGTTGCTCTGTGAAAATGAATTTCTTTAACTGCATGATGATAAGGCAAGTTCTAAGAATCTTTACCCACAGCTATCAGTTCATCGGTGGGGAAAAAAAGAATGAATTGGGATTCATTCTGTAGTGTTTCCATTTAGTAAAAGCTGACTTGAGAAGAAAACATTAATTTGTTGTATTATCTGTCTCAAATCCTATTAAAATGGGTTAATGTGGTGGCACTAATTTCAGTCCCACTTCATATCGGTACATCAGCTATGATTTCCATTACAATAATTACCGATGTAAGAGACTACACTTTTATGTAATCTTGTTCATCTCAAATCTAATAAAGGATGATGGACCAAACTATTTTTATATTAAACGCATTCTCCTGGGCTATGGTGAAATAATAAATGATGGTACGGATTATTACAGATATTTGAAATGATCACTTTGCCTGGATTCTGTGTGTGCAAGGAAGAAAATGTTTACCTACTCTTCTTTTGGTTGTATATTGTAGGAGGTGAGACAAGCAGCTGAATTTTATTGCATTATCAAACTCATTCTAATTATTTTTACAAAAGGAGTATCAGAGTGAAGGAATAAAAAGGCCATGACAGAAATCTTTACTTTTTCATATACTGGTAATTCACATAAACTTGACACATTTTACCTTATTTAATTATTCATCTTTGCTGTTTATTATTAATACAGTCAATCATGCATAACCATTTATTTTGCTTAATTGCTGTGCATGTAAATGCAGTCTATAAACAAAACAAATAAATGTTCCAAATATTTGAAAGGTGATTCAGACTTAAAAGTATGGCTTATGGACCCTTTTGATTTCACATCTTCGAATGGCCTAAGTACATGCTGTGCTTGCTGAACTGAACCATAATGTTCTTACATTTAAGATTTTCAGTGCATTAAATAATGTTTGTCTGACTGTGAATAACAGTTGTAAGTCAGCATTGGTGTTACTGCAGATATATTGTATGCAACTAGTAAAAGAGCAGATGAAACTAATATTTTAACATGCAGGTGAAGAAATTCTTACTTCCTAATAACTGTATTATGTTATATTTAATGGTTATAAGACTTTCCAGCACAGTTTCATATCTCCAAAGTATTGCAAGCTACTTCCTTTTTATGATAGCCAATAAAATGTTTCCTCAGAGAGCCTGTGCTGTACAAATGCTTTCCAAGTACTGCAAGTTCAGTCACAATCTTGGCCCTTTTTTCAATTCTGTCCATTTACACAAATCAGGAGACCTCAGATAGCTGAGCCTCTCTTCTGTTTGTGAGGTCCAAAACACCTTTGTTACTTAATCCACATTGCTGCATTCTAGGTATTGCACTTCCGGATGAAGCTGGTTGTCAGCACCCATAAATCAAACCCGTTTGATTTTGTTGGGATGGGTTGCAGAGGGTTTGACTGAGTCACTGGGGAAGTCCGACTACACAGCTGAAAGTCCTGGGAGCATGTTATAATTGCTGTTGACTCACTCACATTATGTATATGAAATGTACAAATGAAAATCCATGGAAAGTCTTTTAATGTGACAGGGCTTTTAGTTTTATAATGGTGTCCTAAACATAGACTTACAGTCAAAAGATGAATATTAAATGATACAATTATCCCATTGTGCTCCAAGCAAAAACTTTTTTCACAAACGTCTGAACATAATATAGTAAACATAGTGTACAATTATATATTTTTTTTGAAAAGCACAATGCGTAAGGGTTGATATATGCCATATTAAAGACTGAGGCTTCTTCCCTTCAGTGTAAGTGATGGCATGGGCGACTTGTAGAAAGACAGAAGAAATCTGCCTTCCCAGTAGGTGGAATCAAGGAGGTTCCACCTATAACAGGTGAGGCTCAACTTCTTATTATTCAGAATGTAAGTGGGCTGGGAGCTGCAAAGGATATGTAAGCTATTTGGGAATCAGGGGTACAGGTACACTGGAGATGTTAGTGTAAGTTCTGGGTAGAACCTACTCAGGGCATTGTTGACCCCTGAAAGTAAGCCTTGTGTAGAGATTAAAGGGCATTTGCTGCTAATTGACAATTGAGTCTAGATTCAGACGATGAGCTTGGTGGTGTCATCAGTACACTGCTCAACCGTGTCTTTAGTGGTAGTTGCCGATCTCCTAACATCTGCTTCTGTGGAAAGGATAATTGCTAGCCAGTACAATGATGGGTATGAAGGAGAAAGGAAATGGCAAGTAATTAGTAAAACAAAATAAATATATTTATCTAAAGCTCATATTACAAAAGGCTGTCATTCAAAAGAGACACAAGGACAAAACAGAAAGGTCAATAAAGCAGTAAAAAGTAAATAAAGAACAAAGGTAAAATCTAAAAAACAGCAATAAGAGCAAAACAGTGAACTTGGAAGCAAGCTTGATTACAGGCTTTTCACATCTGCAAGAAGAATAACTCTAAAACTAATTCTGTGAAAACTGACCACAAAAAGGTGAACAATATATTTTAAGTAAGCAAACAATCAAATATTTTCATTGCTTTAGAAAAAAAAATGGGCATTCTAAAAATCTGAATAGAATGTACTTTTTAATAAAGATAGAGATATGCTTAACCGTGGCCTCACACTGACCAGCAAATACTTTGCCACAGTTGTTAGCACTGCTACCGGACATGCAGTGTGTTGTTAGAATCACATAGTATGTTTAGTCTGCGCATTTTTTCCATGTTATTGTGGCTTGTCCTGTTTCACCTCAAAGCCTTCTAATTCTAAACAGTAGAACATTCTGACATTGTACAGTACTTGCAAATAAATGGCAAAATAATAAATTACATAGTGGGCTTTTAGCACTATTTAAAAATTAGTCATTCAGGTGGTACTTTCTATATAATTTTGCAATGTTTTGCTTTTGTTTTTGAAAGTACAACTTACATTTTGAGTATTTTCACTAGGTTTTTCAGTTTCCTGTTAACATCTTTTGCTTTATTTATAATTTTTCTTTTTCATAGGCTCTGAGTTTTTTGTCTTTTTATCTCTCAGTACATTTATTCTTACTTTAAAATCCTTTTAGGCTAGCCCATGTATATTTTTTTTTCTGGGCATAATACTGTGTGTTGGATTCAAAAGGCTGACCTGTCTCCAATTTCTTCTTGTGTCCTGTGTTGTGCCAGGTCATTCAGAAACATGAAGGCCTTTTTCAAGGAATCCTAAGTCACTTTTAATACCGTTTTACTAGAGACCTGCAGGTGTTTTATCATTGATATTTTGGAGTATGAATCCATCCCACACCATTAGTGTAATATAAGTATTATGATCATATATAAAGAGAACAGTCACATGTGCTGTAGCACATTAAAGGTAATGTCTTATACAACACATTTCTCTAAGTTGTCCATATCATTAAAATGCTAATCACCTGCCCTGTAAAATTCTGTATGGTCATTTACTTTAAGGAATTTAAGCTTCTGAGTATGAGAAATAGTATTACAAGGACCAGGAAAAGATAATACTGAACAAATATAAAATCCAATGTGCACAACTCAAAACGTCTGCATTGAAGAGTTCTTATTGATGGGAAGTCTATCATAAATGGGTGCTAAAGTAATCAAGAAATGGAAGACAATTGAGCATCTTAAAATATAGCTTTAAAAAAGTGGAGGACCAAAAATGTACCTTCCTTGAATATACTGTACATGCCCAGTTTCTCACAGATTTTGTGATACTTATTTTTCAAATGTATAATTATATTAAAATCCATCACTAAATGTACCACTTAAACAAGTGAACATCCCATATTTGTTAGCTGATTTTCATCCCTCACATTCACCTTGGATGAAGAACAGAACTACAAACACAGCCAAAGGACACTTCTATACCTTATCATACTTCCTCCCCATTCACCACCCAACCTGGAACACAGAAAGTATAATATATACTGTACTAGCTGTGCTATCAATCTGTGATGGGTTGAAATCTAAGTAACTAACATTGAACCCACTTTCTTTTTATACATTTGTGTTTGGTCTGGTGTAATAAGACACACGTTATCCCTTTCCCATGCAGCAGCCTTTTCACTTTTGGAAAGAGACAATTGCTTATGCCACTTCCTTGTCTAACTGATCAATCTTTTAGTCGAGATGTTTTGTTGTTTTTCTGGGAACTGGACACTACTACATTGGCCTAGTTTAGCGACTGTAGCCTAGTCATGTCGAAGCTTTAAGTTTCCTTATGTGTGTGTATATGCAGCGTTATTTTCATTTATTTATTGTCCTCCATGTAGAGTTATCAATCATTACCATTACAGCTACCACACCAGCCAACAGAATAGGCTAGTAAAACCAATGTATTTATTTTTAGACAATTGTTATTTTTAATATTTTGGATTTTTGGACACTTCTGTTTTCCCAAGTATTCATTTGCTGTCAAAGCTCACTTTCAAAGAGAACACAGTATACAATTGTTTTTTTTTTTTCTCCAGCCTCAATTTAATTTATTTTTGTTGTTTTTTTGTGTGGCCTCCTGGCCATCTGACCTTATCACCAGACTCCTTAGATGAGTATATTAGGATGCTACTCTTCTACTTGATATTTATCTGTTTTTAAGATTGTTTGGATTAATTTTTATTTCTCTTTCTTTGTTACTTATTCTTTAATATTATTGCCTAATCTTATTTGTTTTTCTTTTCTTGTAACTTTCTCTTTGACATCTTGCAAAGCATTTGTAGCTACATTGTTTGTATGAATATGTGCTATATAAATAAATGTTGTTGTTATAGTTTTTTGCAAAAGTGAAATCAGACAACTTCTGAATTGTTGGTGTTGACCTCTTAACTGAAGCCAACTCTGAATGTGACTGGTTTTAAATTTCAGCTTCACATTTCATAGAGGGTTCAGTTACCCTGTTTCATAAAAAATGGCTTATCACTTAACTGAAATGCATTTGTGGTCAGAAAGGTACAACGTGGTGTCATGAGGAACTAGAGCAAGTGGCTAGCCACTCAAGGGAAGTTCAGCAATGCATGCACAGCACTTTGAGAAAAATTTTGTACACACAGTTATGCTGGTTTTATGTACTCCTTCTGGACTCTGTCCCATATGTGCAATATGCAGGAATGTGCAATCAGCATTTAGGCATTATTTAGAAAGAGACTCTGTAATAGTATGCTGGTGCAGTATCGCTTGTGTATGCAAACATGTAAATAACTAGTGAAGATGCTTGTTAAATTTCCCACTCAATGTCATTGGAAGGAGGCTTATGAAAGGAGTCTTCAAAGTAGGAGGAGAAACTTTTGCATTTTACTTTATTTTGAAATATAGATGGGAATAAGTCAATTTTCTGTCAAACAGATTTACCTCCTCAATAAGCAGAAAGCAGTTACTGAAAGATAAGGATGGAATATATACACATTTTTACCCTTTTTATAAAAAAGAATGAGTCACGTTTGAGGTGACATTGTTTAGCCCATTAGATTTCATTGGTCTAGAGACCAATTTTGGGTATAAAATTCATTACACATTTAGTTTGGTTGGTGACCCAGGAGGAAGAAGGGGAATAACTTGGTTGAAAAGTACACAAGATAAATGTACACAGTCTTTAAATATTATCCCTGCTTTTTTTTTTTAGAGGTTTAAGGGATGTTATGAATTTTTGGCAGCTTCAGTACACTTATCCATGTTCTTTTTCAAGATCTGCTTGATTCAAAAGCTTGAAGAAAAATCAGTGGAAATTGTGCTTGTCATAGCCTTATTTAATTCTTTATAGTCTATGTTGAGGCAAAAGTAAATATTTTAATATTATTAATTATTGAAAATCAAGTATATTTGGAAGTTATTTTGTGGTATTGTGGTTTCTCATTGAGCTCACCTGTCCCACTTGTCTCGGCTACAACTGAGTTGGGGTTTTTGCCTGATTTGTGACATATGGCTCTTGGTAATTATAGCTGTTGTCACAAGAATGAGTCAGAGACATCATAAAGAGTTGGGGCAGCCACCCATATATTATTTTCTCGGCTGCAAACGTTGGTTTTTATGGTAGCACAATGTGCCTACATCAGAGTCCAAAACAGCACTGCTTGTACTGAGGCAAAATGGCAGTTTTAACAGCCTGGAGGGGAAATTATGTCATTGGTGCAGGAACTGGGAGTGGTGTCCTTATGCCCGGAAGTGACGTCATCATTGGGGGCGGAAACAAGCAGGATTTCCTGGGAAAGGTCTGCAAGGGACTGAGAGAGATAGTCAGCACACTCCGCCGCCCCCTGCCCTGGTGTAGAATTAATATTGTTTAGGCCCTTCAGCTGTTTCCCATGCGCACGTGTGTGACAAGGGCCCCCCCCCCTCAGCCCAGACCCATCGGGTCGGGTGGACCTGTCCGAGAGGTTGTGGACCCGAGAGAGAGCAACAGCATTGGTATGGAAAGTTCCCTTACGATGAACACAAGCGAAAACTTATACGGTTGGAAGTCAAGAAACCACGTAGTGACCCGTGGATTCAACTTTTTGTGGAGGGCCATCCTCTGCAGAGGTGCATGATCCATCACCAGAGTAAATTCACGGCCCAAGAGGTAGTACCTCAACTGTGTAATTGCCCATTTAATCGCAATGGCCTCTTGTTCAACATATCTGGTCTCCCGTTCCAGCAGTTTACATGATGGCTCAGGTACATGACGGGGTGTTCAACACCATCGACGCTTTGGCTCGACGTGGCACCCAGACCTGTGTCCGAAGCGTGCGTCTGGAATATGAAAGGAAGCGAAAAGTTAGATGCTTTCAATATGGGTGCTGAGTCTGTCTTGTTAGTCCACACCACATGGTTTTGAGATCTCTTCTTTAAGTCTGTCAAGGTTGCAGCTCTCTCGGAGAACCGGGGTACAAACTTGCGGCAAATCCGGCTAAACTGAGAAAGGCCTGCACTTGCCACTTGGTTTTCAGACTGGGACAACTTAATAAGGCGTTAACTTTTGAACACTGTGGTTTCACGGTAGCCTAATTATTTAGCTTCTTTTAACCCAAAAAAACATTTCTTTGGATTAATTCGAAGCCCAGCTTCACTCAGTGTCCGCAATACCATTTCAACCTGCTGCACGTGATCCTTCCATGTGCAGGAATAGATGACCACGTCATCTAAATAAGCAGCACTTAACACGTTGTGGGGCTGGAGCACTCTTTCCACCAGACTGTGGAAAGTTGCTGGTGCCCCATGTAACCTGAATGGGAGGACCTCATACTGCCAGTGCCCAGTTGGGGTGCTAAACGTGGTCTTAAGCCTTCGTGTAGTCCGTTAAAGAAACCTGCCAGTACCCCTTGGTCACATCAAGTGTGGCCAAAAACTTCACCTGTCCAAGTCTGTCAAGGAAGTCGTCCACGCGAGACATTGGATAGGCGTCAAACTGGGAGACTTGATTCAGTCAATGAAAAGTCGTTGTAAAACCTCCAACTCCCGTTGGGCTTATTGACCAAGACAATCGGACTGGACCAGAGACTATTACTTTCCTCAGTCACACCCAGTTCCAGCATACACTTGATTTCAAGCTCCACCTCTGCCTTCTTTGCTTTCGGAAGACAATATGGGCGTTCTCGTATGATAACCCCGAGCTCTTTCACTATGTCGTGCACAATCAGAAAGGTCCTTCCGGGATTCTCACTCACTACCTGCAGAGCCGACTAGACAGCTGTTTCAAGCTCTCATCTCTGCCTAGCATTTAACTCGGGACCGAAGTTAAGGCTGTCGCTTTGAGCAAAGAAAGAACAGGGCTGAGCGGAGGAGGGATCGGGATCCCTCTCCTTCCACGGCTTCAGCAAGTTCACATGATATACCTGCTCAGTCGGTCGACGATTGGGTTGTTTCACCAAATAATCGACGAGCCGTTTCCTCTCCTTAACTTCATATGGATTTGTCAATGGGCAAGTAATTTAGAATGAGAGGTAGGAACCAACACCATGACCTGATTCCCCCAGTTGGAACTCCCGGAGAGTCGTGCCACGATCATAATAGTGGGCCTGTGTTGCTTTGCCCCTCCTCCATGTGACTTTTTAAAAGAGGTCGAATTTTCTTGAATCGATCGTGTAATTGCACGATATATTCTAGTATATTGGTAAAGGGAATAGCCTCTCCTTCCCATCCTTCTTTTAAAACATCCAATAGTCTTTAGGGTTGTCGTCCATATAACAATTCAAAAGGCTTGAACCACATAGAGGCTTGTGGGACTTCCCGATAGGCAAAGAGCACGAGGGGGAGGAGCTAGTCAGTTCCTCCCGTCCGCACTGACCACCTTCCACCTTACGTAGCATTTGCTTGAGAGTCTGATTAAACCTCCCAACAAGACTGTTGGATTGAGGATGGTACACCTCTGTCTTTAACTGCTTTATTTTAAGTAACTTGGCTGTTTCCTTGAACGTCTCTGAGGTAAAGGGCATCCCTTGGTCTGTAAGGACTTCTTTAGGGATGCCATCACGCGCAAAGACCCCTACTAGTTCCTGTGCGATAGCTTTAGACGTGGCAGAGTGCAGTGGAACTGCCTCTGAATATCGGGTAGCATAATCTATGAGGACTAGTATGTATTTATGTCCTCGGGCTGAGGGCTCCAGAGGTCCTACTATATCGACCTCAGTACGCTCGAAGGGGACATAAGTCAAGGGAAGGGGAACGAGAGGAGTGTGGTCCTTCCAAGGAATTTGCCGTAATTGACATTCTGGACAAGAGATGAAAAAACGGCGAACCTCCTCATTAATTCCCAACCAATAAAATTGGAGCTTGATTCACTCCAAATTCTTTTCGGTGCCTAAATGGCCTACCAGGAGGTGGGCATGCCCCAACTCACAAACCTGCCGCTAGTAGATTCGTGGGATTAGCAACAACTTTCTTACCCCACCCTCGTGTTCAGCTACATGATATAACATCGTTTTCTAGTACAGTAATCCCTCACTATATCGCGCTTTGACTTTTGCGGTTTCACTCTATCGCGGATTTTAAATGTAAGCACATCTAAATATATATCACAGATTTTTCGCTGGTTCGGATTTCTGCAGACAGTGGGTCTTTTAATTTATGCTACACGCTTCCTCAGTTTGTTTGCCCTGTTGATTTCATACAAGGGACGCTATTGCCGGATGGCTTAGAAGCTACCCAATCAGAGCATGTATTACATATTAACTAAAACTCCTCAATGCTATAAGATATGCATCCCGCGCGGAGCTTTATTGTTTGCTTGTCTCTGCCTCTCTCTCACCCTCTCTGACATTCTCTGCGCCTGACGGAGGGGCTGTTTGCACAGAGGCTGTTTGCTTAAAAGATACTGACGCTCCTCTAAAAAAATGCCGCTTTATTGCGGCGCTCGGCATATTTAAAAGCACAAAAGCACACGTATTGATTTTTGATTGTTGCTTTAATCTCGCTCTCTCTCTGACGTTCTCTGCGCCTGACAGAGGAGATGTGAGCAGAGGGGCTGTTTGCACAGAGGCTGTTTGCTTAGAAGATACTAACGCTCCTCTAAAAATGCGCGGCAAACTTAAAAGCACAAGTATTGATTTTTTGATTGTTTGCTTTTCTTTGCGCTCTCTCTCTCTCTCCCTCTGAAATTCTCTGCTCCTGAAGAGAAGAAGATCTATTTGCATTCTTTTAATTGTGAGAAAGAACTGTCATCTCTGTCTTGTCATGGAGGACAGTTTAAACTTTTGACTAAAGGGTGTTATTTCATGTCTAGAGGGCTCTAATAATGTTAACAGTGTGGGAGAGTTTATAAGGGCTTAAAATATATAAAAATAACTACACAAACATATGGTTTCTACTTCGCGGATTTTCGTCTATCGCGGGGGGTTCTGGAAGGAGGAGGGATTACTGTACAAAGTGAGGGCCGTGTGGCATTGGCTAATGAGAGCATTGGCCATTGACAAGCACAACTGCATTTTTTGTGAATTTCAGGGAGTCGTCATTCCAATGCTCCCTCTTAAAAGAAGCCGCCGTTTCTCTAAACTGAAAATGTATTTTGGAGAGAGGGTCTAGTCTGACCTCAAGGGGCAGGTAATCCTCCCGGCTTGTTGAGGCCTGGGGTAATGACTTGTTTAACTGCGACAGCCAAGGAGTTTCCCCATCCTCCTCGCGGCCTTCCATAGTTCTCTCTTTCAACTGGTTACACAGCATAGAAGCAGCCCGAGTCGGGTTATTCCCTTCTATCACTAGGCCTACAGAGTCATGGGGAGCAGTGAACAGTACACCACATTTATTTTCACACCAGTCCCGCCCAAGGATCATGGGAGAAGGTGGGTGTGGGTGGACTGCCACTGGAAACCTTTTTACCGACCCTTCGTAGCTAATGACACATATGGCGGTTTTATAGATATGGTTTTCCCCATGTATACATCGGATACTAGGTCTTTTTTTCATCCACTATCATGGTAATACATAATGGCAATCGACAATGGAGATGTTGCTGCCAGAGTCAAAAAGGGTAATAACTCAGAAACCGTTCACAAGTACTACTCCCATATGACCAACAGCAAGGGGGGGTTCGTAAGTGCACACAACTGATCTCTCCCCTTCCACCTGCATTCCTTCATGACTCCAAGCGAGTGGCCGACCCTGTGCCCCAGGGACATCGGAACAGGCTTTGGCTTATATGGAAGAGGCTTATATTGTGAAACATAATCCCTACGGGGTCCGCTAGAAGACCGTTCTGCTCTCCCAGATTGTGAGGCTGGGTTAATTGCCGTCAGGTGTTCTATCAACTCATCCATTGAATAGAAGTCTCTCCAGACCGGCTGGGCAAAATTGGTGGGAAGACCTTTAGTTAAAATGAAGCAGGCCACCTGCTACACAATTTGTATAGTACTTAGCTCAAATAGCCGCAGCCATTGTGTCACTAGATGCCAAAGAGCATAAGCTTGCTCCCGAGCTGATCATTCCCGATCGTATTCCCAGGTTTGTAAAACTTTTACCTGCTGGTCTGGGGATAGCCCATATGTCTACCTTAGTCCCAATCGTTGGCTCAGCTCTTTCCTCTGAGAGAACATAATAAGCTGTTTTCCCCCCAGGAATAATCCCACGCCTGTGAGTCTCCTCCACATTCTCCCTCTTTAGGACTAGGGGTTCGTTTCCTATTGGTGGGAGCGAAGCCTGCACCTCATCACTCCAGACAAGTGGGCGCACCCCCCACCTGGAAACACAGCCCCAGTACTTTCCTACCTGAATATATCCAAGATTCCTTCCGGGTTTCTTCTGGGAAATAACCATCCTGTCGACTACGCCACTGTCACAAGAATGAGTCAGAGACATCATAAAGAGTTGGGGCAGCCACCTGTATATTATTTTCACGGCTGCAAAAGTTGTTTTTTTATGGTAGCACGATGTGCCTACATCAGAGTCCAAAACAGAACTGCCTGTACTGAGGCAAGATGGCAGTTTTAACAGCCTGGAGGGGAAATTACGTCATCAGTGCAGGAACTGGGAGTGGCATCCTTGTGCCCAAAAGTGACATCATGATTGGGTCCGGAAATAGGCGGCATTTCCCGGGAAAGGTCTGCAAGGGACTAAGAGAGATAAGTCAGCACACTCCGCCGCCCCCTGGCCTGTCGTAGAATTACTATTGCTTAGGCCCTTCAGCTATTTTTGATTGCATTATTTTGGATTTTGCTCCTTATTGGATAATAGATTGAAATGAAATGTTAACTGCTTTCCATAGTTCCTCTAATGTCTCCTGCCCATTCAGTTCAGTTTAAATATGGAGCTGACCGTGATATTACTCTGTTCTATTCCCCAAACATATGGCTTGGTATTTTTTGTATGGAAGCCTATGGCAGGAGTTCACATTTGGTAATGACCACATCTAATGGCTACATTCAATCCCTTTGTGAGGCTGGAGCTAGAATACATAAAAATGAGTGATATTCCAGGTAGTTAAGACCTCTTCTTCCAGTCATTTGTGAGTATTGCTTTTTACAGGTGAATTCTGGACTTTGTTTGGGATTTGTACTGGGATTTTTTTGCTTAGGATTGCCTTTTAGGCAACTCCTTGTGCCTCTTTTGCTTTTTTTGAGTTGTTCTTTGTATTTTTGAAGTTTTGTTAATAAATCTTATTTTTATAAAGATTTTTTGCTTCCCTTATTTAAGCAATTAAAGGTTAATGTTATCCTTCTCAATATGTGGCTTTTGTTATAGCTTTGCCAGCTCCTCACTTTTGGATCTGCTATATCTGAATCCAGCAGTTTGTCTTGGGGCCTGGCTTATGTTGAAGTTGCCTCTGCTGGGTAGACCAGGTACATTTCTGGCCTTACCTTCTAGCTTATTTTGGAGACCTTACTCTTATTTTGCTCTATGGGAAACTTTCATTCATCACATTTGGCTTTCATAGGGTAGTATACAGGTAGTGTACACTTTGTTTACCTATAATTGAGTGGCCAAGAAAAGTGCCAAATCCATCACTGAATCTGCTAATGACACTACCATAGTAGGCTATAATGAGAAGGAAAATACAGAAAGGAACCTTGCCTTTTGACACAATAGTGTTAGGACAGCAGTATCTTCATTAATCTCTACAAACCAAGGAGTTGATCAGAGACTTCAGGAAGCAGAAGGCAGACCATGTTTCCATTATTGGAGGGATGCTTTGGGCATAGCTAGCCAAGTCACATTTCTTGGGATCGTTATCACTAACAAAATGGGCACAACAAATCTTTGCTACAGTCATGTCTCCATCTAAGCTGATTGTTATACCAGTTCACAGCTCAGAACCATAAAGCACTACAGAAGATGGTGAGGTTGGCCCAGAATATTACTGATATACAACACTCTTCCCTTCAAAACATGTGTAACACAAGCTGCTTTTGTATTTTTTAGATTTCAGCTATTAGGCAAAATGTTTTTTTTTTCCTCTTTTACTCTGGCAGATGGTACAGGACAATTAGTACTTACACCAGCAGATTCAGTGGCTTAATTTTAGATTTTTTCCATTTATCCAAATTGTTGGTATAACATTACTGTCACTATTCTCTTTGAGATGTGCATGTAGGAATTTCACTTTATTGCCTGCAGATGTAATATTGCATATACTTGAACTGAGGTGACTAGTCTTCTAAAACATGTTGCATGCCTTGTTCAAGTCAAACATCCCATGTAGAAAAACAGATTATTGTATTGTGTAATTATCTGAAAATGTTAATAGCAACAGTCATAGTTAAATGTTATATCAAAATTAACACAATAATTAAGAGTTTTAGCAAATAACTTTCAACTAAAATAATATCACCATATTAGCATAATGCACCATGAAAATAAATTGCTGCATATCTCTGCTCATGTATTACTCTTGGTTCATATGCCCAGTCTGAAGTTACTTACTTTATTTTCAATATTTCCTCTTCTTCATTAGTGGAAATTTTTTTATATATATATATATATATATATAGAAACAGCTTGATGAGATCTTCTGCCCTTTATTCCTATGCTCATTTTTATTGTGAGAAGCTAAAGTGAGAAGGTGTAGCGGATTTAGGTCTTTGGTTGACATTTTCTTTCTGGTGTAATTATAGTGGTATTTGTGTCACACAGTGCACTGCAGATGTAATTTTCACATCATCTAAATTGCAGGTTCAAAATATGCTAAAGAATACTTCTGTAAGGAATACTTATTTTTTTTCCCTTAATCCCAACAACCTGTCATAAATTATGATCTGCTATGCAGTACAATTTATTATTGTTGTTTTTACACAAAGTGTTATATAGCAAAATATATATACTGTGTATATATGTGTATGTGTGATATAGCAAAATATATATACTATATATACTGTATGTGCATGTGTGTTCACTAACCCCCCACTGTTTTGTACAGATAAATACATACATTTAAAGATGTATATATACTTTGTGTATATCTCTATTTTGAAATTAGTATTTTGTGATTTTGCCTCGTTTGCATGTCTTGTTAATTTATATAACCTGTATTTCCCATACAGTTAATAGAGTTAGAGAGGTAAAAACTTTCCAAACTAGAATGAAAAAGATATGTCTGTATGTAATGTGAGATTATAATACAGTTTACTTTAGACTATAAAACATTAGTTTTGTAGGCTGAAGGGACAAATTGTATTATACAGAGTAATACACTCACCTAAAGGATTATTAGGAACACCTGTTCAATTTCTCATTAATGCAGTTATTTAATCAACCAATCACATGGCAGTTGCTTCAATGCATTTAGGGGTGTGGTCATGGTCAAGACAATCTCCTGAACTCCAAACTGAATGTCAGAATGGGAAAGAAAGGTGATTTAAGCAATTTTGAGCGTGGCATGGTTGTTGGTGCCAGACGGGCCGGTCTGAGTATTTCACAATCTGCTCAGTTACTGGGATTTTCACGCACAACCATTTCTAGGGTTTACAAAGAATGGTGTGAAAAGGGAAAAACATCCAGTATGCGGCAGTCCTGTGGGCGAAAATGCCTTGTTGATGCTAGAGGTCAGAGGAGAATGGGCCGACTGATTCAAGCTGATAGAAGAGCAACTTTGACTGAAATAACCACTCGTTACAACCGAGGTATGCAGCAAAGCATTTGTGAAGCCACAACATGCACAACCTTGAGGCGGATGGGCTACAACAGCAGAAGACCCCACCAGGTACCACTCATCTCCACTGCAAATAGGAAAAAGAGGCTACAATTTGCAAGAGTTCACCAAAATTGGACAGTTGAAGACTGGAAAAATGTTGCCTGGTCTGATGAGTCTCGATTTCTGATGAGACATTCAAATGGTAGAGTCAGAATTTGGCGTAAACTGAATGAGAACATGAATCCATCATGCCTTGTTACTACTGTGCAGGCTGGTGGTGGTGGTGTAATGGTGCGGGGGATGTTTTCTTGGCACACGTTAGGCCCCTTAGTGCCAATTGGGCATCATTTAAATGCCACGGGCTACCTGAGCATTGTTTCTGACCATGTCCATCCCTTCATGACCACCATGTACCCATCCTCTGATGGCTACTTCCAGCAGGATAATGCACCATATCACAAAGCTCGAATCATTTCAAATTGGTTTCTTGAACATGACAATGAGTTCACTGTACTAAAATGGCCCCCACAGTGACCAGATCTCAACCCAATAGAGCATCTTTGGGATGTGGTGGAACGGGAGCTTCGTGCCCTGGATGTGCATCCCACAAATCTCCATCAACTGCAAGATGCTATCCTATCAATATGGGCCAACATTTCTAAAGAATGCTTACAGCACCTTGTTGAATCAATGCCACGTAGAATTAAGGCAGTTCTGAAGGCGAAAGGGGGTCAAACACCGTATTAGTATGGTGTTCCTAATAATCCTTTAGGTGAGTGTATATTAGATATGTGTAATCTATGCTATGCTAAGACGTTCTAAACCAGAGAAAATAAGAATGTGAAAAGTTTTAAAATTAGCATCTTTGGTTCCTAGGGTTTTCTTTTATTTGTATTATTGCAGTCACTTCAATTGTTCAAATTATTTGACCAGCATTATTTTAAAATCCTCATCCATCCATCCATCCATCCATCCATCCATCCTCTTCCGCTTATCTGAGGTCGGGTTGCGGGGGCAGCAGCTTAAGCAGAGAGGCCCAGACTTCCCTCTCCCGCCACTTCTTCCAGCTCTTCCGGAGAATCCCAAGGTGTTCCCAGGCCAGCCGGGAGACATAGTCCCTCCAGCGTGTCCTGGGTCTTCCCCGGGGCCTCCTCCCGGTTGGACATGCCCGGAACACCTCACCAGGGAGGCGTCCAGGAGGCATCCTGGTCAGATGCCCGAGCCACCTCATCTGACTCTTCTCGATGCGGAGGAGCAGCGGCTCTACTCTGAGCTCCTCCCGGATGACTGAGCTTCTCACCTTATCTTTCAGGGAAAGCCCAGACACCCTGCGGAGGAAACTCATTTCAGCCGCTTGTATTCGCGATCTCGTTCTTTCGGTCACTACCCATAGCTCATGACCATAGGTGAGGGTAGGAGCGTAGATCGACTGGTAAATTGAGAGCTTTGCCTTACGGCTCAGCTCCTTTTTCACCACGACAGACCGATGCAGAGCACCGATCCGCCTGTCGATCTCACGCTCCATTCTTCCCTCACTCGTGAACAAGACCCCGAGATACTTGAACTCCTCCACTTGGGGCAGGATCTCTCCCCCAACCCTGAGAGGGCACTCCACCCTTTTCCAGCTGAGGACCATGCTCTCGGATTTGGATGTGCTGATTCTCATCCCAGCCGCTTCACACTCAGCTGCGAACCGATCCAGAGATCGGTTAAAATCCTTGCTGTAATAATTTGCACCTATCATCAAGCACTTGCAGAAATTCCTTTCCTCAGTAAAATCCTTAAAAGTTCACTTTTATGTACATAGTGACAACAGAACTTGCTGTTTAAGACTCACCAACTGTCACTCCCTAGGAGAATCTCAACATTCCTATAAACTACTACCACAAGATTTTTTTTTTCTTAAATTCAAAGAAATCTGCTTAATATTTAATTCTGGTGACACAATGTCTAGAGGTACTGCCTCATAAATCACAAGCACATATCCATCCGCTGGTCTTTGTTTGTATGGAGTTGTACCTTCTCAATGTGTTTTACTCTAGGTACACTGGTTTTCTTTGGACATCCCTAAAGATGTATCTTATGTGAGCTGGCAACTAACTGGCCCTGTGCGAGTGTGCCTGTAGCTATACTGTATGTATGAGTAGACCTGTGAGTAACTGGCGTCAAGTTTTGCCTGGATAGCCTCAAGCTCCCCCTTTGACCCTGATTTGAATTACTTGGGGTTAAAAATGTTGTAATTTTTGTCACACAAAACACTTTGGAATGTTTTTAGGCTTCATTTATAACTTTTATTAAAGTATAACAGTTTATGTGTATGGTTTGATAATTGTATTAAACTCTTAAAATAAGCTTATTCAGTAAACATAGCAAGTTTTGCAAGTCACATTACAGGCGTGCATGACTTATATTTGTAGATGTAGAACCCTCATCCTTATCTGAGTGCACCTCTGTTATAGCACGTCTCAATGTGAAAACAGCAGTGTCAGATCGGGGGGAGCATGAACATGACTGTGAGAATAAAACTGAATAAAAAAAAAAAAAAAAAAAAAACTCTTAACCTTTACAAGTACCATAAATTTACACTGGCTGTTACAGACTCAAATCAAATGTAAGTTCTTATTCTATACTAGTAAGAATAAGAGCAGCTAACTTCTCAAAACAGAGGGGTTTGGTATCGAACTGGCAACCTTTTGATTACCAGTCAACAGTTCTTACCTCTGATGCACCCTAACGCAAGTTCTTTTTCTGCAGTTACAGTATATTCTTGAATAAAAGCGCAGTTGTTTTGTTATACTTTGTACATTTTGTGAAAGTGTTTATTTGATATTTGGACTCATACATGATACACTTCATGCCTACATTTTGTCAATTATTACTAAAACATGAAAAAAGTTTCTGTTTTAATGATGTTTTTACATAAATTGTTGTAGACACGGAACACACATGAAATGCATGTATTTCAAATAAAGATATATTATTTACCCAGTACAACTCCAGGCAACTCATACGCAGGTAAACAGACTTGAGCTGAGAGAACCTTCTGCCCTTTCTGCTTTGGTGGCGGGGATGGGATAGCAGGCTGCTTGCTCTTATCGACACATTTACAACACAAAAGACGCTGATGGAGAGGTGTGGGATTTTGTTGGCTTTGGTAATTCTAATGTTAAGGCAAAACCAACAATTAATACTGTAAATAATGATACATCTGCACATTTCTCTTATTCTCTTCTGCCTTGCACACAGTACTGCAGAATAGGTTATAGATCCCTTTCATCCTGTAATGGAAAAAAATGAGTTCACAAAATAGATACATTTTTAGGTAGTATTTTTAAAACTAAATTGTTAAAGAAAACAACTGGATTATATTTGTGTTGCAATACTTTTATAACTTTGGATGCACTGAGATATTGAGACTGAGATGTAGTGATGTGCTGATGTCATCCTTACTAGTGGAAGTGGAAGAATTACTTAGTGTTTTGTGTTACTGAATTGTGAGAGTTAATTAAAAACACATTTTGCTCCTAAATATTTTTCTGATTGCTGATGAGGAGCCGTTCAGTAATTTATAAGGCATATTTCCCTTTAGAAGGTTTTTATTTGCTTTTTTTCTCCCCATATTGGAGCAAAAGTAAAGTGTTTGAGAATTGTTTTGAAAAAGTTATTTTTCAAATTGAAACCACAGGCATACCCATCAGGCTCCTAAAGAAGAGCAATGTGTTAGTAAGCTTTGAGTGAAAAATGGTAACAGTTGTAGTGTGTAATTTGTTCTCGATGCCTACACAGTAAAACCAGGCCTTTTCTAAAGAGGGTTTAAAGTGATTATTGAAAAGGTGCTCAAAATCAAAATCAATGTTATTCAGGTAGGATTTTTTATTTTATTTTAGTGTTTTAAGTCCATAAAATACCTGTAGTGCTGCATCTTCCACACCCAAAACCACTTGTGTTTTTTTACAGTTACATAAAATGGAAATGATGACATTCCATCCATGTACCAGAACACAAAATCAAAACTTCATAATCTGAAGACGTGAAGAATACCAGCAGGACTTACCAGTATTGTAAAAGATAGTGTGTTGCTTTCCAAACAACAAGCCCTGGATTACTAAGGAGCTAAATGGTCTCACGAATGAGGAAAAGAGAGCATTCAGATGCAGTGGCACAGAGGCTCTGAAGGACATACAGCATGTGCTAAAGAAAATGCTGACTAAAGGAAAGGATGCTTACAAAGCTAATGCCCTAACTCAATTATTTAATAGATTTTCCCTCCCACTACCACCTTCTTCCAATGACCAGTTTGCCCACACTATCCCTTGTACATCAACAATGCCTACCACATTAATGGGAATGGCCAGTTATAAGGCCACCTCTGACTATCAGTGTGGAATGTCCATAACTGAAGACCAAGTAAGAAGGCAACTGAGGAAGCTATACACAGGAAAATCTGCGGGACCGGAAGTAGTCAGTCCTTGAGTTATTAAGTAAGGCCTGTGTTGACCAATTTTGTGGTGTCCTGTGTCACCTGTTCAGTCTGTCCCTAAGGTGTCAGAAAATGCCACTGTCAACTATCTGTCTGCTCCACAAGGCTTATTCTCACTTGGACAACGCTGGTAGCTTGGAGGATTATGTTTTTTGATTTTACCAATGCCGTCGGTACCATCCAACTATTCCAGTTAAGGTGTAAACTCTGAGAGATGCTGGTGGATGATCCTGTTGTGCCCTGGATAATTTACTATCTGTCAGGCTGACTGAAGTTTGTAAGACTCAAGGACTGTGTTTCTGTTACTGATGTGAGCTACACAGGAGCACTACAAGGAACACTCCTGTTTCCTTTTCTCTTCACCCTGTTTTATATATATATATATATATATATATATATATATATATATATATATATATATATATATATAACCCCAAATCAGAAAAAGTTGGGACAGTGTGAAAAATGTGAATAAAAAAATAAAGCAGTAATTTACAAATTTCCCTTAACTTTTAATTCATTGCAGACAGTATGAACACAAGATAATTCATGTTTGTTTTGGTCAACATCATTTGATTTGTAAATAAACATCCATTCTTGCCATTCAGGCTTGCAACACATTCCAAAAAAAGTTGGGATGGAGGCAATTCAGAGGTAGTAATAAGGTATAATAACTAAATAATGATGTGATTTGAAACTGGTGATGTTAACAGGTGATTGCAATCATGATTCGGTACAAAAGCACCATCGAGGAAAGGCCTACTCCTTTAGGAGCAAAGATGGGCAGAGGATCGCCAGTTTGCCACCAAGTGCGGGCAAAAATCGTTGAAATGATGAAGAAAAATGTTTCTTAAAGACAGATAGGATGAGATTTGGGCATTTCTCCCTCTACAGTGCATAACATAGTGAAAAGAATCAGGGAATCTGGAGAAATTACCGTGCGCAAAGGCCAAGGGCGCAAGCTTAAACTGAATGGCCGTGATCTCTGAGCCCTCAGACGGCACTGCATTAAAAACCGTCATTCATCAATAAATGATATATCTGTGTGGGCTCAGGACTACTTCAGGAAGTCACTCTCAAGCACTACAGTACGTAGTTACATTAGGAAATGCCAGCTAAAACTGTACTGTACCAAAAGGAAGCCCTACATAAATAGTATCCAGAAGCGCTGTCAACTTCTCTGGGCTCGGAGGCATCAGGGATGGTCCATTGTGCAGTGGAAACGTGTATTGTGGTCAGACGAATTGGTTTTTCACATCTTTTTTGGAAGAAATGGATGCCGTGTGCTGCAGACCAAAGAGGAAAAGGACCATCCAGACTGTTAACCAGATACAAGTCCAAAAGCCAGGGTTTGTCATGGTATGGGGTTGTGTCAGTGTCTTCGGCAAAGGTAACTTGCACTTCTGCGATGGCACCATCAATGCTGAGAAGTATATCTCAGTTTTGGAGGAACAAATGCTGCCTTCAAGACGACGTCTTTCCAGGGACGCCCATGCTTATTTCAGCAAGACAATGCCAAACCACATACTGCGCGCATAACAAAGGCATGGCTGCGTAAGAAGAGGGTGCGGATGCTTGACTGGCCTGCCTGCAGCCCTGATTTGTCTCCTATAGAGAATGTTTGGTGCATTTTGAAACAAATTATCTTGTGTTCATACTGTCTGCAATGAATATATATATATATATATATATATATATATATATATATATATATATATATATATATATATATATATAACATAATGTCTTTTCACTTCACTTCAAGAAATTCTCAGATGATTCTGTGCTAAATGGGTGTATTGATGAAGTGGATGAGATAGAGTATATGAGTCAGGTGGAGAAATTTGTTCCTTGGTACAAAGAGAATTGTTGGGATTTTAAAATCAGCAAAACCAAGGAACTGGTTGTTGACTTTCATCTCACCAAAGAGCTTCTATGTCTGGTCACTATTCAAAGAGTAGTTGTAGAGGAGGCCTACTGCTACAAGTATTTGGGGGTCCACATTAATGAAAGGTTGGACTGATCTTGGAACACAGGGGCACTATATAAGAAACGTTAGAGCAGGCTCTTTTTCCTTAGGAGACAGTGTTCCTTTAATGCTCAGTAATAGGGTTCACTCTGGACCCCCTATAGATAGTAAAAAAGGAGAGAATTAAAAAAATAATAATTAATGCCATTATGAACAAAACTGCACATCCTCACTGACACACTAACACTGAGTACTTTTAGCCAATAAAGTATTACACAGCAGTGTGTCAAGAAAGGCTAATGGAGCTCCTTTATATCAGCAGCATTACATCTATATAATGTCTAATTGGGACTGTGACAGCCAAGCCAGAACTTTTCTTTCTTTTTAATTTTCTTGTCTTCATAGTCATTCTGGTGTGTGTTCAGATGAAAGTTTGTAGGTATATTTAATTATACATTTATTTATTTACTTATCCATCTACTTATTAATGTATTTATTTATTTAAAGGAGCCAAATTTCCCCCAGAGGACAAATAAAATTCCTAAAATTCTATCTAATTATACAGGTTTTTAGACATGTGTTTTACACATTTTTTGTGTGTAGATTTCTGAGTGTAGAATTTAATGGATTTTCCCCAGAATATAGTATTGTATTTGAATTGTGTTTTGTTCTGAAAAAAATGAAAAAAAGTTTAAAATATTTTTGTAAATTATGACTTAGAGCATTTAGATCAGATCTTAAAACACTTACGTACTTACTTCAATATACTGCTATGAAAATTCCACTTTGATTAAAAGTATGCAGTAAAGTATCAGAACTAATGTGCCATCTAAGCATACCAGTAACCATATTTTCCCAGTAGACCACAAACGACAAATGTAATGAAAATACCCTTAGACATTGTGAAAGGAATCCTGACATTGGCAACGGTATTGCTATAGCGCAGGACAAGATTCAGGCAGTAAGTTCCTAGGTAGCAGATCCCCCTGTAGCACTGTCATTACTAGTGATAATAGACCTCCGTTGATAGAAGGTAGTGTGCCTCAGTATTGTGTATGGAACCCCAAAATAGGTGTATGAAGTAATTACCTCAACCAGTTAGGTGGAAGCAGGGATGTTTTTCGTCTAATATACAGTATCTATAATGCTCTCCATTATGAAAGTCAGTTGTCCGGAGGGTTTTCTGGCCATTTATTAGAAGTTCCCAGAATGCAGAAGTTCTTGGTGCTGCTATGGGAGTTCTTTCTGGATGATTGGTGGAGCTCTCTTGCACTTTGTTGACCTCAGAAGTGGTAGCTGGGTTCCCACTAAAAGTATTTATTGGCAGGGACATTTAAGATCCTCCTGTCCACAGGCCAGTTGAACTTAGAGTCAAAAGGACCGTGGACAAGAGTTCAGCTGGTAGGAGGAAGGGAGTCCAAAGAAAGGAGGAAGGTGGAAAGAGAGTATGAGGGAGATGTGAGAGTTTTTTTGTATTTTTCCCACATTTTTGGTGCCTTTACCTTCAAGCCCCTGTACCCACCTGTATATTAGCATTTTACTATAATAATTTGCTATTCTTTTCTTTTTATATGTATGTATGTATTTATTTATTTTTTGGTGTTCTTTAAATTTGGAGTTTTTTAGAGGACCTCCTTTCTGGCCACAGATGTATTCATTAATGTGAAATAAATATTGTACAGTCAAAATATTATACTTATGCATCTCACAGCTTTTATAAACCTAAGCTATTTACTAGACAAACTGAGAGTGAACATGGAAAGTATGGGGCATGACAAATCAGTTAAGATCTTAATGGCTTTATGTTTCAGTCTAGAATAGTACAGTAAATCCATGGGGGGATGTTAACTAATTATTCCTGGTGGAGTACACCAAATACAAAAGAAGATAGCAAGTAATCCTATCGACCATTCTTAACAGCATTAGTACAGTGGAAACTGAATAGATGGTTGGACAGACAATCATCTTTTGTTATGCAAATGTTATAAAAGAGGATATACTTCCAAATATTCCAGCAAAAATCAAAGATATTTAACTTCTCAAGCAGGATTAAATAAATACTCTTAATTATATTAAGTATTTATATTTAATGTTTGCAGAGACAAGAACTAAATTAAAATATTTTTTTATAATTTATTCAAGGGAAAATAATTAATGTACAGCACTAATATGTTTTTATTCTGGTTTTAATTGATGAATGTATGTTTTCTTGCTGTTTTAAGTATGTGTATTATTAGGGGGCCATGTATCTAGAGCAGTTATCAAACTCTACTTGCTGAAATTTTGGAGAAGTTAGGTGAGTAAGACTGACAAGCTTTATTGAGATGAATGACCTGTTCTTGTAAACAATAATTGTAACAATGTTCTCAAAATTTAAGAGTTCTGTTTATGCTGGGTAGAAAAACTGATCTAGTTTTGCTTATGATCATTATTGGGTAAAGAGGTGCTCACAACCACCACATACATAATCTTTTAGCAGTTGTGGGATGGCTACTGTACTTGTAAAGAATATGATTTGCACAGCCATGAATGGTTTGTGAATATCTTTGCTAAACATACAACTTACAATATTTAATATTGTTGACAACAGATGTGCCATTGAACCACAAACCAGAGACACAACCTGCACGAACACAGCTAATGCGCTCAAATAAAAGATTATTTGTTCTTCTCAATACCCTTTTATAGGCAAGGACTCACACAATGGACACTGAATCCTTCTCTATTCTTTCTTCTTCTCAAAACTCCTCTCCAGACTCCTGTTCCCCAACAAGTATTGCCCTCTTTCTCTCAACTCTGAGTTGATCATATGAGGTCCAGTGCCTCCTTTTATCTTGGACCTGGGTGTACATCCAGTGCCAGGGCATAGTCTGATATAAGAAATTCCAGGCCAATTGGAAGTTTGCTAAAGCAGGGAGCGCAGTTCCCAGTAGCGCCCTCTGGTGGCACCCACGGAACCCAAGGGGGGTTGCCGTATGGCACTACAAGTCCCAGCATGCCCTATAGCGGTCCATGGGTTTACCTGCTTCCAGAGATGCTGCCATCTAGTGCTTTAAGAAGGCATATATTTCTAGAACTGGGCCTCCCACCATTGTTCCTTCATATTGGCCACCAGCCAACAGCCAGGATGCCTGTTCTTCTAAATGTTTCTTCACATATCTATCAAATCAATAAAACGTCAATGCAGTCCAGATTTTACAATTCCTAATACTCCTAACCTGTGTTTCTCCTAATGTCCAAGTGCACTGTGTGCGACTTTGACCCTTATTTCATCTGATTTACTGGCTCTTGGACAGTTTTTTAAAAAACCTCAGCCAAATTGGTTAGAATGGTGAACTCCATGTAATGGATTTTGTTTTCTTCCTAACATTCTACCACAAATTGATTAATTTCTAATATTGGCATGTGTGAATTTTATATGCACAATGAGAACTGTTACAAGTTGATGACGTAAAGGCAACTTCCTGTAGCCAGTAGAATGTAAAATAGACAGCTCAGCATGAGGAATATAGAAGTATGCTAGACTTTGCTAAAAGTATATACAGTGAACCCTCGTTTATCATGGTTAATCCGTTCCAGACTCTACCGTGATAAATTAATTTTTGCAAAGTAGGATTCTTTATTTATAAATCGAACATTTTCGCAGTTAAGAGTATAAAAAACCTGTTTACGACCTTTTAAATAATGCTTTTTAACATTATTAGAGCCCTCTAGACATGAAAAAACACCCGTTAGTCACCATTACACGCGTATTACCCAATATATTAGACAAAATAAGAGAAAATAAGACATATTAGAAGTTACAAATATAATATTACTAGCAGAATACCCGCGCTTCGCAGCGGAGAAGCAGTGTGTTAAAGAAGGTACGAAAAAGAAAAGGAAAAATTTTAAAAATAACGTAACATGATTGTTAATGTAATTGTTTTGTCATTGATATGAGTGTTGTTCTCATATCTAGCTATCTATATATATATATATATCTATCTATATATATATATATATATATATGTTGTTCTCATATCTATCTATATATATATATCTCTATCTATCTATATATATATATATATATATATATATACCCGCGCTTGGCAGCGGAGAAGTAGTGTGTTAAAGAAGAAAAGAGAAAGAAAAGGAAACATTTTGAAAATAACGTAACATGATTGTCAATGTAATTGTTTTGTCACTGTTATGAGTGTCGCTGTGATATATATATATATATAGCAAAATACCCGCGTTTCACAGTGATGTCATGTGTTAAAGAAGTTATGAAAAGAAAAGGAAACATTTTAAAAATAATGTAACATGATTGTCAAAGTAATTGTTTTGTGTATTTGGTGGCAGCGTCACAAAGTTGTTTTCGCAGCTGCATCAGAAAATGTACCATGACGCCTGACACGCCTCCTTTTACTGTTTTCTTACAGCTTGGATTGCTGCTGTCATATATATACACACACACACATATATATATACACATACATACATACATACATACATACATACATACATATATATATATATATATATATATATATATATATATATATAGACATATATATATATAGATATATACACTCACCTAAAGGATTATTAGGAACACCATACTAATACGGTGTTTGACCCCCTTTCGCCTTCAGAACTGCCTTAATTCTACGTGGCATTAATTCAACAAGGTGCTGAAAGCATTCTTTAGAAATGTTGGCCCAAATTGATAGGATAGCATCTTGCAGTTGATGGAGATTTGTGGGATGCACATCCAGGGCATGATGCTCCCATTCCACCACATCCCAAAGATGCTCTATTGGGTTGAGATCTGGTGACTGTGGGGGCCATTTTAGTACAGTGAACTCATTGTCATGTTCAAGAAACCAATTTGAAATGATTCGAGCTTTGCGACATGGTGCATTATCCTGCTGGAAGTAGCCATCAGAGGATGGGTACATGGTGGTCATGAAGGGATGGACATGGTCAGAAACAATGCTCAGGTAGCCCGTGGCATTTAAACGATGCCCAATTGGCACTAAGGGGCCTAAAGTGTGCCAAGAAAACATCCCCCACACCATTACACTACCACCATCAGCCTGCACAGTGGTAACAATTGTTATTGATTGTTATTGATCCATGTTCTCATTCTGTTTACGCCAAATTCTGACTCTACCATTTGAATGTCTCAACAGAAATCGAGACTCATCAGACCAGGCAACATTTTTCCAGTCTTCAACTGTCCAATTTTGGTGAGCTCGTGCAAATTGTAGCCTCTTTTTCCTATTTGTAGTGGAGATGAGTGGTACCCGGTGGGGTCTTCTGCTGTTGTAGCCCATCCGCCTCAAAGTTGTGCGTGTTGTGGCTTCACAAATGCTTTGCTGCATACCTCGGTTGTAACGAGTGGTTATTTCAGTCAAAGTTGCTCTTCTATCAGCTTGAATCAGTCGGCCCATTCTCCTCTGACCTCTAGCATCAACAAGGCATTTTCGCCCACAGGACTGCCGCATACTGGATGTTTTTCCCTTTTCACACCATTCTTTGTAAACCCTAGAAATGGTTGTGCGTGAAAATCCCAGTAACTGAGCAGATTGTGAAATACTCAGACCGCCCGTCTGGCACCAACAACCATGCCACGCTCAAAATTGCTTAAATCACCTTTCTTTCCCATTCTGACATTCAGTTTGGAGTTCAGGAGATTGTCTTGACCAGGACCACACCCCTAAATGCATTGAAGCAACTGCCATGTGATTGGTTGATTAGATAATTGCATTAATGAGAAATTGAACAGGTGTTCCTAATAATCCTTTAGGTGAGTGTATATATATAGATATATATATATATATATATATATATATATATATACATATCTTCATATCTACATATCTATATACATATCTACATATACACATATATATATATATATACATACATACTTATCTACATCATATATTCACACACATACAACAACAACAACAACATTTATTTATATAGCACATTTTCATACAAACAGTAGCTCAAAGTGCTTTACATATTAAAGAATAGAAAAATGAAAGACATAATTATAAAAAATAAATCAACATTAACATCGAATAAGAGTAAGGTTCAATGGCCAGGGGACAGAAAAACAAAAACTCCAGACGGCTGGAGAAAAAATAAAATCTGTAGGGAATTAATATATATTTACAATACAATACAATAATACAAATTATATATATGTGTGTATGTATGTGTGTGTGTGTGTGTGTATATATATACACATACATATACTTGTGTGTATGTTTGTATGTGTCTATATGTGTGTGTATAGGTTTGGTCACTGAGTGCAAGGGAAAAATAATAAATTATAGTCTATAAGTTATTAAACAGTAAAACATTAACGTTTTAAGAAGTACAGGTACATTGAAATTACATTTTCTATGTGAACGTTCAAATTTGTGCCTCGCCTCGATTGTGAATCGCCTTAATATTATTTTGCCGTGGTGTAGAAAAGGGGTCCCGTGTTTGCACTTGTCTGGGCTATAGCGCAGGGGGAGGATGAAAAAAATTAAAAGTGCTCACTTTGACTTAAGGCAGAAGCGCAGTCAGCGTCTCAAAGGCCGGCACAGCTATGCACGCGTGCTGGCTGCTCGACTTTTGCTGGGCAGGAGACCCCAGTTTTGTACACACGTTCATGATATCAAAAGTCTCAGCGCTCTTTGGAGGTCATTCATATATATATATATAGCAAAATACCCGCCTACAGCGGAGAAGTAGTGTGTTAAAGAAGTAATGAAAAAGAAAAGGAAACATTTTAATAATAACGTAACATGATTGACATTGTCATGAGTGTTGCTGTCATATATATGCCTGCCTAAATAAGTCACCCTCGCTTTGCTCTTACTTTTTTACCGTTCATTTAATCATGGCTAGTGGCGGAAAAATTATAAAATGGAAGGAGGATGGCTTTACCAAAACAATTATTGATGGCGAATCGATTATTCATAAAGCTTGAATTGGTGATCTGTTTTTCTGTGTTAACCTCATATTTTTTCATACTTCTTCTCAAACTAAGGTGGTGCGAGGGTAAAATGAATCGGGATGCGCTGATCAATGTAATCCGTGTACCAGGAAATCATGCATTGACAAAAGCTCCCTTTGCTTGTAATGCAAAGTGTGATTAAATGCATTATTTTTAACGCTATGGAGCACATGCATCAAAGCTTCTCGGCTGTGCTTGTGCTAAGAAAAGGAAAGATTTTAAAAATAACGTAACACGATTGTCAATGTGACCTTTTGTAAGTAGTGCCTGGAGGATTCAGTGTGTAGAAACTCTATAGAGACAGCGTGTGTATTAACTTGTGTATTTTTCTGTGAGTATTTGGTGGCAGTCTGACAAAGTTGCTTCGGATGACGGCGTTAGCCGCGGAGCTCAGCTCAGAGCGAAATGAGGTGGGAGGGGATATGATGACGTGACTCCCCCACCCGCCTTAACTGTCAATCCCCCACAAACATAGTCTCTCGGAATTTGCATAAGCACACCCCTTCACCTACAATTTTAACTTAGTTACAAAGTGATCAAAACTCTCGTTTATATCCTGCGTCCTCTCATTAAACTTGTATCCCGCATTACCTGTGTGTATGTGAAACGCCAGCGGTAGCCTGTCTATGAACTTAATTTAAAGTTTAGGTTTACACCGTGCTTTCTTTCCGAGCTGGCAACACTCATGAATATGGTAGTATATGTCACTCGCTCACTTCTTATTGTTTTTCGCTGCCTTCTCAATTATATAATGCATGTTTTCTTAAGCGCTTTTTGGAGGTCTTCCTGGTTTTCTACACACTGCGTTGACAGTCAGTTCACGTGATTACGTGGGAGGCGTGATGATGTCACACGAAACTCCGCCCCCCACGTCATTGCAGCTCAACTCCATTACAGTTAATGGAGAAAAATACCTTCCAGTTATGACCATTAGGCATAGAATTTCGAAATGAAACCTGCCCAACTTTTGTAAGTAAGCTGTAAGGAATGAGCCTGCCAAATTTCAGCCTTCTACCTACACGGGAAGTTGGAGAATTAGTGATGAGTCAGTGAGTGAGTCAGTGAGTGTGTGAGGGCTTTGCCTTTTATTAGTATAGATTATTGTGCTGTACAATTAATTACACACACACCGTTCTTATGCACAATGAAGTATCTTCAGCAGGTGCGTCGTTGCCTTCTTCCACTGAAGCAGTACTAGGAGTAGGCAGTGGGTGTCTGGGTGCGCGGCTGAAGAACATCGTGATAGGCAGTTACTGGCGCTGTCTTTTCATATGCGCGAGGAGGCTTTTGTAGGGTTCTATTGCTCCATCAAGCGCATTCTGGAACTGCTAGGCACGCATCATTTGTGGGTCCCATTCGCCAATCATGTCCTGTACTTCCTTAATAGTTCTTACGACTTGCGAGAGATGCTCATGTGTAAGGCCAACTTCCTCCTCCTGACCCCCAGGAACCTCTGGCTGCTCCTCAGTCGCAGATTAAGTCATCTCCACCAGATCCTCGTCAGTTAAGGGGTCCGAGTGTGTCTCCAGCAGCTCATTCATGTCATCGCGAGTCATATCCGCGAAACCTTCTCCTGCCAGCATGTGGGCTAGCCTAACTGTCTTATCCACTGCCGAGTCGCTTATATCCTCTGGGGTGAGTCCTCTGTAGTCGTGAACAATTTCAGGCCACAACATCTTCCAGCTAGCCTTCACGGTTTCCATCTTTATGTCCTTCAATGCAGCCTGGATGTTCTTCAGACAGGTTGCGATGGTATACTGCCGCCAGTACTCCTTCAGCAAGAAGTTCTCCTCAAGGTTCATGCCTTCGACGAGGTGCTGCAGGGTGTTTCGCATGTAGAGGGCTTTGAACGCGCGAATAAGGCCTTGATCCATGGGCTGGATCAGCGAAGTGGTGTTGGGAGAAAGGAACTTGATCCACACACCGCCGTAGGATAGGTCTTGCGCATGACCTCCAGCATTGTCCATGAGCAGAAGGACATTAAACTCGAGTCCCTTCTCTGCGAGATACAGCTTGACTTGGGGGATAAAACACTCGTGGAACCAGCCCGATGACTGCTGCTTTGTGATCCAGCCCTTGTTGTTGTGCATCCAATGCACTGGCAGCTGGTTTCCTGTTTTTATTCTTCAGGGCTCTAGGGTTCTTGGCTTTATAGATATGGGCAGGCTTGAGCAAAAATCCCTCAGCATTTCTACACATAACAATAGTCACGCGATCTTTATATGCCTTGAAGCCATGGACCTTGGCCTCATCCTTGAAAATGAATGTCCGGGAAGGCATTCTTTTCCAGAAAAGTCCTGTTTCGTCCATATTGAACACCTGTTCTGGATGTTACTTGCCCTCCTCAAGGATTTTTTTGAACATGTTGTTCACGTAGTCCTCTGCTGCAGGCTGATCAGCAGAGGCAGCTTCTCCGTGGAGTTAACGACACTCTTCAGATGATACCTCTTCTGGAACTTTTCAAACCAACCCTTACTCGCCATGAAATCCATAAACGTTGCAGAAGAGGGTCCTGGTTGAGGATTGTCCGCCGTAAAGCGCTGATAGAGCTGCCTTGCCTTCTCCCGGATGACCAGCAAGTCCAACGGAATGTTTTTCTTGCGGCTGTCGCTGATCCAAATGGCTAGGACAGACTTCATTTTCACAATGAACTTATTACGACTTGTCACAACGCGCTTTGCTTCCTTGTTGAAAGAGACAGTAGCCGTTTCACGGATGTTCTTTTCATCTTTACGGATGGAGCAAACAGTAGACTCATTCAAGTTGTAATGCCGGGCAACCTCCATGATTTTCATGCCATCTCTGATCATATCCAAGAGTTTCACCTTCTTTTGGATGGTAAGCATCTTCCTCTGGCGCTTAGTTTTATTTTCAGAAGGCTTAGAAAAAGCAGCACGTTTAGGAGCCATTGTGGGGCTTAGATAAAAGTTCTCAGAAAGCGCATGCGTAGTGACGTAAGCGTGTATGAGAAAATAATCGCGATAGAGTGAAGCCACGAAAGTCGAAGCGTGATACAGCAAGGGATCACTGTAATTACAAATCAGCAGAACCCTGTTAGGGGTATATAATTTAAAAATCTGAAAAAGAAATCACCAGCCATCTTCAGGATTATGTTTTTTGCCATCACCAGTCACAAAGCAAGGTAAGAGTACAATGACAGTAGAGGACAGGGATTGTGCAACTCCCAGTCTCTTGCCTTTTGGCTTATTTTCTATCTTTGGAGAAATATTTTATATTTATACATTCGGGCTGCAAACAAATTCCAGGATAATAAATTACACCTAACCTAAGCTAACCTAACCAATCCTCTTTACCAGGAAACCTTTTCTCAGATTTCTTTGCTGACATAACCTGACTTTTATTTGCTGCTCTGAATTCACCAGTTCACTTTCTGAAGGTATTCAAAGTGCTAGGTGATTAAGATATTCTTTGTGTCCTTCTATAACTCCATTAGTACACATTACTGCACCTGGATATCACTGTTATATCCCAAATTTAATGATGTGGCTTTTTGCTCTGTAAGCCTAAGGGCTGTCCTCAAGAGACAGTATTATTGTCCTGTAGTGGCTCCCGATTGGGCACGTATTACTGGATGCATGTGCCATACTGGATGCTTTTGTGTATTGATTTTCCTCATAACTTAATCTTCGTCTCGCCATAACAATCTTTAGGTGTTTTTGCATCCTAATGTGATTAACATTTAAAGTATATTGCTTACTTTATGGAGAATAGACAGATGAAGAGATGTGCTTAGGGTGTAACGGCCGACCCCTTTCCCAGCCGGCAGCTACACCTCCAAGACCTGTGGCCTGGATAATTTACTGAGGTTGAATATAAATATCAAGCCGTACCTCTAACAAATGAACTTTTTCCCCACAATCCACAGCACAACAGAAAAGCAGATATGTAAAATTAAACTGATTAATTGTATTAAATGAAACAACAACAAGAAATATGCAAAATAAATAAACAGAAAAAAAATATATATATGTAATCCTCCACCACAGCAACAACGTGACACCACCATATATAAATACAACAAAACCTCCCTTGCCCCTGTAACATATAACAAACAACGAATAACAACAATGAATGATGAACGGAATGAATGATCGTGAATTATAACCCGGTTATAAAAACTGTCCTGCAGACGGATGAGTGTACGAGAGATAAGTGAGTTGTTTGAATTTCCCAGCAAATGGAGCAACCTCACCGTGATTCCTCGGCGCATGGTGGATGATGATCTGACCCCGGAGTCTTTGCAGATGAGGGATGGAAGACAGTCCGGCGGAATGAAGAACAAACTAGGGTGAAAAAACAGCAGGTAAGTTGCTTCGTGGTTCTGAAAAAATGGTCTCCATCTTTCTCCTCTCCTCTTCCCTCTTTGTTTCCTCCTGATTGCTTAAATAGTCCTGTGCTGGATGTAATTGAATGATAGTCAACAGGTGTTTTCCAGGTTAAGGGCTGCGGTCTCCTTCCATCATCCGTCCCCCTTTGTATTTACGGGGACGACATTTACTGACGCACACAAACAGCAAACGGGACGATGGAAACAAAACGCACTCAGAACAAACATTCAACACTATTACCATGTAGGCCCGCTACAAGGGCATGCAAGAAGTCAGTAATGGTGTCTGAGCTCTTGCAACTTACAATGAATGGCCTTATCCACTACAACACACTGCTTGCCATTCATAACATTCTGTCCATACAAGTCAATATTTTGCATGTATGAAATGTTTCATGCACCTTGTTCTATTATTTTATAAATTCATTTATTTGATCATAGAGGGAATAATTAAGATTGTACGTTAAGGTCAAAGTTTGCAATTGCTGGATAGAGATTACTGTGTGTAAAAGCTCATTTCAGTTTGAAAGCTGAACACAATTTTTAACTTTAATATATAGTAAGAAAAAGAAGTCATGTGATTACCATGGAAGATGTAGTACAGCATAAATTTAAACTGAAAGTAAAGTTCGGGACCTCATTGTTTAACTTTCTATTACCTGCTGAAAAAGTGAGTGAAAGAGCTTTTATGTTAGGGTTTGTAGTACTCACATTTTGACTCTACAGTAGGATTTTTAAGTACTAAATCAGCAAATCAATGACTAATTTGGTTGTTCCAAAAGTATATGTGGCTCATTATCACAGTTTGTACATGTTGTACTTGTTTTGGAGTTACATGTGAAAATCTTTACATTCATCCATTTTCCAAACCAAATTTTTCAACTGCAGGGCTATGCAGCTCCAGGCTTATCCCAAGAGCAGCAGCTGTAACCCTGGATGGGGCACAACCTACATACTGTATAGAGTAATATTAGCATCAGTGGATTCAGAGTCAATAGAAACACATATGTGACAATTATGTGTCCATATTAAGGTACTTCAGAAATAGATTAACATATTCTTGGTGTATGACTCTGGAATCTAGGAAAAAAAATTCTAAAACACAAAGAATATAATATCAAGTAAATATTGTAAGCTATAATAAACAATATTGAACAGGAGGAAAATGTATAAAAAATGGTTTTGCAAGGTTGTATTTTTTTTATTCCTACAAGTACTTTGACTGAAAATATTGATGGGAAAATGTGCTTGTATTATTTCAAATTTATTATGTGAAAATTATTTGGTAAGTGGATCAACACATACCTTCACAGTATGCATCATGCAATTTAAGATACTTATGTGGTGGAAAACCAGATGAAATATAATTCCATTAGGACAAATATAAAAAGTATGGAACACTATGTTTCTACTATTAATTGTTAATCAACAGAGGCTGTCTGCATGGTGATCATATGAGTGGAGTCATGCTATCTCCTGATCACTAATATTAATTCACTTTCATTACAATAAGTAAAATCAAAAGCTCAGCAGTAATAGTTTCTCCAGTTACCTTCTCATCCCAAATATGTTAAGTTTAAATTGATCTGCAACATTAAATGAACTAGGTGTATGTGGAATGGAAGTACAGTTTAGTGGTGTCTAATGCGCCTGATGCTGTCTAGGATATCCTGTGACTCCCTGCAACCCTGCAATGGAAAACAAAACCAAATCCCAAAAAATAACTGGATATATTATAATATTTACTAGCAAAATACCCGGGCTTCGCAGCGGAGAAGTAGTGTGTTAAAGAAGTAATGAAAAAGAAAAGGAAACATTTTAAAAATAACGTAACGTGATTGACAATGTAATTATTGTTTTGTCACTATTATGAGTGTTACTGTCATATATATATATATATATATATATATATATATATATATATATATATATATATATACACACACAGACACACACACACATACATACACACATACATAGACACACCATATATAGATATACTGTATATACACACAGATACATATATATACAGTATATACATACACACACACACACACATACATACATATATATATAGCAAAATACCTAAACATGGAGAGAAGTACTGTGTTAAAGAAGTTATGAAAAAGAAAAGGAACCATTTTAAAATAACATAACCTGATTGTCAATGTAATTGTTTTGTGACTGTTATGAGTGTTGCTGTCATCAAGGATTTGATTATCATTGTTTCTTTTAATCAGGTTCGTATTTGGAGGACGTGTTGTGTTCAAGCTACATTCCATGTTTGTCAACCGTTGTAAAGATAACAGCTTTCATTATATATACATATATATGTGTGTGTATATATATATATATATATATATATATATATACTGTATATATGTATATATACATATATACACACATATATATATATATATATATATATATATATATATATATATATATATATATATATATATATATATATATATATATATATATATATATATATATATATATATACACACACACACGTATATACTGTATATACATATACAGGTGCCGGTCATAAAATTAAAATATCATGACAAATTATTTTGTACATTAGGCTAAAACAGTGTGATCATTGAACATTTTGTAATTAGATGTAATTAGAATTACTAACGGTCACGGAAGTCCAATGATCCCCAGTAAGCCACAAAGTCCGCTTTCTGTAATGCATCTAATTTTGTTTGCTTTTCGGTGTCATAAAGCTGTTGAATTTTACTTGAAATAGTCTTTTGGCACGTGCTCGCTGCAACATGTTTTGCATTTAGATGGTACCGTAAGTGCTTTGGTGGTATGCAAACTCCTTTTTGCACAGTTTGCACAAAACCACACTTTTATCAAGGCTTCCGTCAGGTAGTCTTTTGAAATGAAATTTGCCTCCGATCAGTCTTAGCAACGCGCTTTCTTCTGACTATAGCATTTTTGTAGCTCTGATGTGTGCATCAATGTAATCGGTGTACCAGGAAATCATGCATTGACAAGTTCCCTTTTTCTTGGAATGCAAAGTGTGATTAAATGCATTATTTTTTTAATGCGTTATTTTTTTCAAATTAATTAATCGCAATTAACGTGTTAAATTCCCACCACTAATCTATACTAATAAAAGGCAAAGCCCTCACTCACTCACTCACTCACTCACTCACTCACTCACTGACTCATCACTAATTCTCCAACTTCCCGTGTGGGTGGAAGGCTGAAATTTGGCAGGTTCATTCCTTACAGCTTCCTTACAAAAGTTGGGCAGGTTTTATATCGAAATTCTACGCGTAATGGTCATAACTGGAAGCAGTTTTTCTCCATTTACTGTAATGGAGATGAGCTTCAACGCCGTGGGGCGGAGTTTCGTGTGACATCATCACGCCTCCCACGTAATCACGCAGTACATAGAAAACCAGGAAGACCTCAAAAAGCGCTGAAGAAAACATGCATTATATAATTGAGAAGGCAGCTAAACAATAAGAAGCGAAGCGAAAGTGACATATACAACCATATTCATGAGTTCTGCTACTGAAACAAAGCACGATGTAAACCTACACTTTAAATTAAGTTCATAGACAGGCTGCCGCTGGCGCTTGTAATTTAGTGCCTGCCCATATAAGGCCGTCCGTCAGCGGCAATCCAATAGCAAACTGCCACGGGTAAATATTCACGGGTGAAGGACTGTGCTTATGGAGAGGAAGATGAGATGGTCAGGGTGGTGTTTGACACAAACTCAGTGAAACTGCGAGAGAAAGTTTTAAGTGCCAGAACTAAGGTAACATTAAATACAGCCATGGACATAGCACGAGATGGCACCAGCACAGCTGGGAACCTTCGATGCATGTACACCGAGTGGCTCACGGAACTGACGAGTGCACAGATAAAAGCAACAGTTCCAAAGAGCTGAACAAAACCGAATTACACAATTGAAAAGGCAGCAAAAATATGAAGCGCCTCATACATACAAGCATATTCATAAATCCAACTACTGCGGAAACAAAGCACACGTTGGAAAAAGTCAATGTCCCGCTAAAGGAAGACAGTGTAAAAAAAACCCGTGCATTCAGTGTGTCAGGTCTCAGATAAAGAAGAAGACGAGCTGTTTATTGATGCAGTAAGAAACGAATCGATGAATGAAACCTGTCATCTTTACAACGATTGACAAACACGGAATGTAACTTGAACACAACACATCCTACAAATACGAACCTGATTGAAAGAAATAATGATAATCAAATCCTTGATGACAGCAACACTCAGTAACACTCACAAAACAAATACTGTATATTGACAGTCATGTTACGTTATTTTTAAAATGTTCCCTTTTCTTTTCTAGCTTTTTAACACACTACTTCTCGCTGCGATACGCTGGTATATATATATGTATATATATATAACCCGATCTACATACTCGAATAATGGATACTTTATTCGCCATCAATGATTGTTTTGGTAAAGCCATACTCAGTGTATTCATTAGATGAACGGTAAAAAGTAAGGCAAGGGAGGATGACTTATTGAGGCATGCAGGCTGTAGTGCGCGTCAACTCTATCTGAATTGCGATCACATTTGAAAAATATATCTTTTCAAGTTCTATTTAGTCCATATGTGTCAAACTCAAGGGCGGGGCCACATCCGCCCGGCGCGTAATTATATCCGCCCGCGAGATCATTTTATATACTGTATTATTGTTATTAAAGCCCGGTATATGAAGCGCTGGTAACACAATAAACTACAGATCCCATAATGCAGCGCTTCAGCTGCCTTGCCGAACAGTTACCGCGTTAATCAAGTCTACCTTAAGATGCTGCAAGTTATTGCGAAGCTAGCTCACACGATGCTGAAGAGAAAAGTTGATTCTGAAAATAGAGCCTTTAAAAACCGATGGGAGGCTGAGTATATGTTTACTGAACCCTGTGTCTCATTTGTGGAGCTAATGTGGCTGTAATTACAGAATTTAATCTAAGACGGCACTATAAAACAAAACATCAGGGTAACCTGAAAGACCTGAATGCAATGCAGAAGATACAGAAAGCAGAAGAATTAAATAAGAATCTGACACTTCAGCGGACGTTTTACCCGTGCACAATCACAAAGTGATTTCAATTGAGCTGCTTTTATGGGAGACACAACCACTTGCCCCACTTTCCCTATTACCAAGTAATGTTAAACCAAGTCGTCACTACGGTGTTCCCAAATCGCACTTTGCTGATAAACTGAGCGCGCACTGAGTTTGCACGGCGCTTTGGTGACTTTGAAGAACAAAAAGTCCGTCTACATGCGGCTCGAACCTTGTGCATGTTTGGTAGCACATATCTGTGTGAGAAGCTCTTCTCAGTGATAAAGACTAACAAAACAGCACACAGGAGTCGCCTCACTGATGAGCACCTGCAATCCATCCTGAGAATCTCCACAACACAGAACCTCACACCAAACAGAAACGAACCTGTGCCAAAAAGATGCCAGGCGTCCAGCTCTAAAATGACATATGAGCAAAGACAACTGAATGATTTGATTTGTTATTGCTGAAAGGAACACATTTTATTTATATTTCTAGGTTTTGTTATGCAGCATGTTCATATTTGAATTTGTATAATTTTGACAGGATATATTTTTATGGAGAGCAAAATCTTTTGGGATATTTAAAATCTAAGTTTATTTTTATATAAAATTACATAAGAGTAAAGAAATTTGAATGTTTGTTCTTTTAATGTTTACTTTATTTCTAACTTGTATAATTTAGACAGGATATATTTTTATGGAGAGCAAAATATTATAAGTTGTTTAAGGTTTGAGTTGATTTATTCAGGAATAATATTCCTGTCTGTTTTTACCATTCCTACCAAAGATATTTCTGTCGACTAAATAAAAATTCCTTCTATTTAAAATTTAAATAGAACTTGAACAAATACGATAGTTCATAATATCCATGCAGACTTGCACGTAAGAGCGGGTGTCATCCGTTTTAACAAACAGCGTATTGCACTGATACGAAATAGCTGTGTGTGTATATATGTAGATATGTATGTATATGTATATATATGTTTATATATGTTTGTGTGTGTGTATATATATATATATTTATATTTATATTTATATATATATATATATATATATATATATATATATATATATATATATATATATATATATATATATGACAACAACACTCATCACTCACAACAGTGACAAAACAATAACATTGACAATCATGTTACGTTATTTTCAAAATGTTTCCTTTTCTTTTCATTGCTTCTTTAACACACTACTTCTCCGCTGCGAAGCGCGGGTATTTTGCTAGTATATATATATATATACCATTGTAATAGTTTTGTCACTGTTATGAGTGTTGCTTTCAGCAAGGAATTGATTATCATTATTTCTTTCAATCAGGTTCGTATTTGGAGGATGTGTTGTGTTCAAGTTATATTCCGTGTTTGTCAACCGTTGTAAAGATAACAGGTTTCATTCATTGAAGTTCTCACTACCCAAATCGGTACTCGTGAATCTAAGATGTTTAACGGGCATTCCCGGTATTAAGTTGTGGATTTGCCTGCGAATATTTAGTGGAACCCTGCGTCTTCTCATTAAACTTGTATCTCGCGAATATCGTATGCGTTATGGGCATGACAAACGCCAGCGGCAGCCTGTCTATGAACTTAATTTAAACTTGAGGTTAACACTGTGCTTTGTTTCCGAAGTAGCTGCACTCATGAATATGCTTGTATGGGTCACTTGCTTCATATCCTTTTGCTGCCTTCTCAATTTTGTAATGCGTTTTTTTGTTCAGCACTCTTTGGAGCCCTTCCTTGTTTTCTACGTACTTGCATCCCGCATCATCACGCCTTCCACGTAACTGCGCCTCACACATCGACCGAGCCGCCAGCTATGGCCATATATATGGTCGAAAGTAGGTTCCAGTTATGACTGTTACGTGTAGAATTTCGAAATTAAACCAGCTTAACTTTTGTAAGTAAGCTGTTAGAAATGAGCCTGCCAAATTTCAGCCTTCCACCTACACGGGAAGTTGGAGAATTAGTGATGAGTGAGTCAGTCTGTGAGGGCTTTGCTTTTTATTAGTATAGATACATATTTAATATGTTTAAGTATTATGTATCTCTTATGAAAAGGCTGTTAATTTTTTATATTGTAATTTTAAAACTGACTGTTGCCTAGGCCCAGTGGCTAATTTGTTCGTGCTGCCACCTAACAGCTCGAAAGTCCTGACTTTGAATCCGGGATAGACAGTGACTCTACACACCATGCTTGTTCTTTAAATGTCTGAATCAGTGTTTCATTGGGTACTCATGTTTTCATCCCATGTCCTAAACACACATGGTTAAATTAATTGTTAACTATAAACTGACCCCTTATGAGTCAGTATAGCTGTTTGTGTGACTGTGAACTAGCTAGGTGGGTACAAATGGATTTGGTGGATGAGCTGTTGACAAATTTCAGAATAATTTCAGAATAACTATTAAAGATATCTATTCATCCATCCATTTATTTTTACTCTGCAGGGTGCTAGGTCCTTCCCTGGCAGTACTGTAAGTCAGGTACCAATGGTGCAAAGGTCACCAATCCATCACAGGGCATGCACATCCACACAGCAGGGGACATATTTTGTAGTTTTCCTAAGGAAGTGGAACGTTTAGTATGTATGGTGGGATTGTATTAGTGTGTTTGAATTTTCCCTGCTAAAAAGGTTGTGCTATCGATGCTTCACTGAGCATTTTTTGTGGTTTGTTGTAATGGTATAGACTTGTTTTTCTTGACTAATTTTGATTAATGGAGTTATTATTAGAAAATATTGTATTTTCAACATCAGTACATTTTATGTTGCTAACTTATTAATGGGATAGACAATATTGCTGTTACAGTATGTACGCATAGACTAAGTGCAAGTTTGTAAGTCATTATGTCTATGTGCCACCTCTCAGTGGCATGTTGGCACATTTTCAGTTTAGATCAAATGCCTATTTTAAAACAGTCCATTATTGATGCTGTTGTATCATCAGAAGCAGTCAAAGTTTGGGCTAATAATGAACTCTGTTTCTGTAAATAAATGGTTCAGCAGTTGATCATTGTATCATTACTGAATCCTCACTGATAGAGTATCTAAAGCATTATTAACACTAGAATTACCAAAGCTTACAAAAAAACTCGTAACACTGGCCCACCTTAGTAAGAACTCTGTAAAAGTGAACTATATTTTTGCTGTCTTCCCATGCTTGTGTTTTTTTACCCACTGCATTTGTACCTTTTTTGAGATGATATGTAGTAAATTGTGTATTTTGGTATGTTCCCTCTCACACTTTTGTCATACTCAGCTGTTTGTTGACTATCTATAGCCAGATGTGTCAGCCACTGTCACTCCTTTACATCAACAGGCAGATTCCAACCATCGGATCTGCCAATTTGATGTTTTACATGTTGTGGCTTATTCTCAGTACATTTCTGACACTTTTGTGCAATAATATACCAATAAGGTTGCTGACATGCTTGGGCCATACTTATGCTATGCTTTACTACTGTACTTTGCTGAGCCCTGCTTACATTTTTAGTCTTCCATCTCATTCTAAATTGCACACACGCACTTTTTGTGGCTGCCTGCCTACTTGCTTTTTATGGCTTAGTTTTATAATGCTAACATTGATTAAGCAATAGTTTACTTAAGAAGATGGTTAAGTAATAAAATTACTACTCAGTATATATAAATCATTGATCTGCCATTTTGTTTTATGTCAAGGATTTATGTCGATCCAATCATATATTAATTCTTAAACTAATGAATCCATGTCAAAAACCAATACCTACAACTAATAATATAGTTAACATTTTAGTGGAACATTTTAACTTCAGGGTATTGGTTTGTCTATAGGTATTTCAGAATTCATTTCATACCCTGAACACATGCTTGGTAGCCTGTTAATGACTCTACATTGGTTTGCTGAATAAGTGTCAGTGTGATAATATCTATCCTCTTTGATAGACTTCTGCCCCAGGTTGGTTTCTGCTAACTCAAGATATTACAAGGATGGACAATGATGCTATATTTGGCCGAGACTCCATTTCAGTCTCTCCTTTAGTCATAGTTCATAGTTTTTGCATTTGGTTTATTTTATTTTTCTTTGTTGTTCCATTTAGGTTTTATTTCAGTTAATAGTTTTATCCTTGTTAATTACAATATGTTGTTTGGGTTCTCTCTGTTAGTACGGTTAATTCTTTTTAATGTGTTTTTCAACTAAGTTGTTATGTTAATTGTTAAATTATGGGGCAAGACACCAGATTAGGTCGTTTCACATGGGAGCTGCCGTTAGGGTTTACAGCATTGCTAGAAGGCTATATTAAACATTTGTAGCCATTTCTCAAGTGTAGTGGCATTAGTTAAGTTTGTGTTTCTTTGGTCTTCTACTCCCTTTTTCCTATTTATAATTCTTTAGTAGTCTTTTGAAAAATTGGACTTGTTATTTTGGTTCTTGTTTTTTGCAATTAAATTTTATTTTTTAGATATTTGGTTTTTGTTTAGCTTTTTTCTCATTCATCCATCCAATCATCCATTATCCAACCCGCTATATCCTAAAGGCAGGAAATAAACTCTGGGCAGGGTGCCAGCCCACTGCAGTTTTTTCTCATTCTTAAACTTTAAATCAAGTTTTTTGAATTTTGTTACTTTATAATTTGACTTTTGAAAATTGTGACTTTTTTCCTAGTTTTGTTTGGTATTTCAATTAATAAACTTCAAGCATTAGAGCCTATTTCCACTGACTCATAGAAAGACTGTTTTTTTTTTTTTTTTTGGTGAAAAGAACCAGGAGATACGCAATGTCATAAAATTGGATGAGTCAAAACTGAGAGTCACCAGATCAATTAACAAAGCCAAAAAGACAAGAACAAAATCAAGGGTTAGGTATACTGATTCAGAACAAGATGGTGTATTTTTTTTATGAAGGGGAGATTGGGGATTGAAACATTGTTAGGAGTTTGTGCTGGAGCAGTACCCAAAGATGCAAGCCGGTCCATTGTCAAGTTTAAAATGCAAGGCAGAATCATAGGAAAAAGAAACAAAGCAATTTGAATACCAGGAAGAATTTTTTTCAAGGATTATTTATTGATCTTTATGTGGTTTTTCCTGTGATGTCATGCATTGCTCATTCCTGGTACTAGTATAGAACCCTATGGCAACAGCTAATGCGATCAGCCTACTCTGATGCCTCTTATAAAATACAAATAACGAGATGGTAAATATTTTCAGCTATTGCTATGAAATGAAAAAAAAAACTATTGATACAATTTTTGAAGTTCAACACCCCTAATTAGACATATCCTTATTAAAAATACTTGCATGAAGACTTTTTTCAACTTATCCCATGTTGCATTGGGTTCAGATTGTCTGCCATGTATTAGTTTTTGTGCTGTATTGCAGTTTTTATGTGCGAAGATAATGCTGTGCTCTTCTCTCTGTCCATTGGGTTGGTGTGCAACAGTGTGCAAGTGTAACAGACTGCTGTTTATAAATTGTTTCTTCTTGCAATAATTTTTTCTAATACTGGTCTTAAATCTTCACGCAATTTTTGAATTATGAAGATGTATCATTGTAACTTTTTTATTAATATGTTATATGTTAAACTTGTTAAACTTGTTTATTATTTATCATCCTTCCACAATGGTATCTTTGTTACTTTTAGCTGCAGTCATCAAGACACAACTACCTTTCACTAAATGTTGGATACAGGAAGTCATGCCAGTTGAGCTCATCAAGCATGACAGTATTTAAACAGCAAGTAATTTTCACTGCCATTCTAGTTTTTGGGCAATTCCTAAAAATGAGAATAACAGTAGTTTTGCATTTAAACTACAAACCTTCCATTAAATTTTTGAATTTGATTTTTGGCATGCATTTCGGTTTTGGTCCCTTTCTTAGTTTGATTTCTTGGTTTTGTCTGTGTCTGTCTTTGGCTTCATTTTCATTAACGTTCATTTCCTGGTCCTCTTCAACCATTTGGACCACCTGTCTTTTCAGTCAGTACAATATGGTTGAAGTAAAATATATAACAGTATTCTTAAAAATAGTCATCTTCAAAAAGTAATGCTCATGCTTCATGTTTTTCAAAGAATATGAATACTCACAAACCTTGACTACAGCGGGAGGATTGGATTTATAGTAAAGACTATAAAGCATGACACTCATGCTGCTGCCCTTTATAAACCAAAAACTACATAAAACAATGCACAATATATTTTTAATGAATGTGTATTTTTTGATTCCTTGACCTTTGACTGTTACTTTCTAAGAAGCTTACCATTAATGAGACCTGTTGTATGTATTGCTCACCCTTCTGACATTCAAACATCAGTAGTAAATCAGTAAAGTCACAAAGCCACTTTTTAATGTATTTTTTACATAGTGTTAGTTGTTTTGTAAGTGTTTACCTATTATTATGGCAAAACACTTTGAGCTACTTTCATGTATGAAAATATGCTATATGAATACATATTTTTGTTGTTTTGAATATGTATTGCAGTATATTTGTAGTTTGATTTTTTTATCTGTTAATATTCATTCTGAATATAGAAGACTGGCCCTGGAAGAACAATATGACTAACTATGTAAGAAAGTACTTCAAGTTGCCTTTTATTTACATCATATCTCTTGTAAAATACAATACACTTCTTAATATGTTTTGACTGCTAAGTTTTTAAGGCCTTGAGCAAGGTTAAGAAAGGCATGTATTATTTACTGTGAAGTGTTGTAATGAGAAGCATGAACTTTTCACATTTTTATATTCTCTTTGACAGGTATTGTTTGCTTCATTGTCAAGAGACAGGCACCAATGGGATGAACCCAGGCATATTAGACTTTGGCAATGTAAATTGAATCTTAGGGCACAGAATGCAACTTCTGTGGGAGGGAAAGGTTCAGAACTCATGTAGGAGGTTGGAAAACACTGGTTAATTATATTTGAACCATTGCTAAGGACAATATTGACTCAGATTGCGCTAAGCACAGAATTTTTTGATCTTGGTTGATCTCTACATCCTATTCTGAAATTGTTACAGGAGGGTGTAAGGATACTCACAACCGACTAGATGGAGTTGTAAAGAGGAACATTTTATAGCTGGAATATTTGCACTGAACAAATATTCAGAGTATTTTAATGACATTGGATTTGGTGCTCAAAATGGAACAGCTTTAATGGGGGACTTCAAAACTTGTATGCAGAATAACAGAGACATACTGAGAGGTGTTACTGGGAGAATTCATGTGAATGCTAGTGGTGAACTTTATTGGATTTCTGTGCTAAGAACTAAAAATTTCTTTCCCTAACTAAAAATAAACCAGTGATCTTCCATCATAAGTTTTGGATTTATCCAAAAGCTTGGCTGTATTGTAAAACACAACCTGATGCCATCTTAAAAACTCTGGGTGTGAAGATATCACACACAAAATGCAACATACCATCATGTGCCTGACAACCAAGCTGTTGTCAAAGGAAATGTAAACAAATACCAAAAAAAACAACATTATGCAATAACCAGAATAATTAAACCATAACCATAACATAGGAATGGGCAAAAAAGAGTTAAAATATATTGTTTTAATAATTCCATCTCTTCGTATCAGTGCAAAAATTGAATTTAAGTATTTAAGTATTTTTAAAAACAAAAATGCCTATATGTCTGAACAATTTTGATGTAAGCAAATGAAAATACTTCAGTTTAATCTGACATTCAAGACTATTCACTGGTAACAGTATACTCTTATTCCAGGTAATTCTGAACCTAGAAGTCCTAACAGTTGATTCAGTTTATGTGGCAGTGTATGGAACAGAAATACAGAGCAGCATATAATATCAGAGGTGGACAGCCAGTGCATTAATAGCAGGTGCAAAGAATATTGGTGATAATGGACAGCTCTGTGTGGTTCTAATTTTTAGAGTGAAATAGTTTTGAGTATGTATAGTTTAGACTATATGAACAGATACTTATGGCCTATAATATAACAGTTTAATTAATGCATAGCTGACACATTATTTCTGTATTTTACTTTGTTCATTTTTATCATGTGTTGGGTGGTATCATCACATTAAGATTTTCTCTGCAGTTTCCTTACTGGGCAGTACCATTTGTGGTGTTATTTAATGCCCACAGCCATGATGTTGTTAATGGTGAAATCTTCTTGGTAGCACATGACCATTGGTGATGTTGCAAGTGTTATTGCAATGTCGCCATTTAAGATGATGGCATATATTCCCTGAACCATGAGTTTTGGATTAAAATACTAAGAAAAAACTTATTCAAACTACTTTGTAGGTTACATCAGGAAAGAACACAGTCTAGTCATTTAGATTGTGCTTTTGACTTTAAATATTGTATAACATTTTATTTTGGATATTTACTTCACTCTTTTTGTTTTTGGTAATCTCCCCAACCTGTCTTTTGACTATTCTTGTGCCTTTGTCCAAAAAACATTTTCTTTTTCCAATCCTAGAACAAAATATTTTTCTGTCTTTGTGTCTGCCTGTTTCCATCAAGCATTATATATACAAATCAAGTCTGAGCTTGTGATATGATTGAAGGAAGCACTTTCTGTTTTCTTTTTGGCAAAATAATCACTTTTTAGTGTAAAGATTGCTCTGTAGGATGCTCACTCTAAGTAGTCTTTACACATCCTTGAAAAAACAGTAATTGATGACTTTTGTGATTTCAGTTCATTTTAAATTATTTTTTTATTTTCTTGACCTCTATTAGCTACATTTTTTATCAGTATATAGGCTGTTGAAGTCATAGAACACAACTTTGGCATCAGGTTTCTGATTGAAAATTGTTTTCTTATAGTTTTTTCTTATAGTTATAGATTGTGATAAAGGCACTATATAGCGCCTGACCCGACACAGACTGACGCAGAGGTACGTGTAACAATCACACAGGCTTTTATTTTTCTTCAACTGGAGGGCATGTCTTCCCCGTAATCCCTCCAGCCACAAGACAGTCCCAAAAGCACTTTAAGCACACCAACAACAACCCTCCACCTTGCACCACCACTCCTCCCAGGCAACCTCGTCCTCTTCCTCTTGATTCTGGCCCTTTAGTGAAGGAGGCTGGCCCGTTTTATGTCCCACCTGGAAGTGTTCCAGGTGCTTCACCACCAGGTCCCAATTTCACCTCCGGGTGGGGCTGATGACTTGTCCAGGTGGGTTCTTGAGTCTCAGCAGCACCTCCTAGCGGCCAACCCAGCTCCCAACCAAGCTGTGGAGGACTCCATGTTCCATGGAGCCACGCGGGAGACTTGGAAATCAACATCGGCCAGGGAGGCTGCCACCAAGCGTCCCGGGGGAGGAATTGAGCTGTCCATAATGGCTCCCCCGGAACATATGCAGCAGGGGCGTCCCAGCCGGGCATGGGACCCGGCTGTCCATCACAAGATACTTTTAACATCATTTTCCAACACTCTCTTTTTTAAAAAAAATTGTTATTTTGAGTATTAGTTGCTATGGCATTGCAATGCAGTAACCATCAAAGATACATGATATTGATGTATTACACCAACAGGATAAAAGGTCAGCATCACACACTTTCTGGTCATCCAAATTTATGGATAAATCTAAAGCATTTGCTGTGTTATTGTTGTTCTTATTCTTTCAAAGTATATTAGAACCGTTTTCTGATTTTGACTCTGAGTTTTGGTTTAGCGTTTAAGATTAATGAAAGGTAGGATGAAATATAGAAGTTCCAACCTTTTGGCTTGTATTTTTTACAACTCTTTTCTGGGTTACCTTCATTATTCCGAAAAAACAATGCCTGACATACTGTTTTTTGTAAAATTATATGATCTCTAACAGTGTTAAACAGGGGTTTAGTAAGTCATGATAAGTTCGGACAAGTAAGCTGGACCTTGGCCATTTAATGCGTTATATGTTAAAAGGAGGATTTTGAAATCTGCCCTAAACGTAACTGGGAGCCAGTGTAAGGATTTAAGAACTGGAGTTATGTGTTCGTATTTTTTTGTTCTTGTAATAATTCTTGCAGCCGCATTTTGGATTAACTGGAGGCTGTATAGAGAACACTTTGAACAGCCAGTGAACACCGCATTGCAGTAGTCAATCCTACTAGAGATAAATGCATGAATTAATTTCTCAGAGTCCTGTTTATTTAGAAAACGCCTTAATTTCCTAACATTTTTAAGATGAAAGAAACATGTTTTGGGCAACTTTGTAATATGCGCTTTAACACTAGAATTACCAGAGCCTACGAAAAAACCCGTAAATCCGTCCGACCTTAAATCGCTTCTTAAAACCTTTCTCACCTCTCTGCCAGCGTCTTTTGTTAATCTAAATGTGCTGATAAAAGAAAAGCTGCAAGTAGCCGGCTATTCCATCCCCCCACCGACTTAGAACGTGCACAAACTTCTCCCTGCTCATGCCTTGATTGATTATCTGGGAGTGAAGTGGAGTTTTAGAGTGGAAATAATAGATTGTTGTTTGAAACACACGCATTTCATGTCTGTTCCGTTTCTACAGTAAACTGTGTAAATACATTGTTAAAACAGAAACGTTTTTTATATTCTAGTAGTAGATGACAAAATGTAGGCATAAACTATATAATGTATGAAGCCTGAAGTCGAAATATCAAAGAAATATTTTCACAGAAGGTACAAATCTAACACAACAATTGCGCTTTTATTCAAAAATATAACTGCAGAAACAAAAAGCCGCCTTAACATGCGACATTGCCACCTGTTTATTATGACTGCCTTCGTGGCGCAATACACTCAGCTGCCGACTGGGAATCAAGTTCGATCGAGTTCGATCCTGCACCTCTCCGTTTTGAGAAGTAAACTGCTCTTAGTCTTACTATTTTAGAATAAAAACATACATTTGATTTCAGTCTGTAACAGCCAGTGTAATTTGATACTTGTAAAGGTTAGCTTTGTATTTTTTTTTAGTCAGTTTTATTATCTCTGCGGCGTTCACGAGCCCAAACACACCCCACCCCCGCATCTGATACTGCTGTTTTCACTGTTTTTTTTTCAAATAATATTGCATTTCTCTCTATGCTGTGGTTTCTATTACACACCTGAAAGAAAGAGACAAAATATGTGAAAACAGCATCGCACAAATGTAATATTTTTTGAAAACAAACAGCGTCCGATCAGCTGTAAAAGTATGGCATTTCTAAATGTTTGCTTTTTTTCAGTCTGATTCTCTCAGTCAGACTGTATATTTGTCTCTTATTCAGTGCACGCAAGAACATCAATCAATCAATCAATCAATCAACATTTATTTATATAGCACATATTCATACAAAAAAATGTAGCTCAAAGTGCTTTACAAAATGAATAGAAAAATAGAAGACACAATAAAAGATAAACATAAGTCAACATTAATTAACATAGAATAAGAGTAAGGTCCGATGGCCAGGGTGGACAGAAAAACAAAAAAACTCCAAAGGCTGGAGAAAAAATAAAATCTGTAGGGGTTCCAGACCAAGAGACCGCCCAGTCCCCTCTGGGCAATCTACCTAACATAAGTCAAACAGTCCTCTTTGTATTTAGGGTTTTCATGGAAGGACCTGATGATGATGGTCACGTAGACTTATGGCTTTCAGTCCATCAATGTTGGTGCATCATGATGCTTTGAGTAGGTGGTGATGGCGCAGGCCGCCACCACAAAGAAACCGGAAAAAGAAACAGAAGAGAGAGTAGGGGTCAGTATGGATTTTGGAGCCACTGTGAATAATTATTATGAAGAATTGAACATACAGAGTATCAGTATTAAGTTAAAGTGAAGTTATAAAAAGGCCATGTTAAAGTAATGTGTTTTCAGCAGTGTTTTAAAATGCTCTACTGTATTAGCCTGGCGAATTCCTATTGGCAGGCTATTCCAGATTTTGGGTGCATAACAGCAGAAGGCCGCCTCACCACTTCTTTTAAGTTTAGCTTTTGGAATTCTAAGGAGACACTCATTTGAAGATCTAAGGTTACGATTTGGAATATAACGCGTCAGGCATTCCGATATATAAGATGGAGCGAGATTATTTAAGGCTTTATAAACCATAAGCAGTATTTTAAAGTCAATCCTGAATGACACAGGCAACCAGTGTAGTGACATCAAAACTGGAGAAATGCAGTTTGAAAAACATGCAGGTAGCCAGATGGTGTATGCTACAACATGCTGGCGGTGATCAATGCACATTTTAAAAAAAGAAAGAGACAAATATATGTGACGTTTTGAAGAAATCATTTTATGACACGATTTACCTTCATTTATTTACTTACTTCCTAAAGCCTAAAGTCACGAGTAGTGTGCAGAGGGCATGCGCAAAAATGTGTGTAATGCCACGAAAAGTGCCTGCTGACACTTTAGTATGCAAGCAATGGTATGTGCATTCTTGCTCCGATGTAGAAGGGAGCTGAGTTTACCTCTGTTACAGCGCTATGTGAAAACAGCAGTATCAGATGCGGGGGTGGGGTGTGTTTGGGCTTGTTAACGCAGCCGAGATAATAAAACTGACTAAAAAAAAAAAAAAAACAAAGTTGTGTTTACACAGATTACTGTAGAAACGGAACAGACATGAAATGCGTGTGTTCCAAACAACGATCTATTATTTCCACTCTAAAAATCCACTTCACTCCCAGAAAATCAATCAAGGCATGAGCTGGTAGAAGTTTGTGCACGTTTTAAGTCGGTGGGGGGATGGAATAGCCGGCTACTTGCAGCTTTTCTTTTATCAGCACATTTAGATTAACAAAAGACGCTGGCGGAGAGGTGAGAATGGTTTTAAGAAACGATTTAAGGTGGGACGGATTTACAAATTTTTTCGTAGGCTCTGGTAATTCTAGTGTTAAATGACATGCTAGAGTCAAAGAGAACTCCTAGATTGCGGGCTGATTCAGTAAAAGTAATTGAGATTCCAACTGAGTTAGATGATGACAGAATATTGTTGTGATCAGCATCATTCCCTCCAACAATTAACATCCCTGTTTTATCTGTATTTAAAGACAAGTAGTTCTCATTCATCCACTCCTTTAATTCGCTAACACAACTAATTAAAGACAGCATCGAAGAAACTTCATTTGATTTAAATGAAAGGTATAACTGGGTGTCATCTTTATACAAGTGAAAATTAACATTATGTTTCCTAATGAGAGATCCCAGTGGAAGCATGTAAAGTGAAAACAGTAAAGGTCCCAGTACTGAGCCCTGCGGGACACCATATTGCACTTCTGTGTATAATGATGGAGTACTGTCAGCACATTTCTGTACATATTGGAATCGATTTGATAAATACGGGGCCTGTAAGCCCAACATCATTTTCTAGCCTGTGCAGTAAAATAGAATGGCCAATGGTGTCAAATGCTGCACTTAAGTCCAACAACATAATTACAGTGGAGTTTCCTTCATCAGAGGATATCAGAATGTCATTTACAACCCGTGTTAGTGCCGTTTCTGTACTATGACCAGTATGAAAACCAGACTGGGATTTCTCAAATAAATTGTAATGCATAAGGTGTGACTGAAGCTGACTGGTGACTACTTTTTCTAGTATTTTAGAGAGAAAGGGAAAATTTGAAATAGGACTATAATTATTTAGTATGTGTGGGTCTAGGTCTGACTTTTTAAGTAATGGTTTAATGACTGACACTTTTAGTGCATCAGGTACTGTGCCATGCAATAATGAACTATTGATAATGTTTAGAATAGGTGCTGCAAGAACATCCATTGCACTTTTTACTAGTTTTGTTGGCACTGGATCTAGGGAACAAGTAGTGGGCTTCATTTTAGAAATTAAAGTTAAGACTTCCTGCTCAGTTACAGGATTAAAATTATTAAAGTGCTGAATGCAATGTGAGACAGGGTCTGCTAAGCTAGTATTTGGTTTGTACTGTGATGCTGAGATCTGGGATCTTATATTTTTAATTTTCTCATTGAAGAAGTTCATAAAGTCTGTACTGCTAATATCTGTTGGTATTTTGCACTGTTGATCTGAATTTCCATTTGTTAATTTAGCCACTGTTCTAAACAGTACCCGAGGATTTTTATTATTGCTATCTATTAATGTAGAATAGTATTCTGAGCGAGCTTTAAAGAGGGCTTTTTTATATTTATTAACACTCTCTGTCCATGCAATTTGAAAGACATGTAGCTTTGTTGTTCTCCATCTGCGCTCCAGTTTTCGACACTCTAATTTAAGAGCTCGAGTGTTTTCATTAAACCAGGGAGAGTTTCTATGTGCTTTGATCACTTTTGTTTTAGGGAGCCACTGTGTCCAGAGCATCTCTCAAGGTCACATTATAATGTGATGTTAGCTGATCTAAATTGTTTTCCACGTTTACATTTGATGTTAACTGATCTAAATGGTTTTCCACAATTACACTCGACTTACTCAAGGTATCTATAAATTTTGAAGCAGAATTACAATCTAGATGTCGCACTGTCTTTGTTTTAATCTGGGAGTGTGTTGGCAAGGGCAGGACTAAATCAAATGTAATTAAGTAGTGATCGGAAATAACTACATTTAATGGAGTAATATTTAAATTTTGAATTTCAACTTTGTAAGTTATAATTAAATCTAATGTGTGGTTATAATTATGAGTTGGACCTTTGACAATCTGACAAAATCCTACTGAATTTAACAAATAAGTAAAACATTTGCTAAAAGTGTCAGTTTCCACATCAATGTGTACATTAAAATCCCCATCAGTACTACGTGATCATAATTTATAGCCAAATCAGATAGAAGGTTGCTAAATTCAGTCATGAACAATGAATATGGCCCTGGTGGTCTGTAGACTAGCACTATAATTGTGTTGGAATCTGTTTTAATATTTAAAATGAATGCCTCAGAGGATGTAAAGTTGCCTAGATTTTTAGACGTGATTTGCATTTTGTTACAATGAATTATTCCAAGTCCTCCTCCTCGACCAGAATCTCTAGACTTATGAAGGAACAAGTATCCATCTGGTGACACCTCAGCCAGGGGAACAGTGTCACATTTACTAGGCCAGGTTTCAGTGAGAAGACACAGATCAGATTTTGTACTTAATATAATATAATTTACCAAAACAGCTTCTTACAAGGAAAGGCAATGGATAAAGTAAAAGAGGATGCAACATCAACAAGCTTCTGTTCCAAGACCGCCGCTCCCCCCAGCCGCTTCTGTGTAATAGTAACCACAGCACAGAGAGAAGTGTGTACATTGCAACAGGCACACATGGCGAAAACATAGAAAGGACAGTCCTTGGGTGTGTGGGAACTGTTAGCATTTGAATCTGATGATTTCATATAGCGCAGAACTGACCTCTCTGTACTATTCTTTCCTCTGCATGTTCTGGAGTACAAAAGAAACAGCACCATTCACCAAAATGTGGAGACTGCATGGGCAAGATTGAAAAAAAAACGTGGTCACTGATTACAAGCGCAAGAAGGTATGCAAATGAATATGAATAATGTTGCATCAGTGCCACAATGTTTTCTGAAATGTACTATACAGGTCATAAAATGAGTTATTACAAATATCATATATACCTGTGTCTCTGTTTTTTTGTCATTATGGTTTTGACATCATGGACCATAAGGTGCATACCAATTCAGCATGAGCAGGAACACTCAATAAAACTGAATAAAAAAAAAATTCAAGTGACAGTGAGATATGAGGGTGGCACGATAGCGAGTGGGTAGCGCTGCTTCCTCGCAGTTAGGAGACCCGGGTTCGCTTCCTGGGTCTTCCCTGTGTGGAGTTTGCATGTTCTCCCTGTGTCTGTGTGGGTTTCCTCTGGGTGCTCTGGTGTCCTCCCACAGTCCAAAGACATGCAAGTTAGGTGCATTCTAAGTTGTCCTGTGTGTGTGTGCGCATCCTGCAGTGGGCTGGCACCTTGCCCGGGGTTTGTTTCCTGCCTTGCACCCTGTGTTGGCTGGGATTGACTCCAGCAGACCCCCGTGACTCTGTAGTTAGGATATAGCGGGTTGGATAATGGATGGATGGATGAGATATGAAGAAGGCAGATTCACCAGCGTTTGTGTGTCATCTTTTATCCCTCCAGATCAGAGAATTTCCAGTTCCTTTGTTTCAAAACACCACTCACATCTACAGTTATTCCCAGTTTCAGATAAAAAATAACAAAATATCAATACAAATCATAAATCAACTTTTGGTCCAGAAATATTGCATTTTGAATTTTGAGCCATATTGTCCAACCTTAACTGTATTGATAGATTTATATAGTGCAAAAGAACAATATATGAACACAATATAAATTGTCATTGTTCAGTCATAAATCAACAGTGTCATACATGAGAAATAAAACATTTCATAGTTAGAATGCATATCAATAGTATGCATATATAAACTGATATAGTTCACATGCATACCAGTAATGTATTGCACATTGCAAAGTAGTGCAGTTTGCATGCACACTCATAAAACAAAACACAGTACTTGTGCCAATAAGTTTACATCATACATGAACAATTAAAATGCATAGATAATAATATATGTGCAAACCTACATAATATAAATACAATCCTGTTCCAAAAAGGCACTTCCTTTTCATCTAATGACTACAGACCAGTGGCACTTACGTCTAACATCATGAAGATCTTTGAGATGCTGGTCGTGAACTATATGAGTCCTCTTGAGGTACACCACCTGGACCAACTGCAATTTCTCCATCGAACATAGATTGGAGTGGAGGATGCAATTATCTATCTGATCCGTAAGGCTTATTCTCACCTGGAGAAAGCTAGCTGCACTGTTAGGAGTATGGTTTTAGATTTCTGTAGTGTCTTCAGTACAATCCAGCCATCCCTGTTGAAGTGTAAGGTCTGATATATACAGGTGGATGAGCTTATAGTGTCCTGGATGATGGACTATCTGTTGGGCAGACTGCAGTTTGTGAGGCTTAATGACTGTGTCTCTGATATTAGCAAACCTGGAGCACCACAAGAAACAGTCCTGCCTCCTTTTCTGGTTACTGTGCACACTTTTTTCTCAGGAGACTGAATTTCTTCAATGTGGATAGTGACATCTTCTACATCTGTCTCTCTATCTAAAAGTAGCACTATTTGTATGAATATTGATATCAATATATTAAAAAACAAATATATATACAGTGCATCCGGAAAGTATTCACAGTGCCACACACTTTTTCCACATTTTGTTATGTTACAGCCTTATTCCAAAATGGATTAAATTCATTTTTTCCTCAGAATTCTACACACAACACCCCGTAATGACAACGTGAAAAAAGTTTACTTAAGGTTTTTGCAAATTTATTAAAGATAAAAAAACTGAGAAATTACATGTACATAAGTATTCACAGCCTTTATTCAATACTTTGTCGATGCACCTTTGGCAGCAATTACAGCCTCAAGTCTTTTTGAATATGATGCCACAAGCTTGGCACACCTATCCTTGGCCAGTTTTGCCCATTCCTCTTTGTAGCACCTCTCAAGCTCCATCAGGTTGGATGGGAAGTGTCAGTGCACAGCCATTTTACGATCTCTCCAGAGATGTTCAATCGGATTCAAGTCTTGGCTCTGGTTGGGCCACTCAAGGACATTCACAGAGTTGTCCTGAAGCCACTCCTTTGATATCGAAGCTGTGTGCTTAGGGTCGTTGTCCTGCTGAAAGATGAAGCGTCGCCCCAGTCTGAGGTCAAGAGCGCTCTGGAGCAGGTTTTCATCCAAGATGTCTCTGTACATTGCTGCAGTCATCTTTCCCTTTATCCTGACTAGTCTCCCAGTTCCTGCCGCTGAAAAACATCCCCACAGCATGCTGCTGCCACCACCATGCTTCACTGTAGGGATGGTATTGGCCTGGTGATGAGCGGTGCCTGGTTTCCTCGAAACGTGACGCCTGGCATTCACACCAAAGAGTTCAATCTTTGTCTCATCAGACCAGAGATTTTTGTTTCTCATGGTCTGAGAGTCCTTCAGGTGCCTTTTGGCAAACTCCAGGCAGGCTGCCATGTGCCTTTTACTAAGGAGTGGCTTCTGTCTGGCCACTCTACCATACAGGCCTGATTGGTGGATTGCTGCACAGATGGTTGTCCTTCTGGAAGGTTCTCCTCTCTCCACAGAGGACCTCTGGAACTCTGACAAGAGTGACCATCGGGTTGTTGGTCACCTCCCTGACTAAGGCCCTTTTCCCCCGATCGCTCAGTTTAGATGGCCGGCCAGCTCTAGGAAGAGTCCTGATGGTTTCGAACTTCTTCCATTTACGGATGATGGAGGCCACTGTGCTCATTGGGACCTTCAAAGCAGCAGAAATTTTCCTGTAACCTTCCCCAGATTTCCTGTCTCAGAGGTCTACAGACAATTCCTTTGACTTCATGCTTGGTTTGTGGTCTGACATGAACTGTCAACTGTGGGACCTTATATAGAGAGGTGTGTGCCTTTCCAAATCATGTCCAATCAACTGAATTTACCACAGGTGGACTCCAATTAAGCTGCAGAAACATCTCAAGGATGATCACGGGAAACAGGATGCACCTGAGCTCAATTTTGAGCTTCATGGCAAAGGCTGTGAATACTTATGTATATGTGCTTTCTCAATTTTTTTATCTATACTAATAAAAGGCAAAGCCCTCACTGATTCAGTGACTGGCTCACTCACTCACTGACTCACTTATCACTAATTCTCCAACTTCCCGTGTAGGTAAAAGGCTGAAATTTGGCAAGCTCATTCCTTACAGCTTACTTACAAAAGTTAAGCAGGTTTCATTTCGAAATTCTACACGTAACGGTCATAACGGTCGACAACGCCCGCCATGTTGAACTTTCTTATTTATGGCCCCATCTTCACGAAATTTGGTAGGCGGCTTCCCTGCGCTAACCAAACTGATGTACGCATACTATTTCGTGGTATGACGCCGGTGTCGGCGGCCATATTGAATTTTCCAACGTCACCAATTTTCAAACTTCCCGTGTAGGTAGAAGGCTGACCCCATCTTCATGCTTGGTTTGTGGTCTGACATGAACTGTCAACTGTGGGACCTTATATAGAGAGGTGTGTGCCTTTCCAAATCATGTCCAATCAACTGAATTTAGCACAGGTGGACTCCAATTAAGCTGCAGAAACATCTAAAGGGTGATCACGGGAAACAGGATGCACCTGAGCTCAATTTTGAGCTTCATGGCAAAGGCTGTGAATACTTATGTATATGTGCTTTCTCAATTTTTTTATCTATACTAATAAAAGGCAAAGCCCTCACTGATTCACTGACTGTCTCACTCACTCACTCACTCACTTATCACTAATTCTCCAACTTCCTGTGTAGGTAAAAGGCTGAAATTTGGCAAGCTCATTCCTTACAGCTTACTTACAAAAGTTAAGCAGGTTTCATTTCGAAATTCTACACGTAACGGTCATAACGGTCAACAACGTCCGCCATGTTGAACTTTCTTATTTATGGCCCCATCTTCACAAAATTTGGTAGGCGGCTTCCCTGCGCTAACCAAAACTGATGTGTCGGCGCCATACTTATTTTGGTGGTATGAAATTTGGTAGGTGGCGCGCTAGTGTCGGCGGCCATATTGAATTTTCCAACGTCACCAATTTTCAAACTTCCTGTGTAGGTAGAAGGCTGACCCCATCTTCACGAAATTTGGTAGGTGGCTTCCCGGCGCTAGCCAAAACCGATGTACATACTTATTTCGTGGTATGACGCCATTGTCGGCCGCCATATTGAATTTTCCACACGTCACTAATTCTCCAACTTCCCGTGTAGGTAGAAGGCTAAAATTTGGCAGGCCTATTCCTTACAGCCTACTTAAAAAAGTTAAGCAGGTTTCATTTCGAAATTCTACGCGTAACGGTCATAACGGTCAACAACGTCCGCCATGTTGAACTTTCTTATTTACGGCCCCATCTTCACAAAATTTGGTAGGTGGCTTCCCTTAGCTTACCGAAACCAATGTACGTACTTATTTTGGTGGTATGACGCCACTGTCAGCCGCCATATTGAATTTTCCAACATCACTTATTCTCCAACTTCCCATATAGGTAGAAGGCTGAAATTTGCAAGGCTCATTCCTTACAGCTTACTTACAAAAGTTAAGCAGGTTTCATTTCGAAATTCTACGCGTAATGGTCATAACGGTCAACAATGTCCGCCATGTTGAACTTTCTTATTTATGGCCCCATCTTCTCGAAATTTGGTAGGCGGCTTCCCTGCACTAACTGAAACCAATGTACGTACTTATTTCGGTGGTATGATGCCACTGTCGGCCGCCATATTGAACTTTTCAACAGTCTTTGTTACTTATGGGCCCATCTTCAAGAAATTCTATCGATCAAAGAACTGTCACTTACCGAGTGGTTTCCATGCCTGGAGATACCACCTACCTTTTCCATTCTCTTTGTTACATATTGCACGGCCATATCAGGCTCACTCTTGATATCCGGAGGAACATTGTGTCTTATGTATTAAATGACTGGGACAGGTTCAAGGTGTGGACTGATGACGGTACAGGAGATAATTATACTACACAGGAGCACTAGAAGAGTGAAATGCTTAAGCCCTTCACCTATGGCTCTGCATGTGAGTTGATGGCTGCCGCTGAATTGTTCGGTTGTCGCTTTCAAGTGTACCGAAATAGCCAAATATTTTACACCTTTCGACAACCGCCAAAGCCTCTTAAACATCTTAGATTCACAGGTGACGATTTCAGTAGTGGACACTTTGATGTTTATGAATGTTTAAACTCTCAAAAGCTGGATGTGATTTTATCGATGAAACTGGTTGTGTGCTTACAACGCTTGACAGATGCCGAATGTCACTTCAACACAACAAATCCTGCAAATACTGTCGTAATTGAAACAAACCATGAAACTCAAACCGATTATGACAGCAGCAATCCAAGCTATGAGATTTGAGACAAGATTACTGTTCACATGGCCAACTGTAAGTTGCATGCTCAAGAGTAAGCTCAGCGCACAGCTTGGTCATGTTACAACCGGAGGGCCGAACTGACAACGTGGCACACAAAGAGATCCTTAACAAATAATTATTGGCATATTTTCCCTCAGTTTAAAAAGGTTTAATTTTCTTCTTAATAAAAATTTTAATGCAGTACTTCGCCACTGCGAAGCGCGGGTATTTTGCTAGTTTTTAATAAATTTGCAAAAATCTCAAGTAAACTTTTTTCACGTTGTCATTATGGGGTGTTGTGTGTAGAATTCTGAGGAAAAAAATGAATTTAATCCATTTTGGAATGAGGCTGTAACATAACAAAATGTGGAAAAAGTGATGCGCTGTGAATACTTTCCGCATGCACTGTAAATGTATATGTGTGGACAAATCATTATCAAATACATACAAATAAATGTAGTATGCATTCAGTTTACAGAAACCAACAGTTTAAATTTGGGAGCCAGTTTATTACCCAGGATTAACATAAGATTTACATTGTGTTGTATTTGACTTTTCATAGTTTTGATACGTGAGTATAACTTCATCCTCTCTGGGTAATATTATTTATTTTTAGTGTATAGTATATTTTGAACAGAGGACGTTTACTTGATTCATTGTTGTTGTTTTTCAGCACATGTAGCAAAGGATTTATCTTAAACAGAATAACAATGCACTATTTATAGTCAATTGTTTTTTGTAAAACCCTCCAATTATTGCTACTTTTTATATTACAGTGATCAGAGCTATGGTTTGTGAATCCTTTTAGCTTATTGTGAATTTGTTTCTATACACTGTATTTAAAACTATTAGCAATTTACATGTTTTCCTACATTGTACCACAGTACCTTTTACACTGATAGTTATTCACATAAGTGAAAGACATTTAAAGCCATTCATAAATCGTAATTCACCATATCTCCTCTTTTACAAATTACAATCGTAACTGCTGTCAGATGAAACACTGAATGTCATTTATTTAACAAGGTTTACTTTTTTAAATTATTGGTATCCTTTTTTAAAGAATATTGCCAAATATGTTTCAATTATGTTTAATATTTAATGTCACCAAAAAGAAGAAACTTTAATGAGATCATACTGGTATTCTTTCCATTGCACATTTATAATCTTATTTTGTGTCAAGTAGATAAATAAGTAAGTTTGCTTTAAGATGGAATTTGGAATATTTTTAATGAATGTGTAACATGTAGGCATACTGAAAGATATCATTTTGCTTCTACCTGGTGGACACCTCACTTATGTCTCTGTCAATTTTCAGTACCCCATTATCCTTACAGCACAAAGAACATGTCACCAAGGTCAAGGATTTATTCTGCATTTTATGTTTATATGTGCATAAAAACTATTTTGTGAAGTGCCAGTACTCAATTGATGTGTGCTGCGTGTGATATGATAAGTCACTAATTCATAAATATATTCTGAAAATCCTCTATCCCACAAGCTCGGCCATTGTACCATGAAATGTCTCTGAATGTTACAGTTTGTCCAACCCATTAAATTTTTTTTTACACTTCACTAAACTATGGTTTTTACGTATATTTTTATTGTGATTTGCTTACTTTTCCTTCTCAAATTGTTTACCAGTAGCAGGAGACAACTTGTTTTAGCTTGGAGATTGTGCTAACAGCTGAACAATGTAATGTCGGACCATATTTATTCTTAAAATGTCAGTACTTGGTAATTGACTGGTTTAATGAAAATGTAATATAAAAGGAAAGGTTTGACAGTGTGTGGGCAGACTCCCACTGAGAAGCTGGTGTACACAGCTATGTGGCTATTTTTTATTGCTTGTATACTATGCTGGATTTTAAAGAGAAATGGCAGTATTAAAACAAGAGAGTTTTTGTACAATCCAGTGCACACTTATGGCACATAGTGGCTGATCTCATGTCAGAATTTATTTGAAAATGCATTTTAAATGTTCTTGTAAAACACACTGAACCTTCTCTACATCCACCCATCTTTAATCTTTAATCCTGCTTAACCCACGTGGTAGAAAGCAACCCTGGATGGGGCCATCATAAGCAACAAGCACGCACACACACACACACATCCACACTCACTCATACCTACTCCAGTTCAGAGTAACTGATTGACATAAAAGTTGTAGAAATGCAGGTGCAGAAAACAATTTTATGGTTCAGCCCATTGTTAATGTGCTGCTATAATCTTTTTGAGAGACTCATCTTTCGGTTTAAGTTTTACAGAATACAAGGTTTAACGATCCACACTCTGTCAAATTAATCATCCAGTTAAAGGAAGAGGCATCTTTCAGCTGGCTTTTATCTAGATAATGAAGTGAGCATTACAGGTGATTCTTTCTGTTCACTGAGGTACACAAGCTTAAGTGATTGCCAGAAGACACATTAGTTCAGCTATGTCTATGTGTGTGTATGTGTGTGTGTGTGTGTGTTTTGACTGTGTCATTTAAGGCCAAAAGACAATTGGACCATAAGGGTCATTTATTGTAAGAGGTAACCTTTTCCTCCATTACAGTCTGAAGCCTTTGTTGACAATGGCGTGCACGGTGGGAACATTAAATTAACACTTCACATTCACTGTGGTAAGTTCACTGCTAAGCTGATGAAAAGTCATGGAAAACAAACACTCCATCATTTCTGCTTCATTTAGTCTGCGAATAGAGATACACTTACCTGGAGAGAGCTGAGGCTGGGGCTAGCTGGGATAATGTTAATCAGGCTCTTGGCCTGTTCTTTAACTGTATTAGACTATGAGCTACTTTCAGAAATACATGCAAAGGTAGGACAGATGTGAAAATGTAGTAATTTACTCCTAAGATCTTTTCCAATTGAAAATTTAGGTCAGGTTTTAGTGGTCAACACTTTGTTTTTTAATTTCTGCCTTGTGTACAATTTAAGTTCATTAATGGTGAAACACTAGTACTGCAGTCATATGGAAAATCCTATGAAGAAGTCTGGAGAACCACTTTACAACAGCCCTGAATTGTCTTTGCCACTATTTATTGTGAACTTTTGCAGCAGTTTTTTGATGTATTGGTACTCCCTCAGATGATGTATGATGACGTTATGATGTCCATACTGTCTTTAGGACTAGGCTACTTCATAGCCACAAGCATGTCATTGGCGTTAACTTGAATGTACTTTTGCTGGCACTGGAAGACCACAGGGTGTGGTATTGCTTTAAGGTGCAGAGACAGCTGAGAAGCGGTGGAACAGGTTTCAAACTATTTTAAATACAGGGGGTCCTCGGGTTACGACACAGTTCCATTCCTACAACAGTGATGTAACCCGAATTTTGTGTAAGTTGAAACACACCCTAACCTAAGTCACTTACCTATCTTAACACATTTGCAAAATCATAATCTAGAACATAAAAACACAACTAAGCCACAGAAAAAGTAAAAGGACATAAACATACTGTACTGTACACTGTACTGTAGGAACAGAAAAAATGAGTGTAAAAAAATCTGTACCTTTATTCCTTCTCACATCTCACAGTTTTTATGGGAATGAGCATGGTAAACTCGAAACGTATGTCAAGATGTTGTAACCCGAGGACCCCCTGTATAATGTGGGACAGGTTCATCCCAAAATTTGGAATTAGTAGAAAATTAAAAAAAAAAAAAACTATGCAGTTGATAAATAAGGAGATAAAAAAGAAGTTGCAAAGGAAAAAGCAGTTGTATAATGTGTATACGATTAATAACTCTAATGGTAACCATGTGCTACCATACTGCTGTGTTTGGAAGACTAATGTCTTTTTATTTTGCCTCTTTAACATTTTGAATATATGAAAAAACAATGTTTCATCAATAAATAGTAAAAATATTTGTGGAATAAATTAATCATGTTTCATCTTTTAAATGTAGTTGGCTACTGTCAACTCCTCCACCTCTTACTACTTTATGTCATGTTTCTTTTTAAATACCATGAAACAACTTCAAACAGTCTAGATCATTTGATTAGTTGTTCTCCATCACAAACTTTTCTCCTCTATTCCATCAGTGTGACATCAGCCCACAAATATGTATTTTTATACATAAGATTCTCAAACCTGTAGGGTTGAACATGTGTTTGAGGTCTGGGAGGAAAGCCAGAGTACCTGAAGAAAAACACATTGGCAAAGAAGAACGTGCAGATTCCACACAGGGGGCACCCATTACACATTAGCTAAGGTTCAGTTTAAATCCATGAATCCCAGAAACATTGTAAGCCTTTAAAAAAACATTAGGATTGTGCATATTTTATAACTTTAAAACTGAGAAATGTAGTAAACAAATATCAAAATCAAAACAAATTATATCAACATATTCCCCATAAAATAAGCATAACAGATTAATCATTTATAACTATGCCATTTTTTTAAAAGGCTAATTATTATAATTATTTGATAATTATATTATTACTAGACATTAAGCCCGTTACAGTAACGGGCGATAGAACAGTAGTGCATAAACATTAGTAGGAACAGACTATATTAAATGGCAAGGGACCTTGACCTCATTCTGTTTCTTGTCTTAATTTTTTTTTGTCAAAAATATTTTTGCAAGAAGCCTAAAGTAAAATAATAAAAATAAAATAGAAACGTATATGACAATACAGTAAGTATAATTAATATTGCCTTAGTGTAAAACTTTGTAACAATCTGTAAGACACAATATCTGAAGAAGATATTTAGGTAAAATTTTCTATTTTTTTTACCTCATGAAATTTTTCTATACAATCTCATTATAGACAACATTTCTTGTAAATATTCTGTCTGAGTTTGGCAAAAGTTTGCAATCTCTACAACCTTGACAACAACATCTGGAAAACTTCTAACTCTTGATAATGCCACATTTAACTGACCGTGGCTGAATACTGGCTCTGGCAAGTAAATGCCAACTTTTTCTAAGGTTTGCTCTTCTGAGTCTTTCTTTTTTAGCGTTTTTCTGATGGTCATTTTCTTTTTCTTCAATCGATCTATTTGCTCATATTTTTCTTTGTCTTTGAAACTTTCTTTTGTTGATGTTTACTTGTTGAGCTGACCGTTCTTCCAGGAGATGTTGCTTATATAGGATTTGATTGTCTGTGTCTTTTGTTCTACTTGATGTGTCCTTTTTTTGGGTGGCGTGTTGTTATTAGATATGTCCGTAATATTTTCTCGTACAGTAATACTGGCTTGTATGTGGCTGTAATATGTATCACTGTATTGTGTGTCTTTAATTTTCTCTCGCAGTAATACTGGCTTTGATGTCCGTAATAGGACTTTAATTTTTTGTCACAGCATTGGGCAATCAGCAGAGTGTCCCCAGCAACTGATGTAATGTGTGGCGTGTACCTGATAATCGTGCCTGTGGTGTCTCCCCAGCAAGTATTTTAATCTGTGCTGGCGTGCAGCTGATTATTTTGTGTGAGACGTCTCCCTAGCAACGGATTTTATGTGCGCGGCCACGACTACCCAATCAGCACTCTCCCCAGCAATGGTGTCCTTTATTTCTTATTTCTTCTCAGTGAAGGCCATTCACTGTGGGCCCAGCTTCCAGTGTGTTTGCGTCCAAGGTGCCGAGCGTATGGGCGGGGCACGATGTGATGTGTGACGTGGCCCGAGCATGCGCACTTCACCAGAAGACACACACACGGACACCTGGACGCACACAGGGGTTTTATTAAAGAGGATTAATATAATTACATGACTAAAATTTAAGGAAATGTGGCTATTTTTGTTAATGGTCTGTCACCCAGGGAGTCATGGACGTGGTAGAGCACTACAAATATCTGGGGACAATCATTTATAACAGGCTAAACATTAATCTTAACACAGAATGAATTTGTAAGAAAGGGTAGGCATGGCTTTTCTTTCTTAGGAATCTCGGTGGTTTTAAAGTGGATAAAACCATAATGGTACTTATTATGTCTATTATTGAATCTGTTCTTAAAGTTTCTGTTATATGTTGGTTTGGTAACCTTAGCACTATAAACTACTTTAATAACTTTGAAAAAATGAGCTGAAATATTTTTGGTTTACAGCAGCTTTTTGTCACCTAGCTATATTACACACAGGTTAGAAAGAAGGCCGACTTAGTTGTCACAGACAGTAGCTATCCTCTTTTTCCTTTATTTCAAGTATTGCCTTCAGGGTGCATATTTACGTTCTCAAGGCAAAACAGCAACAGATTTGAGAACTCTTTTATTCCTAGAGGTATAAGTATTTTGAATTCCGTAACATATATATTATACTTTCCTGCTGCAGACATTTTAAAATAATAAAAGCGTATCTAACCTAACCTAAGAGTGATGACATTGTTATGATGTACTTTCTTTTACAAAAATTCATGGCTTTATATTGAAGTATTTTGTTTATTTTTTTGCCATTTAGATTTTAGAAGTTGTTTTGACCATTTGAATGACTGCTTTGCTTTTTGATCTTTTGACCTGTTTTATAAACTCCCCTTTTTCATTTCTGATTTGGGCTTTGGTAAAAGATAAGACTGCCTTTTAGGGTATGAACTTTGCTCAGTTTCTGACTTGCGTTCATCTCCCAATCTTCTTTTAAAATAAAAATCTCTCTGACTTTTTCCAAAGGCATAACAGATTTGTTGCATGTTAATTAGCACAAGAAAATAAGTATTTCACTTGACAATAATGATCCTATAAAGAAAAAATATACTTCAGGGTCAGCTGAAAGATATCTGTTTCATTAATTCTGACTCTTAACTACCTTAAAGATGAGAGTTTGGCTAACTTTAGTACCAAGGAGGATTTTGTTTCATTTTTGGAGTTGCATTTTATTAACTTCTTGCATGACGGTATCCACCCACCTTACTCTCAGTCTCTGTCTTTTGATCTTTTACCATCAACTTTTTAAAGCACTGATGAAAGTCTAAATTACACAGGAATATGTTGCCACTTGGAAAACAGTGGCTTTCATTTCTCCATCATTTGTTGTTAATACAACTCCTCTACATTTCTTTAGTCCATCCAATATTGTTTTTTCCTGATTGTCTTATTTTTTTAACTGCAGCCTCCATTCATGAGTATTTCAGAACTAAGGCCAAAATAAATCTTCTCCATTGACCTTCTTTACTGCATATCTATTGACATAATGTTTGTGTTATTTATTTTAAGCAGTGGCACTTGGACTTTCTTTTTTTAATATTTGTGTTTGAGCTTCATTGTGTCTCTGATTGGCGGATTTGTCTTCTCCAGCCTGAACAAGTTCACTGCTGTTCTAACTACAGCTATGAATTTTTATTAACTATTTTTGTGAAAAGTCCTTGATACTTCACTTTTTAATTATTTGCTTATTGTCCAGAATATAAGTATCAATTGCTGGCCTGAGGTGGTCTATGCAAGTATCAAAGAAGTAGGCCAACCTTGGCCTGCCAGTTAGTGGGCTCAGTTTAAGAACTTATTCAGGTTAGAAGTAGACAGATAATACTGGAAATCTAACAGGGAAAGAGGAAGTCACATTTATATCTAAAATTGAAGCGACACATTATTATAAATCAAGCTGTATATTGTGTGTGTAACTGTTTAATAAATCATTATCAAGGAAGATTCATAGGAAACAATTTGTAGACATGTCTTAATGATCAGAGGTGGATAATTGAGGAACCAAACAGTTACCAATGATAAACTCTCAGTGACAGTGCTACAATATTATAAAACTGCTTATTCTTATTACTTATACTTAATTGTATAACTGACGCTATATTATTAGCCAAAAGTGGTAAAAATAATTTAGCATTTTTCATTTTACATACACTGTACTGGTTGCAAGGGAATGAATTGATATTGACTAGGGGCTCCTGGAAGGGATGTAAGCAGTGATCTGTTCTGGTAAAGAGAACCTCTAAAATTTTTGTTCCACAGTCAAAAAATGTTAGAGGAGAATAGAGTACAAGAGGTCATACATTCTCCACCCATATTACATGGGGCAGTGGAAGAAGGCTGCCAATGTTATTAGGCTCTGCTACGGCTGTACATCCCTTTATTACAAATCTGCTCAGAGTCTGGCATACAGATTTCTGGATAGATGACGCTTACAAAAGTTTCATTAGTCTAAGGTTTGGCACTGAAGTACTTCTAATTGGACCAGAAATTGCCCCAAAGTGCTTCTGGCACCAGATAAAAAGAAGCCATGGGCCACAGGCCCAACAAACATGGAGTCTGGAGAAGGGTAGTTGCCAAGGGATTAGCTGGTGGGAAAAAGTGACCAGAGTGGCTCTAGATGAGGAGAAGGGAGAATGAAAGGAGTGATGGTGAATGTTTAGTTGTGGAAAAGTCATCCCATAATCCATCCTTCACCCAAGTAGAGTCACCAATTTGTGTAACGAGCACACAATGCAGGGAGAACATGTAAATACCACAAAGACAATAAGTCTGATTTGAAATAAGATATTGTACCTATGAAGCAGCTAATGCACAACCTGCATTTTATATACAGGTAAAATTCCGTTAAAACGAACTGCCAGGGACCTAAAAAATATTTTGTTGTAATGAAAATTTCGTAGTAATGAGATTCGGTATTTTTCACTATAATGCTTTCTTTAACTTGCGTCCAGGCATTTGCAATCATTTTAATAGCTTCTTTCACATTAATTTTAATCTCCTCTTGTCTTCAAATTTTGCTGACGAGAATTTTTCTCAGCATTTCCTTGCGATAATACACTTTCAGGGTGTGAATGATACCCAAAAGTTAGCCGATGGCTGAAACACTGCCGTGCAATTGGGTGGGAGGGATTCAACGCGAACATTATCTAAATGCGGAAACATGTTGTGTGCAGCACAGTTATCAATCAGAAGCCGAATCATCCTTTTCTTCTTCTTCATATTGTGAGGTTTCTAAACTCTTTTGGGACCCCACCCACCCAACGGGACAACATGCCGAAGTGCATCCCAAAGCGCAATTGCCGCATCTGTGGAAGACTGCTTGTCTGTTACTGGGGCAGGGCAACAACAGGCTCACAGCGCTGCAGCGAAGCACCACAGAAGCAAATCCTAAAAGATCATGGTCTCGCTATAAGTCCCTGTCTTGCGCCCCAAAACACGAGGCTGAGTCTCAATGCTTTAGCGAAACCAGCTTTATTCAGCTTGAAACAGGAACAGCAGGGTTATCTACTGTAGTGGGATCTACCATTCTCCTATACACAGACACAGCAGTCAGGCAGGGTTGTGGCTAGGTTAGTGGTCAAGTTATACTTTTCCCTACATTTAAAATGTTCCTTACATCACCCATCGAGATTTTTTCTGTTTGCTTTGGCAGCGAGCCACAGCAGAGCTATGAGCCTGCTGTTGCCCCGGCAGCAGATAATCAGTCTTCCACAGACGTGGTGATTGCAGTTCGGGACGCTTCTTGGCGTGTTGTCTCGTTGGGGGAGGTCCCAAGACAGTTTAGAAACCTCACAACAATGACTTTGCTTTTTCTTGAATGAGTAGCGCATTAATAGGTATGTTTCTTGAATGAGCATCACTGAACCACATAAACTGCTTTTTTGACATCTTCAAATGCAGCAGTTCTCATATGTTTGCAACCCAAGATTTTTCTTCTTTTTTTTTGATCGATCTTTCATGAAAGTTAACAGTGTCAATAGCAAAATTCCGAATTCACTGGCAACGTCATTTTTCTTTTTTGCCAGAATCAAGAGCCGCAAAAATTTTAATTTTTTTAATATGAACTGTTGTCGTTTTTTCATGTCTGCCATTTCTATAGGAGTTCCATTCCAGTGGATGGTTTTCAAATGTTGACGAGCAATAAACAAAAGGTATCACTGAAAACCACCGAAAACAAACACGGCAAATAAACAGTATAGGAAAGTTCGAAGAAAGAAAAAAAAAATTTACAATGTTTCTGTTTGGGGATCACAACTGAGCTGCGACCACAGAACTAACGTCTCTGTGGATGATTCATTCAGGTATTTCAATGTCTTTTGGGCACTTTGTTGTAATGAAAGTATCTGCTGAATGTACTTCGTAGTAATGAGATTTCTATAGACTCGTGTGATATGGGGAAACTGTCAGGACCATAAAATACTTCGTTATAATGAAAATTTCGTTGTAAAGATATTCATATTTTACCTGTATAATACTGCATAACCTAATAATTTTATTTTCCATGCTGCTGAATACCTAAACAAATAAAAGAAAACCTTTTAGCATTAATCTAGCCAAGACTAATTATTTGTTAATCCTGTGACTGGGTGGAGGTATCAACCCAAGTGTTTCACTGAGGAGTAAGCCAGGTTCAGGAACAATAACTAGAGACTACACAGGGTTCAGGGCTATATAGGTAGAACAAACCTGTCAAGTGCCATCATTAAGTAGGAAGTGTAGAATGTCTGAGTGAACCTTACAGCTTCTTCTTCCAGATTCTGTCACCTCTATGCAAAGTAAGGTAGATAACAAGGATAGTCCCACCAGGCTAGAGACCAGTGAATTTCATTTTGCTCATTTTAAGCAAGTCAGTATTGAAAAGCAATACTTTCGGTTTGTCCATCTATCATTCACTTGCCCTGACAATAATACTCCTATAGTATGTAAACAAAAAACTATTTGAATACACAGAGATACAGTAGCAGGACAGAAAAGGCATTGTTTCTGACACATTTAAAACCTTATAAATTATGGGGGCCCAAAAGATATCCGCAAAGAGATCCACAGAGTGAATCCACAGAGGTAAATGAGTATTTGTTAGGAGTCTCTCTGGTGTGTTACTGTTTTATCTAAGGTAAACACTGGTTACAGCTATTATATTTGCAGCAGGCCTTAACTCTAAACAATCTGATAACTTCTCTGTCTTATCTTCACTCTGTCCATGTGGAGAATATAATGGAGAGTTGAGCCAGGTGTCTTTGGATAGGCAGAACAAAGTGATGAGAATATGATAAAGAATGGTGAATTCACTTAAGGACACAGCACAACAGCATCTGGGGTGCATGTGCATTTTCAAAGGCTAATAATATATATTTTTGTCTCTACAAAGCCTGCCATTAACATCTAGTTCAATGCTCCGTGTCTCATTGCGGGAGATGCATGGTTTCTTTTGCACTATGTATTTTGAGTATCTTGTTGGAGAGCATACAGAGGAAGAGGATGGCAAAGAAGAAGTGGGATAGTCCGAGAGATGCAGAAAGCAGACAAGAGTACAAGGAGATAAAGCGCAAGGTGAAGAGAGAGGTGGAGAAGGCTAAACAAAAGGCGTATGATGAGTTGTATGACAGGTTGGACACTAAGGAGGGAGAAAAGGACCTGTACTGATTGGCTAGGCAGAGGGACTGAGCTGGGAAAGATGTGCAGCAGGTTAGGGTGATAAAGGATAAAGATGGAAACGTACTCACAAGTGAGGAGAGTGTGTTGAGCATATGGAAAGAGTACTTTGAGAGGCTGATGAATGAAGAGAACGAGAGAGAGAAGAGGTTGGATGATGTGGAGATAGTGAATCTGGAAGTGCAACAGATTAGCAAGGAGGAAGTAAGGACAGCTATGAAGAGGATGAAAAATGGAAAGGCCGTTGGTCCAGATGACATACCTATGGAAGCATGGAGGTGTTTAGGAGAGGTGGCAGTGGCATTTTTAACCAGATTGTTTAATGGAATCTTGGAAAGTTGAGAGGATGCCTGAGGAGAGGAGAAGAAGTGTACTGGTGCTGATATTTAAGAATAAGGGGGGATGTGCAGGACTGCAGAAACTACAGGGGAATAAAATTGATGAGCCACAGCATGAAGTTGCAGTGCATCCGGAAAGTATTCACAGTGCATCACTTTTTCCACATTTTGTTATGTTATAGCCTTATTCCAAAATGGATTAACTTAATTTTTTCCTTAGAATTCTACACACAACACCCCATAATGACAATGTGAAAAAAGTTTACTTGAGATTTTTGCAAGTTTATTAAAAATAAAAAAATTGAGAAAACACATATACATAAGTATTCACAGCCGTTGCTCAATACTTTGTCGATGCACCTTTGGCAGGAATTACAGCCTCAAGTCTTTTTGAATATGATGCCACAAGCTTGGCACACCTATCCTTAATTTAATCCATTTTGGACTAAGGCTGTAACATAACAAAATGTGGAAAAAGTGATGCGCTGTGTATACTTTCCGGATGCACTGTATGGGAAAGAGTAGTGGAAACTAGGTTAAGAAGTGAGGTGATGATTAGTGAGCAGCAGTATGATTTCATGCCAAGAAAGGGCACCACAGATGCAATGTTTACTCTGAGTATGTTGATGGAGAAGTTTAGAGAAGGCCAGAAGGAGTTGCATTGCGTCTTTGTATACCTGGAGAAAGCATATGACAGGGTGCCTCAAGACAAGCTGTGGTATTGTATGAGGAAGTCAGGAGTGGCAGAGAAGTATGTAAGAGTTGTATAGGATATGTATGATGGAAGTGTGACAGTGGTGAAGTCTGCGGTAGGAGTGACGGATGCATTCAAGTTGGAGTTGGGATTACATCAGGTATCGGCTCTGAGCCCTTTCTTATTTGCAATGGTGATGGACAGGTTGACAGACAAGATTAGACAGGAGTCTCTGTGGACTATGATGTTTGCTGATGACATTGTGATCTGTAGCGATAGTAGGGAGCAGGTTGAGGAGACCCTGGAGAGGTGGAGATATGCCCTAGAGAGGAGAGGAATGAAGGTCATTAGGAACAAGACAGAATACATGTGTGCAAATGAGAGGGAGGTCAGTGGAATGATGAGAATACAGGGAGCAGATTTGATGGTGAAGGTGGATGAGTTTAAATACTTGGGATCAACAGTACAGAGAAATGGGGATTGTGGAAGAGAGGTGAAAAAGAGGGTGCCGGCAGGGTGGAGAAGAGTGTCAGGAGTAATTTGTGACAGACGAGTATCAGCAAGAGTGAAAGGGAAGGTCTACAGGACGGTAGTGAGATCAGCTATGTTATATAGGTTGGAGACGGTGGCACTGACCAGAAAGCAGCAGACAAAGCTGGAGGTGGGAGAGTTAAAGATGCTAAGATTTACATTGGGCGTGAAGATGATGAACAGGACTAGAAATGAGTACAAAGTCAGAGAGGTGAGATTGCATTGGTTTGGACATGTGCAGAGGAGAGATGCTGGGTATATTGGGAGAAGGATGCTAAGGATAGAGCTGCCAGGGAAGAGGAAAAGAGGAAGGCCTACGTGAAGGTTTATGGATGTGGTGAGAGAGGACATGCATGTGATGGATGTAACAGAACAAGATGCAGAGGACAGAAAGATATGGAAGAAGATGATCCGCTGTGGCGACCCCTAACGGGAGCAGCCGAAAGAAGAAGATTATTTTGAGTATCTCATTTATAATAGGTTGACATATGTCAGGGCACATGTTTAGTCCAGTCTTCTTCTGGGATTGGAAATAAATCATTTAAGTCTGAATTTGTGAATGATTTAACAGTAAGATAGCAATGTTCTGCAAATGAAACAAAACATTCTCAAACCCACTTAATCCAGTTCAATACCATGGGGGGTGGGGTGCAGAAGTTATCTTAAAAGCACTGGATGCAAGGCAGGAAGAAGAGGACTGCAGCTCCATTGTAGTCCTCATTAATGCACACACCTACATGCACGCTGACAGGACTGATTAAGAACTGATGTTATGATCAAATTGTGCTAATTAAGATACGAGACCTTAACTTTTATACTAACCTACAAAAATAAAAAATAAATAGCCTAAAGATAGTTAAAATAATCATTTTGAAATATTATTTATAGCTGTAGGGACACTATAAAAATCTGACTTGGAAACATGCTGAAAACACAAAAACAGAATATTATGAGAACAACAAGGCACTTCCACTGAAAAAACTGAATGAGCCAGTCAAGCTCAACTGATAGACAGATAAAACCTCAGATTTTATCTTTGTTTGCTGACCACAATGCTCCCCAGTAATATTGACAAGGACTACAAGAAAGGGTTGAAGGTCTTGGCAGGGTTGTAACATGGCAGTACACTGCTCTTAAACATAATCAAAATTGAATTTGCACTATTAACTGTGCCCTAATAATGAAAATTAATAATGACATAGGAGGAAAATAACACAGAATGATGAAAAGCAGGGATTAGAATTGGAACTGGGACTGGAATTTGAAAGCACTTGGCTAGACGGTGTTACACGAAATATTAAAGTACTTGGTCGACACACACTGTTCCTGTAGGCATTCCTGTAACATGTAGTTAAAACTGCAATTCTAAAGGAAAAAAATATATAAATTTGTCTTTACAAATATCCAGTTTCAGCATTAGGTGTAAGGCAGGAAACAACCCTAGATGAAATACCAGTTCATCTCAACATATAAAGCATCCTTCCATTGTTTGAACACAATAAAAGGATTGGGTTGTAAGTAGTTGAAGCCTTTACAGATATCACGTAACACATTCTTTGTGGGCAAATTTAGGGTTGCCAATTAATCTAACCTGTATGTCTGTTGAAGATGGAAGAAAAACCTTAGAATTTGGGGAAAACACATGCAGACATGTACAATTTCCACATATTTGTATTTACTGTATATCTCATGACTCTAGAGTTTTGAGGATCTAGCAAATATGCATATTTATTATATTTGAATAATTTCTTTTTCCTGTGAATATAAATACTTTGTATTTTTTACTTTATATGTTTGTACAAAGCATGCCATTTGATTTATTTATTTGCTTGATGTTCATTATATATTTTTTTTTATTTAATTTTTTTGTATTAACAAGTAGTCATTTAAGCTAGTCTAATGAAAAACGATGTAACTAAATGTCAGCTCTTTAGTGAAATTTGTTTGGTGCCTCTGCCTGAACTACACTGGAGTTAGTGAAATATGAAGCCTCCTTGTAACAAGGCCCTGCTTCTGGTTTGCTTACAGACTTGGTAGCCCCTCCTCCTCCTCTTCCACTGTTAAGCTCTTTTTTCTGAAGTGGAAACACTTGAGAGGCTGCAAGTGACAATGTTTTTAGCTGAAGAGAATTTTCGGGCCATTTTGCCCCCTGTCTTCTGCACTTGTGATAGAATAAGCAATTTTGTGTTGGCAATGATGGAGTGCAGGTAGTGCAGGTATTAGGTAAACAGGCCACTCATGGCGAGTTAGTAGTCGTTACCAAGGTGTTCGCTCATGCACTGTCATGATTTTTTTTTTTTTTTTGTTTCTATTTTTTTTTGTTTTGAAGTTGGCCATTGCAGGTGCCACCAGACAGAAGTCAAACCATGTAATCCCTGAAAATCCATCCCCTTCAGAGTAGAGCTAACCAGGAATGTTCAGCTGGGTCAATGGATTATACAAAATTCATGGTGGCAGCTTGGCTGAGAGAGGGAATTAGAGAGAAAAGGGAAAAGACTGAACCGGTGTCATATTAAAATTAGCCTACCAGGTGGTCCCAGAAAAGCAAGCGTAGTGTGTCGAGTAATCTGAAAAGCGGAGGGAGTTTGTACGCGATTGGCTAGAACAGAGGCCTGGCAAAGAGCACTAGCAATGGGGGTGGCAGTGATGTAGCTATTGAAGCCCCAGTGAAATGTCTGTCAGGCTTGGTTTACCACAATCAGAGCAGTGATTAGGGCTCTTTTGATCGCAGGTTTAGTTTTCTATCTATTGGGCAGAAAGGGGAGTGGAAAGAGCAGGGGGCGTGGGATGGGAGGTATGGACAGCATGTTAATGGGGGGCCTACGTAATTTCCCATCAGGTCAGAGGGTCAGGTTTGTATTTAGTTAGCAGTAATGATCTCGTTAGGGATCTGAATGGACCACCGTCTAAGCCCATTCAGGGGAATGAGCGTGTCTTCCCTTCCCCCTTCTTTCCCTTCGTTGTGTGGGCTTACACAAGACATGAACTGTGATTAATGGACTTCCAGGGCTTAATAACTTGCAAAACAGTATTAAACAAGGGGAGACCAGGACAATTGGAGTGGGACCCAGGAGGAGTAGGAGGTGGTTGTAAACAGAACCAGCACAATCGCAAGCCATGGAATTAACTAAAATGGGTGCGTACAATGGTACAGCTGGCAACTGGCAGGGATCCAGGCCTGGGAGAAAGCTTCATTGCTGCTTCCAGGTGGCCCCAGCCAGGCTGGGCTTTTCAGTTTTGTAAGTGTTAAAAAGAATGGGTACATTTGCACAGGGAGAGAAAGTGAGAGGAAGCTTTTGAGCAGAAACAAGAAAGAGATTAAAGAGCAGAGAAAGTGATAAGCAGATAATGGGAAAGACGTTCAATGGAACAAGTAATCCTTGACATGCAAGCACAAATATGAATGCTTTTGTTTCTGATTTTAATTTAAGCCGGTACACTAAAGTGGAAAAACAGGAATAGTAATTTTAACCCACCTCCCCATCTTCATTGTACTTTTAGTTGTTTTTTTTTTTGTTTTTTTTAACAAAACCAGTCAAAATATATGTAAATATACTGCATTGTACATCCGTACATACAAATAAATGTTTACACCTCTTGAAAAAAGCAGTCTCCTCTCTCAACTATAATATCCTCCCACACTTGCCAGTCAACATGGAAATGTTAAGCTCAAATCCACTGTACACTGCCAAATTAGCATAAAAAAGACCAAGTAGCACAAATTGAAAAAAATTAACCGATACGGTCTGTGACACATTGCATAGCTAGATAGCCATTTAGACACAGAATAGGACGTGTAACATTTTATTTATGAGCTTGATGAGCTCAGGTCTTTAGGCACTGTAGGCCAACAGCACTCACTGAGTGTGTGTTATAAAATCAATTAAAAATGAAATGCAAAAGGCTTATTTAACACAGAACTCTGCAAAAAATATACAGTACATGCACATCACGGCTGTTCTCAAAATGTGCTTTGTCTTTATGCTAGCGAAAATGAAATAAACAATGGATTTCTCTAAGGTTTTTTAGTGCTCTGACCTGTCATAAGTATTGTATTGACTGCAGTTAAACAATCCTTTAGATGATTATGTTATTTATTCTTAATTTTAATCATATTATTTAGGCATGTTATACCCAGCACTCAGAGCTAGCTCATCAGTATAAGCCAGCCATCTGTGAAAATAAAATTTACCTTCACTCAGGAAGTAATACCTTTATTACATTATTTCTGTAAACTATAAATTTTGCAGATGTTTTTACAATACACATTGAAGCACTATATAGGGGAACTGCAGCTAAAATAAACCTTCTTAATCACACCATCTCTTTAGATTACTGCTCTGCTCCCATCTCCCTTTTACCACAGGAAATGCAGGCAGCAGTTCAAAAAGTTTTTTTTTTTACTTCTTTGTTATACATTAGCAGAATCTGTAAATTCCTACTTTTTATGAATTAAAGAGACACTTATAAAAAAAAACATTTTTTGTTTTAAATAGGAGAACAAAAGTTTCTCTGCTTCCTTTTACGTTTTAGGAAATTAAATTATTGTTTTGGTTATTTATATTCTGCTTCACATTCAAGGATTGAATTTGACTTCTTCACTGTTCAGGAATGAACTGCAGTCTGTTATAGACAAAGCTACATTTAAATGTGTTAAAACCTAGATAGAAAAGCAAACTGAACTGAATAGGGAAATTGGCACCCACCACTTGATCTATGTTTTGAACCTGACCAATCCAGTTTTAGGGTGTCAAGATGCAGGAGCCACTAGGAAGAAACAGCCCTAAACAAGCTGGCAAAGTAAAAGTGCAAAGAAACTTCTTTTTTTATTTAATTTGATTGAATAAGATGGATTGATAGTTTCTCTTCCAATTTAAAATAGAACATGATACTTTTGTATTATGTTGCATTGTTGAAAATGATCAATGAGCATTACTCATTTTAATATATTGTTGAAAAATGTTATTTTCAGGATGCTGTTTTGGCATTATGGTTGTGCTGTGGTTAATGCTGCTCCTTTATGCTTCTTTCCTCTTGGGCTCAAACCCTGTGCGCAGTTGTTGTCTGTGTGGATTCTGCATGTTTTTCTCTGTGTCTGTGTGGGTTCGCCTGGGTTATCCTGTTTTCATCCTATATCCCCAGAGGTGTGCATGTTAGGTTAACTGGCCCTGTGTTGATAAGTAGGCCTTGTGAGTTAATGGCCTCAGGTCCAGGGCTGTTTCCTGCCTTGCAACCAGTGGAATAAGCTACACCCCTGAAACCATCATTACTCTCATCAATTTTAACATGAAGTGGATCTGAAATGTATTATTTTGACAACAGTTTAAATGTGTAATAGCTTAGATAAATACATTGTAAATAGATCAACATGTTTAACTTAAACGTGCCACACACACTTCTACACAAATCTTGTTGAACTATTTTGAGGGCTTTCTGAATATACCAGATACATTTTACTTTCATTATTTATTTCTGACTTTTGCTTTTGACAGTGCTCTTGCTGTGTTGTCATGTTACAAAAAAGCAGTGATTGTGTCTTTTGGACCTTCCAATGTTATTTGTGCTCCAAAAATTAATATTGGTCCTTTGACAACATACTGTAGACCCTTCACAGAAAATCTTGCTGTGATTTTTGATAATGCCCACAAATTGGATAAACAAAACAACTCCATTGTTAAAGCCGGTTTCTATCAGTTCAAGCTACTGCCCAAGGTCAAGCCCTTTCTTTCTGTACATGATTTTGAAACACTAATACATGCATTTGTCTCTTCTCACCTTGACTATTGCAACTTATTTTACATTGGAGTTAATCAGTCATTCCTTGCTCATCTTCAGCTCGCCCAGAATGCTGCTGCCAGGCTTCTAACAGGCACGCATAAACAGAATCACATCACACCATTTTTAGCTTCTGTTAATTGACTTCCTGTTTGCTACAGGATTGAGCTGAAAATTTTACTGTTTGTTTTTAAGTCCCTAAATGGTTTAGCCCCCATTACCTTACTGACCTCTTGTACCCTTACTCTCCTTCACGAACACAGAGGTCCTCTGACCACAACTTACTGGTTGTGCCAAGATCTGGACTTAGAGAGGGTCGTTCTTTTGAAATAGCTGCCCCTAAACTTTGGAATAGTCTGTCTTTTTAGACCTATTAGGTCAATGGCACAGCTAGGGGCGGGTGGAGGGGGCAGTCTGACCCGGGCGGCACATTTTTGGGGGTGGTATTATTGGCCAAAAGTCTCATTACAATTCATGTGTAAGCAGCAGGGTTCGGAAAAATGTCACTCATGAATGAAAAAAGTAAAATCTCTGATTTTTATCCACAAATGCTTCAAAAATAATTTTAAGACTGTCCTTCTGTGATAGCATCAGACACAGCAGTTGAAATTTATGAGGCAATAACAAAAATAAACATAAACATTACACTGATAATAATTTATAGGAAGATAAACATCTAATTTACAATTTATAATTTTGTTTCCTTATCAATCTGATCGCATTCTTGCTCTGCCCAAAAAACATCCCCATCTATCACTTGTACACTACACTGGTTCTGGTTTTCGCAGTGTAATTATATTAAAATAATAATTAGAACACGGCTTATCAGTGCGTCTGTACTGCAGGGTGGTCCAGATCTAATTATGCAATTATGAAAAGGCGAACACATCGCACCCGCTGTCTGACTGACAACCGTCTCCCCGCCATTTTGGAATGCAGGGCAGAAGCTGCCATCTATCGGCAACAAAAATAATTTTTTGTGAATTCTCTATGTAATAAACTTAATAAGTTATAGCGTAATGAAAATTGCATAATTAGATCTGGACCAACCTATATATTCTTGTTTACTTGATGCTTAATTATATGTGAAAAATGATTGCTGTTTCTCTATACTGTATATGAATAAATCTATGCAAAATGTATCTTAAGTTTTCTCTGTATGTCATTTTAATTTTCTGTTTAAATAAGTTAACATATTCAGATATGTTGGAGGGTGGCAAATTGAAGCATCGTCCCACTCTGAGTAGCACTAACTCTAGCTACGCCACTGTATTAGGTCAACACCAACCTTGGTCACTTTTAAATCTTTTAGCCTTAGCTTTTAAACCTGTAGCTGTGGATTTATTTTTGGTGGATTTATTTACTGTATATAAACCTGAGACAGGTATTATAAAAGGTTTCGAGTGGAATTACTTTCATTTAGACCCTTTAGCTGCCTCCCATGAGCACGTGAGTGACTATATATATATATATATATAGAGCTCAAAAAAATTAAAGGAAATTAAAGGGGCAACAATGAGACAATCCCCAAAACAGGAATGGTTTAACAGGTGGAGACCATTGACATTTTTCCATCCTCATCTTTTCTGACTGCCTTTTCACTAGTTTTGCATTTGGCTACGGTAAGTGTCACTACAGGTAACATGAGGCAATACCTGTCCCTATAGAGGTTGCACAGATAGTCCAACTTCTCCAGGATGGCACATCAATACGTGCCATTGCCAGAAGGTTTGCTGTGTCTCCCAACACAGTCTCAAGGTCATGGAGGAGATTCCAGGAGACAGGCAGTTACTTTAGGAGAGCTGGACAGGGCCATAGACAGTTTTTAACCCATCAGCAGGATGGGTATTTGCTCCTTTGGGCAAGGAGGAACAGGATGAGCACTACCAGAGCCCTACAAAATGACCCCCAGCAGACCACTGGTGTGAATGTCTCTGACCAAACAATCAGAAGCAGACTTACTTACAGACAAACAGACCTTGATTACTTTTACTTAAGGGATATTCTAAGGCATAGCTACACCTTGATGTCTGTAAGAGACAGAATATCCAAACATGGGCTTGCTGGGAATGGGTCACTTGAATTTCTTATTTTCCTTCCCCTTTGGTGTTCTATAAGGTGCCATTTTGTTCATTTTACTGTAAGCTTTGGTTGAGTTCCAGTTTCTTGCTTCATAGTGATAAATTTCAACTTGGTCAGGATTCTTTTAAATTCATCATTAGAATGCATTTTTAAAAAATTATTTCATGCATAACCTTTACTTATAAAGTTTCTTAGGATCTCTTTCAACCCACAGCTGCTGCGGGTACATGTTGCAGAATCTAATTCCTATCTTAATTAAATTGTTTGTATCATTAGGCAGTAAAATATAGTGGATGCACTACCAATGATGTGCACTGAGATTTTTAATATCGTTGAAGGAGAAACCACTGATTTTTGCTCCTACTAAATATATTTAAAATTGATTTATTTTTGTCAGTTTGGAGATTGCAAGCTCTCCCAGTGTCTGCATGGATCAGTTACACTTTAGAAAAGCTGCTACCTGGGTACATCTATTAGTCAGTTACTTTTGTGTAACAAAATCTTAAGTAGCACTTTAGTTTTGTCAAAATAAGACTAATAAAGCACTTAGAACAGGATATACCTTCAGTGCCTGCATCAATTAGTCTTTAATAAATGCTATGTTTGGACATTGTAAAACTTACAAAGCACCAACATCCACTAGAATTAAAGATACCTATAGTGTATCTATTAGCCACTTACCTTAATAATGGTCACAACTCTACTTTAGGCGTTCTTTATAAAGTAATAGTGTATAAATATTGAATTAACAATATTACTACTAATGAATAAAAAATTATTTACAGTAGTGAGATTTGTGAATTGCTGTATGTTGCTTCCATTTGTCATTGTTCTACATCACGTTAGATACAAGCCTTTAAAGCCCCTATTCTAAAGTGTTATTCATGGGTTTTTCTCCTGTGTTTTTCCCACTTTCCAAATCCATGTGTATTCAGTTATTTGGTGACTCTTCATTACCTGTGTAATAAAGCAAAGGCACTCATAAAGATGTGGGGATTTTAGCCCCATATACTGTAACAAAAAAGGGTCAGTAATTTTCAATCCAAAAATCATCAGACCCATAAGGATGGGTAGACAGACAACTTATAGGGTCGGACCAGAAATTAAACAGTGGGATACTGGGAAAGGCGTGATGATGGACAGCTGGCTGACATCATCAAACAGGGACCAGAAGGCAGAAAGAGACCCGGAAATGCTGCGGTTCTTTTAGTCGTCCGGGCAATATTATGGTGTCGGTGCTTCATTCTTTCTGAGGAAATAAGAAGAGAGAGGTTAGTACGCTACGTTGTCCCCTGGTCCTTAAACTGCTCCCCATACGCTCGTGCGTGACACCTGTTATGAGTGAGCTGGGCTTTGCGAGTGTGATTTGAGTCGGGCTGACATCCTGTCAGGTCCTGATTATAGTCTTGTACCCATTACTTTTGGGACATGCTCCAAACAACCCTAAACTGGAAGAGGTAAATTCAGAAAATGGAGTGATGGATACTTAGAACATAAATGTAATAGGAAACAGAATAAAATTGTCTTTTTATAACCTTAGTGTTCTCTGTGATTAATGCAAACTGCCATCATAAATATTTATGGAGCTCTTTGGAGGGGCAAAATTTTAGAAACACCATGTGGTATTTAAGAGGTCAGCTTAGGTGGGGACAACTCCTCATATTACTTCAGCAAAATGTAAAAATATACAATAATTTCATACATTAAATTGCAAACATAGGAGCTGCGTAAATGAAGACAGTCAGATGTTACAGCATTACTTGCTGTCATGGATATCCTCCTTTCAGCCAGTAAAAGTCAGAAAGAGTCATGCAAGGTTCTTATAAGGATTAGCATTAACAACTCTAAGTGGTTTTACAATAAGCCTACAATCTAATCCAGCATGCAGATGAAGAACCTGATCAGTCTCAAAAAAGTCATTGTTTTATATTGTATGCAGTGACAAAAATGAACTATTCATGTTTTATGAAATGCAGCATTATTGCTGTAGCATGCTTCTGCTAACTTAAACTTGCCTGTAGTGACTCTGGTTTACAATACCCAATTAACTTGGTTTTCATCATCAAGTTATCATTAGATACGTCATTAGATGCGTTGAAAGTGAGGTATCCAACTTCTAATGAGAGGAATTAAGCCCTTTGCCCCCATATGTAATTGTTTGAAGTACTGTCCATGGATTGTGACCCACATGGATATTATCAAGCAGAAAGCTGAACTCTGCTAAATAAACTCTTTCATTTCAATTGGCCTATAACAAAGACTGGGGGCATAAGTATTGCATTAGTTCAGCTTTATCTGCTGTTACATTTCTAGATTTGTCAGTTGAAAACAGGGGCTATTTGACATTCACTTCACTCTGTTTGCTGAGAACTGGGCTGTGACTAAATTCTGAGTGACTGACAGAATTAAGAGCAGGTTGAACGTAATCTGTTTTTCCTTCAGCTCAAATTTTTAACATGTCTATTTACTTAAAACAAAGATTTCTTTTAAATATTTGCACAAACCCTTTTACACAATCACTGTCTGAGAGCTCGCTTAGTTCTGCAATTTTACCCACACTCTGCGTTTTTGTGTTGTCAGATGCAGAAGGCAGCCTTTTGAGAGATTTGTTTAGAAGAGCTGAGCTGCAAATATATTTGTGGCAAATAAATAATAAATGAATCAGATTCCTCTTCCAGCAGGGACTGGGGTTTGATGTAGGTGGTTTAGTGAGACTGCTGAGTTAAGCTTTTAACTCGCCACATTGATTGTTGAACAGATTTTTATCATGAATAATGTATAGGAACATAAATTTATCTTTTAATGGCAGTTGCCCATCTGAAGTAGTTTAATTTATGGGATTTATAGCAATAATTGTCTCTTGCTTTTCTGAGGTTTGCATGTTTGAGTGTTCTCAAAGATCCTTGATCTAAGGAGGACAAAAAAACTCACAAAAAAGCAGAAATGAGGACTCTTTACATTTGAAACACTGAAAGCTGTTGCAAAGAGTATTTTGCATAAATCTTAGTTTGAGACTTCACTGAAGATAAGGCCAAAACACAAATAAAAATAATGCATTATTTATCGTGATGAAACAGTGCCAAACGTGCTATTTAACTGGAAGCAAGAGGCATCAAAAAGTGTGTTTTCTTTTATAGTAAATCAGACTTTCAAAAGCATGTATTTTATAGATTGAAATTGGATTTTGTAAAGCTTTAATTTCCACGCTTTAATTTGTTTTAGAATTGTTTCAATTGTTGATTTTTTTTTTGCAGATAATTGAGGACATCTGTGAGAAGGCTAAAGGATAAAGATGTATTTGTAAAGATGCAAAAAGCTTATTTTACTTGTTTGTATAGGTTAAAATATTTTGAACCATTTCATTACTGCTGTGCAGGCTACCTTGTGGAGTGAGCTGCTTATGAAATAAGCCATTCACACTTAAAGAAGGTATAGAAAGTGACAGAATATCTTTGTGTCAAAAAATAATAAGCGAAATAACAGCATCTCACAACTCTTCAGATAAACACACTTTACCAGTTTTTTGTTTGCTAAAATGTTTTTTCATTGGCTAAAAAAATAAGAAAAAATAAATAAGAAAAAATAAATGCAAATGATGCCATTTTATGGCAAGAAACATAAATGGCAAATGTTCAAAACAAAAAAAAATAAAAACCAGGAAAGCAGTCATAATGAAATAAACACAGCAAAACAATGATTATGGTTTATTTTACATAATTATCAAAGGCTTCAAATGTTTTTGTGTTTCAAGGCCATGATTCTCGATTTGTTGGTGCAGAGGGGTGTACACAGGTTTACATAAATTTTAACACCAAGGCGTATTCTTACTGAATACTATGTGAGAAGATGTAGATTGTAGGAAGCAGGCAATTTTGTATTTTAAGTCACTGAACAATTGTGATTTAAACTACATTTCTGCAGTTGTTATCAATAAACACGTAAAGTGTAATTCTCACAAATCTGAAAGCAATCATCGCATGATGCGTTTTACTTATCACAACATTATCCATCCATCCATTATTGAATCCGCTTTGTCCAGTTAAATGTTTCAGAGCCTTTATTGGCAGTATCGTTCACAGGATAGGAACCAGCCCTGACTAGGGTGCTGATCCATTGTAGTGCCCCTCTTGCACACACACATTAAAGGGAAAGGGTTTGGCCTTGCTAAATAACGTAACCTGCATGTCTTTGGGTGTGGTTTGAGAGGTAAACTGGGGTAACCAAAAGAAAACGAAAGCAGATGTGGGGAGAATGTACAGACTAATGCAATACTTGGATAATTAAACATTAAAGAGCTCAACATCTTTAATTAAAATGTGTTTGTTCCTGACTTGCACCAGATGCTACAGAGACAGACTTTGGTCATCACAATGTTAAATAGGATTGAGACTTTTATGTTAGGAAAATACTATTTTATGATAAAATAGTAAAGCACAATATTCTGATATATACATGGCATCAGTGTTAAGTTAACACTTTAAACATCCTAAAGATCTGCACGTTTTAAACAGTCATATTTGTTGATTTAAAAGGGAGTGTGTTCTCTAGAAAATTTAAACTAGCAAAACAAAATTTCATAAAAATACCAGGTGTTTGGCATTGGTGTTGAATGACAACTGCCAAAATATGATTAAAAATATGTTAAAATATCAAATGAAAAATTATCCTCTAATTTTCTCTTCTTATGTAGTCCAGTTCAAAGACATGGAGAGGCAAAGCCTACCACACCAGCACTGGGCTCAAATTTTGAAGAAATCCAGAATAGGTGGCCGATCTACAAAAATCATTGTGAATAAATAGAAAAATGATGATTAGTAATGAAAGCACTGTGTTGCAGCAGTAAGCAGTGCTGTCTTAATTATTTCAGGTGGCCATGTTCAATTCCCTGTCTGCTTACTGCTTGTAAAGTTTACACATTTACATGTCCATGTGGAGTATCCTTGACACACCAGAGACCTACTTCTTAAATCAGTGGGTAGCTGGAAAGTTTGGGTAGGTCTGTGTGTGTGTGCCCCCTGCAATATACAAATGTCACGTTAAGCTAAGCCATGGCTCGATTTAGATCCTACTAGGCCATGTTGTGCCCCTCTGCAAGCTTACAGTGGTGTGAAAAACTATTTGCCCCCTTCCTGATTTCTTATTCTTTTGCATGTTTGTCACACAAAATGTTTCTGATCATCAAACACATTTAACCATTAGTCAAATATAACACAAGTAAACACAAAATGCAGTTTTTAAATGATGGTTTTTATTATTTAGGGAGAAAAAAAATCCAAACATACATGGCCCTGTGTGAAAAAGTACCTGAGTTCAATTTCCGTAGCCACCCCCAGGCCTGATTACTGCCACACCTGTTTCAATCAAGAAATCCCTTAAATAGGAGCTGCCTGACACAGAGAAGTAGACGAAAAGCACCTCAAAAGCTAGACATCATGCCAAGATCCAAAGAAATTCAGGAACAAATGAGAACAGAAGTCATTGAGGTCTATCAGTCTGGTAAAGGTTATAAAGTCATTTCTAAAGCTTTGGGACTCCAGTGAACCACAGTGAGAGCCATTATCCACAAATGGCAAAAACATGGAACAGTAGTGAACCTTCCCAGGAGTGGCCGGCTGACCAAAATTACCCCAAGAGCGCAGAGACAACTCATCCGAGAGGTCACAAAAGACCCCAGGACAACGTCTAAAGAACTGCAGGCCTCACTTGCCTCAATTAAGGTCAGTGTTCACGACTCCACCATAAGAAAGAGACTGGGCAAAAACGGCCTGCATGGCAGATTTCCAAGACGCAAACCACTGTTAAGTAAAAAGAACATTAGGGCTCGTCTCAATTTTGCTAAGAAACATCTCAATGATTGCCAATACATTTGGGAAAATACCTTGTGGACTGATGAGGCAAAAGTTGAACTTTTTGGAAGGCAAATGTCCCGTTACATCTGGCGTAAAAGGAACACAGCATTTCAGAAAAGAACATCATACCAACAGTAAAATATGGTGGTGGTAGTGTGATGGTCTGGGGTTGTTTTGCTGCTTCAGGACCTGGAAGGCTTGCTGTGATAGATGGAACCATGAATTCTACTGTCTACCAAAAAATCCTGAAGGAGAATGTCCGGCCATCTGTTCGTCAACTCAAGCTGAAGCGATCTTGGGTGCTGCAACAGGACAATGACCCAAAACACACCAGCAAATCCACCTCTGAATGGCTGAAGAAAAAAAAATGAAGACTTTGGAGTGGCCTAGTCAAAGTCCTGACCTGAATCCAATTGAGATGCTATGGCATGACCTTAAAAAGCCGGTTCATGCTAGAAAACCCTCAAATAAAGCTGAATTACAACAATTCTGCAAAGATGAGTGGGCCAAAATTCCTCCAGCGCTGTAAAAGACTCATTGCAAGTTCTCGCAAACGCTTGATTGCAGTTATTGCTTCTAAGGGTGGCCCAACCAGTTATTAGGTTCAGGGGGCAATTACTTTTTCACACAGGGCCATGTAGGTTTGGATTTTTTTTTCTCCCTAAATAATAAAAACCATCATTTAAAAACTGCATTTTGTGTTTACTTGTGTTATATTTGACTAATGGTTAAATGTGTTTGATGATCAGAAACATTTTGTGTGACAAACATGCAAAAGAATAAGAAATCAGGAAGGGGGCAAATAGTTTTTCACACCACTGTATGTTGGAATGAGTAACACTGAAAAAAGGATGGATGGATGGATGGATGGATAATGAATACTAGGTGGTCCATGGCTTGCATTCTGCTTCAGCAAACATCTGACCAGTCTAAATAAATCTGGTGTTGTAGATGTTTTTGAGAGTTTGTTAATTCAGGAGGAAGTATGAAGGTCAGAACACTGGCTTGGGAATATCACATCCTCTTGCTGCACAAAAGCCATTTATTCTCATATTAGTGAGTTCAACATAAAATGGAAAATTCAGTTAAAATATGATGAATGGAATACAACTAGAGATAAGGTCCTTGTACACAAGTCACACACAGGAGATCTGTCATTTTCTATAGTAGCATTTAAAGAATATGTGTTCTTTAAATGGTGTTTTGTGATTCCATCTAAATTACACACTAAGGAATTAACGTCATGATATGTATGTTATTTTTAGCACCATCTCTTATCTTAACAGTAGGTTATGAGGCCACAGATCAACAATTTAACCAGGTTATGCACAGTTAGTCTTTTACTCTTCTTTCTTGCTTGTTTACCTGCCAAACTCTGGTTTTGTCAATCACTGAACCATAAATTCTCTAGGCATAAGTGGGCATGTGGCTATTTTTGAGAGTGGTCTGGCATTCCATCCAAAGAAGGTGCTTCTGTTTTACTTGCATCTATCTGTTGAAAATTATTTTTTGTATTTGTAAAGACTGTTTCTCACTACTCAGATACTTTTAGACAAAGGTCTTTCACAAACTGCTCCTCCATAATAAGTTTTCGTCACTGCCCGTGAGAGGGTCTGGCATAAGCATTACTAGTAATATCTTCTATACTAATAATACTGACTGACTGACTGACTGACTAACTGACTCACTCACTCACTCACTCACTCACTCACTCACTCACTAATTCTCCAACTTCCCGTGTAGGTGGAAGGCTGAAATTTGGCAGGCTCATTCCTTACAGCTTACTTACAAAAGTTAGGCAGGTTTCATTTCGAAATTCTACGCTTAACAGTCATAACTGGAACCTACTTTTGTCCACATATCCATATATACAGCCATAGCCTGCAGCTCGGTCGCCATGTGAGGCGGAGTTGTGTCCCGCATCATCACGCCTCCCACGTAATTGAGTGCCTGCCCATATAAGGTTAATATTCACGAGTGAAGGACTCTGCTTAGCATATTCATAAGTGCAGCTACTGCGGAAACAAAGCACGGTGTAAACCTTAAGTTTAAATTAAGTTCATAGACATGCTGCGCTGGCGTTTGCATGCCTACGACGAATATGAAATTCGCGAGATACAAGTTTAATGAGAAGACGCAGGGTGTAAACGAGACTTTTGATCACTTTGTAAGGGAGTTAAAATTGCTGTAATGGAGTTAAAATTGCTGGTGAAGGACTGTGCTTATGCAAACGATTAGGAAAGCAAGGTGTAAAGCTTAAGTTTAAATTAAGTTCATAGACATGCTGCCGCTGGCGTTTGTCATGCCAAAGACGAATATGATATTCGCGAGATACAAGTTTACTGAGAGAATGGAGGGTATAAACGAGACTTTTGATCACTTTCTAACGGAGTTAAAATTGCTGGCGAAGAGCTGTGCTTATGCAAACGAAGATGAGATGGTCAGGGATAGAATAGTGTTTGGCACAAACTCAGTGAAAGTGCGAGAAAACTTTTAAGTGCCGGGTCTGAGCTAAAATTAAATAAAGCTGTGGACATCGCAAGATCGCATGAGATATTCGCGAGATACAAGTTTAATGAGAAGACGCAAGGTATAAAGCCTCGATGATAAAGACCTGGCAAAGTCATGGAGAACATGGAAGGACGAGTTCAGATTATACACAGAACTTGCAATGCCATGGCAGAGGAAAACACTAAGATCAGATTATTCTGTTATCTTATTGGAGAGAGAGGCAGAGAATTGTGTCAGGCGCTGGCCGGTGATGTAAGACCTGATGAGTTAACCATGAGCTTGATGATACATAAATTTGATGAACTTTACAACCAGAAAATAAATGAAACTGTAGAGAGGTTCAGATTTTTTTCAAGAAATCGGGCAAGGGGAGAAAATATAGACAACTACGTCACAGATCTGAGAGTGGTAGCGGGCACATGCAATGTCGGGAAGATTAAAAGTTCCCTTATATGTGACCGAATTGTGTGCGGAACCAGTGATGCAAGTTTGAAACAAAGATTACTGCGAAAAGAAAAACTGACTTTAGAGAGGTGCATACAAATATGCAGAGCCACAGAACTGTCGAAGGAGAACAGCAGAACAGTCACACGGGCTTCTCCATTCTATACTTCTCCCAGTGTGTCTCTCTAAACCCTCCGTGCAGGAACATTATCATAAGGCTTAACAATCTTATTGTTACACCTTCTACGTGCACCCAACCGTCCTTATTACGGAGTCTTTGTTGCTTTACCGCTGGCTGCTGCTTTCCATGCACCTTCCTAGCTCTTTATTTAAACAGTTTTCCTTCTCATTTTTCCGCTCCTTCGCTGTCTTCTCCCTTTTCATTCAAAATATGTGCCTCCTTGCCTTTTTACAGTCGGTTCCCCTTACGTCACACCATGGTACATTTAGCACAAGTTAATTCCAGGAATGCCTGTTAAACATCTTACATTCACGAGTAGCGATTTGGGTAGTGAACACTTCGATGAATGAAACCTGTTATCTTTACAACGGTTGACAAACACGGAATGTAACTTCAAAACAACACGTCCTCCAAATACAAACCTGATTGAAAGAAATAATGATATTCAAATCCTCGATGACAGCAACACTCATAACAGTGACAAAACAATGACATTGACAATCAGGTTATGTTATTTTTAAAATGTTTCCTTTTCTTTTTCATAACTTTTTTAACACACTACGTCTCTGCTGCGAAGCGTGGGTATTTTGCTAGTAATATAATATAATATAATATAATATAATCTATATATTCACTAAGGCAAGACACCCAATGGGAAGGCAAGACAACCATGGAAAGCACGCCGGAAGGGGCGTGGATTCACTAAGCCGCTGACAAGTGAGACACCTATGGCGCACGCAGGAAGGAGCCACGTCCACCAACTCCAAGACCATTGGATACGACAACTCACAGAGCCACACCCACCAACTCGGACGCAACGACACAGAAAAACCGGCGTCATTTATATTTGTCGTAGAGGTCACATGCAGCTCCAACCCACGTTGACTGTTAATAGTGGCATGTTACTCGTGGAGGTGAATCCCCATCTGCAGCATGTAAAACTGTTTGCGAGGGGTATCCCATAGGATCCTTTAAACATTCCTTTACAACTGAGGTTAAAACACAATGAAGTAAGCAGTCTTTAAAAATTGAGTTTTCGGTTACGACGCACGACCGCGTGCACCATAGCAAACTGTTTTACACGCTTCCCAGATGCTCCTGCACTTTGTACACACCCCCCTCCCACCTCGCTACCACCATGGTCGGGTGTCTTGATGGATTATATATAGAAAGACAGCCAAAACCGCACAGAGTAATGAAAAGTCTACGTGAGTCACAGGTGCATCTGGACTGTACAAAGATGACAACGACTCGAGTGACGAGTTGGAGGTGGGTACATGAGCAGGCAGTGTATACTGAATGAGAAATCAACAGACTAGCATGACAGAGGGAGCGGAGTGGACGTCCTTCTCCTCTCCTCCCGTTCCACCCTGAGCGCCGCTCGGACGATTGTGTGTTGGTTCGTTCCGTGCATTGGTTAAAACCCAATGAAGGAAGCACTCTTTAAAAACCAATAAGCCCTGTGCCTCTGTTTCATTACCGTCTCACCTACTTCACCAATGCAGGCCCTGCAACAGTCGAGACGCTCTCTTGGCAGCTGACCTTCTCTGTGCCTGACCGGTTCACACAGAGGCACCACATGACCAGGCGGTGTGTATGCTTCGAGAACGAGGGTGAACGGGACAGGACTATCTAAGAAGGGGCATGTTTGTCACGGATGTAAATCGCTGTATGCAGCGTGTAAAACAATTTCTCGCGAATGTGAATCGCTGTATGCAGCGTGCAAAACGCTGTATTGCATGTTGCCCTCTCCAGAGTTGCATCTTTTCATTCACCTACAGTCGTATACACAATGAAGTGAGCAGTCTTTAAAAACCGAGTTTTTGGTTACAGCGCACGACCACGTGCACCATAGCAAACTGTTTTACACGCTACATACAGCAATTCGCATCCCCAACAAACATGCGTCTTCTTAGATGTTCCTGCACTTTGTACACACCCACCTCGCTGCTACCGTGGTCGGGTGTCTTGGTGGATTATATATAGAAATGCAGCCAAAACCGCACAGAGCAATGAAAAGTCTACGTGAGTCACAGTTGCATCTGGACTGTACAAAGACGACAACAACTCGAGTGACGAGTTGGAGGTGGGCACATGAGCAGGCAGTGCATACTGGACGAAAAATCAGCAGACTAGCATGATGGAGGGAGCGAGTGGAAGTCCTTCTCCTCTCCTCCCGTTCCACCCTCCGCACCTGAGTTCCGCACAGACGATTGTGTGTTGGTTCGTTCTGTGCATTGTTACAATGTTGCTTTTCTTGCTGATTTATTACATTACCGATTTTTCAAATGTTAATTTTCTCCATGTGCTTAAAAATTATTAAAAAACCGACCTGATTATGCAGCGTATGGTACACCGCGGGTTGGCTAGTATAATATAATACTAAAGTGTACCAATATAACATTTTAATAATTGTGTTTTGTTTTATTTTTACATGCACATTGAAACATACAGCACATATCATGCAGTCATATTTTTATATTAGGGTGTAGATGTATTCACCTATTTACAATAAGGAATGGTTGGCTAGAATAGCATACCTGCATTTTTAAACAGTTTCTTCTAAAAGTACAGCAATTATTATATATTGGAGCAATACCATTATTATTTTACACAGAACATAAAGTTAGTAATACATAAATATTACAGCCACTGGGATCCCAGCCTTGCAGTCAGGCTAGTACTCAATGACAACTACAACATGGAAAGACATCCTGGCTACTGGAGAAAGATTGAAGCTCATCATCTACATCTTGCAATGCCAAGAGCACAAGTACATTTAAATGGCTACAAATTCATTCCTGGCCTAAGGTATACTACATGACCAGATGACAGATACCATCATCTGCAATAGGGTGGAATCAAATTTCATTACTATCACATTATTCTCCTTCTGTTCAATAACTGCTTTCCCTATTATATTGAGAGAGAACACAAGTTTTACAGTTAGGTCTTCAATTTACATCAAATTAAGGTGATAACAGAAGTGGCTAAGATACTACTCTAGAGTATTCTCATCTTCGTCACTGAGGTCTACAGAGTTCTAAGACCATCCCTCAATTTAAGTAAAACCATAATCCTATAACACTCCGTCCCCTAACATTACATTCTCTACAGAAACTCTGGAAGATGTTAAGCAGACTTAATGTCTGTTTACAGTGACTCAGCAGCTTGTACCAGACACTTAACACATGCAGTTAATATATATGCAGGGTTCCACATCTTTTTAGATGGCAAAACAATTAATAAATAATATGTGCTGTCAAGGCTTGTTCAACTACTGGTTATCTTACTGTATTATTCCTCAGGCAATACCAGATCCTATAGTGAGAATCTTCACTGCCAGCATCATCCAGCTGTCACACGCAAAAAAAGTCATATGTGCCATGATTTGCCAAGGGAAACAGCAATAACACTTATTTATATAACATTTTACACACAAGTGTATCTGAAAGTACTTTAGAAGTTGTAAAACAATTAAAGAATATACAATTTGCATGTACCCAGTCTTAGAAAGACAAATGACTCAACCCTTATCAAGCTTATTGCTTGCAATAATTGATAGATGTACAACTGAGGCATTCTTGGTGTGTTGGATTGTCCGTGCAAGATCTCTGAGGCCATCATGTTCTGACCCTGTCCTGGTCCACATTGTTATTTACAAGACTGGTATCTGGGTCTCAAGTCATAAGTAGAGAGAACATGCAAAATGTTTACATAAATAGCTGTGGTGGGCTACTGTGCTGGTTCTAATGAAATCTTAACTTTTGCTTCTGTGTGCAACTCTTTTTAATCAGGGAATGAATTACATATTAACTGCCATGCTAAGACCATATAAACCTTGTGGTTTTAAGCTTAAAGACTTAGCTTCAAAACTGCAATGTCTGTTTAATGAGGAAGTTAATATGAGTTAACTTTAGTGTGTCCCATATACCATACAAGAACATTCTGCAGAGGGCATAGCTCTACGCCACTATTTCTAAACCTCTCCTGGCAGAAATGCGACTTTTGGTAGAAAGCGTATATTGTAGTATAGATGTGTAGTATTTAGGAATTTAAATATGAGTATGAGGTTATGGCAAAGCCAAATCCGTAGGAGCTATGATGATTTTGGGCTGGTTAATAATTAGACTTGAGATAAAGACTTCAGATTCACAGATACACATTGCAATAGGCAAACAGTCTGAATGTACTATAAATAAGGGAAAATGTAAAGGACAGCTGTACTGTATACTTTTTATCAAATTTCTCATAATATGTTTGTATATGGTATGAAATGGCTGTGGTGTATTTATAATTATCTTTAATTTCATAGTGAATCATAAATTTAAATGGTAAATATAATCATAAAAATATGAATGCATGCAGCCTTATGCTTTTTAAGATGCCTGACAGAAAAGCCGACACTGTGTACAATTCTTGACTCAATTTTATATGCTATAATAATTGCCAATGATATTTACTAAACTTCTGTCTTTACTATTTTTTGATTTTTCATCAGCTTATTATAATGTTAATGTGAATTAAAATTCTTTAAAAAAAATATTTAATTTTTAAAAAGTTTAAAAATTAGCCCTAAAATAATATATTTGAGCAACTGAAACTGGCCACACAGAAGCTTCTTCTCAATTAAAGACAATGGAAGCCCTCTTGGAATTTTGCAAAAAGGTGTCAAAAAGAATCTTAGACTGTGAGAAACAAGATTTTCTCGTCCAACGAAAGCAAGATTAATGTTATGTCTGAAAGAGACCAGGCACCACTCATCCCCTAGGAGACTAATCAGGGCTGAAGCAAAACTGAATGGAGTAAAGTACAGAAATATCCTTAATGAAAATCCGTTCCAGATCACGCTGGACCTCAGACTGGGTCAAAGGTTCATCATCCAACAGGACAGTGACCTTAAGCACAAAGCAAAGACAACACAACAGTGGCTTAGGAATAACTCTGGGAATGTTCTTCATTTGCCCAGCCTGAGCCTAAACATCTCTGGAGAGACCTGAAACTTGTATTAATGTGATAGTTCGTTTTGTATTTTTAATAAATATGCAAAAATGACTAAAATCCTGTTTTCACTTTGTCATTGTGGGATTTTGAGCGTTGCTTTATAAGGAAAAAAATTAATTTAAATGAATGTAGCAGAAGGCTGCAACATAAGTAAATCCCCAAAAAACGAAGGGTTCTGAATACTTTCTTAATCCACTGTGCTTATTGCATCCTGGAGTTTGCACCAGAAAGAAAAAATAATAATACTGAATACAGAGAAGCTTTCCAATACTAAAAGTATTTATGTCCTAAATGCAAAATGTTTTGAGTGTTATTATGTCTGGTAATTTTAAGCACAACAAATACTCGGGGATTATTCTAATAAAGAATAACTATGAAATGGTAACTATGTAAAGTATGTATAAGCAGAAAATAAATAATACAAAAAGTCAAGTCTGAAAGGGAAATCCAAAAGAATAGTCTTGCAAAATGGAAACAAAGTCATAAACCGAAGATGAATCTAACTACTTGAAAATTTCAGCCTTGACTACCATGAAACCATAAGAACGCTTTTCTTTATCCACTGAGGGATAATTCTATGAGTCTGCGTAACCATATTTACTGTATATGCAAGCAAACATTATGTTGATATCATGACATTTGTGGTAACATAATGTCTAGATGGCACTTTATAAACAAAACAAAAATAATCTAAATCTTTTAATAATGACACCCAAACGATGGAATAAAGTAACACAGTGATTTTCCATGAAAAGGAAATATAAAATTCTAAATAAAAAACCATATACAAATGACCAGGAAAGCCAAAAATAATTTTTAAAGGGCAACAATCATACAACTTTCTACTTGCTCATCCAGACACCAGGTAAACAAGTACTTGGTTGCTCAAAAAGTTTTTTGTTTCATGCAGACCTGGAAATAACTGTGCATCAAGTCAGAAATTATGAGGTATAGCAGTAAGTGCTGCTGCCTTGCAGGTTCGGGGATCCATGTTCAAGTCGTATGTTTTCAGCAGTCTGTTTGTAGCTTGCACAATCACTTGATGCCCTCCAGTTTCTCTGGTCACCTCTCACATCCTGTTTGTGATGGGTTATTTGACAACAGCTTAGAGTGAGTGTTTTGTGATGGGTTATTTGACAACAGCTTAGAGTGAGTGTGAGGTTTGTAAGCGATTTTGCACTCCAACTGAATGGTGTTCCATCCTGCCCTAAAGCTTATGCTACAATAGGTCCTTGGCCCTGCAACTTGTCATGTAAAAAATTAGGCACAGAAAATGGATTGATTGTTAATTAAAATAAATTTTTGCCTGCTTTTGAGGCCTGCTATATGTACCATGCAGTACTGTATATTATAATGGCTAAACAGGCCATACCCACCAACAGAATAGCATAACAGAAACAAAAAATATACGAACAAAAGTTTGAATAATTAAAATGCATTTCAGAAAGATTTGTTAAATTAAGCAATCAAACTGACAAGCTGTTTTGCTAAATAACATATGCATGTCTAGAAATCATTTGAGCAGAAGATAATGAAAAAGAGCAGGCTACCTATGATGATAGATTTCAGTGTTGCAAACATTGCCCTGTGTTACAATTACAGAAGCAGGAGCAGAGTGTTTTACATTGATATATTCATTATAATGTTCATTTAAATTCAAGCTATTGGTTTTTATAGTCTACAGTCAAAGTAAATTAGGTATGAAATTGTATGAAATCTAGAATTGTTAAATGTAAAATGACAAACATTTTTTGTCATTTTGATGATTTTTTTTGAATTCCAACTATTGTTGTAGACCTTCGGCATACTTAATTTTGATTAAATATGTCCAAACAGTATTAAAAATGAGTTAAACAGTAACTTTTAGAGGATTGTTTGTAATTCATTTAGAGCAAATCACTGTGAAGTTGACATACATTCAATTATGGCACTTTCTTAAAGTGCAAGTGGAAGAAATGAACAGCCATAAAAGATTTGAAAGATTGGTGACATGTCTGTGACATGAAACAGAAATAATATGAGGAATGCCACACAAGACCCAACCAGGTCAAACTACACTTGTCAACACAGTCATCAATAAGTGTGATTGACAGCAAAGACAAGAGCACTAAAGCAACGGCTTTCAGAAACTGATGAGATCTAAAACTAAAGGAAAGAAAATCAGATGGCAACGTATCACACATGGGCTCAAGTAGCCAACAGAACAAACTCATGAAACAAACAGGTATGATCTGTCGAAGAAAACAAAAAAGTACTTATCCACCACAAAGCAAATGATATCAGTATTGTTTAACAGTTCAATGTGAAGCAGAGACTGCGAGTTACCAGCAACAGTATATTAATAAATGACTAGAACAGGGGTGTGGGGATACAATTTCAAATGCTTCCTAAATAGATTTTGAAAACTGATCTTAATTCAATGCCAAAACTAAATCAATGTCATTTTATTAGATTCTTTCCTTAATCTTCTAGTTTTTTTTTTATTTTACATATTCACGTATTCTTGGGTGCCAGTCCACTCCAGGTCATACCGCAAAAGTGTTAAAAATCAATCCATTGACTTTCTGACTAATGGTTTGTTAATAAATTCTCTTTTCTAAAGATTATGGTGGGACATCTCTCTGTACAAGCCAGAGTTGCACAAAACTCCCTCTTGGAAGAGATATTTTGAGATATCTGAGGGTGTCTTTTGCATTTACTTTAAAAGCCTCTTCTCTGTTTTGAGGCCTAGACAAGCCTGACGCTTCCCGATTTCCTAGGGTCAGGCTTTCCTAGGTTGAGATCTATTTTGGGGCAAGCCACTTAGAATTTTTGTTAGACTTTTAGAAGGGTTCACCTCTTTGCTATTTGTGTGCTGCTACAATCATAACATAAATCTAAATGATTGCTACCCTGTAATAACAATGTTAATGTTGCTCCATTAAAATAGAAATTCAATGATAGCCTTATGTTATATCAGGAAGGACCAACATTTACATAATCCAAACTAGAAGAGATACATCATCAATGTTCAAAAACCAGCAGTGGTCAGAGCCAAAATAAACAAAGATCAATCGTCAAACCAGAACTGAAAAAAAAAAAGTTTGATAACAACCTTTCCATAATGAAAGAAGAATTGTGAATATTTGTTATGAGATGTTTTATTTGTGACTCTCAAAACCTGAATGTCAAACGATGTACAGTAATCCCTTCTCGATCGGGGGTTGCGTTCCAGACCCCCCCGCGATAGGTGAAAATCCGTGAAGTAGAAACCATATGTTTGTATGGTTATTTTTATATATCTTAAGCCCTTATAAACTCTCCCACCCTGTTAACATTATTAGAGCCCTCTAGACATGAAATAACACCCTTTAGTCAAACGTTTAAACTGTGCTCCATTACAAGACAGAGATGACAGTTCTTTCTCACAATTAAAAGAAAGCAAACATATCTTATCTTCAAAGGAGCGCCGTCATAAAGGAGCGCCGTCAGGAGCAGAGAATGACAGAAAAAGCGCTCGCAAAGAAAAGCAAACAATCAAAAAATCAATACGTGCTTTTAAGTATACAGAAGCACCGCGATAAAGCGGCATTTTGTAGAGGAGCGTCCGTGTCCTCTGTGCAAACAGCCCCTCTGCTCACACTCCCTCCGTCAGGCAGAGAGATTGAGAAAGATAGAGAGAAGCAAACAAGCACCGCGCGGGAAGCATATCTTATAGCATTGAGGAGTTTTAGTTAATATGTAATACGTGCTCTGATTGGGTAGCTTCTAAGAAAACCGCCAATAGCATCCCTTGTATGAAATCAACTGGGCAATCAAACTGAGGAAGCATGTAACCTAAATTAAAGACCCATTGTCCAGAAAGCGCGAACCAGCAAAAATCTGTGATATATATTTAGATGTGCTTACATTTAAAATCCGCGATAGAGTGAAGCCGCGAAAGTCGAAGCGCGATATAGCGAGGGATTACTGTATACATCACAATTTTACAGGCAGAGAAAGACATCACACACCATCTTCAGGTCATGTGCACAGCAGTGTGCATAGTAACTGTAAGTAACATTATTGTTTTCTTTCATTTTTGTCCAATATTTTTCATTAATGTTATTTACTATCATTGCTATTTTTATGATTAATATATTTATTGTTCAGTTGATGACACCTTTGTCTTACCCTTTCATGTATGTTTTTTCATAGATGTCGCCATTTTATAACTTTAGATATTATAGACACCACCATTTTATGTATGTGGTCACTATGATGCTGAATGGTTGCTAGGCATGTGATGCACATTGTATATGACTTCTGACATCATGGTAATATTTACGATGGATGCTTGCTGATGTACAACCATATTTAGAAATGAAAATAGTCTCATATACTAAATGTAGGGATTTGGACCTTGCTTTTATTTTGACTTTGATTCTGGTCATGTGTGAGCTATGGCCATCTGGTTCTTCTCACTCATTTAACCAACCTTAGCTAATTTGACAACTCTAGTTTTCATCTCTATTACCAAATATGCAACTTCTGTTTTACAACAGAACATTTCCTGTTATGGCCTACATTATTTTTAGGATATGTTTATATAGTGATTTAGTAATTAGGAGAATATAGTTTTAACATTTAATTTTAATTTTGATTTCAGTTTCTTGTTTCATTTAAGTCTTGCCATACTGCTGTTTACTGAGGTTTCATTTAAGGTTACCACCGTGTTACATCTGTATGGATGTAGAGGTGTGCAGCAGATGATGTTACCATTGTGAGGGTATAAAGGTCAGCACCAAGCCCATGAGGAGCACATTACAGTAATCCAGCCTGGGCGAGACAAAGGCATGGACAAGCCTCTCTGCATCTGCCAGGGTAAGTGTTGGACGGAGTTTAGCAATGTATCTGAGATGGTGAAAAGACGACTTACAGAGATGTTTAATGTGGGTGTCAAAAGTGAGTTGAGAGTCCATTTTAACACCCAAATTTGTAACAAATGTAGAAAGAGTAATCTTTTTATCAGAAAAAGTGATAATGGTGGTGGTAGAAGAACAAAGCTGGTGTGGTGTGCCAACTAAAATGGCTTCTGTTTTAGATCTGTTTAGCTGAAGGAAGTTGAGCCTCATCCATGCCTCTATTTCCTCCAAACAAATAATCAGTGTAGATGTTGGCAGAGGAGCAGTAGAGGAGGTGGGAGTAGTCCTAAGATAAAGCTGAGTGTCATGAGCATAACAATGAAATGATAGACCATGTTTGCTAATGACACTTCCAAGGGGGAGCATGTAAATGATGAAAAGGATGGGGCCCAACACAGAGCCCTGTGGAACACCAATGGTGACATTATGGGTGTGAGATTTTGCGCTGCCAAGTGCGACATACTCAGTTCTACAGGTCAAATAAGATGTAAACCAATTTTGAACAGTTCCTGAAAGTCCAATGGTGTATTGCAGACGGTGAAGAAGAATATTATGATTAATTGTATCAAAAGCAGCTGTCAGGTCAAGGAGAATGAGTAAAGAAGGAGAACCAGTATCTGCTGACATCAGAAGGTCATTAGCGACCCTGACCAGGGCTGTTTCGGTGCTATGGGCAGGGCGAAAACCAGACTGAAATTTTTCAAACAGGTTATTCAGTTTGAGATGATCATCAAGTTGTACTGCAACTATTTTTTCCAGAACTTTAGAAAAACATGAAAAATTAGAGATGGGTCTATAATTAGACAGAACTTCAGGATCCAGGGTGGATGAACATATGAACATATTGTTCTTAGACTTGCACTCAAATTATGAGGCTCAAATTATTCATGTTTGTTTTTTTTATGACACCTCAAATCATTACAAAGTCTCCACAGTATAGACGCTTACGTTTACTCATGCACTGTTGCCTGTTGCTCCTAGTTGACCATTCCTTTCCCCCCAGTATCGCCTTAGCCTAGTGTTCCTCCTGAAACATCAGCAAGCTAAGCAGACTTCATCCCTTGGGGCTCTTGGGGCTCTTATCAGACCCACTGTAACAGTGAGCCTTCTCTCAAAGTCTATCTGATGTCTTTTCTTAGTGTCATGGTAACCAATGCAGTGAAGAATGGATCTTTTCAACATTTTGTATACATGATCTTAAGCATGGTGAGATGTTAATTGTTTAATGGCCACAGTATAATTAGTTTCATTCATTTAAATATTTATTTTATTTTGTCCTTTCCGTGTTTTTTGGACTAGTGCATTTACGTTGTTGAGTATAGATGAGCAGTTCTAAGAAATATTAACCAACTTCTCTCAGTCTAGCTGAATGATTTTAATTTATTAGTGTTCTAGTTCACATTAGAAATACTGCAAGTAATCCTACAGTATTTTAATTAATCACTGTATGCTATCTTTATTTCAAATTAATGTTACTTTGCTTTGGTTTTCACTAAGCAGCACTTAGTATGCATGGGGGTTTATTTGCTAACATAATCATTTAAATTAGATAAATTTGTACCATAACTTTTTATGTTTTAAGTAAGCTCTTATATTTTTAATTAACTACTAAGCAAGTCAAGCTAGGCTCTTTGTAGCTGAATGCATTATATTTTAAATTAAATTGAACGGCTATTGTGCAAATGTATTATGCATATTTCTAATATAATATGCACAATTGAGCTGGTAGTCCTTAATGGTTAACATGAATCAGTACAGTGGTGCATAATTTCTGCATAAAATAAAATAGCACTTAATGTTAGGTACATTTTGGGTGATACACAAATTACTGAAGGATATGGTATACACCAGCTCATCTTGGAATTCTTGAAAATAAAGAGGTGAAGCTGGAAAATAACACTGGTCCTCTCCATCTCCTATTATGATGTACGGGAGGTATTTTTTATCTTTCATTTTTTTCTTTACTTTGGCCTGTATGTAATGGATGTGCAAAGTTATTGCGATGTACCAACTTCAGCTATCTGTGGCTTACTTACCCATACAGTGAAATACAGACATGTAATCTGTACTCAACAAATAATATCTAAAAGTCAAGTTCACATCAAACTGTGTACATTAAAAGTGGAAGCAATGCATTTTACTTACTGTTTTTAACCCATATATGGTAAGTTCGTCTTTAAGAAGTTAGACTTTTTAAACCCTGCAATTGTTGCAGACAGTATGAGTTGCAAGGCTTTCCAAACTTAAATGAAGCTATGTCTCCAAAACCTAGGCCTTGGGGCTAAAATTCCGTAGGCCTCAATTAAGCCGGTCTACAATTTGACTTATAGGCTTTACTACCTGCACAGACTAAGAGGCTTTGCATACAGTTCTTAAAAGTAGGAAGAGGGGACCTAGCCCTAAAAAACAAAACAGGGTTCATTTTCCTGTTTATTAAAAAAAAATAAAGATGTTGAAATCATAAACAAGAACTGACTTTAACAAACAGAAAATGGAAAATACAAAATTGTATTCTTAGCATTGTGTCTTAGCATTATTAGCATTGTATTTAACCTGGAAAAACAAACCAAAAGCATTCGTTTTTCAACAACAAAAAATTTTCTCATGTGTAATAGAAACATGTAAAGACCAACACGTCAACATAATCACAGTAGGAAAGGTATCTGTAGTGCCCACTGCTGTACTGATGCAGATTTAGTATGTTTTGAAACAGTCATCAATTCACTTAAGCACCATTTCAGTCGATGTCGAAAGAATTTTTGTATTTTGTTCTCTGTTCTTTGTGCATGACAGCATAGAATGTCAGTGCCTGACCTACATGATGTTTCACCACCCATTGTTTCATTGTAACCTACTACTACACAAGGCAAATTTCCCCTGACAGAGACAGTGACAGCTGCTGCATTACGAACAGTGCTTAGAAGACAGACATCTTTCTTGTCCTTTAACTTGACTGCAATAATTTTGCCTTTTTGCCACACAGCTACTGTACCATGCTGCAAATCTATGTGTTAACGTGACTGGAGTCACCAGACATGTCTTGGTGGTTTGGTTATACAGTGCTGTATGTGTAAGTTTTCCTTTAAAGTAAAATCTCATGCAGTTCAGGTGAAGTATAGAAGCTGTTCATCATTATACAGTAACCTTAGTTAAGCAAAGGGTTTGCCAGTAATAGCACTGATGATATAGCAACGCTGTATTGAATGTACTGCCGACCCACTTGGTTCCTCTACTGGTGAAAAGTACAGAATTTTACAGAGCTTTCTTCACACAGCATGTAGAACTTGATACAAAATCATTCCCACTTGGATGCGATGTACTCCATCCATGACCGCCTTCCCTTGTAACCCATGAGACTTTTGTCAATACTTGTGTCAAAATCGGGAATGTATACCTTCTGCATATTTTTGATGATTCCCCATTATACTTAATCACAGCTTGAACAGTTTTGGGTGTTTGGCTTTATAATAATACAATAATAATAATTCATTGTATTTATATAGCACTTTTCTCAATACTCAAAGCGCTATCCACACAGAGAGGAACCTGGAAACAAACCCACAATCTTCCACAGTCTCCTTACTGCAAAGCAGCAGCACCACCACCACTGCGCCACCTGTGAGGATCTTTATCTTGATCATCATTTTTAGTGAAATGCAACACTCCCTCACAATTTCACCAAAAATAGGTGTCTGGAGCAGTTTGTGGACCAGGACCATCTCTGGACTGGCTTACTCACTATTCCCTGCAGTATCAGTAGATTGAAAAACACCCACACATCATCTGTAGCAACAAGTAAGTGAATTACTGTGATTTTTCCGATACTGCTCAGCATAGCAGTTCATTTCAACAATTATTCTCTCCACCAGACCATCATCAACAAATAGAGTAAATAATCCAGATAATCATGATTAATAGACACCTCTAGATTGGATTTACCTATATATGGTCAATGAGGAGGTGCAGAATTGTCAGCCCCAAACACGAACATCATTGAAACTTGCAGGTCAGAATCCTCCAAACAGGTGTCAATTTTAATGTCCGTGTCAATATCTAAAGAGCAAATCACATCCTCATCACTACCGCTTAATTCAAGCAAAGGTCCTGTTTCAGTTTGAATGGCTTTAGGCCATTTTGTTGTAGATTGAAAGCTCCATCCCTCTCATGAATATTGAGGAATTGCCATAGAGTTATCATGGACTGGCAGAAAGCATAGAACTATTCATGTGTTTTGCTGCATGATTTTCTGATAATTTTTCAGGCTTAACGCTATAAATCAGAAGTATGACTCAGGAATAACTTTTTGCATTCAATTCAAAGCCTGAGTTACGTTCAGGGTTAACGCCACCAAAGTTAAAGGAGGTCATTTAAAAACCAAACAAAACCAAGTTCAGAATCAAATAGCAATAACCTTAAATGAGCTGAAAGTCCAAAAAACGAGCACTGTAAACCAAACAAACATAAGATGGACCTAGCTGGTGACTGAGGCCCAATCCACACTACTACATTTTCATTTAAAATGTGATAAGCTGAGTCATAATTTAATCTAGTAAAAGATTTACATAGCTATTTATTGATTATCACTGAAAATAAAAATAGTTTTGGTGTTAGCATTCCGAAGAGGGAAAATGCAGTGGCATAGTGAAGTCACTCCTGCATTAAGTTCCCCTCACAAGTCACTTGCTGCCCTGGAGGCCTACAGGCCAGAGTGCTTCTCCAGGCTAGAACCATTCTGATGCCAAGGCGAATGCCTAATACTGCAAGAGAAAGAAAAGCACCTAGCACTCATAGTTTAAACAAGATGTGTGGTAGTAAACATGCTAAAGTGCATAGAATAACAGACAATAAATATAGTAAAACTACACCTGAGCAGTGGTTGACACATGGTGTACTATTCAATGTTGTTCTTAATTTGAGAATCCCACAAGTCATAGAAGAGAAGTTGTTATGGGAAAAAGACAACTGTATTCAACCTTAGCCAATACCATCAAGGTTTGCTTTTTGACCAGCCTTTCGGCTAGTGTATAATTATGAGCTGCTGAGTGAGAGGGGCAGTAAAGAAAGGTGCATGCTTTTATATCTTGTAGTAGTAGTAGTAACAGACTTACTGCTGACTGTACACATTTTTGGTGTTGTAATGAGTGTTTAGTTTTTTCAAATTGTCTTTGTTCTTAATTTTTTCAATTTTTGAATTTGATTATTTTTTGCCTGTCCTTTTGTTATTGATTTTGCAGTGAACTCTATATAGATAAGCATGATACTGTTTTGTAAATAGTTTCTGGTATGTCCGAAATAAACTAGAATTTCTGTTCTTCAGTAGTTATTTTTATCTGTGTCTCAGTTCTACCATCCCCTGGTCACCCGGTTACAACTCCTGGTGTCCAGATTCTGAAAAATGGTGCCATTGCAGAATCACACTGGCGTTTCCACTCAGCAAAAATGAATACTTTTGAAAATGCTTCCTAGAGCTGGAGACTTTTGAAAATGCCGGGAAACCATTTTTGTGTGGATAAACACAAACCAATCACTGCATGATGGAGTCTGTGTGTTTAAAAATGTTCTCACTGCAAGGCTGCCGAATGACATTTCTGACATGACAGAAATTCTTCTGATCATACTGAAAGTGAAGCCATGGTTGATAAAGCTGAATTTTGATGTAAATCAGAAAATCAGTGAATAACTGCAAATTGCGCTTAAAATCATGCCAAAATGGAACAGTGTATGCCCTGTTTAAGATGTCTATACTGCATGCATGGCCAGTGTAAACAAGCAATAATGTCATTATATGCATTTTTGGTAATTTTAGTATTGATGAGAATACTTTCATAAACAATCTTAAAATGCTACGGTGTGTTACAGTATTACATATGTTTATGTACAGTAGATAGATACAGTGCATCCGGAAAGTATTCACAGCGCATCACTTTTTCCACATTTTGTTATGTTACAGCCTTATTCCAAAATAGATTAAATTCATTTTTTTCTCAGAGTTCTACACACAACACCCCATAATGACAAAGTAAAAAAAGTTTACTTGAGGTTTTTGCAAATTTATTAAAAATAAAAAAACTGAGAAAGCACATGTACATAAGTATTCACAGCCTTTGCCATGAAGCTCAAAATTGAGCTCAGGTGCATCCTGTTTCCCCTGATCATCCTTGAGATGTTTGTGCAGCTTAATTGGAGTCCACCTGTGGTAAATTCAGTTGATTGGACATGATTTGGAAAGGCACACACCTGTCTATATAAGGTCCCACAGTTGACAGTTCATGTCAGACCACAAACCAAGCATGAAGTCAAAGGAATTGTCTGTAGACCTCTGAGACAGGACTGTCTCGAGGCACAAATCTGTGGAAGGTTACAGAAAAATTTCTGCTGCTTTGAAGGTCCCAATGAGCACAGTGTCCTCCATCATCCGTAAGTGGAAGAAGTTCGAAACCACCAGGACTCTTCCTAAAGCTGGCTGGCCATCTAAACTGAGCGATCGGGGGAGAAGGGCCTTAGTCAGAAAGGTGACCAAGAACCTGATGGTCACTCTGTCAGAGCTCCAGAAGTCCTCTGTGGAGAGAGGAGAAACTTCCAGAAGGACAACTATCTCTGCAGCAATCCACCAATCAGGCCTGTATGGTAGAGTGGCCAGATGGAAGCCACTCCTTAGTAAAAGGCACATGGCAGCCTGCCTGGAGTTTGCCAAAAGGCACCTGAAGGACTCTCAGACCATGAGAAACAAAATTCTCTGGTCTGATGACACAAAGATTAAACTCTTTGGTGTGAACGCCAGGCGTCACGTTTGGAGGAAACCAGGCACTGCTCATCACCAGGCCAATACCATCCCTACAGTGAAGCATGGTGGTGGCAGCATCATGCTGTGGAACTGGGAGACTAGTCAGGATAAAGGGAAAGATGACTGGAGCAATGTACAGAGACATCCTGGATGAAAACCTGCTCCAGAGCGCTCTTGACCTCAGACTGGGGCGACGGTTCATCTTTCAGCAGGACAATGACCCTAAGCACACAGCCAAGATATCAAAGGAGTGGCTTCAGGACAACTCTGTGAATGTCCTTGAGTGGCCCAGCCAGAGCCCAGACTTGAATCCGATTGAACATCTCTGGAGAGATCTTAAAATGGGTGTGCAACGACGCTTCCCATCCAACCTGATAAAGCTTGAGAGGTGCTGCAAAGAGGAATGGGCGAAATTGGCCAAGGATAGGTGTGCCAAGCTTGTGGCATCATATTCAAAAAGAATTTAGGCTGTAATTGCTGTGAAAGATGCATCGACAAAGTATTGAGCAAAGGCTGTGAATACTTATGTACATGTGATTTCTCAGTTTTTTATTTTTAATAAATTTGCAAAAACCTCAAGTAAACTTTTTCACGTTGTCATTATGGGGTGTTGTGTGTAGAATTCTGAGGAAAAAAATTAATTTAATCCATTTTGGAATAAGGCTGTAACATAACAGAATGTGGAAAAAGTGATGCGCTGTGAATACTTTCTGGATGCACTGTAGATACTTTACTAATCCCAAGGGGAAATTCACATTCAATTCATTATATATTCATAGTGCCTCATACTTCAAATAATTTTAACTTCAAATGCTCTGGTGTTCGAACACTAAATTCAAGAGAAATTAGATACAGAGTCCCAGCAGTGCTTCTACGCTTGAAATACATGCGCAGTAAAAAAAATGCAGCAACAAATGGTGTTTACACAGTAAAAGTAAACAGATGGCTTTTAGGTATGACCAAGTCGTCTCTTGCTCTAGCTGTGAAAGCATCTCATGTTAAGCTTGCGTGTTTTCAGGGCTTTTTTAAGTTTTATTTTTGGTTTGTATGGTTTTATCTCTATATATAATCTTCATTTGGATCTTGATCTTTATTTGCCCGCGAATGAATTAGAAGAAGAAGCACTAGATGGCAGTAGAGAGACAGCTAAAACATAGGCATTGCTTTAAGAATCTCCTCCAGGCTTATACTACTGAAGGCTGTAGTACTCCAGTCACACCTCAAAAGACAGACATTGAAACTAAACAAATTGTTGTACTTTAAATTAACTAAAGAGATCTTCATTTAGATCTTGATCTTTGTTTGTCCGCGAATTCCACGCACATAACGTTAAACCACCTTCCAGTTCACAGATGTACCATGGTTTGCTCACATGTTGTTACTCACGGATGTCAACAATGTGCAGCAAGAGGAAACGATAAGCGTCGTAAAAACGAGATGGACTGTGAACAGACAGAAGCAGAAATGCTCCTAACCACCACATATTACTATTTGGACAGTGGTTTAACACTTTAACATAAAAATCATAATACTGTGCAACGGTGCCCAGTTCACGACTGGCAGTTGGGAGCCCTGCACATGTTGGGTGCTAGTATAAATATATAAAGCCTGCAAACATCTGCCACGGTGACCTCTTTCAGTTGCGAGAAGCAGATCATAGAATGGTTGAATAGTTTTACTGTCAAATAATGCAAAGAGTACGCAACACATGTTTCGCCCTAATTCTGGGCTCATCAGGTGTACATATTCACTGCACTCCTCTTCGGGAAATCGAACCTCAGCAATCAGCGCTAGAGGCAAAGTCTCTTACGTTCCGCCATGGCATGTGGTTCGTTTATTTGACACTATGTAGATCGGGGTAGTTGCATTCATGGCATTTGTAGTCTGAATCACAATCTGATTGTATGGATGGTTACCTACCAGGTAACACTTGTGGAATGCCATGAATGTAACTACCCCGATCTATACCCTATCTATTACCCATGGTATCTAAGTGCTAAGTGTGGATGTGGAGTGTAGAAGCAACAAACCTTAAGAGAAAGGTTATAGTATTGATGATTGAGGTGAAAAAGGAACTTATCACGAAGCATGAAAGCGGTACACGTGTGCCAGATCTGGCAACTCTCAACCAGTAGTGGTAAGAGGCAGAAGGGAGACAGAACAACAGAAGTACAGTTATTTGGTGTGTTTATGGAATTTTCTTTTTATTATACATTATTTACATATTCTATTTATTGTTTTCATGTTTTCATTTATTATTTAGGTCATTGTGTCATTTTTACCTTAAAGTATGTGTATTTGTTGTTTAAGTTTACTAAAATTGGGGTCAGGGAAACGATTAATTCACTTTCCATTATTTCTAATGGGGAAAATTGATTCAGACTTTGAACAATTCGAATTCGAACAGTACGAATGGCCTCCTGAAACAAATTAAATTCAAAGTATGAGGCACAATGTAATTTATTGTTTTTTTAAGTGATTATGTATCATATTTTTATTATTTTTTGTTATGTTTATCAGTGTTCTGTCAAAGAAATTTTTATGTGTCCCTTGCGTTTTACATCACCATATCTGAGCCCTACTTCTGGCTTTTTAGGGCAAAGCTGAAAGAGAGTTCAAAAATAGTGCATTTAAAGTTTATTGGAATTTTAAGTATTGTTCATTGTTTCTGGCTTTTTTTGGACATTTTTCTACTTTGTCTTTGGTTTATCATATCTGGATAACATATTGGAACTTTATAGGTATCACATTTTCATTCTTTTTGAGTCTTTGTGGCATTGTTTTGCCTTTGCAATAAGTATTTCTTTATTTAAAAAACAATCCTTGCTTAGCTAGATTCTTCAATTGTTTTTAAGGTCTCCTTTAACTGAGGCAGTTTTGAAATTTGGTAACATTGATGTTATTTTTGAGACTTAACACTAGAATCTCTGAAGCCTATAAAAAAGTATTTCTGGGCCACCTTAAATTCCCTCGCACCTCATCAGCAGCGTCTTTGTTTTGCAAATGTGTCAATCAACCTATTATTCCATCCCCCCAATGGACGCAACTGAAGTTCTCGCAGCTCAAGACTGTTTATCTGGGTGTGAGGTGCCTGGAGTTGTGAAGGGTAAATAATATATTGTTTTCTGGAATATATGCATTTCATGTGTGTTCTGTGTCTACAGTGATCTGTGTAAATGTAGGATGACAGGAAATGCGAGGCAAGAAATGTTGAACACATACCTAAAACACCATGTTGTAGTAAAAATGATTGTGTGAGGACTGAAGTCCAAATGTCAAATAAACACTTTCACAAAAAGTCTAAAAAAACAAGTGCATCTTTATTCAAGAATATAACCGAAGAAAGAAGAAATCATTTAATTTACATGTTGCTGTCACTTTGTAAATACTTAACCACTTCAGCTTTAGTTCTTTTTTTGTTTTTAACCTTTTTAATTGTTATAATCATGTTCTTTTTTAGTTGTTAAATGTCTGCCATCTGTGGGCAAATAAAAGAGAACAACTGAGCAGAAGCACTGCCTTGGGCTGCTTTTCATGTGTCGGGCTTTATTGAGGTTTCACTCTTTGCTTTCTACCTTCGGTTTTTGATTGTGTTTATCAGGTTTAAATGTTTTTGATTTACTTGTACAGGGTGAATCAAAAAGAATTACCACATTCTACAAAAATGCTAAAAGATAAAATAAATTTATTAAGACTCAAGAAAGTGTATACAAAATAGATTTTTTCACTGTTTTTTAAAAATGCTGTCTTCAAGGTGGTGGCCATCATTATCGATAACACTCTTCAAGATGATTTCTGAACGCTCGCATGCCATTTCAAGGGGAATAGTGGTGATTTTCTGGCGAATAGAGTCCTTGAGGTCTTCAAGGATCTTGAGGTTGGTGTGTGTATACCTTCAACCTAAGAGAGCCCCACAATAAAAAAAAATCGCACAGAGCGAGATCAGGCAAACATCTCCCGCAAAACTTGCATGGATCTTGGGACTGTATGAGCTGTTGTTCCATCCTGTTGAAACCAGGCATACACCACATCCATTTCTTCCAGTTGGGGCTACAAAAAGTTCTCTGCCATTTCAATATAATGTTCTGAAGTGACTGTGACCATTGTTCTCCCCTCCTCAAAAAAGTAAGGGCCTACAATGCCAAATTCTGCAACGGTGCACCAAACTGTGATATGCTTATTGTGCAGGGGTTTCTGATGAAGTTCACGAGGGTTGGTTTCAGCCCAGTAGAGAAAGTTGTGCTTATTTACGCAACTATTCAAATGGAAAGGTGCCTCGTCACTGCACATGATGCTGACATCTCGATGAACAGTTTGCAGAATGTTCGCACACAACTCTTTACAGCTCTCCCAGTCTCTCTGAGTGAGTTCATGCACTACCATCATTTGTATGGATGGAAATTAAAGTCCTGATGTAAAATCCTTCTCAAAGTCATGTTGGAAGTGTCCAGGAGACTGCAAAGTTGATGCCCTTGCAGCTTGGAGGTTTACAGCTAAGCGTTCATATAGTCCTAGGAAGGCCTGGAAATTTTCTGTTCAATGTTGTACCTGTCTGTCTAAATTTAACCAACTACTGAAGAATTGTTTTCCGGTTTGGGACTTTACCTTTAGGAGGAATGTTGAAGTACGTTGAGAAGGCGCATTGCGTAGTGACGATGGATTTGTTGATTTTTTTGAAGAATGCTTAGACAGCGAAAGCATGGTGCACACCGGACCAAGGCATGTTGTGGACTGAAAACTACAATGGATTGCCTATCAAAGCACCCCCACCCCAACCCTTTCTGCTGCCTCTACCTTGTGCAATGACCTTGAGAAATGTGATACTTCATTTTGGCTCATATATACAGTATAAACTGCTCAAAAGGAGGAACAGGATGAGCACTGCCAGAGCCCTACAAACTGACCTCCAGTAGGCCACTGGTGTGAAGGTCTCTGATGAAACAATCAGAAACAGACTTCATGAGGGTGACCTGAGGGCCCAATGTCTTCTACTGGGCCCTTTGCTCACCTGCCGGCACCATGGAGCTCGATTGGCATTTGCCATAGAATACCATAATTTGTAGGTCCACCACAGGTGCCTTGTGCTTTTCACAGATGAGAGCAGGTTCACCCTGACCACATGTAACAGACATGAAAGTATCTGGGGAAGCCGTGGAGAACGTTATGTTGCCTGTAATATCGTTCAGCATTACCAGTTTGGTGGTGGGTCAGTGATGGTCTGGGGAGGCATATCCATGGAGGGACGCACAGTCATCTACAAGCTAGACAACAACACCTTGACTGCCATTAGGTATCGGGATGAAATCCTTGGACCCATTTTTAGGCCCTGTGCTGGTCCAGTGGGTCCTAGGTTCCTCCTGGTGCACGACAATGCCCGGCCTCATGTGGTGAGTATGCAGGCAGTTCCTGGAGGATGAAGGAATTGGTACCATTGACTGGCCCCCATGCTAACCTGACCTAAATCCAATAGAATATCTTTGGGACATTGTTTCTGTCCATCCGTTGCTGCCAGGTTGCACCTCAGATTGTTCAGGAGCTCAGTGACACCCGGGTCCTGATCTGGGAGGAGATTCTCCCACGACACCATCCGTCGTTTCATTAGGAGAATTCCCCTACGTTGTCAGGCATGCATACAAGCACCTGGGGGCCATACAAACTACTGAGTACGATTTTGAGTTGCTGCAATTTCGGTAAAATGGACTAGCCTGCCGCATCATTTTTTTCACTTTGCTTTTCGGGGTGTCTTTGAATTCAGCCCTCTCTAGGTTGATAATTTTCATTTCCATCAAACGATGTAGCAGCCTTTTGTTCCTTAAACATCACCCAGTCCATATCAGTATAGATATTCAGCAAGATTTTTTTCCCATTGAGATGTGTTTTCAAAGTGTTCCTTTAATTTTTGAGCAGTTTTATATACTGTATGTATATTTGTATCTTGGTCATCAGGTTCAGAGGTTAGTTTTTGACCTTTTGTTCTGCATCATCTCATTTATTTATTACTTTTTCTGTCTTTGGCTTTGTCCTTGTTTTTCTAGGTCTTAGGTTTTTGCATTTATTTTTTCAATACAATTCAGTGCTCTTCCATTCATTCTGTTTCGAGATTGTTATACAAATTTAAATAACTTAATTATTGCATTTTATTATAGATTTAATGTAGTTCTTTTTGTTTCTTGTATCTAATTTTTGTTAGTAAATCATTAATTATTCATGCCAGATTTAATGACTGGGGGAGATCCAAATGAGATATCAGATGGGCAGGGTCAGTTTCACTTAGAGAACGGAATAATAAAATCAAGGGCAATTCAGTGGACTACAATCAGAATTCGCTAAAAGGCAAAAACAATTCAATTGGCAATGGTTTACGTTCAAAAACAACTAAACGAGCCACACGCTAATCTGATACAATATGGCCACTGTTTTGACATATTTCACGCTGTGTGCATGTGCCCATAGGAATACAGTGTTACAACAATGGGAGCACAAAATACTACCAGTAATTTCCTCAATGAGGACAGGTATTGTTCAGTGTTCTAGCTCTCACTTGGTGGGACTCCAGGGCAAAGAACAACAGTGACCAGAGATAGGGCTCTAAGTCCTAGCACATTCTAGTGTGCTTATGCTCCATTTGCCCTCGCAAACAGCACCTTGCCATCCTCCAATCTGTAAACTGTTCACATCTTACTAGTACTTTGTCTTGGCAATGGCACAGCACAGTGTTTCAATCATTTTGAATTCCATAATCTTCCAAGGATTTGCTCTGAAGGCTACAGTGGGGAGTTGTAAAAGCAAGAGAAATTATTCTGACAGATCTCAAAGAAAATACAGCAAAACCCTGTATATATTGTGCATGCTTTCCAAAGTAATTACAAGCCTGCTTAGTATTGTTTGGGACAAAGCTAACTTCAAGTACCATTCAAGAAAAAAAGACACATTTATATAACATTAATATTCTTTTTTACTAAATGTATTTGCACATTTGCATTTTGACCTCTTTGGTGAACTTTAACAAGTCTCATGATTAGAATGATTTGACACACAAAGTCATGAAACCTTGGAAGAAAATATTTAAGGAATACACAGGAATATAACACATTGAATTTTTCCTTGTTATTTTGATAAGTAATTGTCCCTGAATCCAAGGTCAGAATAGTCTAAAAAGGAATTATTTGACAGCTTTAATAAGATGTGAATTTATTATCCAGCCAATCAAGATTTGTATTGTGAGTGTATTAAGAATTTGTATATTATACAAACATAAAAAAGAAAATTTCTGAAAGCAACAGTACAGGTTTTCAGCATTTTTTGGCCATGCTGTCTTATTTAGGCATAGAAATTATAATATAGTGTGTATATATGGTGTGATGTTTTTTCCTTTATGCTTCAAATTGTATTTTAAAATTCTTTTTTTATTCTATACTAGCAAAATACCCATGCTTCGCAGTGGAGAAGTATTGTGTTAAAGAAGTAATGAAAAAGAAAAGGAAACATTTTAATAATAACGTAACATGATTGACAATGTAATTGTGTTGTCATTGTCATGAGTGTTGCTGGCATATATATATATATATATATATATATATATATATATATATATATATATATATATATATATATATATATATATATATAGTGCTCAAAAGAATTAAAGGAACACCTTTTAATTAGAGTATAGCATAAAGTCAATGAAACTTATGGGATATTAATCTGGTCAGTTAAGTAGCAGAGGGGTTGTTAATCAGTTTCAGCTGCTGTGGTGTTAATGAAATTAACAACAGATGCACTAGAGGGGCAACAATGAGATGACCCCAAAACAGGAATGGTTTAACAGGTGGAGGCCACTGACATTTTTCCCTCCTCATCTTTTCTGACTGTTTCTTCACTAGTTTTGCATTTGGCTACAGTCAGTGTCACTACTGGTAGCATGAGGCGATACCTGGACCCTACAGAGGTTGCACAGGTAGTCCAACTTCTCCAGGATGGCACATCAATACGTGTCATTGCCAGAAGGTTTGCTGTGTCTCCCTGCAGAGTCTCAAGGGCATGGAGGAGATTCTAGGAGACAAGCAGTTACTCTAGGAGAGCTGGATAGGGCCATAGAAGGTCCATAACCTATCAGCAGAACCAGTATCTGCTCCTTTGGGCAAGGAGGAACAGGATGTGCACTGCCAGAGCCCTACAAAATGACCTCCAGCAGGCCACTGGTGTGAATGTCTCTGACCAAACAACCAGAAAGACTTCATGAGGGTGACCCAAGGGCCCCATGTCCTCTAATGGGCCCTGAGCTCACTGCCCAGCAGCATGCAGCTCGATTGGCATTCGCCATAGAATACCAGAATTGGCAGATGCACCACTGGTGCCCTGTGCTTTTTACAGATGAGAGCAGGTTCACCCTGAGCACGTGACAGAAGTGAAAGGGTCTGGAAAAGCCATGGAGAACATTATGCTGCCTGTAACATCATTCAGCATGAGCAGTTTGGTGGTGGGTTAATGATTGTCTGGGGAGGCATATCCATGGAGGGTCACACAGACCGCTGCAGGCTTGACAAAGGCACCTTGGCTGCCATTAGGTATCAGGATGAAATCCTTGGACCCATTGTCAGACCCTATGCTGGTACAGTGGCTCCTGGTGCACGACAATTCCTGGCCTCATGTGGTGAGAGTATGCAGGCAGTTCCTGGAGGATGAAGGAATTGATACCATTGACTGGCCACCACACTTTCCTGACCTAAATCCAATAGAACACCTCTGGGACATTATGTTTTGGTCCATCCAATGCCACCAGGTTGCACCTCAGACTGTCCAGGAGCTCAGTGATGGCCTGGTAGAGATCTGGGAGGAGATCCCCCACAACACCATCTGTCATCTCATTAGAAGCATGCACCGATGTTGTCAGGCATGTACACAAGAACACAGGGGCCATACAAAGTGCTGCGTACAATTTTGAGTTGCTGCAATTAAATTTTGGCAAAATGGACTAGCCTGCCACATAATTTTTTCACTCTGATTTTTGGGGCGTCTTTGAATTCAGGGCTCTGTAGGTTGATCATTTTCATTTCCATCAAACGATGTGGCATCCTTTCGTTCCTAACACATTACCCAGTCTATATCAGTATAGATATCCAGGAGGATTTCTTTTTCCCATTGAGATCTGATGTGTTTTCAAAGTGTTCCTTTAATTTTTTTGAGCAGTTTATATATACACATGTATATATACACACATACATATATATATATACACACAGACACACACACATATATATGCATATACATATATATATTAGGGGTGGGACTCGATTAAAAAAATTAATCTAATTAATTAGAGGCTGTGTAATTAATTAATCTTCATTAATCGAATGTAAGCACACATGAAAATTTGCCCCAAATCGCAAATGTTGTTTTTTAATTTAAAAGGGTTTTAGTGGGCGACAGAATCAAATAATAGACATGGACAGGAATATTGTAAACTCAAGCTGTTTTAAATTGCGTTATTTTTTTTAACGGGTTATGGAGTACATGCATCGAAGCTTCTCAGCTGTGCTTGTGCTAAGAAAAGGAAACATTTTAAAAATAACGTAACATGATTGTCAATGTTATAGTCTTGTGACCGTTATGAGTGTTGCTGTCACCAAGGATTTGATTAGCATTATTTCTTTCAATCAGGTTCGTATTTGGAGGACGTGTTGTGTTCAAGTTTATTCCGTGTTTGTCAACCGTTGTAAAGATAACAGGTTTCATTCATCGAAGTGTTCACCACCCAAATCGGAACTCGTGAATGTAAGATGTTCAACAGGCATTCCCGGTAGTAAGTTGTGGAAGTTGCCTGTGAATTTTTAGTGGTAGCGTGTGTATGAACTTAATTTAATCTTTTCCAGTCCTGCAAAGTCAGTTGACGCAAGCTGCTCGGAGTACATGCATCGAAGCTTCTCAGCTGTGCTCGTGCGATCTCGCGATGTCCACGACTTTATTTAATGTTAGCTAAGACCCAGCACTTCAAAGTTTCTTGCTACAGCAATTTTAACTCCGCAACAAAGTGATCCAAAGTCTCGTTTATACCTCGTGTCTTCTCATTAAACTTGTATCTCGCGAATACCATACTCGTCGTAGGCATGACAAACGGCAGCGGGAGTGTGTCTATAAACTTAATTTAAACTTACGGTTCACACCGTGCTTTGTTTCCACAGTTGTGTAATTCGGTTTTTGTTCAGCACTCTTTGGAACTGTTGCTTTTTGTCTGTGCACTGTGTCAGTTCACGTGAGCCGCTCGGTGTACATGCATCGAAGGTTCCCAGCTGTGCTGGTGCCATCTCGTGCGATGTCCACGGCTCTATTTAATGTTAGCTAAGACCGGCACTTAAAAGTTTCTCTCGCAGTTTCGCTGAGTTTGTGCCAAACACCACCCTGACCATCTCATCTTCCTCTGCATAAGCACAGTCCTTCACCCGGGAATATTTAGCGGCAGTGTTTCTATTGGATTGCCGCTGACGGACAGCCTTATATGGGCAAGCACTAAATTACGTGGGAGGCGTAACTCCGCCTCCCACGGCCATCGACCAGATGTCTATTATAGTATATGGACGAAAAAATAGGTTCCAGTTATGACCATTACGCGTAGAATTTCGAAATGAAACCTGCCCAACTTTTGTAAGTAAGCTGTAAGGAATGAGCCTGCCAAATTTCAGTCTTCTACCTACACGGGAAGTTGGAGAATTAGTGATGAGTCAGTGAGTGAGTCAGTGAGGGCTTTGCCCTTCTATTAGTATAGATTGCAAGTATTATATAGCACACTAGAAACACAAGTGGAAATATGTTAAGTAACAATAAACAGAATTGAATTGAATTTTGCCATGCCAGCTGAATTTGTTAGTTGCCATTAAAATAAACAAACAAAACTTGAGAGAAATATGTTGCTAATTCTGTTCATCAGTCTTTGTTTTATGTAACACCATTTACAACAGGGTCTATTACAATGAATCTTTATAGATCAAATAATATTAAAATATAGCATCAAATTGATATAAAAAGGATTAAAATAATAAGTAAAAGAATGCAGTTCTGACTTTATATTAATGCATTAACTCAAAATTTATAACTTATAAGATCATTCGTCCATCCATACACTGTCTGAGCTTCATCAATGTACCCTGAAATGAATTCTTAACATGGTGTAAAACAAACAAAAAAAACACAAAACCAATATATGAGATAGCAGTCCTAACTGCTGCATCACATTGTCATACATTAGTACATTTTAATAAAAAGTATTAATGAAAATCAATTTTTCAGACTTTGATAGTTAGTGCTCCTTTAGATATCAGTGCCATTTCTTGGTTTTATATAAAACTGAATGCGCATTTGTCTGTTATGCAAATCCACACTCTGCTTAATTTTACATAGTATAAATGCCACACGGGTTGGACAGGCATCCGAGCCAGAAGAGGGCATGTTTCCCTACCCAGATGGGAAGCAGACAGGCATCCTGGATTGGGAGGAGACAATGGGGATCAGACCTGGAAGAGAGAGCCAGAAAGGATGGACGGACAGCCCATCAGGAAAAAAAAGATGTTGCTGGCGTTTTTTTATTCCCCCAGCATGCTAGATGACAGTGGACCTGGATACTGGTGCCCAGTAGGAAGCCAGCAGGACATGCTGGGAAATGTACTCTGGCAAAACAGCCCTGCTGGGGTCACTGGGTACCGCAAGAGGGTGCTGCAGGGAGACTAGCTCCCAGCTGTAATGGACTTAATAATATTAATTCATTACATTTATATAGCGCTTTTCTCAGTACTCAAAAGCGCTATCCCCACAGAGAGGAACCAGGAAGCGAACCCACAATCTTCTACAATCTCCTTACTGCAAAGCAGCAGCACTACCACTGCGCCACCTGTGAGGACTTTCATATGACCCAGGAGTGCTTCCATCGGGCAGTAGCCCTGGCACTGGTGGTACTCCTGGGTCCTTAATAAAAGGGATTGCACTCCCTTACTGATGTGAGTTGGAGCTGGGAGGAAGAAAGGCAACATTCAACTTGATGAGGGCAGTGTGGTGGTAAGAGTTGGAAGGAGAGAGATTTTTGTGTATTGGAGAGAGAAACCTGTGCTTTTATGCTACTTTGTAGTATTTATTGTAAAAGGAATACGGTTGAATAAACCATCACTTATTTGTACCCGGCAATTTTTGTGTGTTTGTGTTAGGGGTTTGGGGCTTGCTGATGCCCCTGGTACCATCACAAAAGTTTCTCCGTTTCTACATGGGTAGACAACAGGCTTTGTTTCATTTTGATATTTTTCCCCTTGTAGAACTTTATTTAATGAGCGCACTTGCGCTATATTAGAGAAGTTGCACCTAAGAGGTATTTTTAGGATTTGGCACAGGTATGTAGAGTTGCTGCCCACTGTCGGTTCAATCAGGGAAATTTTAGTTCAGCGCCAAAGCTTTTCTCCCTGTGGAATTTATTTAGTAATGTCATCTGTACTCTGTTCCACCCCAGGTAGCACTGGGGTACCCGCACTAAGAATCTCTTTATTAATGTCAATAAAACCAAAGAGCTGGTCAGAAAAGTCAGGAAGTAGGAGGCTAACTTCACTGCCATCAATATAAGCAGGGGTGATGTAGAGAGTGTCAACAGCTTTAACTTTTTTGAGGTCATCATTATTAACAACCTGCACTGGACTCAATACATATATTTTCCTCAAACATCTACAGTTGAGAAAACAGAGTCCATTCTCACTGGCTGCATCACATCCTGGTATGCTCAGAAACATAAAGCGGCAGGCGGTGGTGAAGGCAGCACAAAATATCACTAGCAGTCAGCTGCCTTCTGTTAATGACATTTATAACAAACAGTGCTCTAGACACAGTATTTTTAAAGGCATTCCTGCAAACCAGCTTTTCTCCCTCTTGCCATCAGCGAAAAATACTGGGCCATTATTGTTTGCACCGCTAAATTTACAGTTGCTTTATCCACAGGTTGTAAGATTACCCAACCAGTAGTCATAGTGACAAATGCATAAAAGTTTCTGTAAAGGTAATTATTAGTATTTAAAAAAAAAAAAAAGAAAAGTAAAGTTCCCCATATCCAAATAGCTGGACACCCTTTCAGGTGCATTTGAGGGAGCCTCGCCATGTAATCAGATCAGGTCAGTATGATATGACCATAGAATAAAATAGATCAATGACTTAAATAAGTTCTTTTTTTTTTTTTTGCCTAAAACAGACAATGATCAATTTACTTTGCACCAATACAAATAAATGGTGTAATCTTTATTTTTAATTATTTTGTTATTTAAAAAAAAAGGGACAAAGATATCTCAAAATACACAGTCTTGCTCATTACTGTTTGTTTCACAAGAAAATCTCACTATATGGGAAACTGCTACACCCCACCAATGCCTAAAAACATTCCTTTACTCTTTCTTGATGCCCACAAAAGAGGTGAGGATATGCACAGTCTGAGCTTTAAATTGCTTTTCTCTCCACAATGCATCTTTAAGCTTATGATCATTAAGATTGTCATCAAAACTGGCAGAGTAAGGATTTATCTATTGGAACCTGTCTGGCGGCTCAACAAACTATCTGCATACATTTAAACAGGTGAATGTTTTTCACTATAGATCTTTATTCAAGTATTAATTGACTGGCAGATTCATGCAGAATTATTGCAGGCCTGACAGGACTAAACACATTTCTTCTTGTGTCAATGGTGTGAATTTCCCTGGAATTAAAATGCAATTTTTTTGTGAATCAAAACACCAAGTTTCACTGCAAAATAAATTTTGCACCAACCATTTTACTTGTCACTAGTTTTATTAAACTGCAGAACAAAGAACAGCATATACATTTTGACAAATACCATAATGTATATGCTTTTATACAGCATTGTGAAGGTGCTTTAAGAGATGAGTGCAACGTTAAAATTATTAATGGTGAAATATTGTGCATTTGTACAGAAATGGTAAGACATGCATATTTTGAATAGGTTCAGAATTTTTGTACTACCGCTCATTGCTGATGAAAATAAAAAATGAGGGGTGGTACGTGACTGCACGTTAATAATAGTTGATTGTATGTTATAATTACATTTCCAAAAGATTTATTAAAAATGTCCACAGTACAAAAATACACATCCCATTTCCTGCAATATCATCTTTAAGCTATCCTTTTTTGTTCTAACAGGAAGCAAAAACATAATGGTTTGCAGTTGTTAGAGTAACACACCCAAAACTAAAGTCTTGAATCAATCTATATTTACTTATGCCATTTCAAAATGTAACTAAAATAAATATGACTAAGTGTTAAACTACAAAAGTAGTTCAATCAGGAGAAGTATGTTATAGTTGCTGTTTGCACTGAAGCAATAAAAGTAATTCATTCATATGTTCTAGGGTTTTCTGACCTAGGAATTTGTCTTCTGGCATCAGTTTTTTTATTAATATTTTTTATTTTGATGTTTACAATCCCAATCCCCATCTCAAGGAATTTAATGTTATACTTATTTTCTTGATTGGAGTTCTCCTTTAATTGTTGCATTTTATTTAATATCCTTCCCTACTGAATTTTGTTTTGACAATGAAGTCCATCATTTTGTGGAATCCGTCATCATGATGTGGGTCATGGTTTCTAGGGATGTGGCTTCTAGGGTCATGACATCAAGAGATTATTGTTGAAAGTTTAAAAGATCATTTCGATGGACATTTTGTATCTTGAGATTTGGATAATGATTACTCATGATTCATGGTTAAGTTTATGTTTGTATTCTGTCATTTGAAATTATTCTGTTCCTTGACTTTGATTGTTAGTTTTGGTTAATACCACACTCCTTTCTGACTCTCTGCCCTCACTCTACCTTACTTGATTAATTCGTTCGTTACAAGGTGAAAATGGGGAGAAATACAAAGCAAAAAAAATAATTGGTTTAAATATCAAAGGGTGCCATGAAATGTTTAGGCTGCTAACCAATATGATACCAATAGGATGTAATGCACCTTCTTGGCACGGTCACCTAATTAAGTAACATATTTATTCAAGCCAAAAGAAATCGATAATTTATGTACATTGCTAATCCTAATGAATCACATCAAATGAGACACTGTGGCTTGCTTATAACAACACTGGCACTGTTGACATGAATTATTATATTATTTTTTCCTTGCTGTAAAATTAATTAAATGTAAAGGTACTTATTTGATCAAAATCAAATTACCATACATTTGTGAACCTACCGATTTCAAATAACAAACAACAGCATTCCATTACAGGGCAAGTTGCAATGCTCTCACACTGAGGAAGTTGCTAATCAAGCCTGCACATCTCTGTGAAAGCAAGTAGTGCCTTGGTCAGGGAGAACTGATTTGAAATACAAACAAATGTATAAATTATAGACTCAGCCTTCCTCTCTTTGTCAGTGCTTTGCCTGCCTCCACCCCATTTAGTCGTTCTACAGATACAGTTAATCTTGACACTTTACTCTCTTATCTTCCTACTGATTTTGAAATTTATTGGGTTTCTAGGCTCATTATTGTCACTTGAAGAAGGTACAGTGAAATTGTGCCATGAATAGTGACTGTAATTACCTTATCTCAAAACTTTTTTCTCTCTTACCTAAAAAGCCTCAGAACATATGTTTTTAACAGACAAATCAATTTAGTAAAAATTATACGCATTTTTTTAAAATACATATTTTACTTTGCTTAAGAAATTATCCCACCCTTTCAACTGCAGTGCTCATGCAAAATATAACACAGTTACTACCAAACCTTTGTGATGCTGCTTTAGCTTGTTTTCTGTCGTAGATTAGAAGCAATTTCATATCATGAGATCAAAACATACTCCTGTTCTTTTCCAGTTACACTGACTTCCTGTAACCACATGTATTCAATTTAAGCTGTGCATACTTACATACAACACACTCAATGGCTTTACCTCTTCTTATTTTTCAGCTCTTCTTTAGCCCTCCAGTATTGTTCAAAAGTCTTGTAAAAATTAAAATGAAGAGGTTTTGTAACAAAAAATGTTTCTAAACATCAAAAGATTACTGTTTTTTCATAGAAAGGTCTGATGATGACCCAAACCTTTGCCTCCTGCTCTGCTAGTACAGTACAGTACATCTCTATGGTTTTCCTATTTCTAGATCTCAAGCAGTTTATTAAAAAGAGTTCAAATCGAAGCAGATAAGCCAGTTTTAAAGTTTATTCACTCAGTATAGAATAACATTCTGTAAATTACAGTTCTTACTGTGCCAAAGACAGAAGCAAAACAAATGAATACAACAGTTCATAACTATATAACCTTTTTAGATAGCGGCTCTTCTGTGTAGAAGGTACCCATTGTGCCTGGATATGAAGTGGCTTTTTTAATCTTGCGTTGTGCTTCTGAGCTGATAGGTTTTTTATCTGGCATGATCACTGGATAAACCTGTTGGAAGGAGAAAGAAAGACTCAAAGTTGCTGGTGGACCCAATATTTACTTTAGTCTTGTGTTTCCTTACTATACCCATTGGACCAATGGAGCATCATAGTTTAGGAGCCTACTCGTTTTATATACATGCCTTGTAGCTTTGAGCCAATAGTAAACATTCACAACCTTTGTTCTTCTACCTTCTACCAGTCAGTGTTCTATTTATGGCTGGGTGCAAAAGCAAACAAGTTTTATGGCCTTTGACAGTTTTAACTTTGTTTAAGTTGTTAAGGCAAATAAAGTATCAAGTTAGTCCACGTCAAGTTTCTTTTGTGACCATTTCGGAGAGAACAAATAATTTTAGATTATTGCTTAACAGCTACAGTGAAAAATTCCTCTAGAATGCAATAAATGTTTTCCAATTTATGTTTTATCACTACAAAGACATATGAAAATATAAAACAGCACACCAAACACTTGCTCACTGTCTAATATTCCAATATCAGTCTCCATTTGCCTTGAAAATGACTCTTAGATACTGCCACTTAGTTTTATGAGAAATAATTTGTTACAAGTATCTTGGAGAACTTGCCCTAGTTCTTCTTTAAACTTTGGCTGTCTTGCTTGCTTCTGTTTCTCTTTATCCTATTCAACCATAATGAGGTTGAAATGAGGGCCATTCTGTGAAGAAGTTCTTATTCTTTTTTTTGGTGAAGGTAGTTATTTATGGCCATGGTCATGTGTTTAGGGTCATTGTCCTGTGGCATATTGAAATTGGGACATATCAGATGCCTCTCTTATGTTATTGTGTGATGGAAGGAAATCTGCTTGTGCTGCTCAGCCCCAAGGATCTCATTCATTTTGACCAGATCACCAACTCTGTTTGTAGAAGTACAGCCCCAAACATACAAGGCACCTCCGGCATCTTCACTTTTGGCTGCTGACACTAATCCACCTAGTGCTTTCCAGTTCTTCTACCGGCACATTGTCTCCTGTTTGAGCCAAAACTTTCAATTTTTGACTCAGTTCAGGGCACTTGAATTTCACCGTTCAGCACCTCAGTCAATTTGTTTTTGTACAAAGGCGAGAAATGTCTTTTTGTTGACAATTGCTCCATAAAGACCACTTCTGAAAAGACTACTCTAGACTGTAGATGAAGGTACTTGGATTCCTATGTTCTCTGTGAGCCCATCGCTGATACTGTACGTCTTCTGATTTTAAATGGATCTCAGTTAGACTTATTTCTCGAATGCTGTTCTTTCTGTTTATGGTCCTCAGTCTTTCCCATTTCCTTGTGCTGAAGTGTCAGTGATATTTCTACTTAGTAGAGACTTTGCTGATGCAGCATGACTATTATGGTTATTGTTGCTATTTTCATTCTTGTCATGGTGTAAAAATTGAAAATTTGAATTTATACTGTCACATCTGACACTGCCTCACCCCTTATCTTGGTTGTTCTTTGCTCATTTGACCTGTTTCTGTTTCAGTTAATCAGTTTGGTTGAATCACTTAATGATATTATTGATTTCTGGAATCTGTTTGTTATCTTTGTGTAGTTGTGCACTGGGCTATAAACTTACAATATCATTAAGTTTTTATTTAATGGGTGTTCTATCAATATGTTACTTTCTTTAATGAAATTAAGAAATGTATCTGCAACATTTTTCAATTTTTGGAGATTGAATGTTTGGAAATGTTGAAATTTACACTATTCTACTGACTAATACAAGTGACAAAAAACAGGCATATAAAGGTCATGAAGCATTAGACGATTTTTACATAGATTTTCAATTGTAGCCTTTATTTACATAATCTTATCGAATCAGAGAAGTCAGTCACATAATGTGACATGCCCTGTGACTCACTACAACTAGTTTTCATCTCGGCTTAACAAAATCAAACACAATGATTTTGTCTTTAGTCGTAGGGATAAGCACATGCCAACCTGTTCTTTCAGATCTGCCGGCACCATTGTTCTCTCTATTCTTGTCACAGTTGAATACTATGGGATCCATAGGTCACTACGTGTGGCTGCTTCCAAACTGTGGAACATTCTACCAAATTTATCTGTGATTGTACCAGTTTTTCCTCAAGATATATCTAGTTACCAAATATTAACACACATTTATTTTATATGCATTTCCTAATTTCCTAGTTATTTTGTTACATATAGCTCACAGTTTGCTTGTTTGTTTTAAATCTTACTGCTTAATCTCTAAATTTGTATGTTGTTATTTTCTCTCTTATTATAATTTAAAAAATCCTGGGATGAGACAAGACTTTTTAGCCTGGAACGAGACATGACTTTTTCAGAGAGATACTTTCACATCCGTGAGATGAGACTTTGTGCCAAGAAATTTAACCACGCCCAAAGAGTAGATGAAATAAAAGACAAACACCTGAGTAGATGAAAATACAGGGTAGAGCCAATCCCAGCCATAAAGAATTAAAAAATGTTGATGCAATACACCTGCAGAGTAGGTTAGAAATAATGAAAGTACTAATATTCGAAAGTTTAAAAAAAAGTGATAGTAAAGATTGCATTAGCGCAAGCAAATAGAAATTATTACTCGGTGAAATAACAGAACAATGAAAAGAGATCAAATATATTGTTCGGATTTAAACTTTAAGTCAGAGTCTTGTAGATCGTCTAACTCGTGTTGCCTTCAGGGAAGAGGAGTGTTTCTTCCCAATGAAGAGGCGTATCCATGAGAAATAAAAGATTTGTTGTTTGATGAAAGTGAAATCCACGTACGTGAGTAGCAGAAGCACGAAGTAGTTGGCACGTAGCACAGTCTGTGGGGTTTGCGAGCAGGGGGCAAAGCCCCCTAGTTTTTTTAATTATTCTATTGCGTTTGAATTTTTTTTTTCTAAAAAAAAAAATACTGCCGTTCTGTGGTCACTTTATATACATAGCAGAAGTGGTGGGACTTATATATTTACAAATCAAGGGGCTGAAATTCATTATCACTTGCAAAGATAAAAACTATTGGGTAAAAATAACAGGTTTAGTCTCTGCCACTTCTTATGTTTCCTTTAATGCCTTCTTCCTAAGAGTTAGTCTGTGTTTGCAAATCTAACAATACAAGTAATTTGTTGAGACAAGTTTTAAATCGACATATCAGCTGAACTTTATTTATTTATGCCTTCTAATTAGATTTTTAATAGTATTTGTTAGCTAGATGAGTCACAATGAACAGATAGTTATTTGTATATTGAGAGTCATTCTTGGAATTTTTAGAGTGTGACCTGTAACTTTACAGATATTTAATTAAGTGACTGCTGCATTTTGATATCCTCCTTATCTGAAGTACATATTATAAAATTGATGGAAAAGCCCTCACTCCCTCAAAACCAAGGAAAAACATACTGCTCAGCATCGTGTTGTACACAATTAGCATGTATGATGTTTAGTAACTTGATCTTACACATTCTCACTAATCCAAAACCTTCTCCCCAGGCTGGTCCCAGTGCCCTGTCTGTCTACGCCCTGCGTCTTGGCCCTGGCGAGGAAATCTTAAGCTGCCTGGTCAGATTTGTGGAGCAGAAGAAGCTGAAAGCACCATTTGTCATCACTTGTGTGGGCAGCGTCACCAAGGCAACACTTAGACTGGCAAATGCCACTGCGTTGAATACTAATGAGGTACTTGGCAAGACAGTTTGTGGTAAGGCCACTGTTGTTGTGCTCTCGGAGTCTGCTGTAGAAGTAAACAGTTGAACGGAAATCAATTAAGTGTTTCCATAGTAGTTTTCCCCCCCTCAATTTTTGGCATAGGGTCTAATCTTCAATGCCACCTTTAAAATAGAAGGAAAATCCTCTTTTAATCCTGTCTGCATTCTGCAACATGGAGACAGGATAATAGAGAGAGAGGTTTGCCACTTTTGTTCACATGCTTTGTTTTAATTCATTTTATGTTGTTTTGAAAATCTTATAAAATCTCACTGAAATGATCGCAAAGCCTCTGGAAGAGTGAGCAGCTTGATAGTCAACAACATGCATATCGATCATTTTGTAGGGCAAGTATAATCATTTTACCTCTTCTTTGATTAAACCTGAATTGTGTTCCATTTCTTTATTAATGCCTTACATCTGAACAATGCAAAGCTAAGCCGGAGCATTGTTCTACTTTAATTTCTGTAACATAACTGGTCAGTTCTGGTCTGACCTGAATGAGCTTCTGTATCTGTGCTGCATTTTAGAAACAGAACACTCATTCTTTGACTTGTTCTCAATTTAAATTTTTAACTATAGGTATTGGCCATCTTCCATACTTTTTTTTTTTTTTACAGTTTTAGTCATGGATAGTTCAGTAGTTAAGCAGTTTATTTGAATGGGTACAGCCAGTCGACGGGAAGGGGATGGGGAATTAAAAACCCACTTGAAATGAAAGCACGGTCGCAATGGCTAAGTAAGTAAACTCTCAAGGTCTGATCAAGATTGGAGCAGCCATTGTTGAATTAATGGTGGGCATACACATGTGCACAGTGTGATGGCACATATACAGTAAATAACCTACAGTACACTATATACTATCTGCATTGAAAACTTACCATTGAGAATTACTTGGCTAAAGTGGCTTTAAATAATATTATTATTAATGTACACTTATTTGATGTATTTTAGACAAAAAGTGTTAAATATTTACTAGCTCACACATGTATAAATAAACAGTTTAAATTTGTTATGAAAGTACTGAATTTAGTTTTTTTTTCATTTCATTCTTGAAATGAAATATGTGTGTGTGCTGGCAATATTGTGAACAATTTGGATATATAGGGGTATTCATAATCTGCAGAAACAAAAGATATAATATACTATACTGTAATATAATATAATATAATCCTCCCATGTTCAAACTCAGTTCACACTCACAAGTTTCAGAGCCTGTCCCTTGATGGTACACTGGATTGCTGGATCTCTGAGGCAGTATTGGTGCACACTGGGCAACTAAGTCACCCATTACAAAATTAGTTTATATTATACAGTATATAAGGTCTTTTTTAGAACATTCATAAAATTCTGAACAGATCATTCAACCCAACAAAGCTCACCAATCCTATCTGCCTAATTCCTCCAAAATTACCCAAGGTAAATTTTAAATGTCCCTAAAGTCCTACTGTCTACCACGTTTATTCCATATATCTATATAGAGGGGTGGGCAAAAGTAGGCTTACAGTTGTTTGTATGGAAAAAGGAGTGTAGGATATGATTATTATTATTACAATAGCTTTATTAACTTTATTAACTCAAACGAGTGCCACAATGGCACAGTGCACTTAGATACAATATCTTAAGTGCTCAAATTGCTTGTCTGTATATCTTTCCAATGTTTGTACAAAATTTACACTTTACATGCTTCCATTGTCATTTTAAAGTAACAGCCTGGCTCCACTTTGCTAACTCCTTTCATATTTTTAAACACGTCAGTCATGTCACCTCTTAGTCTATGTTTGCTTAAACTGAAACGGTTCAGCTCATTTCATTTTTCCTCATAACTCACTTTATAGTTATAACAGTCAATACTCTGAGTACCCAGGACTCCAGGATTTGGTTAGGTATACTATTGTTGAATAAGAACTTCAAAAATGTGATAATGTGTAATTAGAAAAAAAAATCAGGTAAGGGTATTAAAAAAAGGATAGATAATTTTTTCTTCTGTGCAGTGTTTATGGAGTCCTATGCACATTCTTAATCACTTCATGTTACAAATGGAAAAATGTGGATAATGAAGGAGGATTGGGTATGTGACATGGCAGCACTTAGGTCAGCCAATTGCATTTTGTGATTTGTGAATGATCAAAAAAATATCACATGCCATTTGGATTTAAACATGCTGTACGCTACTACAGGTTTCTGCAGTTGTTTCTTTACCCTTTTTCAAAATGAATGACATCTGTCACATTTGATCTCTTTTCATAATTTATAGTATAAGAGAAGATCACTTTGTAAATTTGTTAAAGCATGGTCCCTTTGTAGTTTATGTTTTGGAAAGATAGAGTGCTTTATACAACAGTTCTTAGAATGTGAAGCTTTGTAAGTATTTGTTTATTGCATGCACATTTGTTTTTTTTTTTAATTTTCAGATTTTCTTAAATAGAGAATTTCACAAGATTGTTATTTTTCCTTTAAAGTATAAAACATATAAAACAAATGCTTTTCTTTTTTAAAATTTAATTAAGTTCATTAATAGACCCGTTTGCTGTGCTTCTGAGATAGTACTCAACTTTCATTCCCTTGATTATGGTGAATGGCTTTGACAAAGTGCACCACCCATTGTGCTTATTGATTTTTGGATGATTTGTGATCAATGGAGTCACTTTCACATCCCCTCATTATTAGCTCAGGATTTTTTTTTCATTTGGGGAATTTGGCTGTTTGCGTTTATACTCGGTGAGGACTGAAGAGACTATTAAGCAAAACTCATTTCTGAAAGTGGGACTCCCAGTGGACTAGTGGCTAATTTAGCCATGTATGACAAGCATGGGCATGTATGAGTGGGTTGGTTGCCCATCCAGAACTGCAGTCCTGTGATGTATGAAATAGATTTAAAGAAAAAACAGAAGGATAATTGATTTTTTAATATTCACTGGATATGGACATTTGTCCTGAGTAACTGATGGGTTACATTCCTGTCCATCAAGCAATCAGAGGCTCAACAGAGTGTGCCAGGTTATGTGTCAAACATTTCATTACTGTGTTTATTCATTTATTTATCCACATAATATATATCCATCCATTTTCTGAAACCTACTTTTTTCATATTAGAGAGTTGTTGCCATCAACACGCACGAAGCAAGCACCAATTATAGATGCAGGTCCATGACCTTCACACGCATTCACAGTCACTAGTCCCCATAACCCACACGACTTTGAGGTTTGGAAGAATATTGGAGTACACAAAGAAAAATCGACTAGGGCATGTTACCTGGCGTTGCTCAGGTAAAAAGTATTTACAAATATATTCAAAATACAGTGCATCCGGAAAGTATTCACAGTGCATCACTTTTTCCACATTTTGTTATGTTACAGCCTTATTCCAAAATTGATTAAATTCATTTTTTTCCTCAGAATTCTACACACAACACCCCATAATGACAATGTGAAAAAGTTTACTTGAGGTTTTTGCAAATTTATTAAAAGTAAAAAACTGAGAAATCACATGTACATAAGTATTCATAGCCTTTGCTCAATACTTTGTCGATGCACCTTTGGCAGCAATTACAGCCTAAAGTCTTTTTGAATATGACGCCACAAGCTTGGCACACCTATCCTTGGCCAGTTTCGCCCATTCCTCTTTGCAGCACCTCTCAAGCTCCATCAGGTTGGATGGAAAGTGTCGGTGCACAGCCATTTAAAGATCTCTCCAGAGATGTTCAATCGGATTCAAGTCTGGGCTCTGGCTGGGCAATTCAAGGACATTCACAGAGTTGTCCTGAAGCCACTCCTTTGATATCTTGGCTGTGTGCTTAGGGTTGTTGTCCTGCTGAAAGATGAACCGTCGCCCCAGTCTGAGGTCAAGAGCGCTCTGGAGCAGGTTTTCATCCAGGATGTCGCTGTACATTGGTGCACTCATCTTTCCCTTTATCCTGACTAGTCTCCCAGTTCCTGCCGCTTAAAAACATCCCCACAGCATGATGCTGCCACCACCATACTTCACTGTAGGGATGGTATTGGCCTGGTGATGAGCGGTGCCTGGTTTCCTCCAAACGTGACGCCTAGCATTCACACTAAAGAGTTCAATCTTTGTCTCATCAGACCAGAGAATTTTGTTTCTCATGGTCTGAGAGTCCTTCAGGTGCCTTTTGGCAAACTCCAGGCAGGCTGCCATGTGCCTTTTACTAAGGAGTGGCTTCCGCCTGGCCACTCTACCATACAGGCCTGATTGGTGGATTGCTGCAGAGATGGTTGTCCTTCTGGAACGTTCTCCTCTCTCCACTCCAAATCATGTCCAATCAACTGAATTTACCACAGGTGGACTTCAATTAAGCTGCAGAAACATCTCAAAGATGATCAGGGGAAACAGGATGCACCTGAGCTCAATTTTGAGCTTCATGGCAAAGGCTGTGAATACTTATGTACATGTGCTTTCTCAATTTTTTTATTTTTAACAAATTTACAAAAACCTCAAGTAAACTTTTTTCACGTTGTCATTATGGGGTGTTGTGTGTAGAATTCTGAATACCATTCATCATGGACCCACCCACCATATTTCAATATAAACTCTGTAGGCAATATGACCCAACCTGGGCTGGCTTGGGGGTATGACAGTACTTCATTAAAGAAAACATTAAACATGATGGACTGGATTTGAACCCGGATTTCTTAAGTCTCTCTCAGTAGATCACACACATATATTTCATAACATTTTTCCAAACTCAAACCATACCTGCTGCCCCTGAGAGTCCAAGGCTGAAAGTGATATGTCAAAACCTTTTTGTTAAGAAGAACCTGGATGCCAAATTTTAAATTCAGTGGCTTGGAAAATAAAGCTGTGAATAAAAAGCAAACAAAGAGACTGTGCCTTTTAGATATTATTTTATACTCAATGTGTTAGCCTGTGCTGTAAAAAAGCCCGGGCTCCTAGAAACTATGGATTCTGGCACTTCAATCAATCAATCACATCGGTTGTGCATTAGCGAAAAAAAGGGTTTCTCTCTACCTGGGAGGTTTTGGTTTGCTTGCCTCGCTTGTGTATTAATGGCTAAGTGAGTTTTTCTCTTTTTTCAGCGGTTTCACTTTGGTGACAGAGTCGCTTTCTTTGAGCTTCATGCTGTAGCCTTGTACTTCCAGGTTGGACAGACAAACTCATACACTTCCAAAATTATATTATACTACCTGTACCCTGTGGCTGTGCCCACATAGTAATGAAACAGGACAGACTTTAAAAATCAATAGATATAGGCACTATATTCATGTTCAGTTCTGACAGGAGAGTGTTCCCCGCGTGGGGAGAAAAACAAATGGCCATGATATCTCTGGCAATCAGCTAACCTCTAAAACACATCAAGCTTTGATTTTTCTCTCAAAAATGTCAAACGTTACTCCTTAACAATCTGTAGATGATAATTTGGCTAAAATTTAAAAATTTGGCTCTTACATATACTGTATTAGGACTCTTTTTTTTCAGCTTGATGGCCTCTTGAACCTTAGGTGTCCACCACTGGGTTTGTGGATTGCTGCCACGAGAGGCATCGACAACCTTGCGGCCACAGCTCCGTTCTGCTGCTTTGACAATGGAGGTTCGGAACATGGCCCATTCAGACTCAATGTCCTTCGCCTCCCTCGGAATGAGGTTGAAGTTCTGCCGGAGGTGGCAGTTAAAGATCTTTCTGACCGGTTCCTCCTCCAGTCGTTCCCAGCACACCTTTATTATATGCTTGGGTCTGCCTGGTCTGTCTGGCAGCCTCTCCCACCTCATCCAGCTTACCACCAGGTGTTGATCAGTTGACAGCTCAGCCCCTCTCTTCACCTGAGTGTCCAAGACATAAGGTCGCAGATCTGATGACACGATTACAAAGTCGATCATCAAGCTGCGACCTCGGGCATCCTGGCACCAAGTGCACTTATGGACACCCTTATGCTCGAACAAGGTGTTCGTTATGGACAATCTATGACCAGAACAGAAATCCAACAACTTTACACCACGTGAGTTTAGATCAGGGAGGCCATTCCTCCCAATCACACCTCTCCAGGTTTCACTGTCGTTGCCGACATGAGCATTTAAGTATCCCAGCAGGACAATAGAGTCCCCAGGAGCTGCGCCTCGCAGCACTTCTTCCTGGGACTCCCAAGAAGGCTGGGTACTCTGAACTGTCGTTTGGCGCAGAAGCGCAAACAACAGTCTGCGAGTCCTTCCCCCAACTCGAAGGCGCAGGGAAGCAACCCTATCGTCCAATGGGGAGAACCCCAACGTGCAGGCCTTGAGCCAGGGGGCCATAAGCAAGCCCTTCTGCCACAGCAAGGCCTCGAACCAAGAAGGATGGTCCTATCGGGTCAGGTTGACCAGTGGCACTCCAGAGGCAGCTGAGGGGTACCGGCGGCCAAGCGTGTAGCGGCATCGGCTGTTGCAGAGGCAAAAACTCGGGTATGGGAGGAGTTTGGGGAAGCCATGGAAAATGACTTTCTGTTGGCACCGAGAAGGTTCTGGCAAACAGTCAGGCGCCTCAGGAGGGGAAGCGGTTCTCCACCAACACTGTGTACAGTGGAGATGGGGCCATGGTGACTTAAACTGCAGACGTTATTGACCGGTGGAAGGAATACTTTGGGGATTTTCTCAATCCCACCAGCATGTCTTCCTTAGAGGAAGCAGAGCTAGAGGACTCCAGGGGGGGCCTGTCTTTATCGGGGCCGAGGTAGTGGAGCCCCTGGGGTGGACGAGTTTCACCCTGGGTTCCTGAAGGCTCTGGATGTTGTGGGGCTGTCCTGGTTGGCACGTCTCTGCAACATTGCATGGACATCGGGGGCAGTGCCTCTGGACTGGCAAACAGGGGTGGTGGTCCCTCTTTTTAAGAAGGGTTACCGGAGGATGTGCTCCAACTATAGGGGGATAACACTCCTCAGCCTCCCCAGTAAGGTCTATTCAGGGGTGCTGGAGAAGAGAGTTTGGTCGATGGTCGAATCTCGGATTCAAGATGAACAATGTGGATTCCGTCCCGGCCATGGAACACTGGACCAGCTCTACACCTTGGCCAGGATCCTGGAGGGGGCTTGGGAGTTTTCCCAACCAGTCCACATGTGTTTTGTGGATTTGGAGAAGGCAATCCACCGTGTCCCTCCAAGTATCCTGTGGGATGTGCTCCAAGAGTACGGGGTACAAGGCTCGTCGTTATGAGCCATTCAGTCCCTGTACAGGAGGAGCAAAAGCTTGGTCCGCATTGCCGGTAATAAGTCAAACTTGTTTCCTGTTGAGGTTGGACTCCACCAGGGCTGCCCTTTGTCACCGATTCTGTTCATAAGTTTTATGGACAGAATTTCTAGCCTCAGCTAAGGAGTGGAGGGGGTCTTGTTCGGTGTTCGGTGACCTCAGAATCTCATCTCTGCTATTTGCGGATGACATGGTTCTATTGGCTTCATCGGACAGTGATCTCCAGCTCTCATTGGAGCTTTTCGCAGCCGAGTGTGAAGTGGTGGGGATGAGAGTCAGCACCTCTAAATCCGAGACCATAGTTCTTAGCCGGAAAAGGGTAGAATGCTCTCTCCGGGTTGGGAACACATTACTGCCTCGAGTGGAGGAGTTCAAGTATCTCAGGGCCTTGTTCACGAGTGAGGGAAGAATGGAGCGGGAGGTTGACAGACGGATCAGTGCGGCATCCGCAGTAATGCGGGCTCTGCAACAGCCCATCGTGGTGAAGAGAGAGCCGAGCCAAAAGGCGATTTACCAGTCAATCTACGTTCCTACCCTCACCTATGGCCACGAGCTTTGGGTAGTGACCGAAACAGCAAGATCGCGGATACAAGCGGCTGAAATGAGTTTTCTCCGCAGGGTGGCTGGACTTTTCCCTAGAGATAGGGTGAGGAGTTCAGTTATTCAGGAGAGACTCGGAGTAGAGTCGCTGCTCCTCCTCATTGAGAGAAGTCAGTTGAGGTGGTTTGGGCATCTGGTCAGGATCCCCCTGGATGCTTTCCTGGGGGGGTATTCCGGGCATGTCCCACTGGGAGAAGGCCACGGGGCAGACCCAGGACATGCTGGAGGGATTATATCTCCTGGCTGGCCTGGGAACACCTCGGGGTACCCCCAGAGGAACTGGAGTAGGTGGCTGGGGAGAGGGAGGTCTTGGCTTCCATGCATAGGCTGCTGCCCCCGCGACCCGACCTCGGATAAGCGGTGGATAATGGGTGGATGGATGGCATATACTGTATTATATTTTATTATATAATATTATATTATACATCCATCTTCTCATCCCTCTTATTCAGCGTATACTAGCACACATTGGGTTCAAAATAGGAGCAATTCCTAAACAGTGTGCTAGCCCATCACAGGGTGAAGACACACACAAACACACACATTCTTTTAACTCTGTTTAAACAAATATTTTCTTTGCTTTATTTGGAAATATTTTAAATGAGACAATTTATATTCAACAGCAGTGTATGACCTATTTTTATATATGTGTTGTAATGCTAATTACAGTTATTTACAAAGATTAAAAGTCTACAGAAAAAAAATGCCCCTGAATACACAATGTACTCGGTGCTAGTACAGGAAAAACAACTTTTCTCAATACTTAATGAACCACATGCTTCATACAGACTGCTTAATGATCATTGGAGAGTTCACCCTAGTAGACTAGTGATGTACTTTAACCATGTTCAGCTTCATGTTTTGTGTGGAAAGATTTTTATAAAGTAGGGTTCATTGTATAAATTAATTTTAATAAATAATGCATGTCTTTATTCTCTTGTAGGTGATTCATCTCAATGAAAATTGTGAGATTGTCTCCTTAGTTGGCACACTGAATGAAGAGGCTCACTTACACATCTGCCTGGCTGATAAAGATGGCAAAACTATAGGAGGACATGTGCTGGGCAATCTAGAAGTCTTCACGACTGCGGAAATAGTCATTGGTGAGGGAGATCACATCTGCTTTGCGAGGAAGATGGATGATCGTACAGGTTTTCCAGAACTTGTCGTCTCTTCCCGTTCTCTTCAGATCTAGATATTTATACCCATGTGAATTTAACTTGTATTTATTTCCTTCTTCCCTCCCTCTTTATAAAGGAGCTTTAAATAAAGAGAGTCATAGAATGCTTTCCCTGGGTGTTTTTTTATTGATTCAGGCACTTTGATCGAGTAGAGGCTAATCAATTCTTTAGTGGAAAGACTGGGGTAAAATAATTTCAGGCAAACTCTTCAAATGACTTGTCATTAATTTGCCTCTTTGCTAGCACTTGTTTGCTCAGAACGAGATGCATTTGGCTTTCTCTGTCTATTAGCAGGGTTGTGCTCTTGGGATTTTCATGGGCTGCTAAACGCGGGGAGGTGGGGGGGGGGGAATACACTGTGTTTGCTCACCCTTACAGAGTCACTTATTACCGCTAATTGGGAGGGACAGTTCAAACAAGCACAGAGGCCTGCTTGTCACAGGAGCGTGACATGGGTTTTAAGAAGCAGTCAGTGCCGGCTGCAGTGCCTGACTCTGACCCTCCTCATCCTCTACAACATCCTGGCTGGAAGCCGATCACGACATCCTGCTGAAAGTGGCGTCTTTGTCGAGGCTGAGCCATTAGCAGGCAGCAGTCTTTAAGAAGAGAGAGCAGGACAAGCCAGTGGTGATAGCAGCAGACAGACATCTAGCTGTCTGGGACACTTAGGAAGTCAACAGCTGACGGAAGAGGTGGCACAAAAGTGTACTCCTTTAACCCAGGAAATGTGATCTGAATATAATGTGCTCTTTTTTCCACTCCAGTTCTTATCTGGACATTCAAAATGATAGTATCAGTTGCACAATTTAAAAGCTTGTCAATTAGTGCTTGGACATCTGTGCTTTGCATGCTTTTAAAACAATTTTCCATACAAAGCAGTATAAAATTTGCAGAAAAAAAAAATGAAAGAAACTAAGGATCAAGTAATATTCAGTACGGATGAAGCTGTTGTCATATAACGCTTGTAGCAGTTATACAGTAGATGAGAAGGAGGAAGCAGTTTAAAATTAAGAGTTTACCGTTTCAGAGTACTTCTAAATTCTTTCTTATTGCTTTTTCAGCTTCTTGTTCGTTAGTCACTTTACTTAACCACACACTAGGGACAATTTTTATTGCTGCACTGGTGGGGGAGATGTCTTTTAAGGATCAAAAAGTACATGTTTTTCTGCTTTACAATGAGAAAAATAAAAAAAGTGGATTTTAATGGAGGAAAATGAGAAAATGACTGAGTATTGTCCTATGATATACTGTACACATACTGTACACAGTAGGCTTAAAAAAGGATAAACTGATGGATGGATGGACAGATGCATCTGCATCTGCATCATATTAGTATTTAATTCTAGAGGGAAGCTGATCGAATGTGCTTACCACGTCTGGACAACTGCATTAAGGAGGCATAAAATATCTTGATAAAAAAACAAAAAAGTCAAACTCGCTAATAATGCACCAGCTCATGGGCATTCAATAACCTATCAGAAATGGTTTTGGGATTTGGAAGGAAACAAGTAACTGCACAAAATCTACAGGAAGCACACAAAAACTTAATTATGACACTGAGTCCAGGAATCAAATTCTGGAGCTGTGAAGCAGCAGCACTAACCCAGCACCACCTTGTTGTGCATATAAGATTTGAAATGTGAGAATACAAAAAGCAATGAAAATGTGTTTGACATTTTAGGTTGGGAAGATGATGTGATGTGACGCATTTATCTAAACCAAGTGTCTTCTGCTATGAATCTAGAACTAGATCTAGAATCTGCAAACTGTCTATGGAGATTGACAATTCTGTAAAGCAAGATCTGGTCCCGTTTGTTGTGAGGCAGCTGCTTTGACTACTGCAGCACCACACCTCTCACTCATAAAAATGTTAAAAAGCCTTTAACGCTTTCACTGAGTAGTCTTTAATGAGCTCCCAGCCCTAAATTAATAACAACTGCTTTCTTCTGCCCCACATTTCTCCCTTGGTTGTCCCTGAGGAAAAGAAGTCCCAGTGCAGTGTGCTCCTTCCTCTGTAAGCCTTTAATGCAGTTATTGGTTTTAATTAAGGAATTAGAAAGTAACAATAGATTAAAATAAATGAAGCACAATATAGCAAACCTCACTCACTGTGTGTTAATTTCATTATGACAGAATGCCTCTTAGCGGTTCTTAGCACTTTCAAAAATACACACCAGGTGGGATTCATGCTCAAGAACAAAAAGAAGAAGAAAAAGAAAAGCCTGTTCCACTGGAACAAGCTGCCTAAATTTAACAGGGTAGTATATGTCATACAATTTCATCAAACAGCAAGCTTTCATGGACTTCTAACATAAGAACATAAGTGTGAAAAACAAGAGTAGACAATGCAGTGTGTAAAGTGTGGTTGTTTAGCTAACAGATAAAGGCCCTATAATACTACACTACTATCTAGTAGTGTCTGGAGTTTTTTTTTTTTTTTCTGTCATCCCTGGCCATCAGACCTTATTCTTATTCTATGTTAATTAGTGTTGTCTTATTCTAATTCTTACTTTGTCTTTTATTTCTTTTTTCTTCATTATGTAAAGCACTTTGAGCTACATTATTAGTATGAAAATGTGCTATATAAATAAATGTTGCTGTTATCTAGCGATTTTCATTTGCTGGTTTCACTTACTTATTCTTTGTGAGTTGCAGGCAGTTGTGACCTCAAGTCATGCAGTTTGAAATACCCAGTAGCTTCTTAACCTATAAGGAACTCATCCTAGCAAAATCCGACAGGATTTTCTTAAGTCTTTGTGTGTGTGACAGCTGAGAACCAATGGACACTCACCCAGAAGGATAATGCGTATAATGCAGCTTGAGGAATAACAAACATGGGTGTTTTGGACCTCGCAAACAGAAGAGAGGCTCGTCTCTCTGTTGTTGTGTGTTTTGCATACCATGATAGGTTTTAAAAAAAGAATAAAAGGGCAAAAATTGTAGTTGAATTTGCTATACTTGTATTTGGTGGCGTTTCAACCTTTTCAACTGACAGATTTGAGGTAGCAGGCCTTAAGCTCAAAACACTTCTCAAGCTGAACAAGGGTAAAGTGTATTCTGGGAAAACTGAAAGGCAAAGCAGGACCTTCAAATATCTGGTTTACCCGGTCTGTTTGCAGCTTAATGTAGCCTTTGATTCCCGCAGGTATCAACCTCTCACTTGAGAGTTAACTTTACAGTGTTTCAAGAAAAAAGTTTTAGCCACTTTGCTAGCAGACAGTGAGCTAGGTGTGTGCTCATTTTGGGCAAGAAAAGGGGGATAGAGGGTGGTGGCCTTTTTATTACAACTTTTTTCAAAGGCTTCAGTTTAGACTTATGTCAGTGGGAGCTTTGCTACAATATGGAGTATTTGGTTGATTTTGGATACTTTGAGATAAACCAATGACATTTAAATAGAAGTGGCAATCTGCTTAGCTGCACAACACTCTGTCTCTAGCAAGAAATTGTGCTTTATACTTTTTGATTAAGGATATAAGATTAATAAACAGGGAATTGGACCATTTGGGAAATGTCATCTGGAACTGAATAAAGACTGCATGAGCCCACCCAGGTTGTATAGTTCTTTGCATTGCTTATATTTTGCTGCTATTGGTTATTAGGCAGATAAATACTATTTTTGAGTCGAAGCTTAAACTAATTGTCTCTGTCCAATCATTGATTACTAGCATAGCCAAGTGGTGGTTGATCATTCCTTGTCTAGCTACAGTCCCTTAAAGGCACAAAGGACCTGAGACAGTCAAGAGTTTACAGGTAACAGTTACATTGCTGGTTTTGAAATGTATTCCTGTTCCTAATTAAGAAGAAACTAAGAGGTTAGTTGGTACTTTTTATTTTAGGTTGCTGTGGTATAGTGCCTGATCAGGAAATGCAGTGTGGAGCCCATCATTAGACTCATATGTATGTCTCACTTTGACAAGATAAGTAGACTTTAAGTTCATTTTGCAATTTTGCCACATAATGTACATTCATTATTTGTTTACTGATTGGTTAATTGATTGTATTATTTATTCTGTGAGTCTGTATTCTCACTTTTAATGGTTCTGCTGCTGTATGCTTCTAAATTTCCCCTTGAGATTTATACAATTTATCTAATCTAATTTCTGGTGGGGGCACCTCAGTGTACCACCCTAATCCAAAACAAAAAAATGTTTTGCCCATATAATTTACTTATTGTGCAAAAATAAATGCAATAAAGATAAATAGTTGGAGACTATAAAATAAAACATCAACCATATTTGCCTCTTTCGGGGTGACTTGGGACCCTGTCTATAATGTGGAGTGGCTTTTCTATCCGTTTGCTATACCAATGTTGTGTCAGAAACACCAAAATAATCTCCTACTCTTAAAATGTTGGCTGCACTTTGTTCCAGATAGCTGTGCTAACTTTAAGCTCAGCTGCCCAGTGCCAAGCAGGAGGCGTTATACCAGTAATGAAAAATAAATATTTTTTGTAGTTTCCGGTGTGAAAAACGGTCAAAGTTTATTACCAGGCAATCCTTTAATCGTAATGTGAAAATGCCAGAACACTAAAACAATATCAAGGTTAGAATTCACAAAGTAGAAGGATCAGGAACAAAGTACAGTCACAAAAAATGTGTTTTTATACACAACTTTGGACAACAAGGAAGTGCTCAAAGCTAACCTTTATACCATCGCAGAGTGGTGTACACTTCCAGTGGTCCTTATATGGGAATGCAGTAGCAACCACAAATGAAACCATACAAAGAGCACTCACCAGAAAAATAAAATGACATTTTAAAATGAAAATAAAAATAAATGCTAGACACATTTTATCCATAATACATTTTTTTTATACATATACATTTTTATTGGCCAAAGACAAGCTAAGCGCAAGGTAATGATTGCACTAGACCAAATCTCAATAGTGGAGATTGGTGAAAATGCAAAATTTAAAATAAAGTCTGATCATAACAGCTAGAGCTAAATGTTCCCAGACGTTGTACTGCATGGCATACAGTACCTTCTGCAATGTCTTATAAGTATGTGCTGCATGTTATGTGGTGTCCAAGATTGTAAATATAATGTAAAAGAATATTCTGCATGTTTAGTAATAGATTCTGTCTAGGTTCTTTGTGTTTCAGGTTTTGCTTTTGAAGAACACGGTATTGTCCTGCAGATGTTGACTGTTGTAAAGATTCCTGTTCAAATTCTGGTCCTAATACTAGTATCTCTCTCTCCATACTGTGTGCTCTGTATTGCCCTGAATCTCCGTACTTCACTGATAACTGTGTCCTAGATGCTGATGCCTGTTTTAAGTAATTTTTTAAGAATATCAACAATACACGCTTTGGAATGACAAAATGGATCAATTTTACCTATGAACCCTTTAAAAATCACTTCAGTTTTTTTTTTTTCAGGCATCTTATGACTCACCGATACTAGAAAGACCTGATGATATATATATATTGTTTTAACTCATCTTCTTGTTTAGTTATGCATGACAATGAACATTTTACTGTTTCCTCCAATTTTTGGCTCTCTGACCAGAGAAATGCGGAAAATGACACCCTTACAATGAAGAGTAAACTAATAGTTGTCTTCTGCAAAAATGATCAAAAGGACTTGAAGCTGTACGTACCACATCAAATCACCCAAGGGGTTCACACCCTAATGGAATACAAAGAACCAAAGTTACTCCCTTTCACATAACTTTCAAAAAATGGAAATTAGTAATAAAGACATGTGGAGTGTCGCTTTTATGCTCTGTTGAGTGTGCTGATCATGAATATGACAATATTTTTGATATTTGATTTTTTACTGGTGGTCCTGGCCCTCTAAGAGTCACCCCAGAAGGTAGAAAATGCTAAATTTTGAATATAAACATGTGGAGTATCATTTTAGACTTAAGGTCAGTGATTGTGAATATGGTCTTTTATTTGATCTTTGATTCTTTACTAGGCATCTAGCCCTCTATGGACCTCTATCATAGGGTGAAATTGACAGCTTTCTATTACAATTGAGAATATTTAGTCTTTCAGCATTTACGTTTAATACAGAGTGAGCCAAAATATTGTACCACATTTCTCAAGGTCATTGCGTGAGGTAGAGGCAGGGAGACTGGGTTGGGGTGGGGGTCCTTTTATAGGCGATCCCTGGTAGTTTTCAGTTGGCAACATGCCTTGGTCCAGTGTGCACCATGCTTTCGGTTTTGAAGCATTCTTCAAAAACAAAAAATCTATTGTCATTACACAACGCACCTTCCAAACGCACTTCAGCATTCTTGCTAACGGTGAAGTCACAAATCAGAAAACAATTCTTCGGTGGGTGGCTAAATTTAGGCAGACGGGTACAACATTGAAAAGAAAATCTCCAGGCCCTCGGACTGTATGAACTCCTGAAAAGTCGTAAGGGCATCAATTTTGCAGTGTCCTAGACGTTCAGCACGTAAACAAACTACTGCCTTAGGCATTTCCAACCTGCCTTTGAGGAGGATTTTGCATGAGAACTTTTAATTTCCATCCATACAAAATGATGGTAGTGCAGGAACTCACTCAGAGAGACTGGGTGAGCCGTAAAGAGTTGTGTGCAAACATTCTGCAAACCGTTCATCGAGATGACATTGTAATGTGCAGCGACGAGGCACATTTCCATTTGAATGGTTGCATAAATAAGCAAATCTTTTGCTTCTCTGCTGAAACCAACCCTTGTGTTTTGTCTTAGGTAATATTTTGCTTTAATTTCCCTTTTTTATTATTAATATGTAGCCTTTGTCAGAATGCCTCAAATCTCCCAGACTTACCACTGTTTATAAGGTATTATAGTATATAACTTCTCCCCACCTTCCCTTCTACATATATAACCTCAGGCAATTAGGTATAGTAAAAGACAAGCAGGAGTTAAATTACAATTTAAATAATGTATTATTGATAATATTCATAAATAATAACAATATGCAAAGTACTTTTGAATATTGGCAACAATACAACCTGATAAATGATGATGTGCGGTTTCAGGCTGCACACAGACTTGTTAGTTACTTAAAAATGTCTCTAGTTAAGGCATCATTGGTGGTCAGCTTTCTTCAGAACAGGCCGCATGCCTGTCTCAATATGGCTGCCGAGCTGTGCTCATCATTTTGTTGTCCTTTTCAGTTCATACATCAGTTTGGTAAGAGAGAGAGAGTGAGGGAGTGAACAAATTTATAGGTTTTCTGTTCAACACCTAGAGCTAATAGGATGTCATTATACTTAAAGGCTTCTGATACATGCCAGTTCCAAACAGCCATACTTCAGACCAATGGGGGGATAGAACATTTTCACACCTGCCACCCCCCAAAATTATTTGTTGAACTAAAGTTTGCCAGTTAGGCAGAATGACTTCCTATGGGGGTTGACTGAGAGACTTCAGAGAAACATTAGCCAAACTTGTTTAAGGCACTTCCCCCCCAACTCTGTCGTAAAATTCAAAGAGACCCATTCCTAAAAGGCAGGGTTAAACATGAATGCTTCTTACTAATGTAACATTAATATTGCATTGCTTTGCCTAAATTACAAATAAAGACATACAAAATATTTATCAACTTGTATGCAAAATCTCACATCACAACACCTTGTCAAGTTTATCAGAGACCCCTGCACAGTGAGCGTGTTATAGTTTGGTGCACTTGCAGAATTTGGCATTATAGGCATTGTGATTTTCCCCTTGGGATTTATAAAGTATCTATCTATCTATCTATCTATCTATCTATCTATCTATCTCTATCTATCTATCTATCTATCTATCTATCGTACTTTTTTTAAAGGGGGGAGAAACGGTCACCGTCACTTCAGAATGTTACATTGAAATGCTAGAGAACTTTTTTGTGGCCTCAACTGGAACAAATGGATGTGGTGGATGCCTGGTTTCGACAGGATGGAGCAACAGCTCATATGGCGCAGAGATCTATGCAAGTTTTGCGGGAGATGTTTCCAGGAAAGCTGATCTCCCTGCACGGCGATGTCGGGTGGCCTACACAGTCCATGGAACCATCTCAAATCGAAGGTATACACACACCAACCTGAAAATCTTGAAGACCTCAAGGACATTCACCATGAAATCACCGCTATTCTCCTTGTAATTACTGAACGAGTCATGTGAGTGTTTAGAAATCATCTCGAAGAGTGTATCGCTAATGATGGGCACCACCTTGAAGACATCATTTTTAAAACACAGTGAAAAAAATCTATTCTGTATTCCCTTTCTTGCGTCTTAATGAAATTTACTCATCTTGTAGCGATTTTGTAGAATAAATATTTGAAATGCGGTACTTCTTTTTGGCTCACTATTATTGTTTATTGTGAATTTCTACCTAATTAAGTAAATAATTACATTTTTATAAACATCTCAAATTAGGGCAGCTCTAAGCTAATTCAGACATTTTTAGTATGCTGAAACATTTATGCAGTCAGTTCGCCTGTACTGATATTAGCATACTTTACATCTTGAATTGTAATCCAGCATTGGGCTCAGGTTCATTTGACAGATATTGTTAGTTATTGACTTGAATGTGCCCTGCAGTGCGCTGTAATCCCATTTACTGTCTGTTGAGGTCCATCAGTCTTCAAGTTGTTTCATTAATCTTTTTCAGGATGCACAGTACAACCTCCATAGGCCTACAAGAAGCACTTGGCAGCGAACAGCCTACTTAATCACAGTTTCTCACTATGGGACTGTAGTGGACACTCACTTGCATATAAAAACCGGTAGACAGACCAGTGTATGCAGATACAGCCTTTGTCATATTATATAAGATGGATGCTTATTTTGCAGCTTAAGAATTATAAATGCCCAAATGTACTCAGATGTCTTATTGTTAAATCAAAGTTAGCAAGAAATTCCCTTAATAAGCAAGTAATTGTATTTAACAATGCAGTGTTATTGTTCGGAGCGGTTAAAATGAGTGGAAGGAACAGTGGCTGAATGATAAGCTGTCCTTTGAAATGATACTGTAAGCACTTCCAAACTGTGCGAAAGCCTCACACAGGAAGAGCTCATCTTAATTAACCATTATGCTGAATCAGTTGCATTTAAAAAAAAATAAAAACCGACAGACATGGTGTCATGTAGTAAGTCAGTTCTGAATGGTGATGCAATATAACAAATCTGACAAAATGTAACAAGATAGTATAAGGAAAAACATAAGTATAACAAAATGTGTCTATGGTTACACATAAACAATGCTAGTAGATGTGAGTTGAATTTAGTGGAAACAGATTTTCACATTAATGAAAGACAGACAACCTGCACTGGCCGACAGTCATGTTACACCTCCTTCTCTTATTTTGTTACATTTAAGTGAAATGGTTATTCCTGGCTACTGCAAGCAATGCCAAACCAAGGTCTGTCAGAATTATCCCCAAATCAGAAAGTATGCTGTGTTAATAGGCACCTAATATAAATGATGTTTTTTTAAAGGATGATTTGCCCCCATGACCTTGAAACATAACACATATTCCCAAAGGGTCATTTTCAACCCCATAGACAGCAGAGTGACACTGAAAATAATAGGGGATGACATTTGGAAGATTTCAAGGCAGCTTGTGTGAACAACTGAGGATTACAAGACCATGGAAGACTAGAATGTCATGGTTGTGGAACATCATTAACACTCCCTGGGGCATATGGCCCTTTGTCAAATTGCCGGAGAGATTTTTTTTATTGTATATTCTGCAGACACCTTTTCCCAAATGGACTTACAAAATCAGTAAACATTTCAATTGTTTGCATGTATACTGTATTCTGACAGTTGGAGCGTCATCAGGTTAAATGGCTTGCTCAGGATCCTGCAGCAAGGCAAGGATTGAACTGGTTAGCTCATGTAAAACCGTAGCTACTGCACCACACTGGCTTATTAAATGGGGGGGAAAGAAGTTTATCATGCACAACAAGTTGGCGCAGAGGTTTCACATCTCTGAAGCCCTGTTCTCAAATTATGATTCATGAAGTTTACATGTTCTTCCTGTGTTTGTATGGATTATTCTACAGGTATGCTGGCTTTCTTCCCCTGCATTAGGTTTACTGGGAACTCCAAACTGTGTAAGTGGGGCTGTATTAGAGAGTTGGCTCAGCAGTGGACTGATGGCCCCCCTCCATGGTCAGTTTCTGCTGCCCCAGGCTTTTGCCGTAAACTGCTTTAAGGAAATATAACATGGTGGGTATTTTATCATTTATTTTCAAATCTCTAAATAAATGGATGTGTAGATGACCTGTTAGTTTAAATGAACAATTTAAAAGTTTTGCTGTGCTATAGGTATAAACTTTTCACAATGATGTATATTATAGTTTTAATATTAAAAATCTGTTAATGAACTAAAACTGAAAATATTATAAAAAAAAAATACAAATCTCAGAAAGATCCATATTTGTATTTCTTTACTGCAGTCACTGTTTCTATTTTATCAAACTCCCCAAGAATATGATCAACTGTATGAATTTTAAGTGAGGCAGCAGAGCTAACAAACAACTGCACCACCGTGCCTCTCTAAGATGAAATTAATACAGTCAGATTTCAGAATAGCAACATTTCTTGTAGACAGAAAGCATTAATTCACAAAGTCTTGCCCCCAGAGATTGATAGCAGGTACCCACATCTAAAGTAAAAAGTACAGATAGTTTTTGTTCCCCTGATGCTTTTTCTCATTCAGTGCCGCTGCTACCAAATCAGCACAACACTATAGGAATGGTTGAATCGTAAACAATTTGTTCTTTTGTACAACTCCAGCTATCCATTATCCAACCCACTATATCCTAACACAGGGTCACGGGGGGTCTGCTGGAGCCAATCCACCCAACACAGGGCGCAAGGCAGGGACAAATCCCGGGCAGGGCTCCAGCCCACCGCAGGACACACGTACCCACACACCAAGCACACACTAGGGACAATTTAAGATCGCCAATGCACCTAACTGTATGTCTTTGGACTGTGGGAGGAAACTGGAGTACCTGGAGGAAACCCACACAGGCACGGGGAGAACATGCAAACAGTTCTCCTTACTGCGAGGCAGCAGCGCTACCACTGCGCCACCGTGCTGCTCTTTTGTACAACTTTTTTCAGAGCATCATATGAATTCATTTGTGACCAAAGACAATTCGATTCAGATGAGCTGAACGGGAGTGCTAAAGTGCATGCGTGTCTTGATGTCGTCAGTATGTTTCATTTCACTTTTATGTGTTTAAAGTGCATGCGACAACAACCACCTGAATAATGAGTCTCAACTTATTTAATTAGTGAACAAGTCACTGCCTGAGAATCAGTCTAATTAGGGGGTCTCCAATTCCAGTCCTGGAGAGCTACTGTGGCTACAGGTTTTCATTCAAACTCTTTTCTTAATTAGTGACCAGATTTTGCTGTTAATTAACTATTTGCCTTAATTTTAATTGATGCATAACTTAAGACGCAGGCCCCTTAATTATTTCTTTTTTCCTTTAATAGCAACCAAATATTAAGACACAAAATGTACCAGCACATAAACAACAATCTGCCATGGAATTAAATAACGGGTTTAATTAGCAATCAGAATTGGCTTCAAATTAAGAAACTGAAGTTGGTTGGAGTTTGAGGCCCCAACTTAGTTGGTCATCTGTTGGCTCACATCAAATTTATGTTTAGGTGCTGTTTAAGGAAAAAAGAATAAAGAAAAGAAACATCAGTGGTCCAAGTCAGTTAAAATAAAGGGAAATAGTTAATTAGCAGAAAAATCTGATCATTAATTAAGAAAAGAGTTAGAATGAAAACCTGCAGCCACCGTAGCTCTCCAGGACTGGAGTTGGAGACCCCTGGTCTAGCAGTTCTCGTTCATTTGTTTTGCAAACGAATCATTACTCAAGAATCAGTTCTCATTCATTTCATTTGCGAATGAATCATTACGAATTGCACAATTCTCATTAATTTATGATTCTGTAACAAAACGTCTTATTTTAATCATGCACCTTAAATGTGATATCATGCTTTGTGTACAAAAATAGGACAATGGCAAATGAGATATCATGTTAAATATATAATACATTATATAAATTATAAAACTATTTTATTATTTATATATTTATACACACATTTACATACATAGATATCAAAAGAAGGAACAAATTATGAAATGATATAATGTAATGCGATTGGGGAACCCCCCACTTCCCTAAGACTTCGCATATATACCAGACTGTAAATAAATCAAACAAATCAATTGAATCAAATGAATCGATTCATTTAAACAGGTGCTGCAGTTCAAAAGAATCAAATTGAATCAGTAGAATGAAATTAAATGCTCATCACTACAATACTAAAGCATGTGGACTCGTCATTTGTTCATGTTTACATCAATTGCACAGCACTCTGGGTAACATTATTAAAGGGATAGGCTTAAATATTTACATACATGCCACATGGAAGTCCATACAAAAAAATACATTACTTTTAAGCGATGAATACATTTACACATTTCTAGTTTCCTTCTGCTTCGACATTTTATGTTTTTCTTTAACTTTAACATCATGGGGCACTGATTTACAAAAAAAGAAACTTCACAAAACTGGCTGTACAGCAAATTTCCCGGAAAATTTTTACCAGCAGAGAACACAGCGTTCTCATTGCGAAAAATGCTTTAGCAGATTTCACTGATCAGCAGTATTAAACAGCACTGCCACAGCCACTTCACCACAAACAGAGTTATGGAGAGCTAGACTCTACCCCAGGAGCACTGACATTAAGGTCCCATCTTTGGACCTGTTCAACACACGCTCACTTCAAAGACGATAATTCTGAATCCCCAGTTACCTCATGTTTGTTGAAACTGAATACTTGATAAATGAGTAATGGTCAGTGTAGTGGCTAATGAATCCACCATCCCGGGTTTCAATCCCACGCCTGATGGATGTCCTTGTGAATGGTTGCATGTTCTCCTTGTGTCTGTGTTGGTTTTCCTCCCAGAGACATGTATGCTAGGTTAGGGGCCAACTCTAAGTCAGCCTTGTGTGGTTGTTCATGTGAGTGAGGCCTGTGGCAGACTGGCACCCTTTTCAGAGTTGTATCCTACCTTGTGGCCAGTGCTGTTGGGACAGGCTCCAGCCCTGGGTGACCCTGAATAGGATTCATTAAAATTAAAAATGAGGTGGTAAATCTAAATGGGAAGAATCCATGCAAATAAACATGCAGTGTGAACACACTGACGATTAGAGTGCATTCTATGTAGTACAAAACGGGTTAAAATAAAATGCATATAAAGTAGCTTCTAGGAGCTGCTGCCAGAAATGTTTAAATCGTGTCCTGTTTTTTCCCAACTTTGGAAACAGTGATATTGAAGTGCTAAATACATTTTGAACTTAAATTGAAAAGTTAAGATTAATCCAGTGGAGTACAAGGCCCTGCATGTATGTTTTATTGTTTTTAACTACTACTGATTATGATAACGCACTGAATTTAAAAGTCTCTGTGGCATGTACTTTACATTATTAAAGAGAGGTAACAGTATGGCATTTCTAAATAAAAAAGTAACATGTGATGAAGTTTGAAAATATTAGGGCTTGTCAAGTGCCCAGCCTCCTTATTACTGTCAATAGCCAGATATTTCTACAACACGCCTGCCGTTCTGCCCTTGCTTTCCAGCACGATGGATGTCTCTCTTTATGCAAACCAGAAATATTCTTGCAGCCACATTACAAAATGCTTGACATGAGTAAGTGCCTGTGGATATTGTGGAGCTGGCGGACAATGCCTCTTTGACTGCGGTGTGAATGCGGTCTCCTTCTCCCAGCCCCGGAAGTCATTTATATTGTGCCGAGACAGCTGCAGGGTCTGTTTGTCTTTGACATTTGCTGGCTCCTTGGCATGCCAGAAGAGGGCATGAATTTTGTTTATTCTTCGCCTGGCCCTGGCATTGTCTCAGCTGGAGACAGTTTATAGCTGTCCTAGCATCAGGAGGATAAAAGTCTGCCGACAAAGCCTTCACATTTGGCGCAGTCACATGAAGCAAGTGTACATCTCTGCCCTGCCTGTTCCACGCTCATTATTTTATACAGTAGGTGGTAGAATCAGAAGACTCCATCTTCTCTGTTGTTCTTTTAATGAGTCAACACACTCCAGGTCACACCCTAGCAAATTTAAAAACAGAGTTGTGAGACCTTCAGTTTTTATTAGTCATATGGGTATAAAGGATTATATATTTATATGCAGCATAACAGGAGGCTTCTTTCGGAACAGTTTTGCATTGTATTGAAATCAGGAAGAACAGGCAGTTGGGGGTGCAACAGCATGGGGGAAGAGAGCAATGATCTGCATTTTACTGTAGTCTCCTCACAAAGACTTCTTTTGAACCCATCTTTTAATTATCACCTGTCTTGCTTTTGGATGCCGTTCATACTGAATTTTCACTTTTTATGGAGTGGTCTGACGCCTTCTGTTACTCATGTTGCCTCTTTTTTCAACACCTCTGCCATCACCCACTTCATGTTTTCTTCTTCTATGGAGTCACTGCTTAGAAAGGAAAGATTATGCGTATTATGAACAAGGCAGGGTGGCACAGTAGTACAGTTGCAGCTCTGCTGCCTCACAGTAAGGAGGCCAGGATTCACATCCCAGGTCCTCTCTATGTGGAGTTTGCATATTCTCCCCGTGTCTGCGGCGGTTTCTTCTGGGTGCTCTGGTTTCCTCCCAAAGACATGCAGTTTTGGTGAAGTGGCAATGCAAAATTGGGCCTAGTTGGGTGGATTTGCCCTTCAATGATCTGGCTCCCAGTCCAATGACTGTTCCTGCCTTGCACCCAGTGCTTGCTGCAATAGGCTCCAGGCCACAAACCCCCCACCTAAACCTGCTCAGGATTCAATGGTCTTTGAAAATGTCTTGCCAAAAATGTATAACAAAAGAAAATGAATGATGACTTAAAAATGGACAAACTGATTTATTTCAGGATAAATTTTGTTTTACATTATTTAAAGTTGTGCTCTGTCTTTCATCAGAAAGAACTTGGATATGTCAGGCCCCCCAAGAACTTGAACTATCAAGAACTTTATATTTAGTACAGTGTACTTCCACAGTAATTGTTCTGTAAATACCTATGCACAGTGTTACTAGGCATTGCTCCAGTGTGCTGATTGTGTGCCTTTGGTAGAAGATGTAACTGTAAGAATATCGGACTCTACTACATCTTGAAGGCAAAGGGATACCAGAGGCCTCTAGAACAACCTCAGAGCACATTGGCATTTATTCTCTCTTTTCTGTTACTCAATCCTTCCATGAAAAATGCTGTAATGCCTTGCAGCATGAGGGTGGATGTAAGTGCTGGGCTTTGTGGATGGATATGGCAATGCAGCATTGTTTTCTGCTGACTGTTACAAACTGGCAGGTGGTTTTAAAGGATATGTTCAGTATTTTTCAAGTTTGTTATTTCTTCACAATCACGGTTATATATGTTTGTCACATGAAATTGCATTCTAAAGTGTATAAATCCTACAAAATAATTAGCTGCCCTAGGGTGCCAGTGGGTGCTAGGATGCTGGAATCCCAATGTGATGAAAAATCTTAAAACTTACTGAATAGGCCAATTTTTCAAGCTAAAAATATTATTGAGCATTGACCCTTGTGTTGAGATTACACAGATATTTCAAAACAGCATATCCATGTTATTTTAAGAAGAAAAAAAAAGCAAAACATTTTTCTGAGATTCAGAAAATGTAACAGGAGATTCGCTGTGTGCCTCACTTTGCTAAGCTCATCTTCCTCCATGGCAGTGCGATATCCTTCAAGGCCAGGGGTGTGGATTCACCTCGTAAAATCATTGCCAAGCACTGCTATTGACATTGAATGTTGATGTCCAGATGTGATTTACTGTCTCAGTCTCAGTTCTGCAGACATCTATTTTTTGCAAAGATACTGCATGCTGCCACTGGGTTGTTAACGTGTGTGTGTGCATCAGTGATGGAGAATATTGAGCAGACACAGAATGAGGAAGTACCTCGTACCTCATGCTCCGGCATCTCCAGTAGTCACCCTCTTTGATGTAACATACTTCTAACAGCACACTCAAAACTCAGAGGGGGACCTCCCACACACACACCCACTCGATTAAAAAATTGCATAAAATTTGAAACACATTGCAGAGAGGACCAAACAGCCTCTAAAAAAAGAGAGTACCTGCATTTATTAGTTTCCTGTTCAAGCACAGCATGTAACAAGTAATCAAGTGACAACAACTGAACAGATGCTACAGGCATCCATCCCATTTGTCCAAGGCAAGAGCACAGTACAACTAGAGTCTATCCCAGCAATCACTGGACAGACGCAAGTCAGGAACAACTCCTGGACAGGGCACAAGTGCATCACACACACACACACGCACACACACACAGACAAAAACTATATGGCCATTTCAGCAGCACCAATCCACTTAACCTGCATGTGTTGGGATAGTAGAAGAACATGCAACCTCAAAGCAAGGAACATCCGGGACGCGATCCCCATTCTTCTTCACTGTGAGATAGTAGTGTTTTCACTACATCTACCAATAATAATAATAGTAAAATTTATTATTTTTATTGCGGCCCTCAATATTTTCCATTCATGAACCTTTTTGTATATTTTACTCTGGTATAGGCAAAATAATAATAATTAATAATAATCCATCAATTTATTCATTCATTCATGTATCAATCTTCCTAACTTTCTTGGTGCACCAGACTATCACAGGGCAAACAAACACACACCACGCACACTATAGGACTAATTTAGCAATGCCAAATCACCTAACTTTAATCAGGTTGAAGGCTAGTAAGTTCAGTGCAGATACTGTATTTTAACATAGGCAGAGAGGTAGTGCAGAGCTGTCAATTCTGCCTCACAACTTCAGGTTCTACAAGGACTCTGCATGTTGTCCCTACATTTTTACGGATTGATTAACATCAGTGTTAGTGAATTTGCTCACTTAAAACACTGCATAGTTCTTTTATTACCACATTCTCTGCAAGAGTGACCCACCATGCAATTAAAAAAAACAATATTTGTTTTGTGGCACTTCAGTCTGTCCTATTGTCCTAAATCTAAGGCTTTTAGTAGAAACTACCTGTGCTATCTGTATAAGACGGGCTGAACTCTAAATAATCAACGTAAACCTCAGTGCTAACGTTTGTAGTGTACCATTGCAATGTATGCCATTTGGTATGGGATTTGTAAAAGCAGTGTTAATGTTTCTAATGTGTCATCTTATTGGAAAGACAAATGAAAAACATTTTATTACCAAAAATGTTGCACCTTCTTTTAGAATAACAGAGACAAAACAACCTGGTGGACACAAAGACAGACACACAGACACTTATCCTTCTAGTAAGGTGGATACAGTGCGGTGTAATCAGTTCAGTTCAGATTTATTGTTGTATGTACAAGTACAATGAAACTCTTATGGATGCTTTTCACTTGACATGCATCTCGTACCATAAGCTACTGTATGTAAAATAACAACACAGAATATAAAGGGCTGATAAATAATTATTTCTAGTTTCTATCCAAGGGTGATTAATAAATGTGAAAACTATTCTTAACTCAGGTCCCCTTTGTCCCTTCAAAGTGGACATATTTGTTAAGTTATAAGGCTTTTCCTTTCACCTATGGACCCTGACACCCTACATCCCCATTGCAATTTCAGGTATTTTCAAAATTAATAAAAAACACATTTTAGAACACGATGACAAACAAATATATACTAATTTTGTCTTCAAAAACATGGAACTTATCCTATAAGTGGAGATGGAATTAGGAGATAGCAAAAAACAAAATAGCAAGCATGATGTCAAAACCAGAAAAATGAAAGATCAGGCAAAAGTTAGCTCAGGACATGAAGCAAGAATTTTATAGGAGACTGTGCAAAACTTTGCAAAGAATCAAAAAACTGAAAATGAAACATACAGTAATCACAGCCAAATTGTTAAATGCTAACCATACTCAAAAAGCAGAACAAAAATTTCAAATCCAAGGATTGAGAAACAAAAATAAAGCAAGCAAATTTCTTAGAGAGAATCCAATTGTAGACAAATATTGTTAGTGTATCAAGACAAAGCAGTATGACACTGACCTTTTACAGTATCTGTGACCGGCGATGTCACTTGTCACACACTTCCACTTGACCCTGCAGAGAAATGACACAGCAACCAATGAACAAAAAAGGCTCAAAAAGGTGCTTCATATGAAATTCATATCTGGGAATGATGATAATAATTTTGAACATCATAAAAACACATCAGACACAAAATCAAATGTTACCACAAAGTCACCTTGAAAATCCCCAAATAGAGATCTTGATGTTTTTTAATCGTCGAGGAAAAATTACCAAAAAATCCTAATCATGACATCTTTGTGATCCTCTTCCAACCATTTGCTGATCTTGTTTAGGCGTAGTGGTGGCTCTGAAGCTAGGGATCTGCACTGGCGATCGGAAGGTTGCCGGTTTGAATCCTGTAAATGCCAAAAGGGACTCTGCTCTGTTGGGCCCTTGAGCAAGGCCCTTAACCTGCAATTGCTGAGCACCTTGGATAGTAAGAAAAGCGCTATATAAATGCAAAAAATTATAATTAATTATATTATTGTGTTCCTTGTAGCTGTGAATATTGTCATACTGGGAAATTTGACTACTATAAAGATAGAATGGAATTGGTCTTTCCCTTGCCCTCTGAGGGGCACACAGGGAGCATACACTCACTTTTTTAGACCTGAAGCTAGCAGGTAGAAACACATGCCTTAAAATAGGTGGCATAGTTCAATATTAGAGAAAAAAATGATACTTAGTTTCATCAAGCTAGTAAGACACTGGAGCAAAACAAGACTCTTTGGTTCCAGAAACACGGGAACACACATTTTGGCTTTCAGATAGCTCTGAAAGAAAGGTCTAAAGGCTGGATGGCAATGCTGATTCCACAGGGTGGTGTCATGTATCTGTGTTATAGCTTTGCTTAGTTTTTGTTACTATTATTATATCTTTAAAATTTTTACATTTATATTGGTTGCAAATGGCACATCCAAGCAAGATGCAGAAACTATGTTGTGACTGTTATGGGGTGCTGTTTATGTGCGGGAGGAGAACTATGCAATTTAAAAGACAAAAGATAGTAAGTTTATTGATTCTCATGAAGCAATGAAAGTCTAGGAAGTTTTGTTAAAAAGTTTTAAGGCTCTTGTGGAACAATTTGAAATGTTCTCTTTGAACACTGGTTTTTCTCCTTCCCCTTTTGGACTCACTCCTTTAATAATCAAATGTGATACCCATCATATGGTGTAGCGCCTCCCTTGGTGCAGCTACATACGAACTGCCGATCCCTCTTTCGGTATCTCTTTTTAAAAAGCCCTCTCATGGTCATTTGACCAGAACAGGTGGCCCTGGATAATCTTCTTGTAGACTTCATGGGGTGCGTCCTCCCAACAGATATCAACAACACCTTCCAAGGTATGGCCAACTTGTGCTGTTTTTCCAGATAGAATTCCTGTTGCTAGCATGTTTGCCAACGTCATACTGGTGGACGATCTAAACTTTTACTAAAGAGCAGACAGTTGATGGAAGGTTTATACATGTACTGTATTAGAATGATCCTTGGAACAATCTGAAGACGTCATGAAGTGATGCCTTTTGGACGGTCAATGCTGAGCATTATGTGCCCAGTGACCCCTACCAACCACATTCTGGCTTTCTTTAGTACTTAAAAAAGCTGGCAGACTCTGTCAATGTGTCATGATGTCAGAGTATTTGAGTTCTACCCCTTCAGCTGTTGCTAGGAATTTAATGTGACTGTTAAGCATTATTTTTTATGAAAAATATTTTGTTTTGGAAATGTTTTCACATTATTTTTATAATGTCATTTTGGTATCACTATTTTGATTGTTGTTTTTTTTATGGATGCTGCTCTTCTTTCTTTGTGGCTTGTGGAATTTCAGGTAATTTTGGCTAATGTTTATAGACCTTTATTAGCTTTGAAGATGTTTAAAGATTTTTAACTTATTCACTTTTTCACTTGTCTGTCACTCTAAATTGAATTCTATATGGTGAACAGTCCACATACTGAATTAACAAACTCGTTTCTTTCCTCTCGCAGAACAGCCTGAACACTGGTCCAAGTTAACCCACTGCTGCTACTTTGAACTGATCAGTCATTCTGTATCTAAAAGATGCTCAGTAACATTGCGATATGGCAATCGGGTAGGTCACTGCATTAACCTGAGGTCAATATCATGCTACTTTAATCATTTTAAAGACATCTTTCCTTGTGCCATGAAAGAATGTGCATCATTTGCAATAATGTTCAGATATCCTTATTCTAATTGTAGTGAGGGACACAATTACTGCTATGAAAACACACCCCACACCATTACATCTTCAGTACAAGTCTGTACTACAAACAGTGTGTTACAGAATATTACTGACATGCAACTCTGTGCTGTTCAGAGCATGTGAAACACACACTGCTGTAAAGAGTACTTTAAAGATCTCAGTATTATGTAATAGTCTGTTTCTATGTGTATATATTACAATATTTCATATTACAATGTACATTATTGAGCACTGTCACTTTAAATGCACCTCACATCCTTGTGGGTGGAGCTGCAGAAGCCAGGGCCACCTTGACATCAGGTCTGGTCAGTTCAGGTTGGGGACCATGCACTGGTACAGAGCATTGCTGCACCTACCACACGACAAAACAGCTTAGGATCCTGGTTGACAATTAGACACTCAGACATGTGGTCCAGTCCCATCCCCTGGAAATGACCCTCTATCTGAGGGATTACTCTTGTGGAATTGTGCCACGTGGCCGTAAGACTTAATTGATGCTCCCTCACAATGCAGATAATGTGCTTCATTAGGGACTCTGTGAGCAACTGATCGTTCAACACAAAGTCAAATTAGTGGTACACAAGGATTCTTTAAAGAGACACAGTACAGCTCAGGGTCATCTGCAATAGAATCTGCTCACCTACCATCGACCTGTGCAGTCTGGGTTTACGCTTAAGAAGTCTACTATCGACTGCATCCTTGCACCCAGGGTTTTCATGGAGTGCAATGGAGAATATCCGCAAAGTTTCCTTGTTGCCTTTGTCCATTTTTGTAAAGTGTTTCGTTCAATTGATCGAACTGCCCTTTGTGACATCCGGAGATTTTGCAGGATCCCCCCAAAGTTTCTGGATATCATGGCTGGCCTGTACAATGGTACTGTGGGTGCTGGGCAGAGTGAAGGGAGAACCTCTGCGTTTTTTCCCAGTTGATTCTGGGGTTCTTCAGGGGTGCGTTCTTTCTCCTACTCTGTTCGGTGCTTGCATGGACTGGGTGTTGGGAAGGGTTGTGGGGTCCAGCGGCTGTGGGGTATCTGGTGAAGAAAGATTCACGGATCTTGACTTTGTTGTTGATGTTGTGATCTTCGTGGAGTCAATGGAGGCTCTCATCGGGGCTCTCGAGAGACTGAGTGAAGGGGTCTGAGTGTCTGGGCTTGTGAGTGTTCTGGATAAAAACCAAGATCCAGGCCTTTAATGACCTCAGGCATAGCCATCATCAGTGTGTCTGTCTGCGGAGGGAATGTCGACCTTGTTGAGAGGTTTGTTTACCTTGGCAGTGACATTCATGTCTCTGATGACCCTTCCTATGAAGTCAGTAGACGGATTGGGAGAGCATGGGGGGTCATGAGTTCACTGGAAAGGGGTGTGTGGCACTCCTGGTATTTTTACAAAAGGACGATGGTCCAAGTCTTTAGAGTCCTGGTACTTCCTGTTTTGCTATGTGGTTGCGAGACATGGACGCTATCCAGTGACCTGAGACGAAGACTGGACTCCTTCACTGCTTTGCCTCTTTGGAGTATCGCTTGCATTCTTCCCAACCTTGTGTAATCTCATCTGTGGGGATAGTCCTTTCCAAATTTCTCTGCCTCAGCTGACCTATACTATGCCTTGAAGTACAAGAATATTTTGCTGTATTTATTCTGACAAGTCTTCCTGTCTATATTCATTTGTAACCTTTAAAAGCAAGCAGTTTTACAGACAAAAAGGTTTGTTTTTTCTCTTTCTGCTCTAATCTTGGAAAACGGTAGTAAAGATTTTCCCATTTTTGGCTTTTTACAGTGAATGATAGACGTTTAGAAAAAATATAAAAACGCTAGTGTGGATGAATAACATAAAATGGTGTTTTCAGATGTATCCATTAGTGTGGTCTAAGCCTCTGGAAAACTAAACCAGTAACTGGGACAAATGACAAACTATTTAAATAAAAATGGTTAGGTATTAAAGGAACGCTCCAACCAAAAATAGTATTTTTTACATGTTACTTGTTGGAAGTGAACACAGGAATCTTGACCAATCAGAGAGGGGGAGAGGTGGGTTTCAATTTAAAAATATGTAGGTTAAAGGAACTTCCTGTTTCTGGAATACTTTCACTTTATAGTTATTTATATAAGAATATTTTAGCAAAAAACAAATTGTTTGTAATGTTGTGAGCTTTCGACTTGGAGAATTAATATATGAATTTATGCAATATGAGTAATGTGAGATTTTTTAATCAGACATTTTTATATTGTTGGCTGTGGTGTAGGATTGGTCACCATATACTCCCAGAAACATTGTTATGTATGTTCTCGAAGAAAACATGAGATTAAAAAACTTTTTAGCCATCACTGCAAACTATATGCGGTAAGCAGCAAATAAAAAAATATTATTTTTGGGTGGTGTGTCCCTTTAATAAGCAAATCTTTTTTTCTGTTTTATTTCTTTAATTGAATGCTGAACTACTGTGAAAGCCTGGCATTTTCTTCTAATTTTTAGGTCAACATATAAACCTGAATAAAAAATAAAGAATAGGAAAAACAGTCCTGATTTTCCCATTGCTCCTGTTTGGTGAGTTAAGACCACAATTACAACAAGGGGTCAAGTGATGAAAACCTTCAGTCCTGCTGCACAGGTTACTTAACATTGTGCCATATTGCCAATATATTCATAGTTTACAAAGAAACTATAAAAGTAAAGTTTGATCTTGTTTTAAATTCAAATTTCAGACAGATTTAAATTGAGTGACATGGTATTTTAAAAATATCAGCCGTTAACATCTGCAGATTATGATTTGCATTTGGAAATTGGCTGACTGAATTGAACTAGGGTGGCTACTGTCAATCTTCTTTTATTCACAATGTTCATTTGTGGAAATGCTAGAGGTCAACTCTTTGTCCTTAAATTGGTTACTATTAAAAATCTTCTTTTTCTACTTTTTAACTTGTTATGATTAATAAGCACAAGAAAAGGTTGCATTAATTAGACACTGGATATGAATAGGAGTTGCAGTTGGTTGAACAGTTTCAAAGAAACAAGCTTGAAGGAACTCTTTTTCTCTGTCTGTCTGTTGGTTATTAAGATTTTTTTTTTTTTTTTGCATAACGAATGTTCTTTTGTAAGGTTTTATTATCTTATGTATTCAGCTTTCTGTTCTTATATTTTCCAGATGAAGATGAGCTTAATTGGGGTTGTGCTTTCAAGTCTGTAGAGCTCTTAAGCATCTCATAGAAACACATCTAGAGGCTTCTCATTTGTCTTGAGTATGTTATAGATGTAAAATAATATTATTTACTTTTATTCTTCAAATCACAAGGTGCTCTGCCACAACCTTGAATGAGGTATTATACGCTGTTTAGATTCACAAGAGAGAGTGGACATCCTATCATTTTTATATTATTTCTAACAATGAAGCAATTATGCTTTAAAACAGAACAGAAATAGTCTAACCAAATTTTCTCTTATTTGGCAACACTTCTGTAGATGTTGATAGATAGATGTTCACAAATTTCAATGAATCACTTGTGCTGAATGTTTTTTTAATTCTCAATTCCTTCATTTTATGGTCTATGTCCCTTTAGTTTCTATGCAGTCACACTCATTTGGAAACATTATTGCTATTTGCATTAACTGGTGAGGAGGACATTCTGAATATGAAATCAAAGTAGAGCAGAGAATAGGATTACTTCAACCATATGGCATGTGGATGTTCTCCTCACGTACATGTGTTTTTTCTTTCAGCAATCCAGCTTCTTGCTACTGTCCACAAAATGACAAGTTGAACAGCAATTCCAAACTGAACACACTCACACTGGTTCAGAATTTGGTCCTGTCATTTAACTACTGCCTTCTGGATAATCTTTTGCTTCTGGCAAATTAATAATGGGTAAATGAACTTTTGTGTTTTGTGTTCACATTACATATGACTTCCATTTTGTCTTTTCTTTACAAAGTCACTCCATCCGTGTTATAACAGCATATCATTTGTCAGAAGTGCTTCAAGTTCTGGAGATGCTGGGTGGGTGGCTAAAATAACTAGCTGTTAACTAGCTGTCTAGAGCAGGAATACTTTATTACTGTACCAAGGCAAAAGATAAAAACTCGGAAATCTTGTACAATAGTAATGTATGTAGTTGGTGTAACAATTAATACCTTTTTCTCTTTGAATGAATTTTTAGTTAGCCAATTAAAGGTGTCATTTTGCTTGACTTCTCACTACATTCATAATGGCTAACACGGTACAACACCCTAGTACTACATGAATTCTTTAAAAGATTATTTTCCATCTATTCATCCAAGCCATCCATCCATTATCTTTTTGAGCCTGCTACATCCTTTACAGAGGTGTGAAGAGCCGGACACTCTTTCAGGCACATCAAGTATAAGAGGACACCAACTAAGGGCCAGTCCTCTTCAGAGTCAATTCAGTACACATATAGAGGTCTTCACAGAGTGCATGTTTGAGCAGTGTAACAAGTTTATAGGTAAAACACATTTTGCAGATTGTCCCAAATGGACCTGTTAGTTAAGAATATTCCCATATTGTTTTTTTTTTTTTATGAGGAAATACACTGACACATGCAGTACAGGAAAATAACAAGGCCTTTGTGAAATGCAACAGCAGTATAGGTAAAAGACCTAAAGCTGTATTTAATTGTGAGATATCTAATGCTTATTAAAACATGAAAAAATCAAACTCATTTTTCTTATCTCTATGTGATGCTCTAGGAATTAATGTGTTGATTTTAGACATGTTTATGGGGCATACTGATTAATGAGTGTGCGCACGCGCAAACACACACACAGACACACACACACAAAGATATAGTACATATAAAACAGGTGCATCTGATTCACTGAAGCCTTCAAACGCTTGTCACTCTTTTTTATGGCGGTGTATTTTAGGACAAGTCAGATTGTTTGTTTGCTTCAAGGATGATTAGCAAATTTACACTGCTGGCAGATGCTACGCATAAACCTTTTATGCTACAGAGGTGGGATTGGTTGTTTGCTTTGTAAAGATTACAACAACTAAAATGTGTTGTCGATTACCATAAACATTAAAGCGCTGGAGAAGTTGTTAAGCTAAAGATGCCACAAAAGTGCTGTCTCTTATCTGCTTTATAACTTGGTTGCTTCTTTACAGTGAACATATGTACGGGTAAGTGAAGTGTTTCTGTTTTATGAATGCACGGAGACGCTGTGAATCAGCAGTGCCTGATACACTTTCTTAATTTAGCTTACTGTCAGGCACATCCTCATTAGTTTTTACCATTCATCGACAGCAAATGCTGAACAAATGAGGCCACTATCAGGTTTGCCTTGATAACTCGCCTTATCTCATTAGATTCCACATCAAAGTTAATCAGAAATGTGAATAGTAATTGCTGGAATAGACAATGCAATAGATCACGGAGCTTTTTCTGTGTGTGTCATCTTGAAACATCAGCACACTGGCACTAGCAGATAGGCCTGGAATCGAGAGCAAGAGAGTGAGGGGTGGGGGGGAAGGGGTATGGCGGGGGGGAGCGAGAGAGCAGTGGTGGAGGCATAATAAGCAAGCTGCTCAGAATTAATAAGCTTACCCAATAAGAAAAGAATAACCAATCAGTGTGAGTTGGGCAAATATAATTTGGGAATAATTGCTTGATTGCTTTTCTATAGTAGGCTGATTTGACCACACACAAGAACTGTGAATTAAGATGTCAAGACAAGAATTAATTTGGCAACAGAGGGCACACAATTTCTTCCTTTCACTTTGCACTGGAACAGGAGAGTCTTGTTTGAGTTGTTATTTGCTAATAATGAAAACACAGAGATAGATTGCACATTCATTTCTTTGTTTCCCTTTGCATAAAACATGCTATACTTAATGCTGCAGATGTCTAGATATCATGTAAAGTGGGCATATGTTGAAATGTAATTTAATTGGGATTTTTATGTTTTCTAGCCCAAGGTCAATGGCCTACTTTTTAAAAAAAAAAAAAAAATCACAACTGAATGTCAATGTAGTTTTGACGAATGCTTTGTGGCTTTTTGCTTGTTTGTTGGCAAGATGCAGCCAACGTTACATGACTTCATATTCTGAATTTAAAAGCCTGTCCCAGTTTATAAAACAAGGCGTCAGACATTTTCATACATATTTATAATAAAATACGTAATATTTATTGAAGAATGGAATGGAATTATAAATAACATTATAACAAGCAGAAAAAGAAAAAAAAGGAAAAACTACATCTAATATGTTCACATAATACAGTACATGGTATATGTGTGTCTCTGTACGTGTATAATATGTAATGTGGAATGTGCCTACAGATCATAGGACTCACACAGGTATAGATTATACAGAATATATTAGGATTTCCATATGAAGAACCTGACATAATTCCTCTCTTTACCGATGTGCATGTCTATAAAGTGCTGGGTGTGCAACATTTAAGGGGGAATAAGAGGACATCCTCCAGGGTGATGGAGAGTAATGGCAGTGCCTCAAGTGGCTGAAAGATCAATCATCTGTGAAAGGAATGCCAAGGAGTAAGAAAGAATTGTGGAATTCATGTGTCAGATACTTCAAACTCAAGGGGGTATTGGGGTTTTGCTAGTTTTTTTTTTTGTGCAGTCATTTCCTACATTTGTATATGAGGAACATGACAAAATTAAGGAAATGATGAGTTTGTTTTATTTGGACGTCATCTTTATTGATAAACATACCAAAAGGTCCAGTGTAAAGACATTGACACATACTTATGTAGATATAATATTGGCAGCACTATTTTGTGGTGGTCAGTACTTCTTTCTTAGAGTTCCATGAGGATGATAGGCTTTAACCCAAAACAAAATGGATTTGATTAAGCAGGTTTGATGATAGAGATGTATTTAAGGTATAGTGGTCCATTGTTGGTTCCTGATTTGCTTCTGAAGATGCCAAACTAGGAGTTAGGTTTGGATGACCCTGAAAGGGAATAAGGAGGTCTGGAAAATGGATGATGGGCAATTGGTGGTAAAGAAATAGCATAATCGTGAAAAGAAAAATTAATACCAGCAATTGAAAAGAAGGGAACAAATTACAATGTCTCAAAAATAGTGGTTATGTCTGTTTTGTTATTGTTTTTTTTTTTGTTTTGAGAAAAAAAAGTTTTTTTGTTAAATTTACAAAACAAAATAGATATTCCCTCTTGTATCAAAATAGGTCTTATTCATTGGGATATGAAGTGCACGAACCTAAAGAAAATGTATGATTGAGTTCTACATCGGCTGACTGACCTACCACAACTTTCTGTGCAGTGAGATCTGTTTGAAGTGGTAATAAGTAATCATGTGCTTTATTGACTCAAGGAAAAGTGGCTAAAAAGATGGTAATACAATATATTAAACATGGTGTTGCTGTTCAGCAGTGAAGAGAGATCATGGCAAATGATGCACCACTGCTGGCTATGGAAGACATGGGGTGAGAGAAGTCAGCTATGGACTGTGACGAAATAGAATGAAAATCCTGTCAGCAGTCAAGGGTCCTGCGCACTAGTGAGCCTCCTACAGGATGGAAAATTGCAATTAAACAATGAAGTCCACATTTACATGTGACTCATGGTTGTTCAATGCAGGGTGATCTACTAATTGCATTTTCATACTCGTCAGGTTACTATAAATACAGCAATGTAAAACTGCTACTAAAACAACCACCTTTTATTCCCTTTTTTCTTATTTGAAATCTATAGAAAAGGTATAAATGAAATACTTTCAATGTCTATTGAAACTAACATCAGTCCAATTTGAAACTTTAAGAACATGCAACGAATTACAAATACAAAATATTTATTCATATTGCAGGTCCGTTCTCCTGCCAGTATGGCCTTCTTCTGTAGTATAGGATATTATACTGTATGTTATATTCAATGGCTAGTTAATGAATAGTTGCCAAGGTAAATTGTACTAATGTTTGTGTTCTATCTATCTATCTATCTATCTATCTATCTATCTATCTATCTATCTATCTATGTAATAAATTAAATGATGGCATACTATTCATTCTGCTCAAACCTGAACTTTAATTCTTCTACCGGCATTTAGAAGATGAGGACGAAAAAGAATACAAGGAATAAGAAGAAGGTGACTAAAAGTAGAAAAAGCTTAAATCAAGTGAAACTGATTGTTTTTTTCCTTGCTGGCGAGTGCACAAGACTGATGGAGCCGAGGCGAGTCCCAGTTCTCTGCTGTCTAAACTATGGGGATGGTCTTGGCAGAAGGTAAATTTGCTTTGATCTACATTACACCTAATTGAGTCACAGGCGATGTCTCTATCCCAACATCAAGGAATTTGAAAATGTTAGATTATTTCACTGGGGATTAAACCTAATTTTCGTGTGTTCCGCATTAACCTATTAGGCTTTTTCATCTGCATTGCTAATGTTGCTCAGACAGCTGTCACTGCTAAAGAAAAACATGATCATGCAATCCTTGAATGAATGATTTCAGCTCCGATTAGTGGTAGTGAAGTTCGCTGAGCCCTAGCGATAAGGGAGGAAAATTCCCAAGTTGCCAATAGCTCTGAAAATTATCAGACTGTAGGCAAAGAAAAAAATTGTGTCTTCTGGCTCACAGGCTTCAATCCAGGGGCAGCCTAGATTGACATTATTTAAAGGTACAGAAATATATTCAGCCTATCTTAGGTTACTAAGACAGAAAATTGACTTAAATATTTACACGTTAGCCAAAAGGGTAAGCAAAACAGTGCGCATATGTGCAGAAATTTGTAATGATGCAACGTGAAACATAGCATTGGAAAACAGATAATATAAATGCAACAGACATAGTAATGATGTAAAAAGTATTTAAAACAAATGTGCTCTGTAGAATATCATAGGAAAGAAAACACATTTTGTGTTGATTAAAAAAACAGCAATAATGAAAATACCTCTGATTTATTCAGTGTTGCCTAGACAATATCGGTACATTATTGTTAGTAAGGGTAAATGCTGAAAAATGTTAGCAACAAAAATGCTGTTCAGTTGTATTGAACAGCCAAATTTAAATATTTCTATAAGTTTAAAATAAAAGAAAATGAAAAGCATGTCATGATCAGACTTTCAATCTCATATTCGGACTGAATGTGCGATGTGTTCCCTCTGTAATGAGACAACAGTGCAAAGTCAAGTTCATACCAAATAAACAGAGACTGCCATTTGTCTCTAGGATCAAGATCCTCCTTAATTTCATTTGTGACGATAAGTTCTGCATTTTACACCCTACAGACATCGCTTAGTTTTTTTAGACCATCATTCCAGTTGTTTGTATAATGTCTTTTGTTTGTTTTTTTTTTGATGTTGGTTAACTAAAAAAGAAAGATTTCAGTCATTTTACAGTGATGTGTTAATGAATATTCAGTGAGTGGGAAAAGTTGGGAACATGTCCGGTCACCGCCATCAGGGCTTTAAGAAAATGACTGACAAGACTTTAGCCCCCAGTTGATCTTTTACAATCCTTAACGAACTAAATAAATTTTTAAAACTAAGACAAACAGGGTGGACTGACTCTCTGTCATCCCAGTGTCCTGGCTTATTTCTGTGAGGTTCACTGTGTCATACTTTGAGAATGAGCCATATATTGGGCCATGTGGCCTACATGGAGTTTGCATGTTTTCTTTGTCAGCAGGTCCTCTCATGTTCCTTAGACTTTCCAAGTATATTTAGGTGAGGGTGATTAAGGTGTCTAAATCAGACCAGCATGAGTAAGTTGGACACTCATGTTACTGGGTTAACCATTGGTTCCTTGTGACCCTCAAATGGAAGAAGAGGTTCAGAAAACAGAAGAATGGATGGATGAATTTAACTGGATGCTTATATACAGTAGTACCCAGATGAATATTAAATAGAATGAATTTTGCTCTGAGGGGAGAAAACCTTTCCCCCACTTTGCAATTAGGAATAAAATGTATTTCATTTGCTGTCCCTTGATTGAAATCAGCAAGTAAGTAGGCAAAGTGGGTAAAAATTACATTGGAAGGGATGCATCAAACCCAAGGGATGTTCATAAAAACAGTTAATGACTTTATCCAGTGGACATACATAAGTGCCGGTATTCTCTGTCTTTATCACTGAATAGTAGGGAGAGAGAAATTCCAGCACTGACCAACACCATTATTCGATCAATGAATTTCAAGCACTGTGATAAAACTGAGCATTTGATTGTTTGCTCAAAAATACTGCCGGTACACAGCTACAAAAAAACTTAGAAGAGCTGGTGTTGTCCATACTGGTGAGGACTGCCCAGCCCACCTCAAGCCCTGACTCTCTTACATTTACGTGGCCTTCCACATTAAGTTAAATTAGGAAACACAAGTTTGGAATTTTTTTTTTTTTTTGCATATTTTCAAAAAGCAACAACTGAGTTTAGTTGTGTGTTTAAAGCAATATAGTATATCTCATGACTCAAAATATATAGAAACAAAACAATGTAAATGATCAAAAAACATGTTGCATGAACAGGTGGTGCAGAGATTGCTGTGACTGACTTTTAATCTGAGCCTGGTCACAATGTTTTCCCAGGGTCCATTTGATTTCTGGTTTTTTTTGGTTCTCCAGTTCCTCCCACATGTCTGCACAACTTTGTTTTGTGACACAATCTGACACAACATGACTGTCTCTGGATATTTATGCTTAGAACCCGTGACAGTCTGGAGTTTTTCTAGGGTGGTCCTTTATGCTGTAATGTAATAAACAGGCTTGAAAAATTAGTAATGTAAAATTAAGGACACATTAAAACTAAGAATCGTATATGAAGAAATAAGACACAAAAACAAGAGGTCTAATTAATGTGAGAAAATGCTATCCTACTATGTGACATCTTGTAGGAAAATGAGTTACTCGGGGTGAGTCGAGGAATGCTGAGGACAACATGACCTGATCTGAAGGATCAAAAAACAGACCTTCACTTGCCCTGCCTGGCTGTAGAAACAGGAGGAGCCAGACAGCAGCACTAAAGGGCTCCTTGAGGGTTTTAGAGTGACACTTATGTCTGTAACAGACTCCCACTGAGGGAAATAATAGCCTAGCATGCTTAGCATTATCTGCTAGGTTACGTAAAAAATGGTTCAGTAGTTCTCAGTGATGGGTCAGACTGCCTATTTCAACCAAGGCAGTTCTTTCTTACATTAGTTGTTGTGCATATCATGTGCATACCCTCGTCTGTATACATAATATTTATTATGCATTTCCATTTTCCAACCTGCTGAATCTGAACACAGGGTCACGGGGGTCTGCTGGAGCCAATCCCAGCCAACACAGGGCACAAGGCAGGAACCAATCCTGGGCAGGGTGCCAACCCACCGCAGGACACACACAAACACACCAGGGCTAATTTAGAATCGCCAATGCACCTAACCTGCATGTCTTTGGACTGTGGGAGGAAACCCACACAGACACGGGGAGAACATGCAAACTCCACGCAGGGAGGACCCGGGAAGTGAATAATATTTATTATATCTAATAATAACTATTACTGTACAATATTTGCACATTTATGAGTCCTGATCATTGAATTTTAGGGTGGCACCTCAATGACAACACACCACGTGCATCAGTGCTTTATACCAGGAAACGGGTCAAATAAAATGTGTCATTCTCTCTCGTTCCTCCAATAGGCCTGTCCAATCTAAAATGGCTTCTCCTCTTAACACACCCAAGATAAAAGCTGGACGTGACACACACTATCACCATCCATCTTTCCTTTTTCTCCCATTTCCGGCCTTTGTACCACTGTTCCTGCATCTATTATCAGACGCACTTAATTCCAGATAAGAGATGTGCATACCAAAGCTTATCACCAATAGAAAAAGAGATGCCCAAAGATTATAGGGTACACGGAACACTCTCACACGAACAGAGTCAGGCTAAAGTGACCAATTAGCATTAAATGTAGATGTACTGGTAATTGGGGGGTTTTAGGGACACACTGGTCAGTTTACATAATGCAATTCAATTGACTAGACCGAAGGGTTAAACAGATTTATAAAAAGAATAACACAAAACACAAGGAGCTATGCATCCTTTTCTTGCTTAATCCAAGTTGAGGGTTATGGGAAGGAAGTTGGTGGCAATCCCAGCATCACTGAACACAAAACTGGTGCCATACCTGGACAGGGTGCCAGTTCATATATACCTTCATCAGGCCTGTTTAGGGTAACAAGGACAGACAACAGCAGAGTACCCTGATAACAATCCACAGGAAGAAAAAACAATATCCATAAAAGCCAGGATTTCACCGATTCTCCTGGAATTATCAGGAATTAGCCCCCCATTTATTATCATATTTAAATAAATAATAAAAGAAAACATGATTGTGAAATTTATTTAAAAAAAAAAAGAATGCATTTTCATGAGCTTGGTCCTCTCTTGGCTAGTAATGTTAACCAAATGTATGTGGTGTTTTAACTTTTCAAGATGATACAAACCTTTAAAATTTCTATAAAAGCTATTTGTGTTTTATTTAAGAAGTATCTTTATATATGTTTAATACTAAAAGGGTACAGTAATTGTATGTGTGCATGTGTACTGTGATAAAGCATTTATTTGATAAAGGACTAATTTTCAACTAGAAAAGACAAACTGCCAAAGATGCCAGTGTCATTCTGGCTGTAACCCAGCTTTTTGATACTAATGGCAGTACATGTTACATGTCAAATGTCCACAGGGATGAATCAGCACCAGTCAAAGTGAAGGCATTACACAATAAATTTAGCATTAATGTACAAACAAGCTAAAGGTTTTTTTTTTTCTTCATAACATCAAGCGCCTATAAATCAAACCCTGTGCACAATGAAACACACAAACTGCCTTTCATGTGCATTTCAGTTTTGGACTAATTCAGTTCCTAACTGTTTCATCTTTATTTTCAATTTCGCTTTAGTCACAAACAAGAAAGTAAAGCGTTATCTGATCAAATTCATAAGCACCCTGGGGTGTACTTTTTTTTTGTTGTTGCAAATGTGTTGAATACGTTCATTAGTTGCACAATAAACAAATTTAAAATTCCTATGTCGTTTTCTCACTTCCAAATCTTATTGCATCTGTGAGTCTACAATTTGAGACAAAAAAACAGATTTTCTCCTTTTGGCTACCAACTTTCCCCATGTTTGCGAGTGCTTTTCCGTTTAGCGCTCTTTAACCTAAATCCATATTAAACATAAACCTTGTGGAATACAAAGATTAACGAGTGTCAGGCTGAAGAGAGATTCTGCTTGCCCGGCCTGTTTAACCTAACTGCTACGTTTGCGTTCCTCTCCTGATCCTGTGGCCTTTGTGTACATTGTAATGAGCACTAACATAATCCCAGGATTTGGCTTGCTGTTTCTCTGTCTCTTTGGAGCTGCAGTTAGCTGTAAGAAAAAAAAAGCCACAATGCAACATCCCCATGAGATTCTTCCATTTAGGGATGGTTTGGAGCGCCCTATGATAGAGCTACGAACCAATTTAATCCTATTAGCACCTCCCAACAAAGGCTAAGTCTGCATAACACAGGCAAGAAGAGAAGCTGCAATTTGTTTCCATTGGCCAAGTCGGGGTTGTTAGGAAAGGGGAGTTTAGCATCCCTCCATTGTTAGGGAAAAAATAGAACCAAAAGAGAAAAGCAGCTATCTGGCATTCATGTGGGGGGGCTTGGCATTCAGGCTGAACTCTTCATGATAATTCAATGTTTCTTTCACACCCTGAAGGTTAAAATCCACAATTAAAACTGTTTGTGGCTTAAAAAAAGGAGGGACGGCAGCAAAAAAAAAAAATGGGGTAAACGGTACCGTTTTGTTGAGGAAACACACTCGTTCTTCCTTACAGTTGGTACCTCGAGACGGGGGCCCAGGCAAGTCAAAGCGCTTTTGTTTAGCCTGATTTTATAACATGGTGGGCGATCGTGCTGGTGGTCCAGTCCTTTGCCCCTGGGAATGGATGGTTTTTAAATTTAGCCAGACAGTGAAAGGTCTAGTATTGTGAAGGACGAGATAAAAGTCACAGCAGGATAAAGCAGAACGGAATAGTTTTAGGCAGCACAAGTCAGGATATGACTCCTTAGGGTGACACTTGATAAACAGGCGTTCTGCGACTGTGGTGAGTGATTACATTTACACCAATAGGAGTCCTCTGCCATCAACAAGGGCAGTCACTGTCATGTGCTTCCTGCATGTTTGATGCAATGGGACAACATAAAACAGGGCTTTGTTTGTCTTGTAAAATAAAAATGAATATGCAACTGCAAAATATTAAAAATGTCCTTCTGTTTTTCAACTGGTTTGTGTTAAGCTGTAATAATCAGTTACTATGCCGTGAAGCCTTTTGGATTAATAAGCTTGATTCATGTAATTGTTCAGGCATGAGCGAGTTAAATGAAATGGGTTGCTTTTTATGCACCAAAATTGGCCAAAGACCAACCACAGGGTAAGCAGCTGGGGGCCAAAATTTCATGATGTTTCCTCCATACATTGTTAGAACTCTTTGTTGTGGAAGCATGTCCCTGCCAAGGCTACTGGCTGGGCTTCATCCCTTTGGGTTTTTAGTCTCCCATCTCAGTCATAACTGCAAGTGTTGCTTTATGCCTTCTGTCATGAATCTTTTGCTTAGAACTGTGTCATGAAATGTACTAACACCTTGCATCATAGATCAGATTTTCATTTATCTTGGTGTAGAGTTTATTTTGATTCTTGAACATTTTGTTTAATGTCATCATGAAACTATTTTGATTTAACATTTATTATTATTTTCTATGTGCCATTCTCTTTAGGGTCATGGCAATTTTTTTATGGTTGCTAGGTCAATTGTTACCACTGTTATGATTTTGCATACTTATTAATTATTATCATTTTCAGTTATTAACAAAGATAATTGTGCCATTTCTGTTGCAGTTTTGCTTTTGTTTAATGGAAGCCAACATGCTGAGTTACTGTCGCTGCAACGCAGTGTCTGCTGCCTCTGTTGACACTACTGCAAAATATACCGTTGTGCTTGAAAGTTTGTGAACCCTTTAGAATTTTCTATATTTCTGCATAAATATGACCTAAAACATCACCAGATTTTCACTCAAGTCCTAAAAGTAGATAAAGAGAAACCAGTTAAACAAATGAGACAAAAATATTATACTTGGTCATTTATTTATTGAGGAAAATGATCGAATATTACATATTTGTGAATGGCAAAAGTATATGAACCTCTAGGATTGGCAGTTAGTTTGAAGGTGAAATTAGAGCCCGGTGTTTTCAATCAATGGGATGACAATCAAGTGTAAGTAGGCACCCTGTGTTATTTAAAGAACAGGGATCTATCAAAGTCTGCTCTCCACAACACATGTTTGTGGAAGTGTATCATGGCATTAACCAAGGAGATTTCTGAGGACCTGAGAAAAAGAGTTGTTGATGCTCATCAGGCTGGAAAAGGTTACAAAACCATCTCTAAAGAGTTTGGACTCCACAAATCCAGAGTCAGACAGATTGTATACAAATGGAGGAAATTCAAGACCATTGTTACCCTCCCCAGTAGTGGTCGACCAACAAAGATCACTCCAAGAGCAAGGCGTGTAATTATCGGCGAGGTCACAAAGGACCCCTGGGTAACTTCTAAGCAACTGAAGGCCTTTCTCACATTGGCTCATGTTCATGAGTCCACCATCAGGAGAACACTGAACAACAATGGAGTACATGGCAGGGTTGCAAGGAGAAAGTCACTGCTCTCCAAAAAAAACATTGCTTCTCGTCTACAGTTTGCTAAAGATCACGTGGACAAACCAGAAGGCTATTGGAAGAATGTTTTGTGGACGGATGAGACCAAAATAGAACTTTTTGGTTTAAATGAAAAGCGTTATGTTTGGAGAAAGGAAAACACTGCATTCCAGCATAAGAACCTTATCCCATCTGTGAAACATGGTGGTAGTAATATCATGGTTTGGGCCTGTTTTGCTGCATCTGGGCCAGGACGGCTTGACTTCATTGATGGAACAATGAATTCTGAATTATATCAGAGAATTCTAAAGGAAAATGTCGGAACATCTGTCCATGAACTGAATCTCAAGAGAAGATGGGTCATGCAGCAAGACAACGACCCTAAGCACACAAGTCGTTCTACCAAAGAATGGTTAAAGAATAAAGTTAATGTTTTGGAATGGCCAAGTCAAAGTTCTGACCTTAATCCAATCGAAATGTTGTGGAAGGACCTGAAGCGAGCAGTTAATGTGAGGAAACCCACCAACATCCCAGAGTTGAAGCTGTTCTGTACAGCGGAATGAGCTAAAATTCCTCCAAGTCGATGTGTAGGAATGATCAAAAGTTACCGGAAATGGTTAGTTGCAGTTATTGCTGCAGAAGGGGGGTCACACCAGATACTGAAAGCAAAGGTTCACATACTTTTACCACTCACAAATATGTAATATTCAATCATTTTCCTTAATAAATAAATGACCAAGTATAATATTTTTGTTTCATTTGTTTAACTGGTTTCTCTTTACCTACTTTTAAGACTTGAGTGAAAATCTGGTGATGTTTTAGGTCATATTTATGCAGAAATATAGACAATTCTAAAGGGTTCACAAACTTTCAAGCACAACTGTAGTTTGAGGCCTTCAAAAGGCTTCAGAAGGCAGGAAAGACCAGGCCTTTGCACCTGCCTGGAATAGGCCTCAACCCAATGGGTCCAACTTCAGCTCTACTGGTTTGCTTTGGTTTACCAAGCTCTAAAGGGTTTAACCCTGAACAAAATACAAGTACAAGTCATGCATGGAAATTGTCCATTAATTCCATGCATGAATTGTACCTGTACCAATGAAGCCAAAGGCAGTTGAGCTGCTACCTCGCATCATAGATCAAATTGTAACTTGTCTGGTGTGATTTATTTGATATTACTTGCTTGCCCTCTTGTTTATGTAGGCAAAATATTCTGCAAGGTCAGATCACGAATTATGGAACACCAGTAACGTTGCACTGCATGATAACATGCAGTGAATACACTTGACTTGAGCATTCATAGTTTTCATACTCTTTCTCTGTATGTTTAGCATTCATTTGCTCAGAGGTTGATGCGCTTGCTGCTTCCTGAGCAGCTCGTCTTTTCTCCACCCTAGTAGCCCACCTCTTTTCTTCTTTCGTCAGCATCTTTTCACGATTAAGTCAGTGTTTGTGTTACAATTACTTAGTATGTTTTCTTTAATTTTTCACTTAAGCTGGCACTTAAGCTTTCAATCTGCCTGAAGAATGATTTAAGATATGAAGAGGTAGAGGAAGTGACGGCGAAGGTGGTAGGGATGAGAACGGCGCCCGAATGCATGTGCCGCATAGCCACCCTGCTGGCCGCTGCGGAGAGTTGATTCTACAATAAAATAAAAAAAGGAATAACCTTGAAGGCCAATCATCATCCCGAAAGTGGATAGTAGACGGATAGTATACGGTTTTTGGAAATTGTCCACCTGTATCCTAAGGGAGGGGATTTCAATGATCACTTACTATACTGTGAAGCCTTTCGAATATATTGACACTGACACTCCAGGCTGCATTTTGGTAATCCCCATTATTGTTTCTTTCTAGACATAACCTGGCCATTTTTCTTGATGTTTACATTACATAAATAACTTCCTTCCGTCCTTTTTGGCACTGTATTTTTCTCCATTTGCTGAGTACCTTTATAAGGTGGGCTTTTTTGCTGTTTTACAGCTTTTAAGTTATACAGGTTGAGTATAACTTATCTACAATTCTAAACTCTGAAATGCTCCAAAATTGGAAACTTGCCAATATGATATCACAAGTGATAAATTCCACTTTAGGGGTCTCTTTTATCAAACTTTCCTTGGATCTGAGCCTGAAAATATGTGTATGCCAAAAACTCTGATTTATAATACCTGGCATTCGCACATTTCTGCATAATTTACCTTTATAAAATGTCCATCATTGTGTACATATGTCCCCTGTGAAGTTTGGACATATTCAACAATCAGAGGGTTTGGGGAATTGGAGATCCCCAAGTGTTAGGAGCCACTAAGCAATGAAAAACGTACCCCGTGAAACGACACAATAATATTTGAAAATCAGTTCAAAAGTGACACCATTAAAATTGCACAGCTGAGAGGAAACATAGATTGTAAAGCCTTTCCTCTGTGTTCTGGCAATTAACAGAATGTCAATGCTTATGGTTTACAAAACTATCCAATTTCTCTAGGTACCTTTACTGGAAAAGAAGTGCAGTACAGCACTCTGATTATGTCTGGAAAACTGGACATTGCTGCAAGTTGCCTTTTTATGTTAGAAAAAACGTTATGTTTTATATATATATACATGCACATTGTACGAAAGCTGGACATAGCGCCTCAGTTGCTTTGTTGACGGCTTCCAGCACAGCAGGCATGATAGAGCGTAGGTTGGCTCAGATATTCCTGACCTATCGGCCAGTTCTCTGAGAAGTGATAACAAGTAGCTTATATAAACTGACCAAAAAAACAAAAAAAGTTCTTCCATGCAAATATGCAGAATTTGCTCCCTTAAAAGGGAAGTAAAATACGTTCTATGTATCATATTCATTACTTTTGAGGTTTAATACCTTTGCTTTGTCAATACACATATTGTAGTGGCACTGCTATGACTACCATGCATGTGGTGGTGTAGCACTGTGATAAAGAAAGTGACACCACGAGTTGGCTAAAGAAATGAACATAACCAGAAGGAGAGATAGGTGGGGTATAAGCAGATAGCTTCAACCAATGAGTGCAGAGATACCTGACTTGCCTGGACAGGAATTAGAGAGAATGGGGGGGTGTGGTGAAGGGACAGTGACAAGCGTGGTGGAGTGGCCAGGTGAACATTGTGAGTTGGAGCAGACAGAGAAAGACCCACAGTTTTAAATCATGGATCATAAGAACAGTGGGGAAGACTTTGAATAGTTCAGTTTGCTATTTTGTCAGAACAAGTTCTGTCCCTCACCATCCTTGCCTCCCTCTTTTTTTTTTATTGCTTTCTGTGGTTTGTCATAATCTCCTTTAACAAACTGGTTTGGCTGCATTTCCTTACTTGATCAATGGTGTACCAACAATATTTCATAATGTATATTCAAATATTCCAAAATCTGAAAACATAAAAAAATCTGAAATACTTCTGGTCCTAGGCAGATTAGGCATATTCAGCCTGGATGTCCATTGTTTTCATGTTATTCTTATTAACTCAAGTCAATTTATATTTCTTTAGCTTTACTTTCAGATGTTGATTTCTAATAATCTCTTGAAATTTTGTGATGTAAGCCAGTATTTGAGATAATTAATATTTTTTTAACTTTCTTATGTTTATATATACAGTGGTACCTCGGTATACGTCCTTAATCCATTCCAGATCCTTTGACTAATACTAACAGGACTTATACCAAATACATTTTTCCTATAAGAAATAAAGGGAAAATGATTAATCCGTTCCCATGAAAAAAAATCCTATTATTATTGGCATATTATACATTGATGGGGTTGTATAAAATAATTTAAACACTGCTTAATACTAAAATACATAAATACAAAAGCAATTAGATGAAACAAATGAAAATTTAACCTCACTTTACTTTTTAATAACGTCTTTGTTTTTCACAATCGTAGATACCGTCGTTCTCAGCATACGGTATGCAGCAGCCATGTCCCGGATACGCATGCCAGCTTCATACTTTTCAACAAACAATTCAAATTTTTGTGAAAAAACACAAAATCATGTGAAAATTCACATAGAGTTATAGCGCGGGTTGTTCACTGAATGCTAGCAACTGACATACTGACGCTCATGGGCAGTCGTGGCTTTGTCTCAAGAGAGGTAAATAAGGGTAGCACGCGGTGTTCTAGCAAGCGAGTCGTATTCCAAAGAAAGGTTGTATACCAAGCAAAATGTTTTGCGTCCAAACAGGACGTATACCAAGTTGGACTTATTCCAAAGTATACCAAGGTGCCACTGTATGTGTGTGTATATATATATATATATATATATATATATATATATAAATAATATTAGGCCTACGAAAGTTAATGTGTTAACTTTTACAATTAATGTGGGCTGTTTAACTTGTGAAATTATATAGTTGAATCCTCGGCTGGCAACAAGGCAAACACCTCAGGTAGTGCTTTGGTCAGGGTGGCATTTTCATTACAACATTATAAAACAATGACAGGTTGGACACTAAGGAGGGAGACATGGACCTGTATTGATTGGCTAGACAGAGGGACCGAGCTGGGAAAGATGTGCAGCAGGTTAGGGTGATAAAGGATAAAGATGGAAACGTACTCACAAGTGAGGAGAGTGTGTTCAGCAGATGGAAAGAGTACTTTGAGAGGCTGATGAATCTTGGAAAGTGAGAGGATGCCCGAGGAGTGGAGAATAAGTGTATTGGTGCCAATATTTAAGAATAAGGGGGATGTGCAGGACTGCAGAAACTACAGGGGAATAAAATTGATGAGCAACAGCATGAAGTTATGGAAAAGAGTAGTGGAAGCTAGGTTAAGAACTGAGGTGATAATTAGTGAGCAGCAGTATAGTTTCATGCCAAGAAAGAGCACCACAGATGCAATGTTTGCTCTGAGGCTCTGAGGATGTTGATGGAGAAGTTTAGAGAAAGCTAGAAGGAGTTGCATTGCGTGTTTGTGGACCTGGAGAAGGCATTGACAGGGTGCCTTGAGGGGAGGTGGGGTATTGTATGAGGAAGTCGGGAGTGGCAGAGAAGTACGTAACAGTTGTACAGGATATGTACGAGGGAAGTGTGACAGTAGTGAGGTCTGCAGTAGGAGTGACAGATGCATTCAAGATGGAGGTGCGATTACATCAGGGATCAGCTCTGAGCCCTTTCTTATTTGCAATGGTGATGGATAGGTTGACAGACGAGATTAGATAGGAGTCCCCGTGGACTATGATGTTTGCTGATAACATTGTGATCTGTAGCGATAGTAGGGAGCAGGCTGAGGAAACCCTGGAGAGGTGGAGATATGCCCTAGAGAGGAGAGGAATGAAGGTCAGTAGGAACAAGACAGAATACATGTGAGAGGAAGGTCAGTGGAATGGTGAGAATGCAGGGAGTAGAGTTGGCAAAGGTGGATGAGTTTAAATACTTGGGATCAACAGTACAAAGTAATGGGGATTGTGGAAGACAGGTGAAAAAGAGAGTGCAGGCAGGGTGGAATGGGTGGAGAAGAGTGTCAGGAGTAATTTGTGATAGATGGGTATCAGCAAGAGTGAAAGGGAAGGTCAACAGGACGGTAGTGAGACCAGTTATGTTATATGGGTTGGAGACGGTGGCACTGACCAGAAAGCAGGAGACAGAGCTGGTGGTGGCAGAGTTAAAGATGCTAAGATTTGCACTGGGCGGGGCGAGGATGGACAGGATTAGAAATCAGGACATTAGAGGGTCAGCTCAAGTTGGACGGTTGGGAGACAAAGTCAGAGAGGCGAGATTGCGTTGGTTTGGACATGTGCAGAGGAGAGATGCTGGGTATATTGGGAGAAGGATGCTAAGGATAGTGCTGCCAGGGAAGAGGAAAAGAGAAAGACCTAAGCGAAGGTTTATGGAGGTGGTGAGAGAGGAGGTGATGTGTGTAACAGAACAAGATGCAAAGGATAGAAAGATATGGAAGAAGATGATCCACTGTGGCAACCCCTAATGGGAGCAGCCGAAAGAAGAAGAAGAAAAATACAAAAAAGTTAAGTGTGTACCTAAGGAATTACATACACATCCAGTACCGTATTTATATACTACCTTTAAAAATTTATGAAATAAAATTTTCATTTAACGGTTGAACATTTCATATTATACCATTTACAATAATACACCACACGTCAACACGTAGTACTGGTGTTTATTTTCTTGATTTATACATACTGACATAGGTGCAGGGGAATGGGAGGAAAGGGAGTTGAAGGAAATGGGGTGGACAAGTGGAGTTTATGGCGGTCCTGGTGCAATACAGAAAAGTTGCAAAGGTAAAAAGTACATTTTTTTTTTATTTCATGCAACATAACCATCCAAGTAATGCACAGTGTCAGTTTTTATGCAAGACAGCAGCTTATTTTAGCATGCCAGGAACAAAAGTGTAGGTAGAGCAGGGTTTTTTTGTAACCCAAAAAATCTCAAGGCACACCATAATTTTACCAACCAAAAATGCCATAAATCTCTAAGATGTGCTAACTATCCAAAGGAGTGGGGCAGGGGGGCAGAAAAGAAAGCAGCGTGGAGATTGCCGTTCGCAGACACAGCACTGAGTGAGCACTGGGTGGATGCATTTCCCAGGGGCTTTGTCCACTCAAATAGGCGGTCCTTTCTCAGCCTCAATCCATTGACCCAAAGTCAGAGACAACTCGTATGCCCACTGGTCCTTGGCTCTGCAAGAGTCGGTGGCAAAAATGCACCCAGGAAGATGGACCTCAAACATGTCGCCTGGCTGCTAAAGTGCTCTTTAAGTGCTGTGCCTACAAGTCTCCAATCGCGGAGCTGCTTTCATGTCAGCTTCTCCAGGTGGTCCCATCCTCCTCGGGCAAGTCCTGACCATCCGAGGAGCATGTGTCTGACCCAGGGGCACCACACTGTTATTTCCACAGCGCACTAGTGGACAGACACTTGTGTAGACTATATAATTATCAGGTCATTAATGGTAATAAACAATTGAGGATAGTATTTGTGGAGTTTTAACACAAGTTCTAATGTATGCCCATTTAAGAGGTGTGTATTCTTTCAATTAAATCCGTCTTTAGCAGTACATTCAAAGACTAGAATCGGTTTGATTGGTTTTTTTTTGATCGTTTGTGTCTCACATGTTATGCCAATTTGAGAATTAATACATTGGCCTTGTTTTGTTTTTGCCTCCTTTTTCAACTTGTCTTTTAGGGAGGCATTCAAATTCTGGTTGTACTTGCTCAAGTACTCAAGTAGTATTTTGTTAAAGGTTCAGGTTTTAAGGTCGTTGTTTAAGTTTATATGCCATTATTTTTTTAATTCCTTTGTGCTGATTCTACATTAACTTTGAGATTAAGTGTGTATTTACTTCATGATTTGTGTATTAATTTCATAACTACATGTTTTATGTTATATCTGATTAATCATGATTAATTACATACAGTTATGTGATTAATTAGTTATTTTTTTAATTGATTCCCAGCCCTAATATATATAAATAGGCTTCAATTATTGATACCAGTATGTGTGCTCTCATTTGCATGTATAATACAATATAATAATACGTGGTGGATGTAAACCTTTTCATCCAAAGTGGCTTGCCTTGGCTCTGAAGCAGTGGAGATTTCTCTGAAATGTATCATCCAATTTGTGCAGCCAGCATTTTCAAGTGAGTATTCATCTACTCACTGTAGGTGTGTCCGATATATAGTCTATGATAATATCTTAATTTTTGTTTTAATGATGTGTGAGCTGAAATTATTGAGTATGTTACTCACTTTGCAAAAAACAACCAAAAACACACCTTGAGAATCCATGCATTAAATGTCTCATGTAACCTAACATTATAGACTACTGCGTGTGTGCAAAGCGACAGCAATGGCGTGCACGGTCAGTGTGTAGCTGCCTGAAAATGAGTGAGCAAACAGCACCAAGGGATAAAATAGCCACACAATCTACATCACTAGATTTAATTGCAAAATGTGGATCATCATCACTCGCGTGGCAGCAGTCTGGCTTTGAAAAGATTGATGCTATTCACAAGAAGGCAATCTTCAAACCATATTGGAAATCAGTTGCTGTCAAAGATGCTCAACAACTAACTTGTTTCACCATCTGCAAACTAGCCACCCACAGAATATGAAGAATACGAAAAGCTTCAGGAGTCAGCTGTCTATGATAAGTCTAAATCAACCAAGGTACAAGGACTAAACCAAACTCGGAAAACTTTAGCAGAATCATTCTGCAAAAAAGTGTCATATGACAAGAAAAACAACAGATGGCACGCCATGGCTGCGAGAAGACCACATGGTTTGTATGAAAACAGACAGCGGGACTAACGTTGTCAATGCATTACAGATTAAGAATTGGAAGAGGATTCCATGTTTTGGATATAGGCTTCATATTGCCATTAATAACTAATTTGTGTTCCTTTATAAAATGCAGTTATATAAAGTGAAACAGATCTAGTAAGAAAAAAAAACTTAATTGAATTATAAATCCATTTGAGATAAATTATGTAATTTGTTTGAACCAGTGGCATAGCTGGGGGGGGCAGTCCGCCCCGGGCAGCACATTTTTGGGGGCGGCATTATTGGCCACAAGGCTCAGTACAAATCGTGTGTAAGCAGCAGGGTTTGGAAAAATATCACTCACGTATGAAAAAAGTCAAATTCTCTGATTTTTAACCACAAATGCTTGAAAAATAATGTTCAGACTGTCCTTCTGCATCAGACACAGCAGTTGAAATGTATGAGGCAATGACAAAAATAAACATAAACGTTACACTGATAATAATTTCTAGGAAGATAACTAATTTACAATCTATAATTTCTTTTCGTTATTAATCCAAATGCGTTCTTGCTCTGCACAGAAAACATCCCCACCTATTATTTTGGTTCTGGTTTTCGTAGCGTAATTATATTAAACTAATAATTAGAACACGGCTTATCAGTGCATCTATACTATATTCTTGTCTAGTTGATGCTTATAAATGTATATAAAAATTATTGCTGTTTCTTTATATATGAATAAATCTATGCAAAATGTATCTTAATTTTTCTCTATACGTCATTTTAATTTTCTATTTAAATAGTTTAACATATTCAGATATGTTGGAGGGCGGCAAATTGAAGCCCTGCCCCTGCCCCGAGTGGCACACTCTCGAGCTACACCACTGGTTTGAACTGATTATTTTTATTCCCATAAGAAGCATATACCTATCAGGCACATTTTATTTCACAAGCTGGTTTTAGGGTTCCTCAATTCCTAAGCACATTTTTTCGTTTATTATTTAAAACACTCGCACAGATCCCTGCCTCCTCACCCTGCTCTATCCAACCCCTATAACTGCAGAAGATGGAGCAGGTGATGACACAAGCAGGGAGTAAAAAGGAAACAAAACGTCTTTTGGCTGCAATTAAAAAAAACACAGGAATTCAAGGAGGGCAAGTCTCTGCACACTGCCATTGAAAAAGAGACCAAGAGCTATTTGATGATACCTGAGAGATGGCCAGTGATGTAAATCCATTTGAGTGGTGGAAAACACAAGAAGTCCATTTCCCCAAATTGGGGAAAACTTGCAAAAAAGTACCTGTGCATCCCTGCCTCAAGCTCAAAGAACCCTTCTGAGAGGGCTTTCATCACGGGAAGAATTGTTGTAACATATAACCGTACTGCTCTGAAACCATATGCTGTGGACAGACTGGTGTTTCTGTCACACAACTTGAAGTTTCTTTAGTATAATTTTACAATTGTTTTATTTTTTCTGATATCTACAGTATCTGCAATATTGGGGAGAGGTTGAAGTTAATAATTTGTTTAAAAATGTTATACGTTTGGGTTTTTTGTATCTTTGTGCAATGTATGACAGAAGTTATTTACTAATGCTATAGTTTTTTTTCCTATGCCGTATTTGACAAAACTTTGGATTTTTATACTACAGTACAGTATGTTAGATTTTTGTTCTTGCTTGTATGCTGCACAATTCACCTTACAGCAGAGTAGTTTATGTTAATACGGACTGTAATGTTCTGGCCTTGTACTTCAGTTATGATTAGTATTTAATTCTCTTTGGATTCAGGTCATGTTAACATTAGTTTTGTTGGTCTTTTGTGTAAATCCTGTAGGCCACTTTGAAATGGTTTATTCATACTCACTTCCTCAGTCTCCATTTAACCGCAAGCTGGGTCCATTTCCATGTAGTGAGGTTTGGTGCCCCCTCCTCGTGGGAGGTGCACCCACAAAGTACAAGCAGCATAACAGAACAAATTCTAGCACACACAAGCATAAAATACATAATTAGACAAGAATATAATTTTAAAAAATGATGCGAGCAAAAGACCAATCCAACAAAAATAAATATAAAAAAAAGTGACCAAAACCCAGACAAGGGTCAAAAATCACAGTCAATAAACAGGCAATAAGTCAACAACAACAACAACATTTATTTATATAGCACATTTTCATACAAACAGTAGCTCAAAGTGCTTTACATATTAAAGAATAGAAAAATGAAAGACACAATTATAAAACAAAATAAATCAACATTAATTAACATCGAATAAGAGTAAGGTTCAATGGCCAGGGGGGACAGAAAAAACAAAAAAACTCCAGACGGCTGGAGAAAAAATAATAAAAAAAAAAATAAAAAATAAAATCTGTAGGGAAGATCTGTAGGGAAAAACAAGGCAAGACACAAAAAATAATCACAATGAGAATTCAAAAATGTAAATAACATTTTATCCGCAGATTGGATAAAGCTCAGTGCAAAAGCCTGACCTTTTATCCCAACTGCTGATTAATTCAAGATCACAACCCCAGAGATAACATCCCTAGAAATGTGTGACATGACCCTGACAATGGTATACAAAATGGCTTCCATATCAGGAAACAGCTATAAAACCTAAATCATGACAATCATTTTCTGAGTTTGCAGATACTTAAAAAATAACTTTTCTGCATGCATTAGTTTTGATATTGTGACTTTCTGGTTCTTGCCTTTTGCTTTGATTTTCTTCGCTATGATTTCTTGATTAACAATTTGCCTTACTTGAAAGATAAGACTGCTTTTCTGGTTTTGATTCTTTACACGTCTTAAATTTTTCCTCCCATTCTTCCCTTTTAAACCTCAGTAACCTTTCCAGTAGAGCCTGACAACCACAAGATGAGGGTAGGCAGAACAGGTGTTGACGTTTTTGTGCAAAAATAAAAACAAACAAAGGTCACAAATTCTAGTTTGCGTCCTTAAATGATATTTAGTTACAGTCACTTAATTTTTGACTTGGACCTTTACCTTGCATTTTGGTTTGCCGTTTACCAACATTAGGTTTATGTATACAAACCCCCTTCCTGTTAATCAACCAGTCTTTTGTCTAGCTCTAAGACCTTCTTTCTCCCAGTCCTATTCTCTAAATATTGTCCTCTGGGGCAAGAGAGCGTCGCCCCTTGTCTAAAACACCCTCAATAACTCCTTTACTACATTCATTAGTGCCATTGCTTTTGTTTTTTGTTTACATTAATTCTATTTCTGTTCTAATTTATTTTTACATATTTAGATTTTCGGAATTATGGCACCATTTTTACCTATCATCTGATTGTGGGCAACACCATTTTGTGTGCTTTTGCTAAGGAGCAGCCATGTTACTCACAGTTTCTATGAATATTACCAGTCATGTGACATTGGCAGGTCACATGGTATGTTATGTTAACATCTTATGTACCATGTTGCTCTCATTGTTCATGTTTGTGGATACATTTCAAAAAGCTAAATCTTGTGTGTGAAATTATAAAGAGAAAAGTTTTCCAGGTGGATAAGCCTTCTTGCACTGATATTTTCACATCTGAATTTTTGACTATTTTTTTTTTTAAATTTTATTAATTTTATTGCAATCATTTCATACAAATCAATCAATTTTTACAAAAAGTAGGATTAAGAACAAGTCGACCCCCACCCCTGAAAGAGAGAGCATGGCCAACGGAGTAAAACTTAAGGCTTGTAAACATACCTAATTTGATGAGTTTGATAAGCCAATAGAGATGAATGGAGAAGAAACAGAAATGCAGAAATAATTGCTTCCTCTGTACTTTAAGAGCTTATTCTAAAATCTTACTGATTAGATCCTGCCATGTTTTGAAAAAAATCTTTACAGATCCTCTGAATGAGTATTTGATTTTTTCCAATTTCAAATAGTAATAAACATTGGTTTCCCACTGACTTAAAAGAGGAGAGTTAGGATTCTTCCAGTTTAGCAGAATAAGTCTGCGTGCCAAAAGTGTAGTGAATGCAATCACAGTTTGTTTGTCCTTCTCCAGTTTAAGCCCATCTGGAAGAACACCAAACACAGCTGTTAATGGTTTAGGAGGGATTGTGGGACCAAGGCTGTCTGAAAGGCACTTAAAAATTTTGGTCCAGAATGATGTTAGTTTGGTGCAGGCCCAAAACATGTGACCCAGTGAGGCTGGGACTTGATTGCAGCGTTCGCAGGTTGGATCCTGCCCTGGAAACATTTTGGAGAGTTTTAGGTGAGACACATGTGCTCGATATATAATTTTAAGTTGAATAATTGTATACTTTGCGCATATGGAGTTCGAGTGAATTCTCTGCATTGCTATTTTCCACTCCTTTTCTGATATATTGATTAAGAGATCTTTTTCCCAGTGTCCTCTTGGATATTTGAAAGGGGGGGGGACCGGAAAATAATTTTATATATTGCAGAGATGGTGTCTGAGTCCTTGAAATTGAACAATAAGTTTTCCAGCATGGGCGAGGGTGCAAGATGAGGAAAATCGTACAAGTTCCTGATTTGAAGATAGTGAAAGAAATGTGCAGCTGGAATGTTAAATTTGGAATGTAATTGCTCATAGGATGCAAAGATGTTGTCTATATAAAGATCTCTAAGCAAGTTAATCCCAAATTTTTTCCAGATATTGAAAACTGCATATCTTGCGAAGGTTGAAAGAGGTGGTTCTCTTGCAGAGGTGCCACAGATAAAAGCTTCTCCATCTTAAAATGCTTTCTACATTTGTTCCATATTCTGAGTGAGTGAAACAAAATTGAGTTAGTAGTAGTAATAATACTGTATAGTAGTATATTGCAGATAACTTGCATTTATTGGGGCACAGAGCAGGGAATATAAAGAAGTACTGCAGGATTTTAGTTCTATTGCGGACCAGGGGTCTCATGTATAACGCCGTGCGTAGAACTCGCACTATAACATGGCGTAAGCACAAAAGCCGAAATGTGCTTATGCACAGAAAAATCCAGATGCAGGAATCTGTGCGTACTCCAACTTCCACGTTCTTCCACTACATAAATTCAGATCAGCGTGAAAAGTAACGCTCGTGTCCGCGCTTTATGTAACGTCCCAACTCCTCCCAGGATTAAGCCTCTTTGAATATGCAAATCAATATAAATCACCCTTAAGCGCAGCCTTCTGTGAAAAGACAATGTGAAAAGCATGGGGGAAAATATAAGAATTTCAGCAAATGCCAAGTGGAGGCAAAGGAAAAACATTTGTTTAATTAAACCGTAGTATAATCAACAAAAGGAAGTTGATCAAGTGACATAGCGTGTTGGAGAAACTTGAAAGCTCACGTTCACAAAATCGCACAGTGCCGGAAATAAAAAAGAAGTCACATATCAAAGTCACCGTGAAAAGGTGAGTTGTAGCCCACTGTCTGAGTGTCATATGAAAGCTTATTAGGGTACAGAGAAAAAAAAATAGGCACACAGTGGGGAAAAAGCACGAAATGTCAACTTCAATCTCGACATTTCCACTTTAATCACGCAGTTTATTTTGTCATTAAAGTAGAACATCATAAACTTCATCTTAAAATCGTTTAATTAACCAGTTTCTTAAATCACATCGTAATTAAAGTAGTACGTTAAATGCTTTGTTTTGTATGTGATCTTCTATGTGCCTATGTGTGTGAATCACTACTTGCTTCTTAAACTGGCTCTCTTCCTCCAACTGGACACAGAATCCATTACATTCGTAATATTACAGCTCTCTGAATAACTAAAATACTGAGATGTATACGTGATATTATTTTCATGGTGATAGGAGTTAAAGCACGTTATTAAACATGGGTTTCACGTGCAGTGATTGTGTGCGACCTTCCATGAAATAATTTATTGCAGCAGTACTCAGGAGCGGCTGTTGGCTCGTGGCAGCCCTGGGCAGAGAGAGAATCAGTGGCCCTTCACCCGCCAATGTCAGTAAGGTAGCTTATGCATGGTGGATGGCCACGTCCGTTGCGGACACTGCATAGCCGCCTCGTGCTCATGACATAAGCATTTAACTTTTGCCGAAATTTGTCGCTGCTTTTTTTAGCTGTGCTGTTGTTTTCTGCTTCTGTTTTATATTCAATATATATTGGCGTAGCCGTCACTGCAGTCCTTGCTTTTCTTTCTCCAAGTAACCGATCGCCACACAATCAGCTCTGTAACAGACGTTAAGCCATCTTTAAGCTTAGAGCACCGATTCTTCAAAACGTTTAAGGAACATTGAAATATCTTTGTAGTACATGTTTAATTATTCTATCCTTCACGACAGTCCCAGTGAAGAATATAGATTATTTAAATGAAGTTAAAGTTTTATCTGTATAATATAATAAACATGTTTTGTTGCATTTCATCTTAAAAATGATATCGTCATCATATGTAAATACTGTACGCGCTTTATAAAGTGGCTCAGGTTGTGTAATATTATAACTGTAGTGCAAGTTTACAGTGGGGTGATTGTACTTATAAGTACAAACAGTTCTACAAGGAGCAATTGATTGAGTGCATTTATAGTTCTTGGGATGAAACTGTTTCTGAACCGCGAGGTCCGTACAGGAAAGGCTTTTAAACGTTTTGTTGTGGCTGAGGTAGCGTGTGCTTGAAGCTGTATACCGATAATTCTCTTTCCGATCAGCTGCTGCTGTGATTCCCCACTCAGATACAGTGATATAAATACTCCCAGTGGTGCAGTGAGAGTAATATGGAAAAAGATGATCCGCTGTGGCAACTCATAACAGGAGCAGCTGAAAGAAGAAGAAGAAAAATGTGCAGTTAGAGTAACAACGCTAAAGCAGTTATGGTATTTGGAATACTATGGCTATTCCCTGGACCATTATATTATTACAAGTTAATTACAATCAGATGCATTGCACTAATAAACAATATGGGGTTAGTTTTAGTGTATTTATAAAGCTGCATCAGGAAAATAAGGTGTAACCACACAGGAACAGTAGCACTGCTTTGACGTTGGGTGCCGCCAGTCTGCAAAACCGAGTGGAGAACTTGCGTACGACAAGGTATGAGGTACCTTGGAAAAGTGCGTGGCTTTACGCCAAGTGTAGGTTTTATACATCGCGATTTGAACGTAGAAAAGTTCTTACGCAACATTTCTGTGCGTACGCACCGTTTATACATGAGGCCCCAGGCCTTTGTATGTTCATCTATTTGTGTCCAGGCTTTTATAACTTGCATGTTTGCTGCCCAGTCATAAAACTGAAAGCTGGGTAGAGCCATGCCACCTTCTTCCTTTTGTCTTTGTAGGGTCGCTCTTTGGATACGTAGATGTTTTGAGTTCCAAACAAATTAGGTTATTGTTGAATCTAATTGCTTAAAAAATGATTTATTGATGTATATTGGAATGTTTTGAAATAAAAAGAGAAAATTAGGAAGGTTATTCATCTTAACAACATAAATTCTTCCAGCTAGAGTGAGATGAAGGGTTGACCATCTATGCAAGTCTTGCTTAATTTTTTCCATCCAGACGGCAAAATTTTGTTGATAAAGAGTTTTATGTTTACTTGTGATGTTTACCCTGAGGTATTTAAACTGTTCTGCAATGATAAAAGGTAGGGTGTCTAATCTAATATTATATGTTTGAGAATTCACTGGAAAGAATACACTTTTATTCAGATTAATTCTGAGACCAGAGATCTTTTGAAATTCTGTAAGTGCTGTTAAGACTGCAGGCACAGAATTTTGTGGGTCCGATACTGTATATACAGTACCATATCATATGCATATAGAGAAATTTTCTGTTCCAGTCCTTCTCTGATAATCCCCTTTATCTGATCTGTATTACAGACAATGAACCGCCAGTGGTTCCATGGCGATTGCAAACAGCAGCGGTGACAAGGAGCATCCTTGTCTGGTACCACGTTCTAGTTTAAAGTAGTCTGAACAAATGTTGATACAAATTGAAGCTTCCGGATTGGTACAGTATACAGTAGTTTGATCCATGCACAAATGTTCGGGCCAAACCCAAATTTCTACAATGTAGTAAAAAGATATTTCCATTCAATCATGTTAAATGCTTTTTCTGCATCCAATGATAATAATATTTCTGGGGTGTTTGACTTAGTTGGTGAGTATATTGCATTAAACAGGCATCGAAGATTGGAAGATAAGTGTTGACCCTTGATAAATCCAATTTGATCTTGTGATATCACTGAAGGCAGCACTTTCTGCATCCTTCTAGCTATGATTTTTGAGAGTATCTTAATGTCATTATTCAAAAGTGAAATTGGTCTGTATGATGCACATTGTAATAAGTCCTTATTTTGTTTAGTTAAAACAGTGATTAATGCTTGGCGAAAAGTTTGAGGAAGAGTGTTGAGGGTGTTTTAACATGTATTTTCTCAGCATGCGCTTTTATCAAAAGTGACTTACAATGGACCACAACATAATCAAGTAAAATCAGTCTGGAGATTGTTTGGGAGTAAGTGTTACAGGACATTGGTACAAAATTGATCACCGCAAGTGAAGAGCTCAGAACAAAATACCAGTTAGTTACAATTCCTATGTTATAAAATTGTAACAGCTAATATCAGCTAGACAGAAATTCCTTACACAAACAAGTCTTCAAATGCTTCTTATACATATTGAGGGAGTCAGGGTTTCGAATGGAGGTGAGGAGTTTCACCAGCCTGGAAGTACACATGAAAATAGTCTGAGCTGAGATTTTACACCCACAGAGGTGGCATCACCAAACGTCGCTAAACTGCAAGTCTGAGTGGTCAAGAACAAGCATAGGACCTCAAGTGTCTTAATATATGTAGGTGCACACCCTCTGACTAGTCTGTAGACAAGCATCAAGGATTTGAACTTAATACAGGCCTCTACAAGAAGCCAGTGTAATGTAATAATCTGAACTGAGGTGTGACATGTGCCTGTCTTGGCTGACTGAACACCAGACGTTCAGCTGCACTTTGAATCATCTGCAGCATCTTGTTGGCACAAGTCAGTGCTTCTGCAAGCAGAGAGCTGTAGTAATCCAGATGAGACAAGACCAAAGCCTGGAACAAATATGGTGCTGTATATTTTGTTAGATACGGTCTGTTTTTGTGGATACTGTAAATCTGCAAGACCAAGAGACCATAGTAACATGGTCCCTGAAGATTAAACTAGTCATCAATCACCACCCTAAAGTAATATACCAATTTGGCAGATGTTAGCAATAATGAACCAAGCTGAGCTGACAGATGGGGTGCTGAACAGATAGATGAACTGGGATAACAAAAAGGTTTGGCTTTCTCAGGTTGAGCTGGAGAAGGTGAGATACGCAGTGATTCTAGCGGATAACATGGTCCTCTGGTGGGCTCTACAACTATAGTTGTGTATCATTAGCATAACACTGATAACAGAAACCATATGACACAATCAAAGGGCCTAGTTAGGAAGTGTACAGAGAGAGAATAGGAGTGGTCAGCATTGATTCTTGGGTCTTTTCATTTACTTAATCTTGCCTTTGAGGTGTTACTTTGCATATTGTGTTATTAATTTTGGTTTTGGTTATGTACTCTTTGTGTTCAATTTAAAATTGTATTTTGAATTATTTCTACAATTTTATATTATGTTAATATTATATGTACTACAACCCCAATTCCAAAAACGTTGGGACGCATGGAAAATGTAAACAGAATGCAATGATTTGCAAATCTCATAAACCCATATTTTATTCACATAGAAAACATATCAAATGTTAAAAGTTAGACATTTTACTAATTCATGAAAAAATATTAGATCATTTTGAATTTTAAGGCAGCAACACGTCTCAAAAAATTTGGGACAGAGCTAACAAAAGGCTGTAAAAGAAAGTGGTACTAAAAAGAAACAGCTGGAGGAACATTTTGCAATTAATTTGGGTAAATAGCAACAGGTCAGTCACATGATTGGGTATAAAAAGAGCATCTTAGAGTGGCAAAGACTGTATGAAGTAAAGATGGGAAGAGGTTCACCAATCTGCAAAAAAACTACATCTACAAATTGTGGAACAATTTTGGAATAATGTTCCTCAACATAAAATTGTGAAGACTTTGAATATCTCATCATCTACAGTACATAAAATCGTCAAAAGATTCCAAGAATCTGGAGGAATCTCTGTGCACTAGGGACAAGACCGAAAATCAATATTGGATACCTGTGATCTTCAGGCTGTCAGGCGACACTGCGTTAAAACAGACATGATTCTGTCATGAAAATCACTACATGGGCTCAGGAACACTTCCACAAATCATTGTCTATGAACACAGCTTGCTGTGTCATCCACAAATCCTGGTTAAAGCCATACTGTATGTGAAAATGACCAAGAAACGCTCATTTAAAATGGACTGAGGCAAAGTGGAAAATTGTTCTGTAGTCAGACTAATCAAAATGTAAAATTCTTTTTGGAAAATATGGTTGACGATTAGAAATATTCCAGCTTGTTATTGATGCTCAGTTTAAAAGCCTGCATTTCTAACAGTATGGGACAACATTAGTCCCTATGAAATTGGAGGCTTGCACATCTGGAAAGGCACCATCAATGCTGAAAGGTATATACAAGTTTTAGAGCAACATATGCTCCCATCCAGATAATGTCTTTTTCAGGGAAGGCCTTGCCTATTTCGGCAAGACAATGCTAAACTGCATACTGCATCTTACAATGGCTACAGTTACGTTGCTGCTTCAGCATTACGATTGATTCGTGCTGTTTGGTTTGTGCTTCTTTCTATTTTTGATATCATGGTGTGGACCCCCGCTGTCATTAAAAGGTACTGTTTCTGGAGTTTGTTTACTCAGATTTGCTTACTCTTGGATTTGCCTTTTAGGCAAACATACTTTTTACTGTGTTCTTACATTGTTTTTTACAATCCTATTGGAATTATTTTCAGTAAAAATTAAAGGAACTTTGTTTTGTTTTAAGACCAGAGGTTTTAACAGTTTTCCTCTCCTCCCTTTGTGAACATTTTGATATTAGAATTGTCTTTTAAGTTTGGAGTCTACGTCACTTGAGGTGGCGATACCTGCACTTTGGATGCAGACCCAAGGTGAGGACAGGTCTGACTTTCATTTTTTGAGGCTTGCCTCCGTTTTTGATATTTTGGGTGAAAAAAGATCAAAACAAAGAAGTCTCAGCATCTCACTTCAACTAAATATACTAAATATTCCAAACTGAATTATGTGTGCTCTGAGACCAGTCTTCTTCATCAAGCCAAAGCTTTAATACCCTCCTTCCATTATGCATGGAGTTCACTCTTAACCATTGCAGCTTAAGCTCAAGCAGGCAGACACAGGCAGTACCCATTTGACTTTACGTTATTTTTTCCGAATACAAATAAATGGCAAAAAATTGATACGAAACAAATATTCGTAAAAATAATCCTCAATTTGTTCTTATCCAAATACTGTATTTGGATTCAGCTCCACTCCTACATTACAGGGTAAGGCAAAACATTAATCTGGACGTAAACCAGATCCAGAATGTCACATAAAACTGAACTAGCTCACATTCAAGTTCTTCACTTGCAAATATTTTATGTTAACTTCACTGTTCTTAGAAAAATGAGCTTGTTCAATGAACATGCTCTTTTGAAGTAGTTCAGACACAACACTGATCGTGACTTCCCATTGTCACAAGGAAACAATGAAGGAAAAAAACTGCAACAAAGCAAGAAGCAATTTTTTTTTAACCAACTGAAAATGACGTCAAATATCAAAGTCAATTATAAAAATGATTCCCACGTATTCTGTGACATATTCTGGAATAATCAACAATTAAAAAAATACAAATTTTCATAATCCAGACAACCGCCAACATCTCTGGAAACATTTGATGACATGGTCTTAGCAGATTGACATTAATGGGGCCACATAGAAGGGTTAGCGTTAGGGTTAAAGGAACTTTGTTTTGTCTTTAGACCAGAGGCTTTAACAGTTTTCACACCTTCCTTGCGCCAAGCCTTTGACAGTGCCAATTTACAGTGTCGAGACGGACAAAACTGTATTTCATTGGAATGTGGACCAACTAGAGAAAACCTGTGTGTGCTCCATCCATCCATCTATTATCCAACCCGCTATATTCTGTTGAGAAGAAACAAATGTGCTGACACAACACAAATAAGAAACCAAAAAGTGCTGTATATCATCTGTTCTGTCGGTATACAACTTCTGTCTACAACATGCAGTACAGGTTTCAAAATATATCAGCAAATTTGCTTCACTCTGAGCCACACAAAGTCAATGTAGAGGTTCAATTTCTTTAAAAAATGCAAGGCAACCTAAATAACAAAGAGAAATTATGTTAGCATAACTGTTTCTTACAGGCTTCGTCTGATTCCTTAATGTTAGATACTCTAATTGTGGAGATTTATTCTTTTTTATTTCTTACATGTGTGCAAACACAGTCCATTCAAGAAGGTTGCTAGGTTCTGAATATGTCCTTCTCCACATCATGTGCATCAAACCCCTCCCAACTGCTAGTTACTGCTACTCTAGTTCTCCAGACTAAAGCATGTCAATTAAAATAGTTAAAATATTTTTAACCTGCTCTAGGGATAGTCCAGACAAAAGCCTGTGTAAATAATCTCCTTGGCACCTCTATATCAAGGTCTATGCTAGTAGTCCTACTGAAAAACCAACAGCAATTTAATATCCAATTTGATAGACCTGGACAGCTCTTATAATGGCACAAAATACATGCTAAAGTAAAGAGAAACCCTTCACCAGAAATAAATGTTTTAAGACAGAAAACTTTTTTGCTGTTCTATTTTTCTGGTTATATATTATTAGTTTATTATGGCTGAAATTTATAATGAAAGAAAAATGCATTATGTGTGGGTACCTTTTCGTATCCAAAATGAAGCAGTAGGGGTCACCTCTTAAAATATGAAATCCTGGATATACTGCCATACAGAAAAGGTCCCCATCAAAACAAGTGAAATAAGAAACATGCAAAATGAAGCTACATGTACTGCACAAACTGAAAGCAAGAACAGTGCATTGCATAAGTGCACATACAAAACACAAGCTTCACAGTTAATGCGCTGCATCAAGCATGTATAATATGTACAGCCTGGAAACATTCTTCACTACCCTAAGACCAAGTTACTCCAGAGCAGGGAGTAGCAAACAGATTGGCAGGGACTGCTTTGTTCACCCAACTGAAGGAAACTGCTTGGCAGGTTGTCAGAGGTGACTTGATAAATTTAATCTGTGCAGCAGGGGAAATGACAGTAATTTGTGATCCAACTGTCAAGTTCAGAATTCACGAACTACCACCAGGAAGGTTTCTGAATAACCTGCACAGTCTTAAGGTGTTTTTACACTCATAGACAATTTGCTTGTTCTGAATCAGAGGCCATTTTGTTACTTTGTTTCAATTTTCAGTTAGTTTGATTGTGTTTCATATTGTAAACTTTCAAGTGAACTAAACTTATTAATAAACATCTCATAGGCATGTTGTGGACTTTTTCATTGGGCAGAAATTTTTTTCCTGTTAATATTCGGGTGTACTGCAGCATTTTCCAAAAAAATATAAACCGGAAGACTACTTTAAAATTATGTGCTACTATGTTTATGTGCTGAAGGACATGTTACAAATAGCCAAGCATACAACAGAAGAAAAACTCCACTGATGACATAAATTGACGTGCTTCAGTTTTATTTCAGCAGACTTAATTTTCATTCAACTATATGATGTTGTGTGCTTATTCTCACAAAATCCTTCCCAATAACATTTTTCATTAATCCTATTTGTACATAACATAGTTTGTACACACAAATGTAGTGCACAGCAGATGACTAAAATGTCACTGAGATTGAACTTTTATATGGTTATGCAGACCAGCCTGTGAGGTTTGGCTCTACCTAAACCTACATTTGGTTTGCAACTTTTCATCAGATTCCAGCCTGTAAACACAGTATTAGTTGCTATGTGAGTTTTAAGACAAGGCTCTTTTCGAAACCATCTTTAAAACACGATAAAGAAATGGTCAGGCACAAGATCTTTCACATGACCAAGAACTTACTAGAATGTTCTGGTTACAGAGAGAAACACGAAGAAGGGACATATTCTATCTTTTATTAGACTAATGCTTACAAACAATATTTGTCAAAAAGGGCAGCTAACCAACCCTACTGCTCTCTGTCTACCCACCCCTATGGTTTAACATCTGAGGTCTGCCTTGTTGGAGTTCTTCAGGCCTATCCAGTATTTGGACCTTTTATCTGAATCATAACACCTGGACACCGCTGAAGAGCCAGCAATTATCAACACACTTTCCCATGATCCTGTTATTTTCTTTTCTTACTGAAGTGACTTGCCTGTCAGCATTCCGTGCTACTACAGTCAGTAGACAATAGTGACTTTTTTTCCTCGAATATGAATGTTTCTGGCAGTGGAGTGCCTACACATAAAGCAGGTCATACGTTAGACTTAGTGATTACTAAAGGACTTAAAGTTGATATAAAGCAGATCACTGATATTGGTGTATCAGACCATTTCCTTCTACTATTTAATATAGAAATAAAGATAGAAAACGCTCATGAGAAGCATTTTGTTAAAAAACGCTTCTTTGACTCATCAGCAGCTTTAAAGCTTACAACTATTCTAAGCAATCAGTCCGTTTATAGTGCCAACTATAATAGCGAGGATAATGTAAATAGTAAAGTGGAAAACTTTAATTCTAAAGTAAGAACTGCTGTTGACATAGTTGCACCTGAAAAGACAGTTAAAAAATCCTCTAGCATTGTTATTCCATGGAAGACCCAAAGAGTGTCTGATTTAAAAAGAACATGTCGTAGAGCTGAGCGTAAATGGAGGAAAACTAAACTAACTATCCATTATGAGATATTGAAGGCTAAAATAACAGAATACAATAACACAGTCCGCCTTGAGAGGCGCTGCTATTTCTCTAATATTATAAATAACAATGCTAGTAATCCCAGAGTCTTATTTTCAACAATTGATCATCTGTTAAACCCAGGTAACACAAAGGAATGCCCCCAGAATACTTCCAGTGAAACCTGTGAGAACATTGCTGTATTTTTCACTCAAAAAATTAATGATATTAGAGATAACATAGTATATCTCCCCAACACTGCAGAACCTCCAAAGCCCCGGTACTCCATTATAAACAAATTAAATGCTTTCACCAGGATAGATTTACCTGAATTACATAGTATAATCTCTCAACTGAAACCCTCCACCTGCGTCCTTGACCCAATACCAACCAGGTTTTTCAAAGAAATATCAGGCGTGCTAATTGACAATATTCTGGACATAGTAAATTGTCATTAGATACGGGGTCTTCCAGACTGTCTTAAGACTGCTGTAGTTAAACCCCTGCTCAAGAAAATAATCTTGACCCCTCTGCCTTTGAAAATTTTAGACCCATTTCTAACCTGCCCTTCTTAAGTAAAATTCTAGAGAAGGCAGTCATTATGCAGTTAAATGACCACCTCAATAAACATGCTATTCTTGATAAATTTCAGTCAGGTTTCAGAACAAATCACAGCACAGAAACTGCACTTGTTAAAGTAGTAAATGACTTGCAGGTAAATGCAGACAGAGGCCATTTATCTGTTCTCATCCTCTTAGATCTGAGTGCTGCATTTGACACCATTGATCACAATATTCTTAGAAATCGCCTTAGTCAATGGGTGGGCCTCTCTGGCAGTGTCTTAAATTGGTTTGAATCCTACCTGGCAGGAGAAAATTCTTTGTGAGTTGTGGTAATCAAATCTCAAAGACACATGATATCCATATGGTGTTCCACAAGGCTCTATCCTGGGTCCGCTGTTATTCTCAATCTACATGCTTCCGTTAGGTCAGATTATCTCAGGTTACAACGTGAGCTACCACAGCTATGCTGATGACACACAGCTGTACTTATCAATAGCACCTGATGACTCCGACTCTTTCGATACACTAACACAATGTCTTACTGGTATTTCTGAATGGATGAATAGTAATTTTCTCAAACTAAATAAAGAGAAAACTGAAATTTTAGTAATTGGCAATAATGGATTCAGCGAGGTTATCAGAAATAAACTTGATGCACTAGGATTAAAAGTTAAGACGGAAGTAAAAATTTAGGGTAACCGTTGACTGTAATCTGAATTTTAAATCGCATATTCATCAGACCACTAGGACAGCATTTTTTCACTTAAGAAACATAGCTAAAGTTAGACCTCTTATATCATTGAAAGATGCTGAGAAATTAATTCACGCTTTTGTTTTCAGTAGACTAGATTACTGTAACGCACTCCTCTCAGGACTACCCAAAAAGACATAAATCATTTGCAACGAGTGCAGAATGCAGCTGCTAGAATCCTAACTGGGAAAAGAAAATCCGAACACATTTCTCCAGTTTTGATGTCACTACACTGGTTACCTGTGTCATTCAGGATTGACTTTAAAATACTGCTTATGGTTTATAAAGCCTTAAATAATCTCGCTCCATCTTATATATCGGAATGCCTGACACGTTATATTCCAAATCGTAACCTTAGATCTTCAAATGAGTGTCTCCTTAGAATTCCAAAAGCTAAACTTAAAAGAAGTGGTGAGGCGGCCTTCTGCTGTTATGCACCTAAAATCTGGAATAGCCTGCCAATAGGAATTCGCCAGGCAAATACAGTAGAGCATTTTAAAACACTGCTGAAAACACATTACTTTAACATGGCCTTTTTATAACTTCACTTTAACTTAATACTGATACTCTGTATGTTCAATTCTTCATAATAACTATTCACAGTGGCTCCAAAATCCGTACTGACCCCTACTCTCTTCTGTTTCTTTTTCCGGTTTCTTTGTGGTGGTGGCCTGCGCCACCACCACCTACTCAAAGCATCATGATGCACCAACATTGATGGACTGAAAGCCAGAAGTCTACGTGACCATCATCATCAGGTCCTTCCATGAAAACCCTAAATACAAAGAGGACTGTTTGACTTATGTTAGGTAGATTGCCCAGAGGGGACTGGGCGGTCTCTTGGTCTGGAACCCCTACAGATTTTATTTTTTCTCCAGCTTTTGGAGTTTTTTTGTTTTTCTGTCCACCCTGGCCATCGGACCTTACTCTTATTCTATGTTAATTAATGTTGACTTATGTTTATCTTTTATTGTGTCTTCTATTTCTCTATTCATTTTGTAAAGCACTTTGAGCTACATTTTTTTTGTATGAATATGTGCTATATAAATAAATGTTGATTGATTGAATTTTGATTGGAGTGTTACTCCCACTAAAATAATTTACCATAATACCATAAGTCCTACCTACTTCAAGTAGCCACATTAGCTGTGCCTCTGTGTTTTACTCTGGATTCATTTTAGGCTAATTCATTTTTTTACATTGTGTTTAGCATAGTTTGAGGGATTTACAAATACAGTGATTCAAATACTGAATGAGAGATAAATATCAGGTGTCAAGATGATTTTACTGCCTTGTGGTAAACTTTTATAAATGGGCATAACTTAAAAGCAACAACCCCACAATTTCAGGGCTTACCCTCCATTCTTTTTTATTCTCTGCCATTTGTTCTTTGAAAAACAATTCTCACTGTTATATTTCAACCAGGGTTCCTTCCCTGGGTGGATTTCAAATTCTTGTTTTATGTCTTTTGTGTTCATTTTTGTTTTCTGTTAATGTTAATTTTGCTTACTATTATCTGCTATTATGATTCTTATGTTTTGTAGATGGTTCCCGAAGAGGAAGGGCCACTTGCACCATCACCACAATGGACTGTCCAAATCCCTATAAAGGTAGGGGCAACCCACAGTCCCTAACAGTTCATTCAAATGTGCTTGGGAGTTGGTGATTGTTTTTTTTGCAATTTGTTCTGTGCTTATGTGATTTGGATTTGATTACTGAATTTTTAACCTTTTTGCTCTGCTCTTGACCACTCTTTGGATTTCATTTTGGGACCTTGTTTGCCTTGGTTTGACAGTAAATCCCCCAGTGAACATTTTTGGGAGTTTTTGGTACATATGTGATTGGAAACTCTCAAGTTTCACATCACTCACAAGATAATGATTACATCTTGTTACTATTTTCTTTTTTCTTTTTGCATCCACATCAGCACAGTGGAACAGATCACTTACAAGTGTGGGCTGTCCACATTATTATTCCTGTCATTTTCAGCCAAAAATAGCAATTTCATTGATGAATACAGTGCTGTGGCATTTTAAAATTTCATCCATACACATGTGCCATCTTCTGTTTTACTAAAGTCGTTTCAGGCATTTGGGCATTGTGACCATTCAAATCTTTGATGTCAAATAAAAAATATATGATCAAGGGATAATTCGATCTGAAATTTAAGATACATTTATACACGTTATGCATGATAATTTCTACAAACCTGAACTTAATTAAGTGAGTTTCAAGATGGTTGAACGAGTGCACATTATTTAAATGCTAGTTGTGGGAAGGAGTGGCACCCAAGGGCCCAAAAGAGACAAGCTACCCATATTTAAAACATTAAATATTTAAAACATTAAACATTTCGAACCTTTATTTTGTAAAACTTGAGTTATTTGTATGGAATGTTATTTGATTTTAATAAAATCAAAATAAATAATTTAAAATCACTGTTGCAAAGGCAATATTGGAACAGCCCTTGTTTCCAGAATAAAGCCTTGGAGAGCAAGATATATAAAAATGAGTATTTCTGAATAACTGAACATAAGTTAGGGGTGGGCGGCACGGTGGCGCAGTGGTAGCCCTACTGCCTCGCAGTTAGGAGACCTGGGTTCACTTCCCGGGTCCTCCCTTTGTGGAGTTTGCATGTTCTCCCCGTGTCTGCGTGGGTTTCCTCCCACAATCCAAAGACATGCAGGTTTGGTGGATTGGCGATTCTAAATTGGCCCTAGTGTGTTTGTGTGTGTCCTGCGGTGGGTTGGCACCCTGCTCAGGATTGGTTCATGCCTTGTGCCCTGTGTTGGCTGGGATTGGCTCCAGCAGACGCCCGTGACCCTGTATTCGGATTCAGTGGGTTAGAAAATGGATGGATGGAAGTTAGGGGTAAATTCAGTAAAAATACGAAGTAGTAAATGAACAGACTTGGCTTATCTGCACAGATTTTAAACCCTTTTACCAAAATGGGGGGCTCATTCACTGGCAAACCTTGAGGTGCCATAGACATTCACAATCTCACCTTTTGTCTCTCTCTCTCGCTCCCTATTTAGATACATAGGCCTAAGAAGTTAAAAGAATTTTAGAATTCTACAAAAAAGTCCTAATAAAGCTAATCCTAGCCAAGATAATTTCAAAAACAGGTCTGTGTAAGCACCCTCAAGAAGACAATGCTTATTATTCCCAAATTGAGAGAGGGGACTGCCTAAGATTGGCAAAATTATAATCTTTAGAATATTTGTTATTAAAAATAAAAGTTCCAAAGAGAGCAGAATACATGTTGCATCCTAAAAGGTAATATAAAACAAAACAAACAAAAAAAAAAAAAAAACAGAAAATAGTCCATAAACCAAAGGATCAATAACCATAAATGTAACAGTTTTTTTTTCAAAAAGGAATCCTAAACAAGGAGCTGAACATCATGAGCAGGAACTAATGCCTCAGCACAAGTATGAGACATTTCTGGACTTTAAATAGATAACTGCAGCATCAGGGGCCCCACCCCCTTTGGCTTAACATACAAGGAACAAGTAAGACTAACAGAATTAATATGAATTACAATTACATCATTAACTGACAACAAAAAGTCATAATATGCAGAACTTAACAAAAATGTTGACATTGAAAAATAACACAAAACAGTCAAGAAAAAGTAACAAAGGAGACAGCTGAACCATAAGACCCTTACTCTCTCATACTATACCAGATGAGTCCTTGCTGCAGATCAGTTCTTGAGTTCAAACTTAAATGTCCTCTGGCATCGAGGAAGCAGTAACCTTCAAGAGTTGTTTTTGGCAAAGCCACATAACAACTTTAGGGGTCAGTGGTGCCCATGCATTTGTTCTTGCTCTAGTAACTCAGATCTGAACAACCCTGATTCTTCCATTGGCCTTAAATGGTAGGGTCTCCAAGACAGCGCTGCGCAAGCCCTCATTATCTAAGGGACACAACAGATCCTGATGTTCCCTTCTTTGACTGTGTTCCTTCTAGTAATCAAGTGCTGTTGCCACTGCTACATTTTTTGCTTGGCCTTACTTTAAGAAATACTCTGACAATAAGGATGAGTTTCATATGTTGCACACCCCATGTAGTCTGTAGTGAGGTCTGAGGAAAAAAAAATAATCTCATGTTTTCTTTGAAACATAGATAACAAAGCTGGAAAACTGGAATCAATATAAAAATGTTCATTAAACAATATCACATACTGCAATTTGTGTCACATAATCTAGATTTCAAGTAATCCATTTGTATGCTCACAACACCCCATGAAAATGTGTATTTTCACTAAGATATTATATAATGAACTACTTCCAGAAAACGGTCCTGTAAAGGAATGTTGAACACCTTTAGGCATGAATGAGTATTTGAAATGCAGACCCCGCTACTATCATTACATTTACATTCATATCCACAACTGGAGCACCTCAGGATTATTTAGCAGCACTCAGTGAAACTGCACGGTTGAGGTGACCATCTGCTTGTTGAAGAATCTCAGATATGCACAGGTACAAAGCATTTGCTGTCCTCATAATGTTTTTGTTCGCTTTTCTTTAAATCTTACTCTTTAGTTGTACTATTGTCTCAGTTGCACTTTAAAAAGTTTATATCACGTGTGATGCAATATTAGCCAAGGAATAACTGTCACTAATTTGGACTCATAAACAATGAATGAGGAGGGGAGGCGAGTCTTCAATTCAAATTCTCAGTTGCATTTGAGCGTATTCTACTTTAGTTCACGAGTGGGTTGGGCATGGGCACTTTTATACAGTTTACTATTGGTTACCAGAGGTGCCTATCCTAATAGAACTTTTGTTATCTCCATTCTTCAGGAAAACATGAAATTACAAAGTACTTTCTTTTCTCAGCCAGCATAACAAACTACATGGGGTTAGTAACACAGAAAATAATCTATGGGTGGAATATTCCTTTAAGCTGGATTTCCTGCTGAGTAGTGTCCTGGAGGAGCATTCCATACTTCCTTCCATGATGCTTCTCTCACTCTCTATCATCCTGATGCACCTACCTGATGTCTTTTCCTGACACACATACTAGAGGTATGTTCTTTGTTTCCATACTGCCATGTTTAGTGCCTCACTTCTTGCCACTGTATCTCCCTCTTTGTCTCTCCCTTCCTGGAGTCTGTCTGGGGGACATCATGTTGCCCTATGCCTTTATAATGGTGCCATTACCCCTTTAACCTCTTGCTATTCAGGCACCCCCCTCACTGCACATATAAATGATAAAAAGCTTATTTTCATTAAAGTATAAGTAAGACTTCATAGAAAACAGTTGAATAAAGTGTGTTGTATGTGACAGTATTTTTCTAATCAAATTACTTCTCTTTCATTTCTTTAAGTATCAAGAGATGCATTGCTGCACCACTACACTTGGCTTCGAGATATTTATATATGATGAATGCAGAGTCTGACCTTCTCCTTAATAACTTCACAGCATATTCATTGACCTGCAGCAAATTGAATTTTGTCACACTTACAAAAAGCAAATTGCACAGCATTAATAATATGTTCCTGGTGTAAATCTTCAAACCTCAATTTAACGGCACATACATTTGTTACTAATCAAATTAATTCCTTCAATGCTCTGATTCTTAATATGTCAAGTTTTTGCTTTTAGGGTTTTTGGTCAAACACACGCTGAATCTCACAAAATAAATATAACACAGAAATCGAGTGATGGTTAGCAATCATCCCTTCATTTTCTGTACCCACATTTCCTTTCTTTGGGAGCTGGAGGGTATTCAGGCATCACCAGATGGAAGCAGGAAGTGTGAGATTGTGTGCTTACTCACAATATAATAGTCCAGAATCGCCAGTAAACCTCAAGTTGGGGGATAACAAAAATTCCCTGCCCTTCTAATCCATGGTCATGACAGACTATAGCCCATCAAATAGAAGGAATAGGAGTAGAATTGTGGCCAGGCTGGTTAGTGAAATCTTCTCTGGGTATGAGGCCAGAATAATGGAGAGAAAATTGGGAGACAATGTACTGTATTTCTACAGTCTATTAGGTGGCAGCATACCTCTGGCTGTGCTCCTGTTTGGACATCCGAAGAGCTGCATTGAGGTGTATAAAGGGCAGTCCTGTTGGTTTCTTTCAGAGCCACTGGAGGGAACTCCTGGGAGGATACTACCCTGTTCGTTTAGAGCTTCTTCTGGTGGAGTAAACCAATGCTTACCTAAAGAGGAGAAGGAATAATATTGTAATAAGACACATGTACCTGGAAAGTACTTGGGAGGAAAATAAAAGTCTTTTTAACCAAGATCTTATTTGTCGTGTGTTCTGAAGTTGGAGAATGAGATGCCCTTATAATGTCCACACCAGGGTGAAAGGCACAATTCAGCTTGGGATGAGATATCTATTGCAGGATTCACTCATGCAAGTGTTGCCACCAGAACATAGTGGGCACCAATCTATGATTACTACACAAATACAATCCAAGTGATTTAGGGCTGAGTGATATGGAAAAAAAACCTTATCACGATATTTTCATTATATCAGTCAATATCGATAAATAGCAAGATGGAAATGAAATCACTATTTCTGTCAAGCTTAAAGGTTCCTTTGTATTCTTAAGTGAGATGTGAAAATATCATAAGGTCAATTTAGCTTTAAAAATTATTTATTTTCTGTCAAAAGTTGAACATGACAAATGTACTATAGAACATTATACAACTATATTTCGAATAAATAAAATAGGTATATATAATAAAGTAAAATCTTAATTCTGACCAGTCAAACGCTTCAAGTGTTACAGGAGAACACAAACAAAATGTACACTTAAATTCTTTGGTCAATTCCAAATAATTAACATAGATAATACAAAATAAAAAAGCCTCAGTTCTGATCACTCTAAAGCTTTCAAGTTTTACAGGAGAAAACACTAAATTTGTTGGTCAACTCCAAATAAATAAAATATTAATTCTAAAATCTGAAATCTGAAACTAAAATCTTAAAGCTTTCAAGTTTTACAGGAGAACAAAAAGTAAATTCTTTGGTCAGTTCCAAATAAATAAAGTAGGTATTAATACAAAATAATATTTCCAAAAAAAAAAAAACTCCATCTATACTGTAATCCTTTCATTTGTATAGATTCAGACTGTTTTAAATGAATGGGAAACAAACCCACAAATGAATAGATAAAAAACAATATGTATTTATCCTCAATATAAATTCAAGAAGCTGTCATAACATAAACAAAATTGACATATTCACTCAGTAGTGGTCAGCTCATTCTCCAAGGTAGAAATCTGCGCTGTGGGACCCAATGCAATTACTTGCAGTTCAAGACTGATTTACAGTATTGTAGGCTGAAGCGGGTGGTAACACCCATGTGTGGGTGGGAGCTAGAGTCTGGGAAATTAAAATTGAATTTAAAACAGAATGTGCACTCATCTATACTATTAAAAGGCAAAGCCCTCACTGACTGACTGACTGACTGACTCACTCACTCATCACTAATTCTCCAACTTTCTGTGTAAGTAGAAGGCTGAAATTTGGCAGGCTCATTCCTTACAGCTTACTTACAAAAGTTAATCAAGTTTCATTTCGAAATTCTACGTGTAACGGTCATAACTTAATCCTACTTATGTACATATATATGGCCATAGCCTGCAGCTCGGTTGCCGTGTGAGGCGGAGTTGCGTCCCCCATACCCACGCCTCCCACGTAATTGACTGCCTACCCATATAAGGCCGTCTGTCAGCAGCAACTTTGATGTTTATGAATGTTTAAACTCTCAAAAGCTATATGCGAAGTTATCGATGAAGCCAGTTGTATGCTTACAACGCTTGACAGATGCCAAATGTCACTTCAGCACAAGTCCCGCAAATACCAACGTAATTGAAACAAACCATGAAACTCAAACCGATTATGACAGCAGCAATCCAAGCTGTGAGAAAACAGTAAAAAGGAGGCATGTCAGACGTCGTGGTACATTTTCTGATGCAGCTAGATGAAAACAACTTTGTGACGCTGCCGCCAAATACTTGCAGAAAAATCCACAAGTTAATAGAGACGCTGTCGCTAAATACTCGCAGGCAAATCCACAAGTTAATACCGGGAATGCCTGTTAAACATCTTAGATTCACGAGTAGCGATTTGGGTAGTGAACACTTCGATGAATGAAACCTGTTATCCTTACAACGGTTGACAACGAAGATGAGATGGTCAGGGATAGACTAGACAAACACGGAATGTAACTTGAACACAACACATCCTCCAAATACGAACCTGATTGAAAGAAATAATGATAATCAAATCCTTTATGACAGCAACACTCATAACAGTGACAAAACAATTACAGTAATCCCTCCTCGATCGCGGGGGTTGCGTTCCAGAACCCCCCGCGATAGGTGAAAATCTGCGAAGTACTTTGTAGAAACCATATGTTTGTATGGTTATTTTTATATATTTTAAGCTCTTAGAAATTCTCCCACACGGTTTATAAATATTCTCCACACAGTTATACAGTAAACCCTTGTTTATAGCGGTTGATCCGTTCCAGACAGATAAATGAATTTCCAGGAAGTAGGATTCTTTATTTATAAATCTAATATTTTCGCAGTTAGAGCATTGAAACCCTGTTTACGACCTTCTAAATACGTTTTTTAACATTATTAGAGCCCTCTAGACATGAAATAACACCCTTTAGTCAAAAGTTTAAACTGTGCTCCATGACAAGACAGAGATGACAGTTCTTTCTCACAATTAAAAGAATGCAAACATATCTTCCTCTTCAAAGTGCGCCGTCAGGAGCAGAGAATGTCAGAGAGAGAGAAAAGTAAACAATCAAAAATCAATAGGGCTGTTGCGCTTTTAAGTATGCAAGCACCGCGATAAAGCAGCGGCAATGAAGGGATCAATGTGAAGGTAGCCGTTCAGCATTTTTTACAGGCATGTCCGTATCTTTTAAGCAAACAGCCCCTCTGCTCAAACCCCCTCCGTCAGGAGCAGATAATGGGGCCAATCATACGCCTCCCTGATGGTATTGCATGATGGATAAGTATCTGCCTGTATTTCTCAGAGAGAGTGAGAGAGACAAAGAAAAGCAAACAATGAAAAATCAATACGGGCTGTTAGAGCTTTTAAGTGTGAGAAGCAGCGCGCGGAAAGCATATCGTATATCATTGAGGAGTTTTATTTAATATGTAATACGTGCTCTGATTGGGTAGCTTCTCAGCCATCCGCCAATAGCGTCCCTTGTATAAAATCAACAGGGCAAACAAACTGAGGAAGCGTGTACCATAAATTAAAGACCCATTGTCCGCAGTAATCCGCGAACCAGCGAAAAATCTGTGATATATATTTAGATATGCTTACATTTAAAATCCGATATAGCGAGGAATCACTGTACATTGATAATCATGTTACGTTATTTTTAAAATGTTTCCTTTTCTTTTTCATAACTTCTTTAACACACTACTTCTCCGCTGCGAAGCACAGGTATTTTGCTAGTTCTCTACTGTATATACTGTACAGTATATAGAATTCATTAATTCATGTAATTTGTTTGCCTAAGCAGTTAAGATGCATGCATATAGTGTCTTACACACAGTCTTCTCTAGACTGCAGAGTCTGGAGACAGCCTTATATCCATAAGCAGTGGACACAGCATTAAAAAAAAGTACAAGACTACAAAACTTACTATATGGAAGTCAGACATTCGGCAGTCATTTACAACTGTTATCAATGGCAACCAAGTATTATTTGCTTGCTAAGATAAATGTGCTAGCTGTGGACACAAGTCAGACACCTCAGGTTTAAAGGGCCACAGTAGTGTGCAGTAGTGAAGGGTCAAACTAAACTGACATTTTTGCCAAACCCGACTAAAGTAACAACTAATGCTAAAAGCGAAGCAACAAGATGGACTGGGCGGTCTCGTGGTCTGGAACCCCTACAGATTTTATTTTTTCTCCAGCCTTTGGAGTTTTTTTGTTTTTCTGTCCACCCTGGCCATCGGACCTTACTCTTATTCTATGTTAATTAATGTTGACTTATGTTTATTTTTTATTGTGTCTTCTATTTTTCTATTCATTTTGTAAAGCACTTTGAGCTACATTTTTGTATGAATATGTGCTATATAAATAAATGTTGATTGATTGATTGATTGATTGACAAGATAAATGTGCAGATTTTGTTTGCAAGGATACAGGGCTTTATGACACCATGTCTGGTGAGGGCTATGTTCAACTTGAGCAGCACCTGGTTGACATGGCAGCCAAAATTGGAAAGTTTGAAGTTTAAATAGATACTGTCTCATCCAAAGACTGTATCATGACACGTGGTAGAAAAAAACAAAACCTGAGAAAGGATATTGCATATGACATGCTAGAGACCGTTAATAATTATAGGTGTGCTGTCACAATTGATATTTGGATTGAAAATTTTGAGAAAACCTTTCATATTTGCTACCATCCATTATATTAATGAGAGCTATAATTTTGTGTCAAGGGTGCTTTTTATGACCCTGTCTGAAGCAAGAACGATTAAAAAGGGTGAAAACATTTGTCTTTTACTGTTTGAAAAACCTTTTTGGAGGTTTTGGAATTGACTGTTGCAAACCGAGAAGCAAATATGATTACTGCCTTGTGCGGCTACACCAGATTAATCTGTAGTACAGTACCTGCATTCTTAACATGATTCTATCAAGTGCTTTTACACCAGCAGTGACGAAGAAAGCACCCGAAGGTTGCCGGCTCGAATCCCCATCACTGCCAAAAGAGATTCTACTCTGCTGGGCCCTTGAGCAAGGCCCTTAACCTGCAATTGCTCCGGGGCGCTTTACAATGGCTGACCCTGCGCTCTGACCCCAAGGGGTATGCGAAAACTAACAAATTCCTAATACAAGAAATTGTATAAGGCGAAATAAAGAACAACAACAAGCTTACAGTACGAGGTCACTCAGACAGGTCTATGGAGACAGTATAGTGCCGAGTTCAGTGTTGCAGCAATCTGATGATTGACCACTTCAACAAAGAGATACAAATGTGGTCTGTTCAAAGATGTGACTGATGGAGTACTGCGAGAGCAGGAGGGTGTGTGGATTTAGAAAAATTTGATCCTGCACAGACCTCAACCTCAACAAAAGGAACAAGAAATCTCCATAAATGGAGCATTTACTTGGGTCTGGTTCTGTAAAGTTTTGCATTGCGCATACTTTACGGAACGGCACTGCTTCAGATGGTACAAAAGATTAGAGGTATTAAGTGTCTTTGTGGGAACATGCTTTTGACACAATTTGAAGTGCACGCTACTCTGCTTCTTGCTGGGTTTTAAATCACTAAAATATCTCCACACTACCAAATTCCTGGAACCCTTTTTTAGCCTGTCTTTTGAGCCTTGGCATGTGTCCGTTGGGGTATCTTATTCAATACTGTTGATTTTGTTAACATTTTCTGTCATCATTTTCTCTTTTATCTCACTCCCACTCCTGACGTACTGGTGTGCAATGCTGTTGTAGCAAGTGTGCTGCTGCCAGCTGTTACACCAGGCTCTGTGTGTCAACCTAACCTAATGTTCCAGCCACATGATTGGTTTGGCACAGTGATATTCTCATTATAATTGGCTTTTCATGTTATCTGTCAAAACATGGATGGAATGACGTCTATCGAAGCTGTGTCGACCGTGTCTTACATTTTTATCCAGATAAAGTCATTTTGTGATAATTATCTTTGTTTTATCGCCCAGTCCTAGAGTGAATATACAACATACTTGAGCAAAGAGAACACTAGGCAATAACATAGGTTAGCACTGTTGTTCAACAAGCCAAAGCTAAGCAGAGGTTGCCTCTGTGGAAGGTGGCACTTATAAGTGCTTGGGCTAATTTTTCTTTAAGAGACAACTGAGTAGATACTCATTATCAATATTAGATTAAATGCAATACCTATTCTTTTTCAGCTTGTTCACATTCACAATTATGTGCATTTCTTTTCCCATTTCACTAAGTGTTTCCTCTTCCTTCCACCTAAGCATTATAGGCAACATTTTATTTATTTATTATAAAGCACTTTAAAAGCAACATCGAGACTGACCAAAGTGCTGTACAATAAAAACCCAACATATCAGACACATAATAACCAAGGATAAAAGAAACAGAAACACGTAAGAGCTGAAGAGATTCATAATAAAAAGTAAACAGATAGTCAACATATCATACTGGGTTAAAAGCCAGAGAGTAAAAGTGTTTTTAAATAAGATTTAAAGACAGAAAGTGGAGGAGCCTGCCTAATGTGCAACTGCAAATTGTTCCAGAGCTTTGGAGCTGCTTGATCACCACATCGTGCTTTAGGAACACATAAAAGCATCTGATCTGCTGACCTGAGAGAGCGTGACGGTACATAAGGGTGCAGCAGTTCCAACAAATAAAATAGGGCACAAACATTAATGGATTTAAAAGCAAATAACAAGGATATTAAAATAGATTCAAAAATGAACTGGAAGCCAGTGAAAGGAAGCCAAAATTGGGGTAACATGTTTATGCTTTCTTGTGCCAGTTAAAAACTGGGCAGTGGCATTTTGCACCAGCTGTAGGCGAGCAATGGAGGCCTGGCTAATTCCAAAAAGAAGTCCATCCATCCTCTAACCCGCTGAATCTGAATACAGGGTCACGGGGGTCTGCTGGAGCCAATCCCAGCCAACACAGGGCACAAGGCAGGAACCAATCCCGGGCAGGGTGCCAACCCACCGCAGGACACACACCCACACACCAAGCACACACTAGGGCCAATTTAGAATCGCCAATCCACCTAACCTGCATGTCTTTGGATTGTGGGAGGAAACCAGAGCGCCCGGAGGAAACCCACGCAGATACGGGGAGAACATGCAAACTCCACGCAGGGAGGACCCAGGAAGCGAACTCGGGTCTCCTAACTGCGAGGCAGCAGCGCTACCACTGCACCACCGTGCCGCCCGATTCCAAAAAAAAAGTGCTTTGCAGTAATCTTGTTGACTCCATGACACATCCTTAATGTAAAAGATTAATCCAAGTTTTGGATCATGCTAAATTTTTTTGACATAGATAACAGAATTTCATGTCAGCTTTAACCAAATATTCTGGCCAGCTTCTTTTGTAAAGCCATAAGCTCATGAATGAGCATTTCCATTCCTGAAATGACCAAGTAGTTGTGTAGTGTCACCTGTATAAGGCTGCTGTTTGTGCCAAATGTTTTTGGTGGTTCAATGGCTTCAGTGGTTAGTGTTGCCATCAAGTTGCTTGCTGCACTAGTGCTTTGGGCCTAGCTGTTAGCACCCCAACAAGACTTGAGCTCAGTTGCCACTATCCACTCTTTAGCTGTGGCTTACTATTCTATCAAACTACTTCCAAATATCCATGTAGTCTCCATGATGAATAAATTGCTGTTTGTATAAAATAAAACTAGAGCAGAGTGACAATTATCCAAAAAAAGAGTTAAAGTCACAGAGTAAACAACGTACTGTATTAGGCTACCAATAAATGACAAGACAAGAATTCAGTTGTTGCAGTTACATAATGGAGATCGTAGTAATTGCCATCCAGAAAAACTGTCACTATTTTTAACCAAACAGTAATACTTTTTCCAGTTAATTTTTATTATGTAAAACACAAGCTTTAAAAGTGTATGCATGAATATAAAAACCTATTTTTTAAGAATTTAATATGAGGAAGAAAAGCTGAGTGGATAAGGGGTGGTCTAGCCGGGCAGGCCCCCTGCTGCAGCATCAACCGTGATCTGTCAAGACTTTCTTTATATTTTGAGAGGTTTGCTCGCCTAACCCTTTACGGTTCCACTGCATCTTTAAGTCAATGCATTCTTGGCGTCATCAGCAAAATGCAGCTCAAAATAAAGGCATTCCTATGTGCTTTCCGTCATATCATCATCTGTTTTTTCCAAGCTTTTCATTAAAGTTGAGATCCTGTAAACAGTAATTTAACTTTAAAATTGAGATATTACATTTACATGTACAAATTATACAAAACCGAACTAAGGCTGCGCCACACTTGTGAATTTAAACATTAAAATTAAATGCATAATGTAAAAACATTTCACAGCAGACTCAAGGCTGAAATGCTACTTAGATATAATGGTTAAAAACCCTGGCCCTGTAAAAATACAGTAGATAGATAAATACATCCTATTATATTGTTTATAGACACATACATAATGTATCTTTATTTACTTGTGTGTTTCTTATAAAGATAACTCTGTAGCCCATTACAAACGGATGCCAGATTCCAAAGTTACATAAAATGCTGAGGTTCTACTTCAATCGAATTAGTAATTTAAGGCTCACATTCTACAAGCCATTTCGTTTTTTCCCATGCAATGGATAACACAGCCATCAGTATAGTACCCATAGGAACAGAGAAACTTCTAGAATATTAATGATGTAATTACGAACTAATGTCATCAGATAATTTTAAACAAATAACTATATAGAACCAATAGAGGAAAAAAAATATGATAGAAACGCTGACAGTTCTGATTAAAGATTTTAAGTCATGTTGGAAATGTGATCAATTTAAATTAAAGTTTAAGGAAGACGACAATGGAAAATTCAAAGGAAATCAAAAGATGTTATAATGCTTTCTTAAATACAAATATGAAAGTTTACTCACAGATTTTTAATGCATAGAGCAATGGATATTGAATTTCTGCATTACTGTATAGATTTATTTATTAGGTATAGGTTAGAATATACATTTGGATATATTTTGTCTGCATTCTATATGTACTTTGTTTTTTGCTTCAGTTTATATCTACCATGAAAACCCTAGGTCAGAATGACAATTCAATTTAAAACTTAAAGGTCAGGTTAGATGCACCCATCACTAGGGAACCAGATATGAAGTAAGTTCAAAAAGTTTCCACACTTTTTTTAACTCTATTTATTAAGAATTTCAAATACAAATGACATCACTTTTCTACATAGTCATCTACCTTTTGCCAGTGTTGTAACAATCTTTAAATGTCATCAGCAAAGAATGTTTTTTGTTGAGCGCATAACCACTGATGCACTGCTGCTTTCGCATCAGGGTTCTTTCTTCATTCCTCGTGGTCGTGGCTGTAGCTGGACATCCGGAGCACTCTGCATCCATCACACTAGTATGGCCATTTTTGAACATTTCCATCCACTCATAGATGACTCTACGAGAAAGAACTTTATCCCCATACTGAGCACACACGCAGAGATGAATTTGTGCTCCCGGCACACCTTCTGCTCACATCAAGCGTATGAGAGAATGCTGTTCCTCTTTGGTGCAGTTTATAAGTTTTACAGCCATCTTCACCACAAGGTGACACCTCTTATGATAAAGTGCAAGGGCAACCAGCTTGCTGGACAGAACTAGTCACATGACCCTCTCAGACACGACCGATTACTATTCCTCCCACCTTCACCACTTCCAACGAAAATATAAACATGCGGAAACTTAGTGAACGACCTCGTACAATTCAGACAATCAAACTGCACAAGATAAGATGTTTTACACTACTTTCATAATCCAGGCTTTTCGGTCTAGCTATTTATACTAAGATTAGTTAGGAAATTACCTCTTAATTACTTCACACAGTCTGTAGCCTCATGTTGAATAAGTGGCATAAAAGACAAGTTGCCCACGGATAGACAGAACATCCATCTATCTGAATGGCGATGCAGCAGCCTTACTTCTGAGTTAAGATAAGCCACGTGTCTCCCCTACACAGAGGCTGATATCATACTGTATATATTTTTTTAAAGGTATGAATCATTTTGACTTTTAGACAAAGGTGTATGTTTATAAGGGCTTTATATCCAGACTTTGCTATTATGCATTTGCTATTGCTAGTACTCTATTTTAATAAATAATGCTTTTCATTTCAATATTTTGTCTGCTGGTCTTGAGTGATTGAGGTAAATACAGGGCCCCTGGTGTGTACAGATTGTCACTTTTCTCCCACAGGAGAGATTTTTCCAATAGTAAACAGCACAGGAAGGAGTAACATGCTGTTGGTGACAGTAAAACGGTCAGGCCTCTGTTGTCTTTTAGACACCGGTTAGGTCTGCTCTAGCCCATGCTAGTGAATCCTTATCTGGAGCACGACAGGAGTGGTGAACAGTGCAGAGGTTAAGTGTGTTTACCCATGGGTTCTGCATGTGTATGTTTGTTAGCTTATGGTGCACAAGAGTAGACGTTAGATATATGTTTACTTTGTGACTCTTCTGTAGTTACCATACTGACGCGGATTGTGCTCAACTGTTTATTAACTTATAATTTTAAGCAGCTTATATACAGATTTGGTCCTTTTCACTTTCTGCTCAGCCAGTATAGAAAAAAGTAAGTTTTGAGTTTGAAACATAAACATTTTAGCCATCCCTGAACATATTTTGCTCATTTCTGGTGTGATCTCTTTGTGTGTTGATATATCTGTAGCCCATATTGCCTTGTGGGAGTGTGTGCAGTGTGATTAGGCCCCAAGGTGGACTCGTCCCCTGTCCATGGCTTATTCTTGCCTGGTTCCCTGTGCTGCTGGGATAGTGTCCAGTCCGTCATGAATTGGATTAATCAAGTTTCAGCATGTTATATAATGAAATTTTCTATTTCAATCTTGAAGCTTCAACCACAATTTATTCACAGATGATATCTCAACCCCAAAAAGCACCACAGGGTGCCTCTTTCCCCTGTGCCTTGTGTGTGTCTCTTGACAGCTTGCTATACATTTCCAGTCTGACCTCCCTGTCCTCTTTGATGTGCATTTCTTTCTACATCATTTTACCAGAAAAAAAAAAAAAAAACCTGAATTAGCATAAGCTGCCCAAGTTCGGGTGTCCATAAGAAATGTAACGATTTACTTAAAAAGAGGCTGAAGTACACAATAAACAAGAAGAGTGGTGTCATACATGGAAAATATTAAAATGTATGTTTCAATTTAAATGTTTGTAGTCTAAATATTCTTAATTGGATTAGAAATTTGTAGTTTTTTGACCCTCTGATAGAGGTCCATACAGGGCTTAAAAAATGATCAAAAATAGCAACAAATTTATAATTACTGACCTAGAAATAATTTAAAGAACTATCCCACATGCTTATATTTGACATTTGTCATTTTTAAATGATAAATGATGGGAGTGGTTCTTAGAAGGCTACTACCAGTGATGAAGGATCAGTTATTAATCATAGTATATTTGTGATCAGCAACCTTGAAATGGCATAAACCCACCCTCCACATGTCTATATTACCGACTGCCATTTTCTCAAAGTTTTACAAAAACAAGTAACATTGACCTCTCATATCCCATTAGGAGGTGAACCTCTGGGGTCAGTTGATAAAATTCTCTCGTTATCAAAATCTTATTATTAAATTTGCGAATGGTCAGTATTAATGTTTTTCTTTTTATTATTAAGGTTGCAATTAAAGTAAAAAGAAAAGTTGTTTTGAATTTTACTAATTTGTAAAAATAAACCAAAAATTAACAGTGTGTCTGAAAGAAATAACACTCTTGGCGGATCCCCAGTTCTTATGGAATATACAAGTCCAATTTTGACCAACTGAGGCCAACTAGCATCAATGTCCACAAACATGATGGCAAACATGTAATGCTTTGTCAGAAACCATTAAATTAAAAGGTCCTCCGAGTACCAGTATAAGCCAAAGGGTCCTTCAGAAACAAGTTCAAATAAGAATCGTAAGTCTGTAGCGTCCTTCATTACAGCATACACTGTAAAGATAGAAAGACCATAGGTGTGCAATCTGAGAGCAAAGCAAAACCTCAAATGATGACATAAACATCCAAATCCAAAAATTAGTAAAAGCTCTTTGAAGTGTATCTTCCAATCATTATTTTCTTAATCCTGCTTATTATTCAATGTCAGAGAAGCAAGAATCCAGCACTGAGCGCTTGGAAGGCCTCAGTTCTGAATGGGACACCAGCCCACACTCACATATTCCCTTAGCATAAACACACTCATGGACACCACTGAATCTACCTGGCATGTTGCAGGGATGTGCAAGGAAGGACATACAGACAGCAGTGAACAAACTTGTCATTGGCACTAGCAGAATTGGTCATCACCTCTGGCTATCAAAAAATGTGAGTAGTGCTATACTCTTCGCCATCATGTGCCCAAAGTCATTGCATTTGTTATTCTTTTTTCTCATTAACTTCCACCATTTGTTTGCTTCAGTTTGGCCTCACAGTTTCTAGGCTGCCTGTGTCTGCGGAGTGACCATCAGTGATGAACTCACATGGGCACAACAAATTTCAGCTCTTCTCAAAAAGGCTCACCAGAACCTCTACTTCCTTAGACGTCTGAGGACAGCTTGCATTTCCACATCTGTTCTCATAAATTTCTACAGGCACACAGTGGAGTCGATCCTCATCGGCTGTGGCACGTGCCCAGCTGAAGATTCTAAAACACTGTAGAGGGAGGTGAAGGTGGCACAGTATGTTAACTGTATCAATCTGCCTTCTGTTCAGGACATACATTTGCTGCTTTAGAAAGGCAAAAGACCTCTGCCGTCCTGCACAGCCACTGTTCCTACTCCAGATTTGTGGCAAATGGTACAGGAACATTACTACTTACACCAGTAGATTCAGGGGCAGTTTCTACCCACTGCTTAATAGTCAATCGTAAGAACAAATATTTCATATACTGTATCGACTACTATGCATACTTTTAATTTATTTATTTTTATTACATTTTTGTCAGCTGTTTCTGGGGAAACATGTAAGTAAGAATTTCATTGCACTATGTACATGACAATAAACCTAACGTGACTTGATTTACAGTATATGCTGCATTCATGTGCCATACAAGCTTTCAGAACACTTGTGACATTTCACCTTCCCACTTTGTTATGAATGTCTGGTTGGATTTTTTGATAGTAACGTGATTCTGCTTCACATTTGATACTTGGTCCATAAACAAAGCAATTAAAGAAAAGCCCTAAACCTTTCATGGAAACACAGTGCAGCCTATATGCAATTCGTATTACTCCTCTTTGACCACAAAAGATGCCAAATCTACCTAGTTTTTATTGATATTATTATTGACTGAGTTGAAAGGTCAGCATTACGTTACAACTCAGAACATTCTGGGAGCATTATTATCGCGGAATTGTCTGATTGGGAGCTCACACTGCAAACAGTGATTATGTGAAATTTCTGACTGGAGAATTTGTATTTCCCATCTGCCCAAAATTTTGTGAATGAAGCAACAGACTCAAATTAATATTCCTTAAGTTTTAAGTTGCCACTTAGTTGGATCAGACTGATTATTTGTTTCAATCTATGTACTTTCTCGCATATTTAAAAGAGTTAGTGATAACAATGTTTGTTTATTTTTTATTTTTTGTAGAATTGTATTTGCATTAACATAAGTCATCACAGGGTTGGTTCCTCCATTACACCAATGCCACTCTTACACTCTGTAGCGGAATGGTTCTAGAAAATTGTTGGATGGTTTATTAAACATTTGTCATTTTTCTGAGAAAGTGTGTTCATTTCCAGCTGCATGCTGCTCTTTTGTCCAACATTAAGCTCAAATAAAAGTCAATGAATCCTGTATAGTGCTCGAGAGTAGTGACAAGACTGTCCCACTAGGTTTTACTGTGCTCAACAGTGTGCCCTGCGTAACAGTCTATATCACGGGTGTCGAACTCCGGTCCTGGAGGGCCGCAGTGGCTGCAGGTTTTCATTCTAACCATCTTCTTCATTAGTGACCTGTTTTTGCTGCTAATTAATTTCTTTTCCCTTAGTTTTAATTAAATTGGCTCAGGCCACTTAGTAGTCTCTTTTTCCTTAATTAGCAGCCAAACAATAATGAGACACAAAACGAGCCGCCACATGACCAGCTCACTTGTGCCCAACACACAGTATCTGAAAATAAGGAAAGGTGATGGTCTCAGTAAAGTTGATCTCTCAGGTCACCAAAACATTTTAACATGTTCTTAGAAAAAAAACAGAAAGTCAACAGCTTTGGAAATGCCTGCTCTGGTGTGAGTGAGAGCAGCAGAAAGCCATGAAATTAAATAACGGGTTTAATTAACAGCAAGAATTGGCTTCTCATTAAGAGATTGGTTGGAGTGAAATTGATTAGAGTTTGAAATCCCATTTTAGTGGGTCTGTTGGCTCGTTTTACATCTCATTTCTGTTTGGCTGTCATTAAATGAAGAAAGGAATAAATTCAGAGGCCTGAATCCTTAAAAACAAGGCTATTAAAATGAAGGGAATAGAAGTTAATTAGCAGTGAAAACTGGTCACCGATTAGGAGAAGGGTTAGAATGAAAACCTACAGCCACTGCAGCCCTTCAGAGTTCGACCCCCTGGTCTTTATTATCTGTTCTCTTCTGTAGGTGTTGATGAGCATGAGAGTCTGAAAAAAATGATTTGTTCTTAAGTCCAACCCTACAGTCATAATTTGAAAGTTCGACATTGAGTTTTGTAAGTGTTTCAAATGCCCGAGTGGGTGTTCTCTAGGTACTTCGTGACATGTTGGTCTAAACGGGCTCAGCATAAGTGAGTGTGCCCTGTGACGTACTGGCATCCTTTTTAGTGCTGGACCTGAGTTTCATCCTATTTCTGGTAACAACAATGCATAAAAGATACATAGCTGATTTCTCTGCTAGTACAGTGTAAATATTCTCATATAAATTCTGATCTGCACAATTATCCCTTTCAATTAAACAAATGTGACATTGAGAATTGAGCTAGACACGCTGGGTAAATTCTTAGGTGATTTCATGGTTGTAGGATATTCCAGCTTATTCACCAGGCATTCAAAGACTGACAATAGCAAGAAGGGATTACAGCCAAGTTATATGGCTGATGGTTATCACATGGAATTATACGAAAACCTTTTATGGCATAACTTAGCTGCCTGTTACCTCAACAGTCACGCTTACTTGGTTTCTTGATAGAAATAATTTGGCAGCTAAGGACAGAGTAATGATAAGGTGCTGTTTGATCTAAAAATTAACATTAATTAGGCACACACGTTAAACAGCAAGCCCTTTTAGCTGAGCTCTCTGCTAATAATGTGTATTTATTCGAGTTGTAAGACCATAATTGTGTCTTCTGTTTATTTAATAACAGAGGGGGGCTTTGCTTTTTTTTTCCCCCGACCTAATCCATTGAAAGGCTTTAGTCTACATCTTGGCAAGACTGGTACTAGCATTTAGTATCCGTGGGATGTATGCTCATCTCATTCACATCTGAGCAGAGAATCAAGTTTTTTGGGCCACAACGCAATGTGTGAGGCTATTTGTTGTTTGTTTGTTTTTTTGAATTCCATCATACAGTACAGAATGCACATACCTGTGCAGGACATGGCTTGCGACCAAGCAGAAGAGGTACTTGGTCTTTTAAGTTAAATATGTAAATGTGATTAATGTTTTGATCATTGATAAGCGACCCTTTGCAGCACGCTTTAACCTCGATTAGCGAGGATTATGTGGACATATCCATGCTGGCATTTTGTAAGTGTCACTGTGACAGCACTTGCTACACAAATGCCTGGCTGTCACCGCAAGCTTTATCACTAGGCTTTCTCCTCCGAGTCGGACTAATAAGCCCAGAAATTACAATTGCCTCCCTGCTGAATCCCTGATAGGCGGAAATAATGATATCAGTGCCCTGCTAATCTTCTTGCCTCGGCGCTTGGCATCAGCCTATTGAGTCACCTGTCATACTCCGCTTTGATGAGGCGAATTTAATCTCTCTGCCCGTAATGACAATAGGGCCATTTTAATGTTGGGAATGATATTTGTCAAGCTCTTTTGGACTGCGACTTAGGTTTCAACCAAATGAATTGCCCAGGCCGATGGCTGCTTTACTTGTTTTATTTAAATGAAAAGGGGGAAAACAGGCTTTAATATGCAGGGATTGAACATTATTGCTATTTGAAATTTTAATAAGAGAGGTAAAAGTTTCTACGCCCCCCGGAGACAGCCTTAATGGCATTAACAAAGAAATCCCAGTATTGCCGTAAATGAGCATTCTCAGAGTTTAACCCATAAGAATTTTTTAACCTAAGATAGCACAAGAGAAGGCTGAGAGTGAGAGAGACAACTTATTGTAATAATGGGACTGGTGGTGCTTGGTGCTTTATGAACAAGAAATGATCCATATACTTTTTGAAACCATTTTTCCATTAAAGCAGTGGTTCTCAACCTGTGGGGCAGGCCCCCCTAGGGGGGCACGAAGTAACAAAAAGGGGGGCGCAAAGATGTGAAAAAAAGAAAACAAGAATCAAAATTATGAACAAAACATCTGTTGAAACCAAAACAAATTAACTTAAACTACATTCTGATACTAGACCAGTAAATATAGAGTTAGATAAATGTTGATAAAAGTTAAATATATAATAAAATATGCATCTACGTTTCAAAAAACTGTTATGAAAACTCGGGTCACAAATACTTAAAGATTGAGAAACGCTGCATTAGAGGCTTGCATGGAGTCAGTGCCCATACTGGCAACACCAGTTCATCATAAGTCATACTCACACAAATTAGTTTAGGCCAGTAGATGTAGCACAAATGAATCTAGCACTGAAGCCCTGGATGGAGCGATAGTCAATTGCAGGGCACTCACTCACACACACACACACTCATCATTTACTGTCACCAGATAGTCTAGCCTAAAGGTTGTGGTGACACAGAGAAATAACTTTAGCATCCAGATACTCCTTGTCGACATGGGGAGAACATAGCCAGAAATCAGACACATGTATCTAACAATGCTAACCACTGTGGAGCCATGTTTGGTAATGCACACCTCATTCATTTTGTATAATGAATGTGTCCATTTTAGAGACCATTACTTTAGATCCCTCCATTAATCTTTTAATGGTAATGAAATGCCCAAATTGGAGGGCCACAACCTAAAGAACCATTCCCACCACAAAACCTGACTTATTTAACTTAAAGCTCAAAATTGAAGAATACAAAAATTAGAAAAATCAAAAAAGATACCAATTCAAAGTTAAAAAATCTAGAATTTAAGAAATCATATAAAAAATAACTGCATATTTAGCAAGATAGCTACCAATAATAAACCAGAAAACCAAGTCCATGATCCAAAGTTAAAAGTCCAAACTGTACAAATCCACACAACTGGAGATAAAGAAGAAGTAAGCCAATGCCACAGAAAAGGACATGAGGATGCAGGTGTCTTACCATACATCGAGCTCTTCCTTTTGTTTTACCTGAGAGGCCTAAACAAGCTATCTTGGAGAAAGGGCCTGGTGGTATAATTAGACTCATCATTTTTTTAAATATTTCCAACCATTCCTTGGTCTCTTAAAATGATTTGAGAATTGTTTTCAGGGTTTCATTTATTACATTTATTTTTGTTTCCCTATGTTTATCCATCCATCCATTATCCAACCCGCTATATCCTAATGTCCTAAGTCACGGGGGTCTGCTGGAGCCAATCCCAGCCAACACATTGCGCAAGGCAGGAAACAAGCCCTGGGCAGGGCACCAGCCCACCACAGGACACCACACACACATACCAAGCACACACTAGGGACAATTTAGGATCGCCAATGCACCTAACCTGCATGTCTTTGGATTGTCGGAGGAAACCCACGCAGACACGGGGAGAACCCGGGAAGCGAACTCAGGCCTCCTTACTGCGAGGTAGCATCGCTTCCTATGTTTATAACATCTTTTAAATATAATTTACATTCAAACGCTGTGCTGTCTTGATTTTGTTATGGATGCCAATATATTGGACGCGCTGGTTGCTAGGACATGACACCAGGATGAATGGCCGGCCATATTCCACAGCGTATAAATGTCAAGTGTAAATGTGAAAGCTTAATACTTTCTAGAGCAAGTGCCCGGTTTAGAAACGTATATGGGGGGTTTCTGCTAGGATGTATTACCAGATGGGGTGTTACAATGTGGAAATTCTCTCTCCAGTGTAAAGACACCACCCAGAGCTTAGGTGATTCACTTCTCCACTCCTCTCACATCACAGTCAGCATGCTAATGCCCCTAGATAGCAAAAATGAGAGAAAATCAAACACAAAGAGGAGAGAAAGTAAAAACAACCCCTGCAGGAAAGGTGTTTGCCTTGCTCATGGGGCCACTTCTTCATCACCATCGAACACCATATTTTAGATTTTTTTTTCAACTTTCCTTACATCCTACTCTCCCGTATATAAAAACAGAATATTGCTTTGTCTTATCAAGGTCCGTTGGAATCATATGAACCTTTTGTAATCAATAACTAACATTTTGCAGTGAGGTTATAATTCTTTAATTAAAAATGTTTGGACACCCACAAGAGCTTTGATAGTCACTATCAGCAGACAAAATGCTAAATATGTGAAGGTTATGTGGAATATGAAACAGATCTAAGGTTCCAAACAACATGTCTGTGGGTTTCCTGCAAAAAGTGTTCTGCGCGGTATTTTGTGTTTTGAACAGCTGTGCAGCGCATGACAACAAATAGCTTAGGCAACTGTTACTAGATATTTGGATTCATGTCCGATGAGGAACCTGTCCTGTTATTACCTGAACCATGGGAGTGTAGAATGTTTGCAAATATATTCAAACCTGGAGATTTGCATGTAATTTAATTGTTTTCATTTTACTTTGGAAATATTTCATAATATCCCTCCTGACAAAATTTGTGTTAACTATACTAGAGGTGTTATTTATTTATTTATTTTTTTTCATAACGTTTTTGGGATTGTAACTGAACAAGTGGTATGGATGAAGGGGCAAAGAAACATCATGTAAGAAAGTTTATGTTTTTTGTTAAATAAAGTCATTATTTAAATATGTTTTCATTTATTATGGTGCCAGGGAGTGGCAACAAGTTGCATTTTGGTTGAACATTCATGTGAAAATTTCACTGGACTCAGTACACATGACAAGACTTTGACACTATTATTACTACTACTAATGCTAACCACTTCCCAGAAAATGATACTTTGGTTAGTATTTCAATTAATTTCTTTGAATATTTAACTATTATATGTATTCTAATAAAACAGTTTATTCAAAATTGGCAATTCGTGGCTTGAAAAAATCACTGCTTGGATAAGTCTATTATTTGTTTTAAAGGATTTCCTCTAGTAATATTCTTGTTTAACAGCCCTAAAAGTTATATCATGTTTTTGGAGGGATTATTTTCAGTGTAAATGTTTCCTTTTATTTTACATTATATTATCATTTCATGACTAACTGGCAAAAAGAAAAGCAGACAATTGGGCTGACTTGTTACCTTGGACTTTTCTTTAGCACTATTAAGAAATTCTTGGCTACTCATTTAATTACTGTCTGGGTTCCAGTGTATTCTGATTTATTGTACTGTATTTCTTTATGTAAAGTGTTTGTAAAAAAGAAGCACAGACACCTTCCTTATTTGCATTTTAAGAATCACCTTCACCTGAAAAAGGCATACTGAAAACAGGCACCTCAAGTATTTCGATGTTCTTTAGACGTCAGTTACATGTCAATTGTCATTACCTGCTTCATCTCAAATTCTTCCATCATTTTGCATTTTCCTTTTTACTCTATTCTTTGTCTCACTGAATTCCAACTCCTCTACCAGTTGTGAATAACAGACAGCCTCAATATATAATTAGCAGTTTAATTGACTACTGACTATTAGAGGCTGAGGTGAAATTATCTTCTTCATGGGAGAACCTGCCACTCTGAAAAATTTTCCCTAAGAAAAAAAAAAAAAACACAAAATCCAAAAATAAAAAACATAAACCATTAGCATGAACAACCCACCATGGGTGCAAAGTGCGTATATAATGGCAGAACACAGATACAAGAATCTGCTCTTTTAAACAGACTTGCCTTATGATAATGAGTCTACTTAATAACTCTAGTTACTTAGCAACCTAATTAAAGAGGTGTGACCAAGGGCAGAGAGCGGGTGGACAGTGTGGTTTGAGAAGAGCAAAAGAAGGGCGGCAGGACAGTGGACTTCATGTAAAACCCACACACTCATACTACTGTAGACTCCACAACTGACTCAGCTACAAACAATACCTTAAGCTCTTTAGATTTTTTTGCCCTAAACATTGTATATATCTATATCTATCCATTTACAGGGTGACACAGAAAAATGGGAACTTTTGAAAAACCCAATAAAAATAGAAGAAATCCAACAAAAACAATTATTGACAGCAATTGAACCACTACAACTTGCCTTTTAAGAGACAGTAATCCAAATTATCAAGGTCTGAAAATTACGTCCTGTAGATGGCGTCCTCCTGTACATATGCATTCTTCCAATCTGCTGTTGAGGTTCCCCATTGATCGATCAATATTGATCAATATTCTGTGGAGTACGAGCACTTCTCGGTCGTCCTGTCGGTTTCTTTTTTAGAGCAGATCCAGTCTCTTCAAAGTTTTTAATCCAAGTTTTTATTGTGTATTTCGAGGGAACCCGACCATGACGCCCTAAGTTGAAAAATTGTCGGAACTCCCTCTGCACACCTTCCAAACTATCATTGTTTTTTTAAAACATTTTTATGGCGAAAACACGCTGTTGACCGTTCCACTGATCCATAATTACTAAATGGCGAGATTGTTTACAGCTCAAGGTCCCTGTTCCGCAGTGCTGCCAACTGTACATGATAATTTGGATTACTGTCTCTTAAAAGGCAAGTTGTAGTGGTTCAATTGCTGTCAATAAAATTTTTTTGTTGGATTTCTTCTATTTTTATTGGGTTTTTCAAAAGTTCCCATTTTTCTCTGTCACCCTGTATATTGTCACACACATGCGCATAGGGGTCAGTTTAAGAGCTCTGGTGATGATAATTATCTTCCATCCCAGGGGTTGCCACTGTGTAATAACACCTTCTCCTTTTCTACCTCTGTAGACCACAAGATTGATGGTTATTCCATCATCAACATCACTTCCAGTGTCCATCAACCTGGACTCGCCATTTCCTTCTGGAAGTCCACATAACTGGAAGCTCCACCATCTTCCGACCAGTCAGAACAAGACTCCCATCTGAAAAGATGTTTCTTTAATGCAGTTAATCGAGTTTTGTTTTTGAAATTCAGTGACACTGGATTTGCCCACAGGTGCCCCAAAATTCCTTAATGTTTCTTCTTATTCTTATATATGTATATAAGAACAAGAAGACATAATAAGGAGTGCGCACACACACACACACACACACACACTCATATGCAGGATAGTGTGTAAAATTAATATATATATACATTTATTGGTGTATTAAAATATACCATTTTATTTCTTAACTATGAAACCATTACTTCAGTTAGAATGAGGGGAAAGGGGCGGCATGGTGACACAGTGGTAGCGCTGCTGCCTCGCAGTTAGGAGACCCGGGTTCGCTTCCCGGGTCCTCCCTACGTGAAGTTTGCATGTTCTCCCTGTGCCTGCGTGGGCTCTAACAGACCCCCCATGACCCTGTAGTTAGGATATAGCGGGTTGGATAATGGATGGATGAGGGGAAAGGACACCTATAGGTACAAATAACCTGCTTTGGAAAATACATTTGCCCTTATGTATGCATTCAGAATTTTCTTTAATCAAAATATTCCATTTCAAAGATTTTCATATTATGTGACTAAAATAAAATTAACTCAGCATAAGAAAACATATGAGAGTCAGGAAAAGACACTTGTTATTCGACAATAACTGATGTTTTATGTAATCTTTAATAAAATGTTTTAAGCAATGTGCACATAAACTTTTGGAAATCAGTACAATTGCAATGTTCTGATTACTTTTTTTTTTTCACTGGCACATTTTAAAGCATTGCTGTTTCTTAATGACATTAATTTTCTAGCTGCTTGACTGACCCAATGGTAAGAAGGAGATGCAGTATTGAGGGCAGGAATTCATTTCAAATGACAAGCTTGTATTAATGATCAAGGCCATCTCTGGATGGATACTACCAGCTCCATTCATTCAGCTCTTCAGCATCTGAAAACAGCCATTGTTCAGCTGTATTGAGAGCACAGAGGAGAAATAAATTGACCTGTATGGTACAGAGAGAAGCACGGAGAGCGTTTCACTAAATGTTTTGGAGAGTCCAGTGAACAAGGTCCCTTTTCATGTACCAGTGGCTATTAACATGGTTTATTTCTGAAAAGTGTGCCTGCAATTTCATATCTTTTTTTTTCTTGGGAAAAAAAGAAATCAGAAAATTGGAAGATCAAGCCCTATTTCAACAATACAGTTAAATACAACCACTTTATTGGGAACTGTATATGTTCAGATTTCTAAACCCTTAAAGATTAAGAAAGGTGTAAATTCACAGCAATTAATGCTATCAGTAAAGATATTAAAATACCTAAATCAAAAATAGGGTAACATCCATAGTACTTGTCTGCTAACATTTTTGAGTTGCATCTTAACATAGAAACTTTCCTTTGTAAAGCCTGTATATCTTTCTAGATTATTTGTAGTGACAGAAGTTAATTTCAGATTCAAGTTCAAGATCAGAGTCATGTGTACATTGTAAAATGACAACTGTTTCATCCTGGATGGAAAGCCAGACAATCCCTTATTGCACTATATCCAGTATATTGTCACACACACGCGCTTGGGAGAAGGCTGACAGGGTTGGCACTGTCAACTAACGATCTCTCCTTTTGTCCCTCTGCAGACCATCAGAAGAACCAACCGAACAGAGACGTCACCACCAACCTGCCCTTTGATGACATGTTCCCTCTCAGAACCCACCTACCTAAGACATCACTTCCTCTTCTGACCACTCTGGATCATCCCCTTCCTGTCTCTGCCATATAAATGTCTTTGTTATCCCTTCTGTATTCAGTTCTGTTCTGAACGTGGTTGTAATCATGTGTTGTTTTTTTTTTTTTTGCAGCATTTTTCAGTATTTGGGGTGGCCATCCCCAAATCTTTTTTGAGTCTCCTGCTGTCATCATTTACAATATATACATACACGTACATAAATACATGCATATACACACACACACACACATAAATATTGTTGTGCACTTCCTCCAAATCAACGTGGGTGAAATGCACACACAACTACAGATTTCAGCAGTAAGTTTATTCAGCAATTTTAATGTCTCGAGCAAACATAAAACAGTAACGCTGCAGGTAATTCTTTCATTAGCATCGACAACATTGTGGCACTATAGCCCTAAACACGGAGCATATATGTACTTGTCTGTCATGTGCTGGGTATGGCAATATGCTGTATCAGCACATGCTCCTAACCGCACTCTCTCTAAGTACCCTAACCCTGCAAAACAACCCCTGCTGCACAATGCCACCTAACTGCCTGCTGAAATTCATGAGCCATGACTGTCTCCCACCAACAGGGCTACACACATGTCGTTCATTGCACTACCCCTGACAACTGTGCTGAGTCCCTTCAGAACATCTGCTTTAGTAAGTGCAAAATATAATAAACATGCAGTACAAGTAGTCCCTGGGTTAAGAATGAGATCAGTTTTTTGTGTCTGTCCTTAAGTTGAATTGTATGCAAGTCAGAACACGTACATACGGGTCTTGTTAAGTGTCACTTAGCCAAATGTTTTCTTTAGTCTAATATTTATGTTACCTTAATGTGCATATCAAACATTTAGAAAAAAAATCTTAAAACATAACATACAGAACTGTATTGTATTGACCCCCTTCTTTTGACACCCACTGCACGCCCAACCTACCTGGAAAGGGGTTTCTTGTTAAACTGCCTTTCCCAAGGTTTCTTCCATTTTTCCCTACAAGGTTTTTTTTGGGAGTTTTTCCTTGTCTTCTCAGAGAGTCAAGGCTGGGGGGCTGTCAAAAGGCAGGTCCTGTTAAAGCCCATTGCGGCACATCCTGTGTGATTTTGGGCTATACAAAAATAAACTGTATTGTATTGTATTGTATTGTAACTGTACATAATACTGTAATAATAACAAGAATAACGATAAGTAATAATAAATTATCATTTGTGAGTTGACACTATGATTACTTTATTAATTAGATGAGGCAGGAAATGATGGACTTGTTGGAGTGAACGGGCCTGGCACTACAGAGTCAGGGTTTGATTCTGCTGCTGGAGAGAGGGGGATTTACTACATGAGTCAAATTCTTGAATAGGCATCAAAGGAGGTTTGTACAGATCTTTTCTTTTTCTCATCATAAATGGCATTATAGCAGATAAAGCCCTCAGTAACTGTACGGTAAACTTGGGTGAACCTCTCTGTATTAGGATCTTGATCCTCTAACTTTGCCATCCTTGCTTCAGCGAGAAGAAAGTCTTCAGCTAACTCTTTTTTCGAAAACTTTTTTGGTTTTGGAGTTTCTAGGTCTTTGCTAATTGTTTTCCTTTTCTTTGATGAATTGTCAGCACTTGCATTGGATTTACACTTTGGCAGCTTCATTCAAAGGTACTGTAATAGAAAAATGGGACTGTGATCAGACTTAATGAGCTGCCATGTCACTGGCGCATTCAAAATCGATCATTCTAAACTGCTTGAATAACTACACGATAGTTCATGCTAGAAAAAAAAGGGTGGAAAACAAGCTTTCAAATGATTCGTGGGTGATGCCCGTAATCTTAAATGTAGGCTAAAAAAAATAGGCTTTTAGAATTTTTAAAGAATGTTCTGCTCTAGTCAATTGCATTTTTATCCACTACCTTGTCATTATTTGTCATTAAAAAAAGAGCAACAAAAATAATGTTCTGAATCAACTGAACTTATAGTTTAATTAGTTTTACTTCTAAGACAGCTATCATTGACCAATCAAGCCACATAATCTACTCCCTCAAAACGGAAGTGGCTGCTGTTAAAGATGTGACCCACTTCACTTACGCGGGAAAGGAGAGCATTTGTTTGTAAGGCAGGATTTGTCACCGTTTGTCAAGTTAGAATTTATTATAGGATGATTGATGGAATTGTGGCAGTCAGGTCATAACCACGGGTTGTCCGCATGTTGGACATCCTCAACCTGGGGACCAGCTGTACAAAAAATAAATGTTGTGTACTATTAACACAAATATTAAATGTAAATGCCCAACATAATGTAAGTAACAGTTATAGTGCAAGGGTAACAACTCGAAAAGAACATTAACAACACATTGTACCTAACATTATTTATTTATATCCTTAAAAAACTAACAATCCCTAAAAACAGTTTGAGTTAGTCTTTACAGTAGGAAATTCTAGTAACAGGCTGCCATTTACTTTGCCTTTCAGAATCCTTTATTAATGGAGCAACATTGAGGACTATGACCTCACCCGTCAGTAAGGTCTTCCATTATCGTATGTCTCAGCCTTAACATCCATCCTGGAATAGTTTCTGCATTAAACAATTCTAGACGATTAATATGAAGAACTTTCTCAACCTGACAGTCCTTGACACAATACAGAACAGGTTCCAAACACTCAGAAATAACATCAGGCCCTCACTATTTCAGCTCACTGCTCAGGTACCGGAAAAGCTTCTACAGCGTGTGAACTGGTCCATTATGATGAGAATGTATCTCTTGCCTGACTTTGACATGGGTAAGGGCTCAAGAATATCTAAATAAACTCTGTCCATAGATGCCCCAGTATGGTAGTTTTGCTTTCCCATGAGTATTTGCTCCTTTGCAAGCCTGGCATTGAGGACATTTTGCTACAAACAAACTTGCATCAGCCCTTATGCCAAACCTGTGATAATGCTGTTGAACTTGCTGTTTTATTACCTTCTCCCAAATAGCCAGACTGAGGAAGCGCATGCAAGTTTCTAGGACATTTTTCTTAAGAGAGGCAGGCACCAACATCCATATCGTATTAGTAGAGACAGTAACCCCTCCCAGTGGTAGTACAGAACTCCATTGTGCAATTCAATCTGGGGCCAATAGAGGCATTATTTCCACATAGCTGCTCTTTGCAAAGTTATTTGCTCCTGAGAAGGAATATCTCCTGTAGACTTCCACTGATGCAGAACAGACAGATCTGGATCAGACTGCGATAAACGTTTAAGATATTGCAAGTCTTATGACTATAACCAGTTGCTGTCAACACTTAATTGAAGACCATCTCTGTTCTGGTTAGTGGTGCTAAAATTTTCCTTTATATCATCCACTGGAATATCAGGTGTTGATTTGCAGGTACTAGTTGCACAGGGAAAGAAATGCTTGCAAATATAAGGAAGGTGGCTATCAGTCTTTCTCATCTTTGATGAGGGTTGTGTTAGTCAATTAATTCCCTTGCTGCTCTCTATATGTCTCAAGAATAAAAGTTCATCCTTCAGCAGATGGCATTTAGATGGTTTATGTTTGGATGCACAAACCAGTGTGTTTCTTCGTGCCAGTCACACGGATAAATGGGGAGGGTTACGTAAGGAAGGGCATCCGGTGTAAAATTTTGCCAAATCCATATGCGGATAGATGGTCCGCTGTGAAACCCCTAACGGGAGCGGCCAAAAGGAGAAGAAGAAGATGTTTAAAACCATATTCTTGGGAGTCTTTGAAAAACTTCAGCCAAATGCTGAAAGTTGTGCTTACCTCAACTTCCTCAACAATAAGTATTATGAAAACACTAGGTCCTCAACTCCCAGCTCTAGCTACATGCAGAATTTTTGACTCACAGTATTTATTATTCTCACTAAGTAACATTCCTTGTAACGTGGAGCTGGTGGGAGCAATTTGGGTCATATTTGCTCGTGACCCAGCTGGAGTAGGACTAGGGGACTTTGAATAGTTTCTGCGAAAATGACCCTGTTCACCACAATGGTAGTAATTGGTTTTATTTGCTTGGGGTGGACTAGGGAACTGAACCCTGTACTCTGTCAGTTCTGCAGAGGAGGGGGCAGGAAGGCAGCCCGGCATAATTTGAAGTTTATCTATATTTTCCATGAGAATTTGAAATTGGCTTTGGGTACTAGAACTAGGGATCTGCATCTTCAGGAAGTAAAATTTGTGGCATCCTCTGCTAAGTCAGAGTCTTGGTTAGCCCAAGACACAAACACTCTCACACACTTAAATAATGTGTATATACAGTATCTCTTTGATGTAGCTGTGGTGTGTCTCCTGCTTTTTGAAGTATTCAACTAGTGTTTGCTTTTGCTAACATTAGGGATGAGGTTGTTGTCCTCGCACCAATTTATTAGCATACAGCTCTTTATGGAGAAGGTGGTCTGGTCTATAGTAATGCAGTTATAGATTTTAGTCACAAAATGAACTTGGAGTACAGAAGGGGGCTCAGCACGTTTGTGACGATGTGGGTTCAGGCTCCACACTCCCTTTGATATTGGAAGCACATGAACCCAACACCGTCGATAATGTTGCCGAGTGAGCTAGTCAATGGAGGCAAATAAACAATTGAGCAAGGGGTGGTATACAAAAGGTGCAATAGTGCTTTTATTAAAACCAACAAAACAAGTGTTCATAAATAGTGCAGTTCTTCATATTCATTAAATAAATAATCCATAAAAAGAACACGTGGAGTTTAAAAATCAATAGAAAAAAACACATTCCTTTAAAACGTGAGGTTAAAATCTTCTTGTGGAAGCAGTCTTTAAAACAACAACAAACAAATCCGGTGTTCTTTTGTTAGCGTCTCACCTGCTAATCCCATTTGGGCATCGCAGCAGGCAAGACGCTCTCTGCAGCTGCCCTCCTGAAACACACGCACGAGACTGGAGACCTCCCGATCCCTGGCCGGTATGGCACTCATCCCAGTCCCGGAGAACTTGGTTTCCCACAACGGCCAGGTCGCTCACGTTGGGGATTCCCACCACCAAGTCTCCCGACTTCCGCTGCCTTTCAATGGCCTCTCCGCGGCCAGTCGCCTTCCCTGGTCACTCCCGCTACCTGATCGCTCAGCGGGAGCGACATCAACACAAACGTCTGGGTGTCGGCCTAACACCCAGCTTCCACGCAGCTGTCCACGGCGCCGATCGCTCACCACACTCACGCACCGCCCGCTTCTTCTCCTGCTCCCGGTAACCTCCGTCCTCTCCTTTCCTTTCTCTCTCCGATCGTTTCTTTTACTCCCCAAACGTTTCTTTCTTCCTCTTTAAAACCGACTCGCGCTTCTTTTTAAAATGACGAGGGCCACAGCAGCTGCAGCATTAGCCGCGAGACAATCATGAATGTGGGCAGTTCCTCACCTGTGCACTAGGTGAGAAACGCCCACACCCTACGGATCGTCCTGCGGCTCACTATGGCCCAACGTCCCCTCGCTAAGCCGCGAGCACATTGATTATTTATTTAAAAAGAATGGCCTTTTCTCAACGAGCTGTGGACCCATAACACCACAACGTTATCCTGGACAGTGCATGTGTTGAGTCACATGCTTGGGTCAGCATGGAGGATACAGCTCTGTTAATCTGCAGATACTGCAGATCTGACAGGAAATGCAAAATCCAGGGACAGAGGTTGGCATTAAGACTCATTTCTAGGAGGCTGGTGATCAGCTTTGAAAGTACAACACTGTTAAATGCTAAACTGTAGTCTATAATCAAGATTCTGTCATAGCAGGTTTAATAATCTGGGTGTGCCAGAATGGAAAGATGCACAAGTAATATGGCATCTACTGTGGAACGGTTGTGATGACATGCAAAATTCAGGTAGTTCAATGTATCCCAGCAACCGTCTCTCAGTGAACTACATTACCATAGGAATGAGTACCACCAGTCTGGATATTGAGACAGACCACTTTTATTTTCTGTAGTATAGAGATAATCACTGTGTTGTGGAAGCAGGCAGAAGCCAAATATTATGATGCATTAAAATATCTATGAAAATTCCAGCTGAATGATTGCAATAGGTTTTTAAAACATTGTCTAAAATTTCATTTAGATTGGATACATTACGGAGAGTGACACAACTAAAAGTATTCTTTACCCTTCTACAGAAGCAGCGGAGAACGACTTGCCTGGTGCTGCAGGCAGTCATCATGGAGGGACTTTACTTATTTTGACAATGTGGGAACAATATGAGGAATTGATACATTCATTCAAGAAAGAAATGCAGGTGTGATTAGATTAGTTTATTTCACAAACTTCTTCTAACTTTTTACACACATCATGAGTGCTTCTGTTTACAATTTTCCTCTTATCCCTGTACAATGGTTAGCGCCTTTAATTGTTTGTTTTTTTGTTTTAGTTTGTTTCTGCATTTTTTTACACTTCTGTACGAACTACTGTGAACCTTCAAAAATACATGCTTGTCACTGGTGATCCATGGTTTCATATCAGTTAATCAGCTACTTGCTTTTAAAGGCCCACGGTCATCAACACATTTTAGGACAGTTAAAAACTCATGCAGTTCTAATGAGTAATCTTTGAATATGTCCATATTTACAGAATCAAAGCATTCCAATTTTGTTTTGCTTGTTCTTTAGTGTCAACACATAGATAGATAGATAGATAGATAGATAGATAGATAGATAGATAGATAGATAGATGCTTTATTAATCCCAAGGGGAAAGTTAACACTGCATCAACTCTCATTATCTACTTGTAAACTGTTAACATTGGTACTCAGAGGTGATCAAGTCAGAATGTGGAGTAGCAATAGGTAAGTGACTTTTATTGTAGGGTAACAATAATCCACCCTTTGTCAGGTACGTGTTAGCTTGATGATATTTAAGATAAATATTCAATAACTTTGCTTTGTTTAAATTCACAGCAACAATAAACACCCTTCAGGATATGAATGTTTGCAATCTTGAACAATGTTGTATAGATTTAATAATGCAGTGCTGGATTGTGCTGGAATGTAAATAACAATAAAAAAAATACATTGAAAATATCCTTCTGGAAGAGAAAACACAGTAGATCATTAAATACTTCAATTTAGGTGAATACGCTGAAGTATGTAACATACAACACACTCAATATCCTGTTTTTACCTGACAATTTAGCCTGTTAAGTATTTAGAGGTGTATTTAGATAAAAATAATTCTAGTTTTATTATGTAGTCCAAGGAGTCTCAGGAGTCAGCCATGCTTCTGGGAAAGAGAAAATGCACAAGTTCATAAGGCCTCTTCAGGAAGGACATAATAATAATAATAATTATAATAATTCTTTACATTAATATAGCGCTTTTCTCACTACTCAAAGCGCGCAGCAATTGCAGGTTAAGGGCCTTGCTCACGGTTATTATGGTTCAGACATAACAAAAACCAAAAAGTCTGAATATTTATGAAATGGCCTGATGTCTAAAATCATCAAAAAGAGAGTGGGAAACTGTAAAAACTCCTGCCCCAAAAATAGGCTTTGAAGGATATAAATTTAAATTTATTAAATTAAATATATCAAGATTTTAAAAATATATCAAAAGAATTCTGAGTTCAGAAAAGCAAACTTGGTGCAAAAGGCAAAATTATTACAAAAAAGTCATCCAAAAATACACTTAGTTAGCAATCCAGAAAATGTAATCCTTGAAACAACAGTAAAAGGTCACAAGGATTAAAATCTGAAATAATAAAAATAAATACAAGCCTGAACAAGACTGAATATGAAGGGAGCCGAACAACAAAAGCCATGAAAACCAAATGCTTCATCAATCTGCCTGAGGGAGGCTGGTTTCTTAAATGTGCCTCAGGCAATGCAGTGTCAGGAGTCTTCACCCCATTGGGTTCAACTAAGAAAACACAAGAATCAAATTAACATAATTAACAATTATAACATGAAAAAGTCTAAATTAGTGCAAGCTGTGTGCTTTTGGGGTGTTGATAAGAAATGTAATGATTTATTTCATGAGGAAGAGGAACATAATAAACATGAACAACTGCATCAGATATTTGAAATATTAAAATGTTTACTTCAACTTAAAATGTTTAAAGTATACAAATTCTTGTTTGTAATAGAAATGTGTCCTCTTTCAGCCTCTGACCGACCATCATAGAGGGCTATAACCCCAGTTAATGAATTTAAAATAAATTTAAAATAACATGATATTTGTAATCACTAACCTTGAAATAGACTAAAACGATATCCCACTTGCATATATTTTAAATTTGTCATTTTAACCTTCTGGTAGGGGCTTTTAGAGGGTTAGAATCAGAAATCAAATATATTACATTCATGTTCAGCAACATCAAAACAGCATAAAACGGCAGTCCACATGCACATATTACTGATCCCCATTCTATCAGTTTAATGAAAAGGAGTAACTTTGACTGCTTGTATCTCATTAGGGAGTGAATGCCCTCGGGTAGGGTGATGTGACATGCACAACCTGAAGTTCTTCTAGTAATTTTTTCTGACATCTATATGTTTATTCTTCATCATAAGGGTGTAATTTCCTATACAAAACGTGGTCTAAAAATGTCCCACAAATTCTAGTTTTTTGGGTAGAGCAAGTTAAAAATTAGGGATAACCACACAAAGTTCAATGACTTGTGTAACAAGAAATCAAGACGTGTCAAATAATATATCATATGTGGGGGTTTCCTCAAACCAGTGAGTCAGTAGGTGTCAGACAAAAATCATTAACTGATTACATAGTGATTGTAAGTAATTCTTATGAACACAAAATGCCAAAAATTACTGTTTTTTTTTATTGCAACAAACTAAAATTGACTCTCCAAAACGAATACTACAAAGCTTAACCTCTGTTGTCCTATTGAAAGTCCTGTACCTTTTGCACAGCCTTACACACAATTTCTTGAACTGCTACACATACTTTTCAAAGCCTTAAAAACAATTTCACAGCAGAACACAGTTAACCTCATGCTGTCCCACAGAAGGCACTGCCACTCAACACACATGACCCTCATACCTTCAGCGCAATACGACTTAGACCAACTGTCATGGTCTAAGCACACAGTTCAGTTGTCAGATCAACCAATGAACAGTAAAAGAAGTAGAAAACACATTATAAAGGGACTCAAGTAAGCTCTTTGTTTGGTAAAATGGAGTTCATCAACCAGCAAAGGAACCAAGAGAAAAAGAAGAGGTGGTGAGTATAGAGTAGGCCAAGGGGTAAGAAGAAGACGACAACACTAAATTACAGATGAGATAAGGGCAGCAATTATTGATTATTGTCCATGGTATGCCCACTACATAAGTGGGCTAATGGGTACAGACAAATCTAAGCCACTAAAAAAGGATATTGAAAGAAGATAATGGTTAGGTCACATTACTGCACAGTATACTTGTGTGTGTCCTTGTACTGACCCATCACTGCGAAAAAAAATACTTTGTTGATGTCAGAAAGACATCCAGTTAGTGGTGGAAGAGGACATATATTTACACAGGGCTATACAAATACTATTGTTGACATGGTACATGTCAAAAACCATATCAGTTTTAAAGAAACACAACGATAGACAAGGGACAAGAACATCTTCCAAAGAATTCAAAATATAGGCCTGAGCACTATTCACCATGTTCTCTGATGTAACAGGACGCACATGAAGCCGCATTATCGTGTTCCATTCTAGCGCAACAGTCATAGGGTAAAACAGGTGCAGTTTCAATATGTGCAACTAAGACCACTGTCTACGACAAACTGTGAAGTTCTATATGCAGTCAATGTCATACCATTCGCAATATTCTGTCACACGTGGGCAATTAGGAGGCAGTCAAAGAGCCTAAAGGAGAGTAAAACATCGCGAGATAAGGGGTTATCACGTGGTACTTACCTGAACTCTTTTCTCTCATCAACAGAAAACAAGAAGAAAAATAATCTCTCAACTTCCGGGTTCCAAAATGGCCGTGATGACGTCACTTCCGGCACCCACAAAGCACCTCACTTCCGACTCATCAGAAAAACTTTGTTTCTGGATCCTGTTTGCAACGTCACCACATTGCCAACCGTTTCCTGTCACATGCTTTTACTTTCTATATAACCGCCATTTTGAATACAGTAAATTGTTCATTGTACTTTTTCAAGGCTCTGAATCACTTTATTTTCTTATTGTCTGATGACAATATATGGGTACAGTCCCCAAATCTTTATTTTGTACTTTGTGACGTTTATTCAACCACAATTCTCAATATTGTTCTTTCTCCTTATTTCAGTGACAGTTTCAGCTGGAGTCAATGGAGATGCTGCAGGAATTCATCTACATGCTGTAATTGAGGGAGACTTTAATCTTGCAAAGAGTAGGATGAGGAGAGGTCACAACATCATTGGCCACCTTGCAATTGTTAATATCCCTGGCATTCATTGGAGGAATGTCACCCTCTGCGTGGCCCTCAGTCACCTTAGACTCCACTACTATCATACTGCCTTTGAACCATAAAACACAGCATTACTGACAAATGTGTTGGCACCCTTACAGCATACTGAAAAAGTCCTGTATGCCTCCTGAAAAGAGATTAAATGAAAAGCAGTTTTCCTGTGTATATCTGCATGCCCTCAATATGTCAGCGAGTAAAGCAAAGCAAGTGTGACAATATATCTACATATATTCTATATCTACAAAGATACTCTAAAATTGCCTGTACACATTTTAAGTTCAAGTTTATTAATAAAGCACATTTATAAAACAGCCAATCCTGACCAAAGTGATGCACAATCATAAATAAATAAATAAAATTTTATCACATAATTATCAATCACATAAACTTTAAATAAAATAAACTAAAATAAAAGTAAAATAAAATCATTTGAATTAATAACAGCAAAATGACAATAAATAGAAAGGACAAAGATGTCTCACTCACACCATTGATTCAAAAGCCAGCGTGAAGAAGTAAGTCTTCAGTAATGGCTTAAATGTGACTAAAGAGGGCGCCGTTCTGACATAGGCTGGTAAACTGTTCCACAGAGACAGAGCAGCTACCAAAAAAGCCCGGTCACCTCTCTGTTTATACCTTGACCTGGGTACCACTAGGAGCAACTGGCTGGATGACCTAAGTACCCTCTTCAAAGATCTGAGAAGTAAAAAGGTGCCAGTCTGTTAAAAAACCAATGACAAAATTTTAAAAACCATCCAAAAATGAACTGGAAGCCAATGAAGAGGGGTGAGTACTGGAGAAATAGGGTCACATTTGCAAGTTAATGTGACCGAGATAAAAAATGGGCTGCAGCATTCTGCACCATCTGTAGGCGATGTTAAGATAGATAGATAGATAGATAGATAGATAGATAGATAGATAGATAGATAGATAGATAGATAGATACTTTATTAATCCCAAGGGGAAATTCACATACTCCAGCAGCAGTATACTGATACAAAAAAACAATATTAGATATGCTTGGTACAGGCTATTATAGTAATCTAACCTAGAGGTTATAAACACATGAACTGCTTTTTCAAGATCATTTTGAGATAAAAAGGCCCTGACCTTCAATAAAAGCCTCAACTGATAAAAACAGGATCTAACCACAGCATTGATCTACAGTATATGTCAAATTTAAAAGTCCTCTCAAAAATAACCCCCAAGTTCTTGGTACAAGGCCTCTCATATAATACCAGAGAACCAAGAGCTTTGTTTAGAGGAGTTGAAACTTTTTCTGTTTTCTTTTCATCAAGCTGAAGAAAATGTATTGCCATCCAGGATGTTATTTCATTTAAACACTCATGTAACAGGTGCACTGAACCACCCTGTAGTGTTTTAAGTGTCAAGTAAAGCTCTGTATCATCACCACAACAGTGAAAAGAAGAAACGTATTTCCTAATAATGTAACCTAGAGGCAGTATATAAAAGTACTGGACCAAGAATTGAGCCTTGTGAAACACCAGAGCTAAGAGGGGCTAAAAGGAGGATGAAGAATCAGCAAGTCATACAGAAAACTACTATTTGTTAAATAGGACTTAAACCATTCAAGGACAATATCTTGAACCCCCACATACTGCCTCAGATGTGACGTTATCAAAAGTTGAAGTAAGATCCAAGAGAATCAAGATCGCAACATTATCAGAGTTAGTTATTAAAAGAAGATAATTATAAACCTTAAAAGTGCAGTTTCTGTGCCATGATGAGCTCTAAAACCTGGCAGAAAATCATTTAAAATACCATTTTCATTTATAAAAATCTTTAAGCTGGATAAGAACAACTTTTTTAAGAAAATCCAATTTAGAAATAGGTCTGTCATTGAACTATAATTCTGCTTGATTATCAGAGGCTGCACCACAACATGTTTAAAAGCTGCTGGGACATCACCTGAAGACAAGCTGGCATTTATCAAGGCAAGGATACTCAGACCAACAGTACCAAAAACTGCCTTGAGTAAACGGGGAGAATAATATCAGTAGGACAATTAGGGGGTTGCAGGCATTTAGCCAGTTCCTTTAACTGTAGCAGTGAATTGGGCTGAAAGAGATCAAAAACAGCCGAACAAACTGGAGGGTCAGAAGGATCATATAAAATAATAAATGATCGAATGGCAGTGATCCTGTTCACAAAAAAGTTAAAAAAAAACAACTTTACAGACATTAGGAGATGCTGTGAAACTGCCTGAATTACTTGGGTTAACTACAGAATTTATGGTGCTGAATAAAGCCCGCGGCCTATGAGAATTATTTGAGACCAGCATGTAGAGATAATGTGACTTTGCATCATTTACTGCTTTTTGATATTGTCTTAAACATTCAAATAAAATGCCTCACGACACATGCAAATTGTCTTTCTTCCACCTTCATTCAGCATGTCCACATGCACATCTAACAGAACGAGTGGCTACAGTAAGCCAAGGATCTGACGTAGACATACAGTGCTTACTCTTAAACGGAGCAAGAGAGTCCAAAACAGCCATGCATGCATACTTAAGCTGGCTGAGGATTTCATCTACGACTCAAATTAGAAGACTGTACAGCAGTGGTTCTCAACCTGTGGGGCGGGGGGGAACTGAAACATGCAGTCCGGAGCAGGCACTCTTCAAACCTGATACAGATGGAGCAGTTTGCTCAGGAAGAGTGGGCCTGTTGAGAGGTGCAGAAGTCTCATTGAGAACTAAAGGGAGACACTTGCTTACAGTGATTGCATCTAAATGTTGTGCAACAAAGTAATAGGTAAAGGGTCATATTTTTATCCATGCCATTCTCACTTGTTTTATTATTATTTCAATACTCTAAAGCACAGTCTGATTTTCTGTTAAATACCAAATTAATAATAATGGGTTCCTATTACTTCTGTCAGTTTTAAGGTTTTTCAGAGGCAAATGTGTGTTCTTCTTTTTTTTATGGAGAATACCAACAAATTTATCCACATCTGAAGTCCTGATGAATTTTAGAAATGCATTGTTGGCGTTTGAAAAACAGCAACAGGACCAGGCAGGACAGCCTGATGTGAACATCTGGGATAAGGTTAGTTTTCATTGGGGTATTCCTGAGGTGTCACCCCTGGTACTCGGGTCCCAATCCAGGTGGTTGGGCATGTGGTGGGTGCCACATGTCCATGCCTAAAGAAATTTGAAAATTGCAAGTAAAAAACATATAAATGGATTGCACAAATAATGGAAAATACAAGATTATTTACAAAAAATGCACATTCTCTACTGCCATGATGAAACAATTAGCCTGAATGAATGCATTAAATAACATTTACAGTATAATGTTTTCTGAATTGGAACTTTTACATAAACTTATTAAACCTATTAGTATAAAACCACAAAAAGGTTGTTAAACTTTCAAGGACAATCCCAAGGCTCCAAGGCCACTTTTTTTATAAGGTGTCACAAATTACTAATAAAATTCATGCTGTAGATAAGAAACCAACACTTGGTGGCCAAAAAACTAATTGCCTGGTTATCAAATATTCACAGAAGTACTGATTTGTAGAACTTGCCAAACATCTCTATTTATGTTCAAATCACATTTGATTTTGTATTTATGGGTATTTATAGAAATATACATGGCTTCCTGTGATTTAAAACTGAAATTAACTTTCAAGTGATCTATTAGCAGAAAGAAATGCTTTTCTTTTAATTTCAGTTATAAAGAAATCTTCATAGACTGCACTTACCAAAATTTTAATTGAAATTTCACTGTTTTGTTTCTGTGCTTGAAGTCATCATAAAAGCTCTCGTGCCTTTGTGTTAAAAGAACACATTCTGTATTTACTGGCACCACTAAAAACGCGCACTGCTTATCTACGTCTAGTCTGTAGTTTCATGTAGTTGTCCACATTTGGCTAAGATAATCATATTTTTCTGGAGGATGCACAAAGCACTGGTATAGTAAAGTTAATATTGTTCATAAATAGATGAGCATTAAAGCTGTTGCTCTTGTGACTTGGCGGCAGTAATATCAGGCAAGCCTAAAGTATAGCGTCACATTGCATCTGCATCCTTACCTATGTACTGTACTGTATAAGCACTACTATGAGATGCCATGGGCTTACTAGAAATGTCCTGTTCAATACCTGAAAGCTGAGTTCACTCTATAAAGTTAGAAAGAGGTGGGCATGAATGTTAAAGCTGATATTTCATTGCCCAAAGTGTACATAGGAGATTTTATTACAGTACTGTTTAATATGTTTTGGGAAGCTCTTGTACCCATTTTGGTAACATTTTGTGTGCATAGCATTTTTTAAAATTGTTTAACATCATTCTAGCAGTATCATTTCATGGTCTGTTTTTTGACTGGTTACTTTGATGGTTTCGTATTTTTGAATTGAATTTTTCCATGTTTACTTCACCTTATTTAATAATTTTATAATTATTCTGGCGATAATATTTTTGTTATGACTAGGAGCCCCAAGGAACAGAAGTCCCAAACAGATGCAAAAAGTAACCATTAGTGGGGTTAAATAAACTGGCAAGCAAAAGGTTTTATCTCCAGAAAAATGCTTCATGAGAAGTTATCAAGGAATTCATAAGACATAATGGAGTTTCCTAAAACCATACAGCAATCCAATGAAAACTAAGCCCATAAACAGAACCCCAAGGTGAAATCAAAAAACAGAAGGTCAAAAATCCAATAAATGACAATATACACAAGGCACAGCAAAAACATTGAACTCAGCCAAACTCCCCACTGTATTTGAAATGAACTATGGGAGACCCTCCGGATTTATAGGACAGAGGGCAGTCCCTGGCAGTGATTGGCAAGTGACCCTACCTCTTGGGATACCATCAACAAAACCCGTATAATATATCCCAGGCAGTTCACATGCATAGACATAATTAAAAACAAACAATAATGCAAATAATCAACAAAAAGTTACATTAACAATTAAAAATAATCAAAAATCAAATCAAAAAACCTAAAATATGAATGTGAACCCCAGCTGGGGGTCTGTCCCTGGCAGAAACACAACAGTTTTATATTTTGTTTTTGAATAGTTTCCATTTTGTCACAATCTTTATATGGTTGTGGTCATACTGTTTACAGTTGCTTTTCCAGTTGCTGAACAAGTGACATTACGAAAGTCACATTGTACTTTGGGTTATCTGATTCTACCAATAGAGGATGGTTCAGCACAACTTTAGCATTGTGAATATTTGGGTTAAAGACAAAAGAACATAAAACAAATAACAATATGAGTTATGGGCAAAAAATAGAATGAAGATTATGCTACATACTATATCTTCAGTCAATTACTTATTTTGTGCTTCATTACTTTTCCAGTTTCCCTGTTTTGCTCTTTAGGATCCTTCCTCTTGGTCAGCTTATGCATTGCTCCAAATTTTTCAGAGTGCTGGTTTTCTCCCAGGTGATCATATCAATCACCAGTACTTTGGGACGGTCTTTGCATGGTGGTGGGCATGTTGTTTACAATCACAATGCCTTTTGCACATGTCACTTTACTTATCGTGTTATTTTTAGCCATCTATTTAAGATGATGGGAGTTTCCTCAATAGGATTCGTGATCACTTGCTCACCTACCTGTGACAGGAACAGTCTGATTTTACACCTAAGAAGTCTACCATCGACCACATCCTGGCACTGAGGGTTCTCATGGAGTACAGACACGAATATCAGCAGAGTTTCTTTGCAGCCTTTGTCAATTTTCACAAAGCATTAGACTCAGTTGATCGAGCTGCCCTGTGGGACATCCTGAGAGTTCACGGGATCTCCTCGAGGTTGCTGGATATCATGGCCGGCCTGCACAATGGTACTGTGAGTGCTGTGCAGAGTAGAGGCAGGACCTCTGCATTTTTCCGAGTTGATTCTGGAGTTTGTCAGGGGTGTGTTCTTGCTCCTACTCTTTTCAATGCTTATATGGACTGGGTGTTGGGCAAGGTCGTGGGGTCCAGTGGCTGTGGGACATCTGTTGGTGAAGAAAGATTCACGGATTTTGACTTTGCTGATGATGCTGTGATCTTCACGGAGTCAATGGAGGCTCTGATCAGGGCTCTCGAGGGACTGAGTGAGGAGTCTGAGTGTCTGGGCTTGCGAGTGTCCTGGATAAAAACCAAGATCCAGGCCTTTAATGACCTCTTAGGCACAGCCATCAGCAGTGTGTCTGTTTGTGGAGAGAGTGTTGACCATGTTGAGAGGTTTACTTACCTTGGCAGTGACATTCATGTCTCTGGTGACTCTTGCTATGAAGTCAGTAGGCGGATTGGGAGAGCATGGGGGGTCATGAGGTCGCTGGAAAGGAGTGTGTGGTGCTCCCGATATCTATGCAAAAGGACGAAGGTCCAAGTCTTTAGAGTTCTGGTGCTTCCTGACTTGCTATATGGTTGTGAGACATGGACGCTATCCAGGAACCTGAGATGAAGACTGGACTCCTTTGGTACGGTGTCTTTCCGGAAAATACTTGGGTACCGTTGGTTTGACTTTGTGTCGAATGAGTGGTTGTTCATGGAGTCCCGAATGTGGCACATTACCTGCATTGTGACGGAGCGTCAGTTACAGCATTATGGCCATGTGGCGCGTTTCCCCGAGGGTGATCCGGCTCGTAAGATCCTCATTGTTGGGGATCCAAGTAGCTGGACTATGCTCCTCAACTTGACTTGACTTGGAGTTTCTGCCATCCGTATGATGTATCTCCTTCTAAAATTAACCATCCTTTTCCATTAGGGTTAGTGTAAGCTGAAAAGCACATCCGAGAAGACTTTAATTTTTAGGACTCTTGCTTTGACTTTTGTGACAATGTATTCTGATCAATGCCTCTGGCTTTGGTTTGATTCAGCGTTTGATTGCCTTCCTGGCTTCTGACTCTTTTGATTTTATTTTTTTGGCTGTTAACTTGCCGTCTACATCCTGTTTGCAGTCCTCTGTGTTTCCTTCTAATGATCTAATTAATTTCTTAACAGCAACAACATCAGACAAGCAATTAACTTGAACCATCACATTCATTACTATTGTCTGGTCTCTGAATATTTGCTATTGTAGAGTTCATCTGTTCTAGCTGTCAAAAAAGCACTTCCTGGTAGTCATCTCAATGTGGAGTACAGGCTGAAAAATAGCCTAGGAAGTGTTAAAAGTAAGGCAACTTATTTAAAACAGACAATAAAAGTGAAGTGAAAACAGGAACAATTAAAAAAAATCAAAGACTGTAAGTTGACAGAAAGCCATTGCTGGATCTATAGGGCAGGAACAACTTCACAAGTTCATACTTCCTTCACTTCCAAACTATGACTATCTGTTTCGTTTCTCTCTAGTGACAGGTGGTCTGGTGAAAAAGAAAAGTTTCTGGCAGAAAAGAGTAGCGCATAGAAGGGGCAAAGACTGGCAATGGCCTAAGAGAATGTGGGGGAAAAAACTGTGGCAGAAGCAATACAAAGGAAACAAGGAGCAGTAAGGCTTGTTACGGTACTGCATGCCCTGGAAGGGCTATAGACAGGTACACTCAGGAGCCACAATAGAAATTGAAGTGCAGTGTTCATCCAAGACACCAGAGGGCAGCAACCAAGCAGTTTCCAGCAATACTGGAGAGAGAGAGAGGAAGAGAGAGAGAGAGAGAGAGGGGGGCTTAGAGATCACATGTCATTTTCCTTCGAAAAGTCAGGCAACAGAAAGGCTGTTCTAGACATGTAGCCTTTAAAAGTAACTGGACATGGCGCAGGAACACCAGTGGTTGCTACAAGGAGGTCTAAACTAGAGTTTCTGACTCCTCAGACAATTGCTGCTACTGTATGCGTCAGCCTGATTGTGTTTTTGAATGTTTATTGTAAATATTTGTTTTATGTTTATAGTTTCCTGTTTATGAATTATTATATTTATATGTGCAGTTCTATTTTCTCCTATGTCCCTTGTGTTTTGTGAGTGGTACCCCAAGGTGTGGAGACACTATCATGTCAGCCTCCCTCATGCTATTTAGGTTAAAACAGAGAGATCTGTGGGATTGTAAGTATTATGTTTTATTGTAATTACTGGCTTTTTGATATTTTACTCCCAATTTTTTGTTTAAGATTTCTAGATCTCATATTGGGAATTGTTATATGAGGATTGCATTTTAAGCAGCTGTGTTTTTGTTCTTTTTTTAAGCTTTTCTTTAGATGACAAAACAGTTATACACTGACTTGCAGATCCATTTGAGGCCAGCAATTTTCCTGTATGTCAAATTTGTTTGTATTTCATAGTCACAAAGTGTACAGGTCTGTGCAACTGAGGCTCGGTGCGTCTGGTGTGGGTCAACGGTAGACATACTGTAACTGTAAATATGGAGTAGCAAAAGCCAATCTTTCAGTGTCAGCGTCTGCACGCCAGGTCCATGTAAGGCAGTATTTCTCAACCACTGAATCACGCTGCCAGTGGGTCACAGGTTGCTGTTATTGGTTCATGAGTGGAACACAGTGGGCCACCTAAGACAGTGTTTCTCAACCACAGGGTCGTGACCCAGGTTGCCGATGATGGGTTGCGGGTTGCCATCCCTGGTTTGCAAGTGAGTTGTACTGGGTTGCCTAAGCAATTGCCAATGCTGTGTGATATGGGGGGACCCTTCATCATGCTCATTTCACCAAGGGGGTGACTTGCAATTGCTGCGAGTGGGTGGGCAATGAACTTTAAAAAAAAACAAAACTGGGTCACCGGAGTAGTGACAATAAAGGCTGAGAAACACTGGTGTCAGGGACGTCACTGCAGGCTGAATGCAGCCACATGGAGTGGTGCTGATCATAACAAACCTTAAAGGGCCCAGAAAACGTATGAGACCCTGTGAAATCATAATTAAATAATTCTGATAACAACAAAAGGTGTATTACTGCAGCTGGTTTAGGCAAATTTCTAGAAAATTATTATCCCATTGTTTTCCTATGACTCTCCGCTGTAAGTATGAATCACCTTCATTCAGCTGGCTGTGAATCAGCACATGACTGTACCTCTCTGTTGTAGTCTGTCTCTCCAAGTCAAGGTTTTATGGTGTCTCCTTCTCCTGGAGGGCACCTGAATATTTTTCAGCCATTTAAATGTAACTTTAAAGCTTTAACCACTTCAGTCTTGTGTAGGCCAAAGCAGGTGTGTGGTACACTGAAAAAAAAAATGTGATGATTCACACTTAATATTTTCAATCTGAACCAATATAATTCTTTTTAGCTTACTGATCCCACAATTTTTAAGTTGAGGCAAATCATTTAGAGTTATTGGGTGCATTTCACTTGTTTTTTTAATGAAGTAAATCTATTTTTTAAGTTGTTGTTCTTTTTTGGCAGTTGGAAAGCCATCAAACTGGAAAGTTTGACCGAAAGAATATACAAACGGCCCCTCAAAGACAGCACATGAACAACCTAAAATATTAAGGTGAATGAAATAGGATTTTTACGTTTATTCCCTCCACCATAGCTTCATTTGGTACAAACATTTTTTTTTACTTTGATTGAGATCTGAATCCAAATATTTCAAGCTGCAACACTAAATGACTAATCTTAAGTTGCTTGAAAGAGAAAATGTACGTTGAATGAACAACATCAGTGTTATACTTTTTTCAGCGTATTAGGAGTCAAGTCCATCGGGTTAGGCTTAGTCCAGGCAGGCAAACAAAGCTGGCCCTGTCCTGTGAAGACTTTTGGAGACCTCACACTCTTTCGGTATTGATTCAGGTCCAGTTAGGCCATTAAGGGGCTTGGCTGGAGATGACTTCTGCCATGCCGTGTGCCCACTCATGCCAGGAGAGGCTGTGGCCACCCATGACCCTGAATTGTATTAATGATGTTTATGAATGTTATGATAATAAGGACACTCATATACTAGTAATACAGATGAGCCACAGACACATGCAATAAGTGACCAAGTAGTATAGTAGACAGCAGGACTTCAGGGATATTCAAAACTCAAATGGAGGTCAATTTGAAGACATTAGGTGTAGGGGATTATCTAACTTGTTGGGCTAAATGTCCTGAGTTTGTCAAAATTGTTCTAATATTCTTATATTACAGGTTAGTTCTCGAAATAAAAATCATACTTGTGAAACCAACTATGGATCAAGCTTCTCAGATTTTCTGACCTTTGTTATTCTGCACAGTTGATATTGGGAACAGCAAACATGTCTGTGATGGTGGAGATTACGACTAATAAGTCCTCATTTCTGTACAGTCTCAGCATCAACATGAACTGATGAAAGATGTTAAAGGGGAAAATACTGAATAAGACTGGTGTGAGGCATTACAAGATTTAAAAATGATAGATAATATTATTATATATAGAGTGCTTACTTAAAACATTATTTAGGGGTTTTGTATGACATCATAATCTGTATAAATAGTAAAGATAAACTAAAAACTGATGACAAGTTTAATCATGCTGTTTGATAAATGACAAGATGATAAATAAAAAAAAATAAAACTAAACATTTTCCATGTAATGGACTGGAGTCCCATTCCTGGTGAATCTCACCTTGTGTTTGATGTTGTTGGGACAGTCCACCACCCTCCTATAATCATGAGTTGATCAAGTGTTTCAGAATATGGACTGTAATCTAACTTTGTGATTTTATGAAAACCCCCCTCTTAAATATGTCCTACATTCAGTTTTTTATTTCAGGACTGTCTTCTAAAACACACTCTAAAACGTATTCTGTTATTTCAATGATACATATCTCAATTGATGAATAAAGTGAAAATAAAAGAAGAAAAATTTAAAATAATGTCCACATTTCTATTATAAACACTTCACATTTAGATATTATTGTGCATGAAGAATCCGAGAGTGTCAATCAAAACTATGATTAATGTAATGCTTTTCACAGCACCGTGTTTCATCACATATCATGTATATGTGGGTTACAATTAAGCTTAGTTGAATGAAAAAGCATTTTGCTCTTATAGATTTTCTTTAATGATGCATAGAATAATCCATCACTATTTCATTAATGCTTTTATGTTTGGGTTGAATACTTTCATTAATTGTTGTCTTTTCTTCAATGTCATAGATGGATAAAGCACTGCATGCAATAATTTTCCTCCAAAAAATCATAAAGGAGAGAAAACCATCAAAAAAAACTAAAAAGAAGAAAGAAAGAAATAAGAAAAATCCCCCCCACAAAGATTATAAAATAAAACTTATTTAATTAAATAAATCCTCCCACAATCCAAAGATATGCAGGTTAGGTGGATTGGCGATTCTAAATTGGCCCTAGTGTGTGTTTGGTGTGTGGATGTGTTTGTGTGTGTCCTGCGGTGGGTTGGCACCCTGCCCAGGATTGGTTCCTGCCTTGTGCCCTGTGTTGGCTGGGATTGGCTCCGGCAGACCCCCGTGACCCTGTATTCGGATTCAGCGGGTTAGAAAATGGATGGATGGATGAACAATAATCAAAAGAAAACAATAAATTGAAGGGCTAACCAAATCCCCTACTACTAAATTCATACATTCAAAGAACAATTCGGATTGTTCAAATTCGGACGCGAGCATCAGTAGACTTAACACCCTAGGAACCCAGTTACCCGAACTATTCTACTACATTTCAGTAATTATTTACCTCTCTGATGCTGATCTTTCTGATCACATAATAGGAATAAAGAATGTGCGGAATTACGATAGTTGCCATAATTATCAAGATATCAAAAATTTATTGGAGGGTTCCTCTACTGTGCCTCTTTCTCACGCACGATTTGGCTCACAAAATAATCAGCACATCATCATCATTTCATAATAGGCTTAAGTTTTAAGTTTGGTATTTTCATAGCTGTAGACCATCCTCAAGAAACTGTGAAATACAGACACACACAGGCAGACAGACAGATAGACACCCACACATCATCAAGATATCAATGTTTTTGGTATCGGGGACCCTAAAACATCGAGATCTGTTGAAAACCTGATCAAAATTTTTGACGAATCTAAAGCTTTCGTTCGTCCCCCACAGATGATTGGCTATGGTGGGAGAACGACACAAAGCAATAAGAAAACAATTTAAGGAGAATTTCAATGTCAAACCATTAGCAATTGCTTAAAATTTAAAAAAATTCCAAAATTCAATAACCAAACACCAAATCAGAATTCAAAGTAGCATAATTTAGGATAAAATCCTTAAGGGAACATACAAGAACAAAAGACTGGGATGGGTACACACAGCTTCAAAGAAATAATGTCACTCTGTTAAAATGGACGCTGAAACATAGTCTACTTATCTTGGCTTAATCACCTCGGTGCAATAATGTAAACTTAATCTGAACAGATAAAAAACAATAGTGGAAACACTGTGCAAATTATATATTCTTAAAAAAACTAAAAAAACTTGTGAGGCACACCACAGAACATAACATCAACCATCACCAGATGAGTGACACCTTCACCAACATTAACTTTTAGGCATCACCACGATTTGAGCATATAAGTTCATGTAAAATCATGGGCAATGACTGCCAACTTCATTGTACTTTAGCACACAAAATAAGGTCAAGACAAAACTTACAGGTCAAAGCGGGATATCAGGGACACAGCAAGACGGAAGACAAAAACAAATAGCAGTAGTTCAGACTATGAATGGCCAGAGTGGAATAGCCATAACCTGCTTATGTTCTAAATATTATTGGTATCTGCACAGAGAAGATATAACCTATAAGAAGCACTGCTTTTTGAAAGAGGTGGTATGGCCCTTGGAAAAGGTTCACTTTAGAAATGGAGGTGACTGAGTTAACATACAGTAACTTCACAAAGCCAATTAAGGAATCAAGGAATTTAATTTTGAAAGTGAGATAGACGGAGTAAGTTACCACCTGATATTATACTGTGGATCTTTGACCATAAGTATTTATTAGAATGCCTCTGATGCTGGTCTTTATTATTACTACAGATTATGTTTGAAGTTGCACTTGTGGCATTCACAACTTTTCTAAGTTTATTTTTCAGAGATTGAACACCTCAAGCCTTTACGTAAATAAGATTTCCACTGATTTTTTGACAATTATAATTTAACTTGGAACCCTAGCCCTTGATGCATCTTTCAAGTAAAAAAAAAAAAAGACAAATTCAAATCTTAGCATGATCCACCAGAAGTGCATCACTGTCTCCAATCTCTGACTGCATTCTATTAATTTACCTCATGAATCTTTAAAGGAACCTTCCCAGGCACGATGCTCTATGTTTACATATGACAAGTCTTCAACAAGTGTCAACTGTTTAAAAACAATTCACAGGAAATCATTTCAATGAGATCTGAAAGCTCATATTGATTTCATCCTAGACAATACCCCATTCAAAGAGTGGAGAATCTGTCAATAGCAAGTATCTGTACCATGCTCTGCAGCATCATAAATTTCACCAAGCTTTTGCACATTTGCACATGGAGGAAAAAGTTGGAGGTAACTTAAAAATATATGTGCTAATGGCTCTGTTGTTTCCACAAAGGGACAAAGGGGCTTTGGAATAATTAGGACTGGAAGAACAAACATACTTAAAATAATAGGCTAGGGTTTTTACTGGAAACTCAAAAACACTGTTAACAAAACCTAAATCTGTATTAAAAGTATTAACAGTACAAACCACCGTACGCTCCAAACCAGATCCTGAACAATTGTTTTGGTTATATTTGGTCATTAGAAAATCCCGTTTTATAATCTTAGCACTCAAGGTCACCTTACAATAAAATTAAACAACATTAGTAAAATTAAAACAAGAGAATGATAAATCAAAAAGGAATAATTAGCAAACAAACAAAGATAACTGGCAGTAACAGTGGAGAATTCATAATTGGTATGCCACTTTGAAAAGATAAGTTTTGAGGGCTGTTTAAAATGTGTTATTGAATCGAGCTGATGTATATGAGAGGGAAGAGAATTCCCGAGTTGAGAAGCACTAGGAGGGACGCTCGAGCTCTCATAGCACTGAGTTTGTGCTGACGTATCGTGTCGACAGGGTAACACAGTGAATGCGGTGTCTATCTATGTATGGCTGAGGTATCAAGAGCGAAGTTCTAACTACAAGGTAGCGCCTTGTCGCACCCACCATACGACGAACCACCTGGATTCAGACCTGAGTACCTCAGCACCACACATACATTAAATCATTTTCCTAACTACAACAAATCTTTGCGCAGAAGTATTCATTTTTTTGTTTTTTATGCATAATCTTGGACGCAAGGTGATGCGAGCCACTTTCTTATATAAAACTAAGTCACTGATGCCACACGCGATTGTAATAATTGCAAGAACAATTTTGAAAATGGCATTAAAATGAAGAAAAAATGTAAAAATCTGATCAATATATATGACACACTGCATTAAGTTTGTGTTTTTAATGAACATTATTTTGTTTTAACCAAGTTTGCAAATATATATATTGTTCTGACTTTGTATTTTGTAAGTATTATGTAACAAGAAAGTGAAGTGAACTGAATTCAGTCTCCTGCTCCCGTGTATTGTATTTGTGTTGACTTTTTAAAGTTTCTTGTGACAGAAGTGAAAGTTTTAATATGAGTTTACCTTTTGTTTTTCTAGACTTTGTAGTCAGCATGCTGTATAACTTCAATAGCTTAACACAAGTCTCTGTGTAGCAACAGCATTTCCAGCAATCATTTGAATATTAGGCGTGTTATCTGCCCATCCACTTTTCCAGTTTTTGAGCCTGCTTTTTCTATTTCTGGGCCACATGGGAGACACAGCCTGTGCTATCAATGTTGCCCTCAAGGTAGGAACCAACTTTGGGTAAGACGTGATGGCCTCTGAAATGCAGACTCACACATGCGTTAATGACTGGGATTTTATTGCCATTTTAAATAGCCTTGTGATACCCAATTGTAGATTAATCTTTGATATACTGGAAAAATGTGTTACCTTTCGGCTTTGTATACATTTTACTCTTTTCATGTTATATACTGTAATGTCATTTACTGATGTTATTATTTTTGTTTCTACTGAATACCAGTCAGTCCTTATTTTAGTAGAGCACCTTTTCATAGATGCTTTACAAGAACACAATTCAAAGGATCATCCTCAGATTTAGACAGAGTACATCACAATTTGCACACACTTCAGAGATATGCATTCATACAGCTAGAGTAAATAATGAGTTGTAGGAAGTAGAGGATTTTGCCCACACAGTAACACAAAGGGAATTTCAAGACCACACTGCAACTTCAGATACGAAGGAAAGTTTTGTATTTTGAACACAGAAATTCCAGTTCATCAGGGACAGAAAATTTATGACTTAACAGAGCCTGCAGTCGCTCTTGAGCAAAGGGATTCAAAGAATTCTGCTTTACACTGTTAAAGCAACAGGCTGAGGCCATTCTATGAACATCCCACAATACTGTTCCCAGGCATTCATTTCAACTATCTGCACCTAATATTCAGCTGTTAATGGGCCTACTTTGAGTCAAGTAAAATTTATATTATCAGATGACCAGAGGCAATACAGTACACAAAACACCATTTATAGCTGTTGAACAAAGAGTTGTTCACAAGCTACATTTAATAAATAGTGGCATTGAGCTCCAAGGATGTCTGTCTTATTTGAGTAAAAAAGTAAAGACAAACAAAAAAGCATGATTAAAACCTTTATTAGTCATCCACTGCTTTACAACGTCCCTTTTTTTCTTGCTTTCCAGATGGTAATGATAGAAGCAATATACTGCAAGAATCCAGCTGTGGAAGTGTTCACATTGACCAATCTTTTGCATGGCAAGTATTCACTATCAATTCTAAAAAGATTTATTCAAAATAAATAGTTAAATACAAAATAAATTCTACACATAACAATAATTTATAACGGAGCTCAAAGTCTTAGACAAGTAAACAGCAGCAGCTGTAACTGCAGAGCAAATAATTAAATATAACATAATAAAATATTTACAAATGAATTTCAATATTGCGAATGTGTTCTAATTCTCAGCACTGTACATTACTGACAAGGATGCCTCTGGGTCATAATCTACAAATATTTAAAAAATTTAGCCCAACTTTTCTGAAATTTCTGTTCTTGGGTTATAGTCTTGAATGGGATTTCAGAACATTGCATGCCACAGTTATACACTAACCCATACCCACTAATACAAGGCTAATTTAGTAAGGATAATAAGTAATGTGCTGAAGTGCCCAACTGGCAAGAGGCTGGTAGAGGTGGGATGCCACTTGGGTGGCACAGGTCAAAGTCAACTCCACTGTGTTCTCTATCCATGTCTCCATGTACACACTTTTTACTCAAGGCTGTCATGGGTCGTTTGTGAGAGGAACTCTCCTAGTAAACCCAGTCTTTTGCCCCAAGGCTTTCCTCTCAGTCCTCTTGTTTCTCATTTTAAACCATTACAGGAAAATAAAAGACAGTTGCAAAATAAATAAATAAAGAAGTCGTGGTCCTGGACTTTGTTTTGTGGCAAAACACCCAGCAGATGGCTGATTACCCAGCTCATATAACAAGGACTCATGGCAGTCCTCCATACACAGAATACACACAGGACACAAAAGGTTAACACAACTTTATTAACTGAAAATGACTACAGAGGAGACTAGCACACTAGGAGAACACAACGTAGGAAACAACAAACATTCTGCCCCACTGGGCCTAACTAAATAGGTCTTCAAAACCTGCCTTTCATGTGGTGTGCTTCATCCACTCAACCCTCTGGCGACTTTGCCTTCCATCCTCCTCTTTGTCTCTCTGGTTTTTTATTCTCCAGTTCTTGCCTCTCTACATCCCTCTAGTTGAATGTTTGTCTCATTATCCTCTTAACTCTGTACTATAATTTAACCTGCCATCCTGAAGTCACTACCGGCCAAATTCTGGAATCACTTCTTTGGTCAGTATTGGCATTTCGTTTGCTTCAGGGATACCAGACTAGATCTTCCTCTAGAGTCTTTTGATGTCCCTGATCCCCTTGGCATTCCACGTCGTTCAAAGAGCCTGTCCTTCTCTACCACTGTCTACTACCTCTTTGGCCTTCCTCAAAGGGGAGGGTTTAGCATTCCTGTCAGAAGATAGGTTGCCTGCCATCTAGTGTCCAGGCAGAGCATTACAAACTTTTATCTTGGAGGCTTCTTTGTCTTTATAATGCTAGTGCCTCTGTCTATTGCCCTTTAGGGGCATGCAGCACATGTGTCACCCTTTTATGGCACCTTTTATGGTTTTCACACTGGCACGCAACAGACCTCTTCTATTTCCAAAGTTGCTTTCTTTCTATTTTTCCAGGAGGTTTTCCACAGACCTTTACCCTGATTTTGCCATCTTATTGGTGCCATTGCCCCTGCAATCTCTTGCCAGTTTGGCACCCCCTAATAGTAATCTATTTCCAGATCTTTAAAATATGAGAGGATACTAATGGATCAAGAATAAAAAAAAAAAAAACAAGCAAAATGAGAAAGTGTCAGCTCCATTTAGGTAGAGACTGGGATGAAAATTGAGTTCAGGTCCCTGCAGCTGTCAGGCAGCATTATTAACCACTTCCACTCCTATGCCACACTTGCTGTAATCTACCTTAGGTCTGAAAATGTATGTTTATGCATATTAAACTGCAAAAAAAAATAAATATTTGTTCATTTGATTTTAAGAAGGAATGTATTAAATATTATTAGTCACATGAAAAATTTTTTCTCATAATTTGAGTGCTCATAATAAAAGCTGTTAAAATGGATTAACTGATTGCACACACATTATGAGCTGCATCATGTTAATAAAAAGTATTTATAATTCTGCAATTCACCCTGGTAAATTTTGATTTTCCACAAAAAATGTTTCTCATGAAATTTAAAATACTTTTATCAAATTATCAAATATTTTTGCCTTTTTATCCACTTGTTGAAAATGTTCACTGATGTTTAAAAAGTAACATTATGATTTCCCTTTTCTTTTTAAAATGTGTACTGAGAAGCCAAGCAAAATTACACCTTTTTTCGGCTAACTAAAAAGATTACAATATGTAAGCTTTCGAGGCAACTCAGGCCCCTTCTTCAGGCAAAATGTAATGATTATTTCTAACACCCTTACTTTATCCATTTTTGCCAATCAGATTTCTGTTTTCTCCTTATTTAGTTTGAGAAAATTACTACTCATCCACTCAGAAACACAACTAAGACACTGGGTCAGTGAACTGAGAGAGTCGGGGTCATCAGGCGCTATTGATAAATACAGTTGTGTGTCATCAGCATAGCTGTGGTAGCTCACGTTATGCCTTGAGATAATCTGACCTAATGGAAGCATGTAGATTGAAAAGAGCAGTGGACCCAGAATAGATCTTTGTGGAATACCATATAGAATATCATGTGTCTTTAAAGTATAATTACCACAACTAACAAAGAAATGTCTTCCTGTTATGTAAGACTCAAACCAATTTAAGTCATTGCCAGAGAGGCCCACCCACTGACTAAGGTGATTTATAAGAATATTGTGTTACAGTACATGTAATATGTATATTATAGTAAGCTAATGTGCCCCTTAAATGGCAATAACTACAGTTTTTTATTTTGTTTTAAATGTATGACGGATGGAAATCTGGCAGTGTCTCTCATTGTTTCTTGACCTTTGCGGCTTCGGGACCAATTTTTACCTTTTTTAGTTCACTGATGAAAGTCTAAAAGCAAGTATTGTGAGTCTGAAACGACTGCGAACAGAAGAATAAGGTTTCTTTCCCCTTGCTGAAATGAGTGTGGTTAAAGACAGGAAAAATATCACCCAACACTGTCGATTTGGGCCAGGGGTGGTTTCACCACATTTCAGCAGCTAAAAGTGCTGAACTGTTTTTCTTCTGTGATTGCAATGAGGTGATTTTCTAATGTCACTATAAAATTTTATTGCATTGGTCATAGTATATTGTGCATTGGCTACTGCTGTTGTCATGCTCATTTTCACATTTTTGATTAAAAAAATCTAAATATCACGTAGCAACAAACAGAACTAAATAGGCAATTGCAAAAGCACCTTAGGAAACCTTTACTGCAAGAACCAGTAAACTGCATAGATTACAAAGCTCCAGTTGTCTCTTTAAAACAGACAGACAATATTGTCTCAACAATCAGCATGTCTAGTGATGCACTTTACTTTCTTTCTAAATTCAGAGCTCAGTATGGAATTAGGCGTGAATGTACCTTCATTTTTTGTTAATGTATTTAGAAGCTTGTGCCATCATGTTTTTTTGAATGTATAAAACTGTCTATGAACGTGTATGGTCTTAGCACCTACATCATAACATGTCAATCACACTGAAGTGCTCACATAGTTTGAGCGCATATACAACTGGCAGCTGTGCTCTGCCATACAGTGTGAGTAGTTGCTTCCCAAGGTCTCTAAAATAGCAGTTGTCATGCCCAACATTACAGCAAGCAAAGTGAAATGTGAAAGTGCTGCGCATGGCGACAACAGTTTTGTGATGTCATGCTAGCCTCGCATAGCATCATGGGGTGCCTGGAAAAAATGATTATCTAAGCTGGTTTTAAGGCAAATTTCCAGGAAAATATTCTGCGAACAAAGTCACATGCAGATACAGTCTATTCATTGGGAGAAATATTTTGCAAAATTTTTAAACATTAAAGAATAAATACAAATATAAGGAAACAAATGTAACAGCCAGGCTGCCGCAGTGTGTCATATACAATAAGGTCCATAAATATTTGGACAGAGACAACTTTTTTCTAATTTTCGTTCTGTACATTTACCACAATGAATTTTAAATGAAACAACTCAGATGCAGTTGAAGTGCAGACTTTCAGCTTTAATTCAATGGGTTGAACAAAAAGATTGCATAAAAATGTGAGGCAACTAAAGCATTTTTTTAACACAATCCCTTCATTTCAGGGGCTCAAAAGTAATTGGACAATTGACTCAAAGGTTATTTCATGGGCAGGTGTGGGCAAGTCCGTCGTTATGTCATTATCATTTAAGCAGAAAAAAGGCCTGGAGTTGATTTGAGGTGTGGTGCTTGCATGTCAAAGATTTTGCTGTGAACAGACAACACGCAGTCAATGGAGATCTCCATACAGGTGAAAGAAGCCATCCTTAAGCTGCGAAAACAGAAAAAACCCATCCAAGAAATTGCTACAATATTATGAGTGGCAAAATCTACAGTTTGGTACATCCTGAAAAAGAAAGCAAGCACTGATGATCTCAGCAATGCAAAAAGACCTGGACATCCACGGAAGACAACAGTGGTGGATGATCGAAGAATCATTTCCATGGTGAAGAGAAACCCCTTCACAACAGCCAACCAAGTGAAAACACTCTCCAGGAGGTAGGTGTATCGATATCCAAGTCTACCATAAAGAGAAGACTGCATGAAAGTAAATACAGAGGGTGCACTGCAAGGTGCAAGCCACTCATAAGCCTCAAGAATAGAAAGGCTAGATTGGACTTTGCTAAAGAACATCTAAAAAAGCCAGCACAGTTCTGGAAAAACATTCTTTGGACAGATGAAACCAAGATCAACCTCTACCAGAATGATGGTAAGAAAAAAGTATGGAGAAGGCGTGGAACAGCTCATTATCTAAAGCATCCCACATCATCTGTAAAACACGGTGGAGTCAGTGTGATGGCTTGGCGTGCATGGCTGCCAGTGGTACTGGGACACTAGTGTTTATTGATGATGTGACACAGGACAGAAGCAGCCGAATGAATTCTGAGGTGTTCAGAGACATACTGTCTGCTCAAATCCAGCTAAATGCAGTCAAATTGATAGGGCGGCGTTTCATGATACAGATGGACAATGACCTAAAACATACAGCCAAAGAAACCCAGGAGTTTATTAAAGCAAAGAAGTGGAAAATTCTTGAATGGCCAAGTCAGTCACCTGATCTTAACCCAATTGAGCATGCATTTCACTTGTTGAAGACTAAACTTCAGACAGAAAGGCCCACAAACAAACAGCAACTGAAAGCCGCTGCAGTAAAGGCCTGGCAGAGCATTAAAAAGGAGGAAACCCAGCATCTGGTGATGTCCATGAGTTCAAGACTTCAGGCTGTCATTGCCAGCAAAGGGTTTTCAACCAAGTATTAGAAATGAACATTTTACTTCCAGTTATTTAATTTGTCCAATTAGTTTTGAGCCCCTGAAATAAATGGATTGTGTTAAAAATGCTTTAGTTGCCCCACATTTTCATGCAATCTTTTGTTCAACCCACTGAATTAAAGCTGAAAGTCTGCACTTCAACTGCATCTGAGTTGTTTCATTTAAAATTCATTGTGGTAATGTACAGAACAAAATTAGAAAAAAGTTGTCTCTGTCCAAATATTTATTGACCTAACTGTAGCACTGGACAAAAATACACAATACATTACGCAAAAGAGGTTTTATTGTTAAAGGTTGCGCTATGTGAGAGGGCAGTTTATTTTTGAACCTGCTGGTCTGACTATCAATTCTGTGATATTGCTTAGCAAAATGCAGAGATGAGAAGGTCGACACAGTATGCATGGAATCCTATATTATTCAGCCTTTGGGGATGATCTCTATAATCTATAGTGTAAAATCCACAATCGAATACTATAAATATAAACTGGATACTGCTCTGTGTTTTGGCTCTTTTGCTTGCTTAGTGTCATAATGACTGTTATGATCAAGTGCACACAAAACAATAAAACAGATTGAGCCCTCCAAAAGACCCACAAAACCACAACAGATTCTTTACTAGCCTGTCTGATGAAAGGCTTCATCCCAGGCAACACAGCCCCAAACTCTGCTGGCAGGATTTGGCCTGCCCAGGCCCCAAAAATAAGGAACTGGCTTGTAAAATATAAATTTTAATAGCCTGAACGCCTTAAGCTTTTTAAAGTTTAAAATTCTTTAAATGTTCCAAAAATACCAAGATGACTGACTCTCAGGAGAAAGGAAAGCCTTTGGCCTGAGAAGTCCACAAAAATGTATTTAATTAAAATGGTATTCATTTGAATTCAAATCCTAAAAAAGTAAATAAATCCATAATAAAGACAGAAGCAAAAATTTTTAAAAATGATGCACTTCTTAACAAACAATTATACTGAACCACTCGGGTGCACCAGCCTGAGACCCATACTGTAGGCACAGGGTGGTCCTTCAGTAGTACCCTCAATGTGGCCCCAGACATAAGAGAACACATCATACATACTGTAGACGCTAAACAATAAACTGAATAATATAGACTTTACATAATTACAATAAACACATAAAAATAATACTTTAGAATAATCAAAGAAGACACAAAAATAGAACAGAAACAAAAGTTGGAGTACACACCCTGGCTGAAACATAACAGACGACAGCCCTCAGTATTTAAACTCTGTATACAGAAAATGTCTAATTGCAAGAGTTTACTTTGGCTTAAGAAAAGTTCTCTGCAACTCCTCTAGCATGTTATTTTGTGTTTGTTAATTTATTTTGGATTTTGTTTTATTTCTGGCCACCAAATTGTATTCCGTTGTCTAGTTTATAATTATGTCAGAGTATCAATAAAAATCAAACTCTCAAAGAAATATTTAAGCTCAATCACTGTTCCATAAATGCTGTTACATATTTTGGATTTTGTTTAGGTTCAGGCCACCATGTTTTATTCTACTGTCTAGATACCTTTCCCTTTGCTAGGGACCCATGGATGGCTGCAGTGATGGGGTTAAAATGCTGTTCAATTCATTGTGTTCTCATTTGAGTCACAAATAAATAATATTTATAAATAATATATATTTTTTTAATTTAATTTTTTTTGCTATGCTCAAAGGCAATGATTTTTCACTACTCATTTTGATGCTTCGGTTTTCTCAAGCTCCTGGTTCTGACAATTTTTTTTCAGTTCTTCTAGTTGTACTTTAAAAACGAGTCAGCTTGTTAACTTGCCAATGATCCAAGTGATGGTTGCGTCACCAAGCTGACTCATTTGAATCTCAAAAAACAATATATATATTCATCTTCACCACTATTTCCTTTGGACACACGGCTTCCATCGAAATATTCATATGTAAAAGTTAGCCTGGATTTAAAAATACCTATAAATCAGACTGGTACTATGTTCATACAAATGCTGATATCCCCTAGATAACAATCTATATCGTACCGTGGGCTGGCCCTTGCTGTATCATTTTATGGCAGTAGGGGGATCCATGGACTGGTAGAGTCAATAAGGAGATGGTGGAGCAAACCTTGACACTAATCATTAGGACAAAATAGATTTAAATCTAGTGATTTGTTTAAATGATTCATAGTATTGTACATGTCTTGAGCTTCATAACTAAAATAAACTAATTATAACATCATCAGTAAAACTGAGCAAAGATAATGAACCTTTCTGCACCTTTCTGCACTTCTTATAACACCATAGGTAAACAATTATCCACTAACAATTTTGTTTTATTTATTGTAGTGTATTAAATTAGCATATCTTTACATTTTCTAATCACATTTTACTTTCGACTTTTGTAAAAGTAAAACAGTACTTCTGTCCACAGGTGATAAGGATACTGAACATCCATCCATCCATCCATTATCCAACCCGCTATATCGTAACTACAGGGTCACAGGGGTCTGCTGGAGCCAATCCCAGCTAACACAGGGCGCAAGGTAGGAAACAAACCCTGAGCAGGGCGCCAACCCACTGCAGTATATATATATATATATATATATATATATATATATATATATATATATATATATATATATATATATATATATACTAGCAAAATACCAGCTAGCGAGAAGTAGTGTGTTAAAGAAGTTATGAAAAGAAAAGGAAACATTTTAAAAATAACGTAACATGATTGTCAATGTAATTTTTTGTCACTGTTATGAGTGTTGCTGTCATATATATATATATATATATATATATACTGTATATATATATATATATACACACACACACATACACACACATATAAACATATTGTGTATATTACATGTTGCATGTGCAGAAAATGACTGGGCCAGAATTACAGGACTTCTACCCCAAAAGGCATCAGTAATTTACTAACATATTAAATAAAAAAAAATGTAATTTGTACAACACAATATCACTGTCATAAAATGTGTCTTCATCTCCAAAAAATTCAAGTTAGTATTTATTAATATAGTCAATCAGATGGTGGTTTTGACCATTAACTAACCCTTTTCTTTTCTCCCTAAAAAAGTAACCCCAAAATAAGAGTTTCAGAATATTAGGTGCAGTTTTACAAAACTGCATGCAAAACAAAACTCTGCTGTTTTGCACCTCACTGTACAACAAAGATTTTAACACTCCATCAGGGACATCTTTCAAAAATTGTATTCTTAAGAAATATGAAGTACAATTAGCCACAGATCCTTTACAACCAATGACTAAGAGTGGTACATCAATCAATGCAATTGTGAGAGCACTTGAGTCACATCTGCTAATGAGCCAACACAAACCTGTTTGAGCTGTTTTTAAATACATGATTTTTATAATGCTATTAAATATAACTAAGAATGTTTGTATTTATCATCTATTTTCACTGTTGTTTTTAAGTATATATCTCAATCTTATAAAAATATTTAATAAAGACAATGTAATATATCTGTCTTAGAAGAAATAAATAAACAAAAAATCAACTTTTATACCAGTTAACTGCAGTAAGTCCTTGAACACACCTGAATGCTGAGCCAAGTACACTGTACAGGCTCCAACTTATTATATGCTGAAGTGCTATGGTAATTGGCACTGCAGACACTGGTCAAAAAAATCAACATCAGTATGTTCATTTATGACAAAGAAGGGCGTTTGCATTGGCATCAAATATTTTCTGTAACTGATATGGCAGTAGGTGAAAATGTACAGTCCTATGTGTTAATAAGTGAAATAAGAAGAATAACTGATTCATGGAACTGGTATCAAAAAATGGCATCAAAGTGAAAAGCAAATTTTTAATTCAATAAAAATGGATATAAAGCTGTCTGTTTGTTGATTATATGCTAGCCACTCTCTTACAGCGTCCCATCCCTGTAGCTGGCAGGTCTTACTGGGCGCAGTGCCACTCATTTCTTCAAGCCAGTCAGTCACTCTTGAATTTGAAGAGGCAACTTTTACCAGCTTTACCACAGTGTCAAGAGTATTCAGAATCATTGTTATAAGGTACTGAAAGGACTTGAAGGAACAAGGCAAGAAAAAACACATAAAACACAAATGGCATGCCATCTTACAAAATCTGAATTTCCTGCCACATCAGATAGGATTGTGTTATATAAAACATCATTGTGTTGTTGTACTGTTGATTGTTTTGTCTTTGCCCAAGCCACTGATTTTTTTCATTTTTATGCCATCCTATCCATCCATTCATTATCCAAGCCGCTATATCCTAACTACAGGGTCTTGGGGGTCCGTTGGAGCCAATCCCAGCCAACACAGGGCGCAAGGCAGGAAACAAACTCTGGGCAGGGCGCCAGTCCACCGCAGGCCATGCTATTCATCAGTTAATATTTAGCAGCATGGCCTGATTAAAATGGATCAGTGTCGAATCATTTGCAAAGCAGTGGCAGAAGACAAATAATTTCTTATATGTAATACTGAATTGTCTAAATCCTCCTGATAACTGGGTCTGCATTTTAGCATCTACTCTCCGTTTATTGTACCATTTTTCACTGAGCAGCCCATCCCAAGTTAACTTCAAAATAAAATAACTGTGCAAAATAATATCGTTCAAAAAAACTGAAAATTCCATTATAATAATTTTGCAGAGAGAGCCCAGGTAACTAACTGCCAAACGCTATTGTAATGCTCGAGCCTGTTTGATGCTTTCTTCACCAAAAGTTTCTAAAAATGTGCAAAAAGACAGTGAGCCCTTTCTATGGCTGGCTGTGTAGCCGTAGTAGATTTGTTCATTTGAATTGTATTGTGCTGGCTCATACTCGATAAAGTGTGTTAGAATGGCACCTTAAAATAACAAATGCTTGAGAGTTGGAGACTAACTAACTAACATTTCAACCAAACATTTTCATAAAATATTCTTCAGTGCTAAATCTAGTAGGTACAAGGAAGCAATTGTTACTTTTATCCATTCATTAATTTTTTGAACCCATTTAATATTTTACAGGGCTAAGTAAATGTCAGGAACCAACCCTAGGAGCTTGTCCAAGCAGTTTCATTTGAACAAATATAGTCACTAAAGAATGTAAAATGCGCATCATTAGGCTAGAGTATGAAATGGGAATGCTCAGAGAAAACGCAAATGCACAAGAGGAGATTTAGCGAAGCAGTGGTGCACATGCGCATGCTGACCTAGTTACTCCCTTAGAGGATTTTGAATGCACTTCATATGTTTCGCTAGGTTTCCACAAGGTATGGATACTTCCTACCTTTTCCAAAAACTGGCAGGTTGGGTGGACTGGTGACTATAAATGTCCTTGTGTGAGCAAGCATCTGTGGGCTCCGCTAAGAGCTGTTGTCCCATCCAGAGCAGAGAAAACCTTTATATAATAGGAAAATATACACTGGAAAATAAGAACTAAAGGCTGAATACAGTCATACAAACTTGTAAGTTAAATTTTACTGAATCATGTTTCGCATATGGCATTACTGCTTTATTAGCTTATCAGTTATTTCCTTTTTTGAAATGTTAATATCTCTTCACTTGTCTTTTATTCACTAATGACAAATACCTTACAAATGAGTTTTATTATATAAACATCACTTTGCTGTTCACTGGAAAGACTGGAGGATAATTCTATAATAATTCTCTTTACTTGTAACGTGCAATAATAGAGGACTGACAGGTATGGCTTTACTGGGAAATCATCACCCTGGAAATTGGAAAAGAATACAAAAGCTACCTACTGTAAATGAAATTAATATTGAATGACAGCTTTTTCTGTGGCCTTGAATTTGCTACAGACGATGGTTATATTTATTTGCAGTGATGCTGTTTTGAAGTATTCCTGTTTCTGAAGAAGGGGTTGGAGTATGTTAAGTGCATTTGAAACCACAAGCATGCCAAGGACAAGAGTTTGCAGACGTGGGCACTAAGGTACTGCAATTAGATCTGCAAATCAATTAGACAGACGCGTGATTTGCAACATAATGAAAACATTGCCCATTCACTTGTACAAACGTGAAGTATTCAACTTGAAATCTTGCTAAAACATGCTGCTAGAGTTACCTAGATGTTTTATTGAGATTGAAAGCAAAAATAATTAATCATTCGCACAGATGAAAATATGGCACTTGCTGGGTAATTTCATTATAAATTTTACTACAACAGAGAAATGTTTTAAATTAAACTCTGACCATAATTTCATTGACACAATATGATATCTTAGCTGCTAATCAAAATGTAAGACCTTCAGGAATATTAACAGGGATAAAAATAAGATGAAAAAACAGATTCTGAGTACCTTGCACTCTACTTTGCAGAATTTTATTTTCTGAATGGAGCTATGGTCCACTGCTGTGCCATCTTCACTATTCACTCTTGTATTAAACACACAATGACAAATTAGTGGAGAGGAAGTGTTGTCGATTGGTAAAAATATGTCATCATTTTGCATTACAATAACAGCCCTAGTCAATCTACTGAAAAAAATGCATTGAAGGCGGCCATAGCATTTGTTTGAATGTCTCTGTCACTGCCATCTGCAAGGCTAAAGAAACAGGAAATGCACACAATGAAATAATTAAAAGGAATATCCTTTGTGATTAATCTCACTCATATCCTCCATCCTCCAAGAGCATATTTCCTTGTACTGTTGCAATGTGCAGCTGTGATATTCTGTTTATCAAAGCGCAAAGGGCTTTAAGAAAATAGAACTGTTAATTAGTCACCCTTTTTTTCCCCTATTTACACTTTTCTTAAGCTGACCTATCTATGTAAAGAATGTATAAGAAAAAAAGGAAAAAGAAATAAATAAACATATTCACTTATACATATATTGCAAAAATGATACACAATAAAATATTAATAAAATAAAATTTCTGAATTACAGCATAGTACGATTATCGTTACACATTTTAGAACAAAAAATATTGACCATGAAATAGTGTGCATTATGCTCTAGTGTGAAGCATCTTTCAGTTTCAGAAGTGGATACAAAGGTTGCTGTGCACTTTCCACCATATACAAGATTATTTTTTTTTCTTTAAAAAGAGTTTAATTTTTAAAACATTATTAATATTATTCAGTAATAATAAAAATACAGCTATATTCCATATCATTACAATTACCTCTTATTATTAAGAAACGTTTATATCTGCTGCTGATAGATCTTTTATATATTTTTTATACATTTCTTTTATTTTGCGTCCTGTTCAGAACTGGTTCATGACTTAGATCCAAGGCTGCAAGGACAGACTCTGACCAATAAGACTTTTACACTGAATTAAGTAGTGAATTTATGGAGAGATATAGTTGTATACCGTATTCACGCATGTACCATGCGCACATTTTTTCCCAAAAATTAGCATTATAAAATCAGGTGCGCGTCATACATGAGGAAATGTAATTCTGTAATGTTTACTTCTTCTGCTTGGGCTCGCTCGCTTGCTCTCTCTCTCGCTTGCTCTCTCTCTCGCTTGCTTGTTCGTGCACTCGCGCTATCTCTCTCTCTAAACCCTTCCTATACAATCACAACGCGCGTCGTACATGGGGCAAAACGATTTTCGCGATTTTCATTGTAAAAATTTTGGTGCGCGTCTTACACAAGGGCACATGGTACACGAGTAAATATGGTATTTTGTGCTATGTATTGTATATGCACATACATGCATATCTTACTGATTTTGTTGTTAAAATGTGCTGTGCATGGTTTCTGTTACTGAAAATGGAAAATATGAAAGGCATCGTAATGGATGGATGGATGGATGGCATCATAATGCATTAAGACTGGGTTTTATGTACACATGCAGATTCTGTATATATTAGGTGCCCTTTGACACCAATTTCATAGGAATACACATTTAATAAATAATTTTTAAAGAATATATATAGTATATAAAAAATAAATATATATATACAGTATATCTATATATATATAAAATCCAATGTCTATCTGTATGTCTGTCTGCTTTTCACAACAGAATTACTTAACGAATTTAGATTTTAGTTTTTTTCTATAATTTGCTTGACCATTCCGGCTAATTCTGCGACTCGTCTCAGCATCATAGTTCGCATGCAGGAGCAATTTATTCCAAGACAGGGGCTGCGGGCTGAGGGGAGGGGGAAGTGTGACATCAGGAGTGGGGAGACGAGTGGGGCCCTCCTCACTCACGCGCCATCCTCCGTTCGAGTCAGTCTACATCTCGCCACATTTTGGATCGTATCTTGCCTTCACTTAGCTAGCAATACCTCTGTGTTTATCAAATTTTAAACACTGTCCTGTTTCACTACTACGCGGGCAGTTATTGTGTGTATATATATTGTCAGAGATGGCTGGGGTGGCGACCCGGCAAGGACGCCTAGGAAGACCGGAGGAGGGCTTACGCCTTCCCCAGACCATGTGGGGGCGACCGCCCTGGTTCCTTTGGAGGCCACGGGTGCAGAGCTTTTAAGCTCAACCTTGTAGGGGCCCATGGTCACCGCCAGGGGGCGCCCCAATGCCTGGAGAGCCCTGGACCTCAGCACTTCCGCCACACCAGGAAGTGCTGGGGGGAAGAAGACTGGGGACACCCGGAGTGCTGCTGGGTACGTAGCCGGCACTTCCGCCACACTGGGGCATGACGGTGGGAGATTGCTGGGAAGCACCTGGAGCACATCTGGGTGTGTATAAAAGGGGCCATCTCCCTTCATACGATGGCAAGAGTTGGGAGTGGAGTAGGATGGAGCTCTAGAGGAGAGAAAGAGGTGGCCTGAAGAGAGTAAGGCATTGTTGTGGCCAGGACTTGGGGGACTTTTGGGGTTGTGTGGTGCACTAAACTTGCAAATAATGGATGTAAATAAACGTGTTGTGGGTGACATTGACGTGTCCGCCTGTCTGTGTCCGGGTCATGTTCCACTATATATATATATTGTCAGGGATGCCAGGGGCCATGACCCGGCCGAGACGCCATGAGGGACCAGATGGGGGTCTGCGCCCACCCTGGATCACGTGGGGGTCGCCTTCTTAGTTGCTTTGGGGGCCACGGGTACAGGGCATGGAAGCTCCACCCTGTAGGAGCCCGTGGTCACCGCCAGGAGGCACCCCAGTGCCTTGGGGACCTGTTACCCCAGGCTGTTACCCCAGCACTTCCGCCACACCAGGAAGTGCTGGGGGAAGAATTAGGACGGTGCCCGGAGAGCTGCCGGGAGAACAGCCGGCACTTCCGCCACGCTGGGGCGTGGCTAGAGGAGGAATGCCGGGAACACCTGGGGCTCATCCGGGTCATATATAAAAGGGGCCGTCTCCCTTCATTTGAGGCTGGAGTCGGGAGGAGGAAGGACGAAGCTCAGGAGAGCTGTGGAGGCGGCCCGAAGAGAAGCATTGTGGCCAGGACTGAGTTTTGGGGGGTTTTTGTGCACGTGACTGGGTCTTAGTGACCATTACTGGGGTCTGTGTGATTTAAATACTGTAAATATTGTAAATAAACGTGTGGTGGTTGAGAACAACATGTCTGTGTCCGGGTCAACTTCCACAATATATATATATATATATATATTGTCACGCACGCTGCAGTAGGAGGTCATGGATTGATTCGATAGCACCTGGGAAACCATTCGCCAGGGAATGGCGGGTATTAACTTTCTCCCTCTGCTTCCTCATAGAAAGAAAGACCTTCCTGCACCATAGGCTGGATTGACCGCAGTGCGTACTTCCGCCTTTCCTCCGCCATCTTGCCCTGACGCCATCCTTCCCATCCTCCCTTGCGGTCCTTCCCGCATTCCTCCACTTCCTCCTCCCCAATAAAATGGCGCGACGCCAGGAGTCGGCGCGCGCATTATGAACTGTTTTTTATAATTTTGACCTGTTTTTGTTGTGTACAATATACGGGCCGGAAACCCCAACCCTTGCTGTCTCCTCGGTCCTTACATCTGGCGTAGTCGGCAGGATAGAGAGATCCCGGAATGACGGAGGGACAGGACCTCAACACGTGCTGCAGGAATGAATGACCAGCTCCAGGCGCTGCAGCTGCGCAAGCCGCCACCACCGGGAGCTGGAGGCCACGAGGCCAGGTTAGTGGAAGCCCAACGGGCGAGACCAGACCGCCAGGGCAGCCGCCTCCTTTAGTCCGGCGGGCCCTTCGAGGACGCCGATGCCTACCTGGGCATGTTTGAGAGGACGGCCACCCGAACGAGTGGCAGCGGTCCGAAAGTGGGCGCCCATCCTGGCGCCATACCTGAAGGGACCGCGCTGGGCCTATTATGACCTCCCTGAGGAGGAGGCCGCTAATTACGACCTCCTCAAGCCCAAATACTGGCCCGCTACGGCATTAGCCCGGCCAGCAGGCGTCAATGGCGGAACTGGGTCTTTGACCCTGAAAAGCCGCCGCGCCCAGGCGCTCGAAGTTCTGGGGCAAGATGGGCCGCTGGCTACGGCCAGAGACCCGACGGGCGGAAAGTGGTCGAGCGGGTGGCCTGTGAAGGCCTGGTCAATGCGATGCCCAGTTCCCTCGCCCAGCAGGTCCGGGACACGCCTATCAGAACATGTCGGGCCTCCTCGACGCCCTGGAGCGCCAGTTGGCGGTCCTCCGACTTGGGGGTCAGAAAAGCCTGCTCGCTGGAACCGCAGGGACGGGCGGCCACCCCGAGCCCCTCGACGCTGCAGAAGCGCCAGCCAGAGCCAGAGAGAGGCCGGTCCGCCGCTGTTTCAAGTGTGGCGAGACCGTCACCTGCTGCCAAACTGCCCCATCACATCGCCCCGGAGCCTATGGACTGCAGCTGGACATCGACGGAGAGGTATTGTACCCCGCCGCATCCCTTGGCGAGTCCGAATACGGGAGTGGTGTTGCTAAATGGGCACGCCGTGGTGGCTTTGTTTGATTCCGCAGCAACATTACCATTGTTGCTCGCCGCTTTGTCTTACCGCAACAGTGGTTAAAACAGCATTTGTTGGTCACCTGTGTGCATGGGGGACTAGGTCATATCGTTCCGCCACTGCTATGTCACCTGGAAGGGGAACCAATCCAAATGACGGTCGCTGTGTTACCTGACCCCCTTCCCAGTGATTTGGGACAAGACTGGTCTAAAAGAATCAGCGGTAAGCCATTCGCCGCTCCCGGGCCTCTGGATCTTGTTATGAGGGGAAAAAGGCACCCCTCCCGCGCCCTCCACGCCGTGCACAAGGGCAGGCCCTATGGGCGCTGGTGTCTCGGGGGACCTTTCCGTGGCTACGGACCTTGACCCGAAGATTCCGCCGGAGAAGGGACTAGCCAGGAACTCTTCCCGGCCCAGGCCCCAAGACCCCTCGGCGCCTGGACCATCAATTTCGTCCACGCCGCCTCCTTTAAGAGGGAGCAGTGGAATGATGACTCCCGCGCTTTGCCCGAATGCGTCGTTCTGCCTAACAGCTCAACAGCGGACGGATCCACACCGGGAACCCTTCTTTGTCCTTGAGAATGATCTGTTGTACCGAGTGGCTACCCATGAGGGCGAGGTGCGAAGTTGTTGCTAATTCCGCACCTTCCGGGCGGGAGATATGCGAGCTGGCACATGCTCACCTCCTAGGCCCACCTCGGGCCAAAAACACTGGAGAGGATTAAGCTCCGCTTTTACTGGCCTGGGATCAATGAGGAGGTCCGGCGTTCTGTCAATCCTGTCCGGAGTGCCAGACCCGCCAGATTCCTAGGAGGGACCGTGCTCCTCTAGTCCCTATTCCCTCGTGGACATCCCCTTTGAAAGGATAGGGGTCGATTTGGTGGGACCCTGGAGCCCTCAACCCGTGGCCACAAGTATATCCTAGTCATGGTGGACTATGCCACCCGGTACCCAGAGGCGGGTTCCCCGCGCTCCGCTAATACTAAAAGCATCGCACGGGAACTGGTTAATTTGTTTTCACGCGTGGCATACCCAAGGAGGTCCTCACGGACCAGGGTACGCCTTCACTTCGGATACGCTCAAGGAGGTAGCCAAATTACTGCAGATAAAGCACCTGAAAGCGCCAGTCTATCACCCGCAAACTGACGGGTTGGTCGAACGTTTAATCAGACGCTTAAGCAGATGCTCCGCAAGGTAGTCAGCGCTGACGGCAGGAACTGGGACCAGCTCCTCCCGCCGTGCTTTTGCCTACCGGGAGGTACCCCAGGCCTCTACAGGCTTCTCCCCTTTGAATTACTATACGGGCGACAACCCCGGGGAATCCTCGACATCCTAAAAGAAGGCTGGGAGGCCGAGGCTCTTCCCTCCTCTAACATTTTGGAGTACGTGAGCGCAACTGCGCGACCGACTCACAAAGATCAGGCCCCTCCTAAAAGAGCACGTGACTCGTGCGCAAGCAGCGCAGGCCCGGTGTTACAACCGCAACTCCGCCCTCAGGGAGTTCCGCCTGGGACCGAAGTTATGGTGCTCGCCCCGACCTCCCACTCGAAGCTGCTCGCCACTGGCAAGGGCCTTACGAGGTTAAGGAGAGAAGGACTCGCCGACTATTTGGTGAAACAGCCCAATCGTCGACCGAAAGTGAGAGGATCTATCATGTCAACCTGTTAAAGCCCTGAGAGATAGAGAGGAGCTCCCAGCTCCCATAGGTCACTCTCCCTTTCGCAAGCACAACTGCCCTTACCCTCGGGTAAGAGCTGACCCCCAAGCAGCGGCAGGAGTTAGCCCAACCCCTCCGAGCCATCCCCGAGGTAGTGAGCGAGTCACCCGGCGGACCGCTGATTGAGCACGATATAGTCACGGAGCCCGGGTAATCGTCCGGGAGAGGCCCTACCGACTCCGGAGGCAAAACGCGCAGAGGTCGAACTGGAGGTGAAACGTATGTTGGACATGGACATAATTGAAGAGAGCCATAGTCCCTGGTCCAGCCCTATTGTCCTCGCCTCCAAGCCAGACGGCTCCTGGAGGTTCTGTAATGACTTTAGACGCCTGAATCAGATCTCCAAGTTCGATGCCTACCCCATGCCCCGCATTGACGACCTCCTTGAGCGGCTGGGTACGGCTCGGTATCTGACTACCCTTGACATGACAAAAGGGTATTGGCAAATTCCTTTAACGGCATCCGCAAAGGAAAAAACGGCCTTTAGCACCCCTAGCGGGCACTGGCAGTACAAGGTCCTCCCATTTGGGCTGCACGGGCCCCGCGACCTTCCAACGCCTGGTAGATAGAGTGCTGAAGCCCCACCAGTCCTATAGTGCCGCTTACCTGGATGACGCTGTCATCTATTCCGCACCTGGGAGGAGCATCTACTGCAGGTCGCAGCTGTCCTCCTAACACTGGCTAAAGCCGCCTCCGCATAAACCCCGGAAGTGTTTTTGGATTAAAGGAGGCCAAATATTTAGGCTACCTCGTGGGACAAGGACAGGTGCGCCACAGAGCTCCAAAGTTAAAGACATCTTAGAATGGCCCCGTCCGAATACCAAGAAACAGGTGCAGGCTTTCTTGGGGCTTGCGGGTTACTACCGCCGGTTTGTTCCCGTTTCTCGAAGAGCAGCACCCTTGACTGACCTGACAAAAAGGGCGCCCCTATACGTGGTGTGGACCGACAAAGCAGAACACGCGCTCAGTGACCTAAAGAAGGCCCTAACGCCGGCACCTGTGTTACGGACGCCCGATTTTGGGCTCCCGCTTATTCTCCAGACCGACGCCGGACACAGGCCTGGGTGCCGTGCTGAGCCAAAGCGCCGATGGTGTCGAGCACCCTGTGATGTACCTTAGCCGAAACTGATGGACCGGGAGACCCGCACGCTGCAGTGGAGAGGGAGGCCTTGGCCATTAAGTGGGCAGTGACCCACCTCCGTTACTACCTGCTGGGTCGCGAATTCGCTCTGGTGACTGATCACGCTGCACTTCAGTGGATGTCCCTACACAAAGAGTCGAATCCGCGGGTCACCAGGTGGTTCCTGGACTTACAGCCGTATAAGTTCACTGTCACTTATCGGCGGGCACCCTTCAGGCCAATGCCGATGCCCTCTCTCGTATTCACGACCTCTCGGTTAGGTCCGCCCGACCTGACGGTCCTGGGCTAAGGGGGATCGTGTCACGCACGCCGCAGTAGGAGGCAGCGGATTGATTCGATAGCACCTGGGAAACCATTCGCGCCAGGGAATGGCGGGTATTAACTTTCTCCCTCTGCTTCCTCATAGAAAGAAAGACCTTCCTGCACCATAGGCTGGATTGACCGCAGTGCGTACTTCCGCCTTCCTCCGCCATCTTGCCCTGACGCCATCCTTCCCATCCTCCCTTGCGGTCCTTCCCAGCATTCCTCCACTTCCGCTCCTCCCCAATAAAATGGCGCGACGCCAGGAGTCGGCGCGCGCATATGAACTGTTTGTTTATAATTTTGACCTGTTTTTGTTGTGTACAATATACGGGCCGGAAACCCCAACCCTTATTGCTGTCTCCTCGTCCTTCACAATATATATATATATATATATATATATATATATATATATATATATATATATATATATATATACACAGTATATATGATATACTGTATTAGGTTGATGTCCTTTATATTGTTCTTGCTTATTGATACAAGTCTCTTCTACACTGTTATTTTCTTTGATGTCTTCTATAGCATGTAAGCAGGTGTTGTAAACAACAGACTTAGTGTGACACCACAAAAAATAATACACAGACATGAGGTCAAGGGATCTTGGCAGCTCCCAGTTCATCAGCAGGAGAGAATTTCATGTCCCCAACAAAGTTGGTATTCCAACTGACGGTGAAATTCTTAACCTATTTGTATTTGACAAATTGATATTTACCTTCTTCCCCTGATCACACCTGGACTGAAGAAGGGACCTGAGGTCCTTTCAAAGCCTGCATATTATAATCTGCTCAGCCAATAATGAGAAATGAAACAATCTTCAGTATCAGCCATGCTATGCATTGTTTACTACTAGAAGACCAGACTTGTGTAAAAACTAATATATATTGTACTTAAGGTTATTTTATATACTGTATACAAATGAAAATGTTACCCATCCATTTTCTAAACTCCTTTTCTGCTAAGTGATATGAAGAACAGTGCAAAATGCAAGGCTAGAACCATTCATGGATGGGACATTAGTTAATATACACACTCACATTCACAGATACACTCAAAATCGCATGCACTTATACTCAAACATTTTGAATTGCCGCTAACCTCTCTGGCATGTAATTGTGATGTAGGGTGAGAGCAGCATTTCCAAACAAAGCTTATATAAGAATATAAGAAATCTGACAAACCAGAGGAGCCTACTCAGGTCATCAAACTCCTTTGGTTAGCTAATAGATAGCTGTCCTAATATCTTATCCAGATACTTGTTAAAGGTTATCAAGAAGGCAGAAAAAAAAAATTTTAAAAAGATTTGGTCAATCTTCAGAACTGGGAGAACAGTTGGAATAAACAGATGATTTGAGAAGCATGCAAAGTAAAGACTTCAGTTTCAACTACATGACTTAGTAGTTTGTTTCAGATTTCCACAACTGTTGGCATAAAGAAGTGCTTCCTGGCTTCAGTTTTCCTGCACTTCTTCTTAATTTCCACTGTTAACTCAAGCATGTGATTCAATATTTACTTGAAAGAATTCTGGTGGATGTACTTTAATCAGTGCCTTTGAGATTTTGAAGACCTTGACTAGGTCCCCACATAGCTTTTTTTTTTAGATTAAAGAGGTTTAGAGAGTAGAATATGTCCTTAACATGTTGGGAGACACCTGATTGCTCTCCTATGCACTAATTCCAGTGCTTCTATGTCTTACTTGTAACATGGTCGCCAGAACTGCATGTACTAATCCAGATGTCTTCTCACAAATGATGTAGTCTGGGCATAATATCTTGAGATTTATTCACAACTTCTGTGATATAACCTAACATTTTATTTGTCAGTTTAACAGCTTTGGCGCATTGTTTAGATAATGAAAATGTTGTTGTTAACATAAACACTTCAATCCTTTTCAGAGCTAGATTACCATAGGACATTGTCTCCCAAAATAAATGTTCCTTTGCCTCTCACGTTGCATTTTGTACTTTTCTACATTATACTGCATTTTCCAAGCGTTCAGCCAGTTCTGAAGATTGAACAAGTCTTTCTAAATTGCTTTTGCTGCCTTTACATGGACCCCCTGTAAATGCCGTCTGCATTGCCCTCAAAATATAACTCCAGGTTTCATTTAAGCCTCACCCCAAAACACAAAAAGCAGACTCCTGGCCTGTACAGGTCCATCAAAAATTGGTAGGCTTTCAAAATTCAAGAAAACTCAGAAAGGAGAGAGGAGAAAACCCCATGGAATAACTATTTTTTAATAACCATATAGGCAAGGCTAAGAGGTAATCGCTTTATACTGCTGTTCATTTTCTTGATTTATACATACCGACATAGATGTGGGGGACTGGGAGGAAATGGTGGCAGTCCTGGTGCAATGTTAGAAAAAAAGACATGATGATAAAAATTTTATTTTTCATTTCACGCTTCTTTTTTTATTATATAATTTTATTAATTTGATTGTAACCATTGTAATCGTAACATTCACGTTTCTGTAAGAAAATGCAAAATCAGTTTTCTTTGAGTGGCACTAAAACCAAAATAAGTCTTTAGTACCTCTGTATTTAACTCGCTAGTTTGTCAGTTAGCTTGCAATTCTGACTGCCCTTATGTAACAACAAAATTCTATGAAACGGAAGTACAATGATTATCCCTACCCATTACTGCAGTTTGCAGAATCGTTGCTAATTTATGCAAAGAATGCAACAAAACCACCCAAGTAATACACTGTGTCAGTTTTTAGGTGAGATAGCTGCTACAGAGAACTTTTTGCAGGTCAGAAGGAAAGGTGTATAGCAGTGTTTTCCAATATTATTTCTGTGATGTTACACTTTTTGTAACCCAAAAAAATCCAAAAGCACACCACGATTCTACCACTGCAAAAACATCAAATGTCATACACATGCTAAACTGTCTAAAGAGTCTTGACTACCGGAGACGCAAAGCTGCTTCACCAGGCAGTTCCATCCTTCTCAAACAGATCTCGACCATCTGAGGAGTGGCTTTCTCTCAGGTAAGCACCCAGGGGCACTTTACTATTATTTCCGCAGCGCACCAATTGAAAAACACTTGTGTAGAGTATAATAATAAAGTTGTTTAGTTTTACTTTGTCACATCTGTTTTTTATATGCTATGCTATATATATATACATATATATATATATATATATATATATATATATATATATATATATATATATATATATATATATATATACATATATACTGCTCAAAAGAATTAAAGGAACACTTTTTAATGAGAGTATAGCATAAAGTCAATGAAACTTATGGGATATTAATCTGGTCAGTTAAGTAGCAGAGGGGGTTGTTAATCAGTTTCAGCTGCTGTGGTGTTAATGAAATTAACAACAGATGCACTAGAGGGGCAACAATGAGATGACCCCCAAAACAGGAATGGTTTAACAGGTGGAGGCCACTGACATTTTTCCCTCCTCATCTTTTCTGACTGTTTCTTCACTAGTTTTGCATTTGGCTACAGTCAGTGTCACTACTAGTAGCATGAGGCGATACCTGGACCCTACAGAGGTTGCACAGGTAGTCCAACTTCTCCAGGATGGCACATCAATACGTGTCATTGCCAGAAGGTTTGCTGTGTCTCCCTGCACAGTCTCAAGGGCATGGAAGAGATTCCAGGAGACAGGCAGTTACTCTAGGAGAGCTGGACAGGGCCGTAGAAGGTCCATACACTATCAACAGGTTAATTATCTGCTCCTTTGGGCAAGGTGGAACAGGATGAGCACTGCCAGAGCTCTACAAAATGACTTCCAGCAGGCCACTACTGTCAATGTCTCTGACCAAACAATCAGAAACAGACTTCATCAGCGTGGCCTGAGGGCCTGATGTCCTCTAGTGGGCCCTGTTCTCACTGCACAGCACCGTGGAGCTCAATTGGCATTTGCCATAGAATACCAGAATTGACAGGTCCACCACTGGCACCCTGTGCTTTTCAAAGATGAGAGCAGGTTTACCCTGAACACATGTGACAGACGTGAAAGGGTCTGAAGAAGCCATGGAGAATGTTATGCTGCTTGTAACATTGTTCAGCATGACCGGTTTGATGGTGGGTCAGTGATGGTCTGGCGAGGCATATCCATGGAGGGATGCACAGACCTCCACAGGCTAGACGATAGCACCTTGACTGCCATTAGGTATCGGAAATCCTTGGACCCATTGTCAGACCCTGTGCTTGTGCAGTGGGTCCTGGGTTCCTCCTGATGCAGGACAATGTCCGGCCTCATGTGGCAAGAATATGCAGGCAGTTCCTGAAGGATGAAGGAATTGATACCATTGACTGGCCCCCACGCTCACCTGACCTAAATCCAACAGAACACCTCTGGGACATTATGTATCGGTCCATCTGATGCCACCAGGTTGCACTTCAGACTGCCCAGGAGCTCGGTGATGCCCTGGTCCAGATCTGGGAAGAAATCCCCTAGGACACCATTTGCCATCTCATTAGGAGGCTGCCGTGAATTGTCAGGCATGCATACAAGCATGTGGGGGCCATACAAACTACTGAGTATGATTTGGAGTTGCTGCAATGAAATTCCGGCAAAATGGACTAGCCTGCTGCATCATTTTTTCACTTTGATCTTCAGGGTGTCTTTGAATTCAGCCCTCTATAGGTTGATAGTTTTTATTTCCATCAAATGATGTGGCATCCGTTCGTTCCTAACACATTACCCAGTCCACATCAGTATAGATATCCAGTAGGATTTTTTCCCATTAAGATCTGATGTGTTTTCAAAGTGTTCCTTTAATTTTTTGGAGCAGTTTATATAAATATACATATATATATATATTCACAGACATTCTTAATCAATCAAACAGAGTCAGGTTTAGGGTGCCATGACTTGCTCTTTTTAATGGTGGAGTTGAAGTTAATAATGATATGTGCTGGTTATGGGTACACTATTGTGTCTTGCTTCTGTGCTAGTCTAATAATGATTATACCTTCCTGGATAGTGGAAATATTTAGGAAATAGAGCAGATGAGGAGGGACTGGAGATGGAGCTTGTGAGAATGTCAGTGTTCTTCTGATTGCTCAGCATTTTCTTGGCTTCACGTAGAAGTGGAAAACGGGTGAGCTACTGTGTATCTCTCAAAGTCTTTCACTTGTGTTCCCTTGCAGTTGGACATTGTAACAGAGAGACCAATGATAGACACTATGTTCATAAGAATTTGTGAACAGTTCCTAAACCTAAAATAACACAAAGAAGGCTAAGAAAATATAATAAAAAGATGTTTATTAACAAAGTTATAGTAGATAGGAGGAACAAAATGTCATGATGACATCAGTAACAAATCAAATTGAAAAAACTAAAGCCTGACTTTCTCAATGAGCCTTATTAAAACAAGATATTCTGTCTATGTCTACCTGGCAGGATGTCTTACAGGTTACTAAACTTGCTTATCTTTAACTAATACTACAACCTTCCTTTCGTCAGTTTCCAAGGTCAGGACCATCCTCTGGGAACACTAAGGCCATCCTAGCACAGCTGTCACTAGCTGTTCTTGCTATCCTGAGTCTCGGCAACCTCCAGTTACAATGGGTAGCTAGAAGCCATGTATAACGTGACAATTCTCCTTGCTGGGATCTGTTTCCTTGACTTATAAAAGTGATTTTAGAATACATTCAACATTTAGGAGGCACAGTACCCCCTGTTGGTGGATAAATGTCACTGGCACGTCCATCGAAGGTGCGACTCCCAAGGCTCGTACCATCAAAGGGTCCTGTACATATAAAAATAGATGACCCTCTGCTGCCTACTAGGTCCTCTGTCACAAACACACCCCGATATGCATATCCTGTTTATGTATAGTGTCTATTAATCACGTACACATTTTAAAAATAATAATGAAAACCATATATATTTTTGTAGTTAGGCAAATATGAGGCAACATTATATAAAGATTGTAAAAGCCTTTGCTGTTTTTTCCAGTTATGAAAATGTGACTTTGTTACAGTTTTTATTCCTTTTATTAATTGTCAGTATAGGATTCTTTACACCCTAAAGAACATTAAAACAGAACATGATTTCCAGGCAGTCAATTATAGACTGTCCTTTGTATTGTAAAGATGAAAAAAATAAAGGGCATCTAAGCTGTCACTGTAGGTGGGCAACTCTTGCTTTCAACACCTCCAAGAAAACTAACTTGCCTGGTATTTTATTACTTAGCAGGATTCCTATTATGCGGAGAAAATTATGCTACATCAAAATGTTACTGATGAGCCAGTGATGTCCTGTTAAGCTACATTGTTTCTTTCCCTTCCCTTTGTTCCTGTATCATGTTTGCCATTTAACGAGAACAAGAAAGTATGGCCTCTTTGCTGAGACTGGTTGGACTAAAACGGCATGTTTTGTGCCTTTGGTACCTTCCCCTCGCATTCAGAGGCCCTTGGTGGCCTGATTTGGCATGTGAGAACATGCTAAAGTGTGTTAACTCAGTGGGGAAGGGGCTTTTGATGAGGTCCCCCTGGGATCCCAACTGTGAACCATCAGAACATACCACAGACGTGACAGCTTTCATTTAACAGCTAACTTTCCCTAATTAAGGTGTCCAGTCTAATTACCAATATATCCCATATTTCTGTGAATGCCTGCAGTACAGGCTTGCAGAGTGGATCAAAGATTCGGCACAAGTGATTAGGGAATCTGCTCCTTGCAGTCCTGATGTGGATTTCATCTCACCTGGGTGCATCTGTCTGCCTTAGCTGTATAATGCACCCTCTCTCATTTGCTCTGCTGCGTCTATCAAACAAGAAACATAATTGCTAAAGTTTAAAAAAATCTCTGTAATTAGCTAGGCAACTCCAAGCACAAGAAATGGAAATTAGCCACAGTGTAATAAATTAGCCTGTGCATACATTACATGAAATGAATCCCCTTGGGGCCTCATATTAGCAGTCTTGGCCGAGCACCCCCATCTATCTCAATAAACCATTCATGCCTTGGTGATTAGGTTCTCGCAAAAAGAATGTCCTCAAATGCAGCTTCTTCCAAATCTTCGCACAAACGTGCAATTTGACAGAAACAGTGTCTTAATTACTAAACATTTTAGTATGAACAAGGAAACAAATGGAAAAAGCCGATTTTTCTTATTTTCCGTCTGACTCCTTTCCTCTTTATCTTTCGAATTTCAAATCTTTGAGATACAAGTGGGCTTTTGCTTATAAATTATAGGTTTGTGACTATGAGGTATGGGGAATATTGTGGTGACAGCATTTTCTTTTTGATCTTTTTATTCTGGTTGAGGCATTCCTCTATTTGACTTTTTTATTATTACACTTTACCAAGTAAACAGGGTTTTAGTCAGATAAGCAACTACAATTTGCATTAAAATAATACTGAGGAACATCACAGCACAGTCAGATCTCCAAACAGAAAGCCAGCAAATGTAAATTAAAAGGCATAATGTAAATTGTATTTTGTCATTAAGCTTCACTGGTCATTTGAAAAACGTACAAAGCGCTGCTATTTTGATGAGCCTCATCCAGTTTGATTATTCATACTTGTGCTTCTGCTTGAATTAAAGCAGGAGAACTGGAGCCTGTTAAAGTGAAATACTTGAATGGCTAGTGATCTCTCACCTTCACTTGCATCCATTTACTTTGCAAATGAAAGCCAAGTACAGTTAGTGCATTTCATAATGGGCCTTTCTTCTTCAGGAGTGTGGTCATTACATACTAATTTCTTTTGGAAGCTCTTCAGAAATTTAAACACCTCACTAAAGCAGGTCTGCCCAGGAATTAAGCCTAAAGGAAAACCGTGGCAGCTGACGATCTGATCCAAATACATGCAGATGCATTTATGATAAAATCATTTGAAGACTTTTGTTGCTTTTTTTAATGCTTTTGCTCATTTATTTATTTATACGCTAATGTTTACTTTATATTCTGCACACAGACACATACATTGAAATGTGGAAATGGCCACACAAGTGCTGGTAATACTACACCCATGTTTAATACTATTGATAAAGATGAAAAATTCCAGGTGAAATATGGGGTGAAAACATATTCAAAAACACCCTATAATGGCAACATTCACAAAAAAATATTCAATCTTTTCAATAAGGATTTCTGCTCAAAAACAGCTATATTTTAGCTCACTGAGAGAGAATAACAAAAGCGACAATTCAGAGTCAAGATGCAGTGACTACTGTATACATAAAGGAGAATAAATCATTTCTACAAAGCTATTTACTGTATTTTATATTTAACAAACTAATTTTCCAGTCATTCATTCTCCTCTCTCAATGCCATTAATTTAGATTTGCATGTAAAGTGACCTAGTAAAGGAATTGATAACTGATAACTGGGATTTTGAATCAAACCCTGCTTTTGATCCTTTATATAAAAATACATATATGTGAATATAGATATATATATATATATATCAAATTAAAATTGTTTTTCTTAGCAGACAATAAGATTTTAAGTATTTTATATTATATATGAATAACCCATTTCATTGTATAGAAAAAATCTGAACACTTTAGTTTAAGTATTCATTATAAATGGCTATTAACGTTTCGAATGCTGTAAGCCCTTTTAACATAATATACAACAATGAAAAAATTACATTAAGAATATTATTATCTTCAGTGACCATTTTTGTTAATAGTCTTGATGAGGTGTAACAACTGTTAGTAGCAGGATTTCTAATACCTAGTTTTACAAACATTCATTCATAGCCTTGGTATAAACATCTTTGACTTTACCATTCAAGAGTAAAATTAAGTTAGATTTGTTCATTTTCAAATAATTTAAGTTAAATATTGTTTGATTATGCTTTTTTTGCTATTTTAAGAAGACCAGTGTAGTGCAGTAGCTAAAGAACTGGATTTAACATCTCAAGGTTCCCAATTCAATTCCTGCCTCAATATATGACCTTGAATTATCTTTGAATGCCAGGAGTGTGTCCTGACGTAGTAAACTGGCTTGGATAAAGGTGTCTCTCAGTCATATACTGTATATATATATATATAAATACTGTATATATACATACATCCATCTATCCATCCATCCATTATCCAACCTGCTATATCCTAACTAAAGGGTCACGGGGGTCTGCTGGCGCCAATCCCAGCCAACACAGGGCACAAGGTAGGAGACAAACCCTGGGCAGGGCCAGCCACCGCAGTATATATATATATATATATATATATATATATATATATATATATATATATATATATATATATATATATATATATATATATATATATATATATATATATATATATATATATAAATAATACTAAGCCTAGAAATAAGCAAAAGATTTGACTTAGATAATAACAATTTCCAGAACTCCATTGTTTTTGTGAGTTTACTTCCTCCGTGTTAGGGTCATGAGATGTGTGAGTCTTTTTGCAGCATCAGATAAGGTAGGACCAAGCCACACTGGGACTGAACACAAATCCATTGCAACATGTGCTCATATGGACGGAAAATCAGAGGAAATCACTGGTGGGAAATCAGAGGAAGTAGGATAACTTAATGACTTAGTTTAAAAATGAAACATTAAAAAGCTAATTAAAGAAAGAGAAAAGAATATTCAAATTTGGGAAGACCTACCAACAGATATTACAAATGTCATTTGCAAGAAAAATAATGCATTATGCAGAGTATTTTATGCTGTTCTGCAGACCTCACCACCACGTGCAGTATTCTGCTGTTGAGTTGGTTCTTATAGATGAGAAAACTACAACCACAGAGCGATTTTAACAGCACTGTAGTTGACCAAAATGCTAAACAAAGGAATCTAAAAACATTCTGACTTATGGTATTTTATTAGTCTTCAAAGGGATCTTGCCCAGGATCATTCATGATTATCTCTCTGTCTTATCACCTAAAAGTCATATTCAGAGTTATTCCACTAGAAAAGGGTTTGTTCTTGTCCAAGCAGCTGGGATTACTAGCTGAATACTAACTTCAAGCACCTAATAAAACCAAACACATAAATTAATCCAGTCCTCCAAAACCATACAACAAAATAGCTAAACTAAAATAAAAAAAAATGAAGCACTGAAGAATTAATGTACAACTGATAGTAATATTCGGCTCTCCATTAGAATGTAACTATTCATGTCAGTATTCTCAAAATGTTACCTCATTAAAGAATGAGCTTTAAAATGTTAGACACACATTTATAAAATAAATTAAAATGATACTAGATATCTGTTCTTAAGTAATGCTTACGTGCTTTGGAACAGGGCCATAGGACAGCAAGTCTAAATTTTAAATTATGCAACTTGAAAACAACTTGGATTTACTTCTTTGAGCAAGACTTGGAAAACTGCTTTAATCACCACTCAACTTCTTAATATAACGTTTACCAACTGAAAGAAATCCATATGAACAAAGAAAGACAGTGAGAGAGTAAAAACTTGACAAAAATAAGGGCACCCCGATCCTGGTACCTACTAACCTCTAGATGAACCCAAAATTAACTTTTGTTGACCTGATTCCCCATTAGCATTATTACTTACTAGCTGTGTACGCCCGCGCTGTACAAAGCCTGGGCTACTAGAAATTATTGAAATTGTCAGAAAAAAATTGAAATGCAGAGTTGGCGGTTTCATTTTGCAGACTTGCTCGCCCTCCTTGTCTATCAACGGCTAAGCGAGTTTCACTTTGGTGATGGAGTCACTTCTTTTCAGCCTCATGCTGTAGCCTCGTACTTCGTTCTTCTTCTGACTTGTTAACTTGGGGCCGCCTTGCCGGCTCTTTGAGTTTGATGCTGTAGCCTCGCACTTCCGGGCCGGACAGACAGACAGACAGTCAGACACACACACACAATTCCACGCGTAGATGTTTATATATAAGATTATCTGGCTGACACATTCATCCAAAGAAACTCTCATTGGTTACATTTGATTTTGTTTTATTTTTTTCTTTCAGTTGGAGCACAGGCAGGTGAGGTGGCTTACTCCTGGTCTCACAGTGTCAATAGCAGGATTTGACTCCACAACCCCTGGGTCTGAAGTACAAAGTCTGAAACTTTAACCATTAGAAAAGAGCAAAGTCATTTGAAATGGAAAAACAAATGAGATAACAAAAGGAAGACTGCATAAAATCGGTTTTGTTGTGAAATTTCCCTTTGTTTCTCAAACTTCAGTAATATGATGTAGGTTAGTGATTATAATGAAATGGGCACTGAAAGGTAATAGCTGTAATGGTAAAAATAGGCTAATTTGAAAGAAGTACAGTTGCAAAGAGATAAGTAACCAAAACAATAAAAGGACAATTTCCAGTTCATAATAGGAGGCCTAAAGTACTATTAAGATACTGGAGAATGTATGGTGTGCAGCTTGCCATTGAATCCTTATTAATAGGATCTTCAGTTCTTACATCTTACCCACTAATGAGTGCACAGCTCATTAGGGCTCCATTCTTGCCTGAGTCATACAAATGGCATTTATATGGAGAAAAAAATGATACAATTTAATTAACTTAATAGGAAGACATTATGTTGTATCACTTTCTACCTGCCAGAATTTTGTCTGAAATTCTGACAGAACAATTTTAACATGTTTTGCCGCAGTTCTTTAACAATGTCACCAAACACATACTGTATATATTTTGTTTTTAAGGTAGCATTTAATCCTGTCATTAAATTAACACATGCCCAGTATTAGGGTGTTACACCATCCAGGGTTCAGTTCTATAATGTGGGTTAAAATGGATCTAAATGTAAATGGTAAACCTTGAACAGACATGCTAGTAAACAACAACTACGTTTATTTATATAGCACATTTTCATACAAAAAATGTAGCTCAAAGTGCTTTACATAATGAAGAATAGAAAAATAAAAGACACAGTAAGAAAATAAAATAAGTCAACATTAATTAACATAGAATAAGAGTAAGGTCCAATGGCCAGGGTGGACAGAAAAACAAAAAAACTCCAGACGGCTGGAGAAAAAAAATAAAATCTGCAGGGATTCCAGGCCATGAGACCGCCCAGTCCCCTCTAAAGTTTTCGCCATCATCATGGGGTAAAGACAATGATGACTAAACTAGGAAATGGCAACAAGAAAGAGCTCACATTGGTGACAGTTTACGTAAAATCTCTTGTTTAGGTGTCATTTGTACCCACAACATGATAACAACTGAGTAAAAGAATGCTAACCTTTTTCTGTTCACTACACATGTGAATGCTCGGTTACAGTAAGGGAAGAAAGTCATCTAGCATCCTTTAGGCCATAAGGGCAGCATCTTGCCTTCTTTTTATATAACATAATGCAATGTAAGTTAAAAAAAACTGTAATGCTCTGGCTCCTTGAGTAGAACTTGTATTTGCCTTGCACCTCTTGTTACTGGAATCAGTTCTTAAAAAAATTAAAGATGAATGAAATTAGTCCTGCGGTGGGCTGGCACCCCGCCCAGGATTTGTTTCCTGCCTTGTGCCCTGTGTTGGCTGGGATTGGCTCCAGCAGACCCCTGTGACCCTGTAGTTAGGATATAGCGGGTTGGATAATGGATGGATGGATGGATGAAATTAGTCAGAAAATTAAATAAGTAAATGAGTAGTAAGTAGTCTTTTAGAAAGATGCGATTAGTGGTAATAATACAACATAATGTAACATTCTCAAACCAGCTTAATGCTTTTAAGGGTTGGGGAGGACCAGGGCCTATCCCAGCATCAGTAGATAAAAGCTACAAATGTCATTGGATTGGGCAGAATTCAAACTGGGGCCTCTGTAGAGTCACCAGTCAGCCTAACCAGCTCCAGTACATGAAGTACTATTAAAACAATGGATGGATATGCAAATCCACACTGACAATGACTTGGTGTGGGATTCAAACCCAGACTGTGAGGCAGTGGTGCTAAGCAGTGCACCATCATGCTGGCCAATAATATTACAGCTAAAATAAAGTTTGAAATGACGCTGCTGAATGCTGTTTTTAGGTGTGTTTGCATGTAATGAACTTAAAATCAGTATATATGTTGGCCTGTAACAAGTCAGCTCCCAACAGATTGATTTTATTGAAATTTGCCCAACTTATTGTTCTCTTACTGTTAAGTTTTAATTGAGATATACTACATACAAAAATGTTTATACCAAGGCTATGAATGAATGTTTGTAAAACTAGGTATTAGAAATCCTGCTACTAACAGTTGTTACACCTCATCAAGACTATTAACAAAAATGATCACTGAAGATAATAATAGTCTTAATGTAATAAAATCTTGAAAAAGCTTCCTTTGTGACTTCAGTTACAGGTTGGTTTACTGTTTAAATTGGGAGAGGTCATTTTAAGTTGTATATTTTATATATTTGTCTCATTTACTCAATTAAAAGCAGCTCTTGATAGCAAAACTGTCCCTCAATGCAAGTTAGTCAAATGCCTGGAGAGGCATGTGAATGCAAACTGCTGGTACACCAGTTACAGGTAAGTTAACTGTAAAAAGAAAAAAGCAAATGTCATTAAATTCATGTCAGAGAAAAGGAATTATTTACGCATCACTCAATGAACATAAAGTAAACAGGCTTGTTTTAATTTTTTACAGTCCTTTGCACTAAAAACAAATTCACGGCTGCATTATCTGCATGTTACAATGATTCAGTGTTTCTCTGACGCTACAAAATAATCGCAAAACTCTAGACCTGCTCTCCATCATGATTAAAACAGCAAATAGTTTTACTTAGTGACTTAAGCAGATTTTAACTCTTCAGGTGCTTTTTTCGAAAATATTATGTTCAAGAAATTTGAACTAAAGTTAGTCTTGGATTCTCCACAACCACCAACTAACAGTCGGACAATCGAGGCCATTTTGACATCACTTGAATTTGCTGTCAATGCAAGCTACATTTTGGGTTATATGATATGATAGAAGGGGCGGCACAGTGGCGCAGTGGGTAGTGCTGCTGCCTCACAGTTAGGAGACCTGGGTTTGCTTCCCGGGTCCTCCCTGCGTGGAGTTTGCATGTTCTCTCTGTGTCTGCGTGGGTTTCCTCCCACAGTCCAAAGACATGTGGGTTAGGTGCATTGGCGATTCTAAATTGTCCCTGGTGTGTGTGTGTGTGCCCTGCGGTGGGCTGGCGCCCTGCCCGGGGTTTGTTTCCTGCCTTGCACCCTGTGTTGGCTGGGATTGGCTCCAGCAGACCCCTGTGACCCTGTAGTTAGGATATAGCCAGATGGATGGATGAAATTGTAGAGTGCTAGAGTTGTTAAAAAGTTCAATGTAATGTACTAACACATGTAATGCATTGTATTATGACTATTATTTTTGAATATGACTTGCTGTTACAAAAATATTTATTAAACCAAAATATAATAGCTAACTGTTTGAAGTAATTAAAAAAATATAACATGCTCTAACTTTCAACTAAGTCCTAGAATAACTTTGAATGTTACATGATGTTTACATTTTCTCATTTGTTTAATATTAGCTTCTATAATTGAATGTAAAAGTGGCCTTTTATAATGTACACCTACATAAATGACGTACCATCAACTCTTACTATCCATAAACCGCTCACTTCAAAGTTTTCAAAAGATGAAAAGTTCACTCTTTCATTCTTGACAAAACCACTTGTGGCGAATGTCCAGCAACTACATTTTTCGCTGCTAACAGACTTGAAAAGTAAAGATTTGTGGTCTTCAAAATTGATATCTTGACAAGTGGAACTAGAAAACCTGCAAAGACAAAAAAGGCGACTTTAACCATGAATCACAAATGTATGGAACTTTCCAACTCTCAAAAGGAGGACCAACTGATTTTTCAAAACGTGGAACAACCTTTCCTTACTATTATTGGCCACTCAAAATAATAGTATTTGGAATTTTGATGATTTTTGGGCCCACTTATTATTGTCAGCAGACATTCGCCAACATGAATGGCATCAAAGGCAAGCTAAGAAGTCAGGTTAATGATGTAAGCTTGGAATCCTGTTTAAAATTGAAGACCAACTACTCACCAAATATGAAACAACTCTCTTGTCAAAAGACTCATTAAATTGTTTTTTTTTTATTTTCTGTAAGTACTAGAAGTTTTGTTTTTGTTTGAAATGCATATACAGTATACCCACATCACGTTAAAAAATTGTATCTCAAACCCCCTTCTCTCCCCATTGCGGCTCTTTGTTCTTGGGTCAAACATTTAGGATAAAATGGCTCTTTGCTTTAAAAAGGTTGCCAACCCTGTCCTTGACCAACAATGATTTTATAGTATTTTGTAGCATTCAGGCTCATTGCATTTTTGCACCAAGGGACCTAGCATTTGACCTGTAAACACACATGACACTGTCACACTGTCACACTGTCACCATCAAAAATGCACTGCTGACATGAGGTACTCAGGGAATTGTTGCCATATCATCGCCCTCTTAGCAGAATTACATCTTGACAAAGTAAGAGTCATCAGACCTTTTTCCAGTTCACCAGTCTCCGGTGTTTGTTTCTTTATCTACTGCGTATATGACTTGTTCTTTCTGGCCGGTAGGAGTGAAAACAATTTGAATTATTGATTGGCATACCTAATCTGTGGTATAGTGCAACACAGTTTCTCCTTGGTCAGTAAAAAAATAATTACATAATGAATATAACGCTGGTGTTAAATCTAAAATTGTGTTTTGATTACATTTATTATGTGTGTGACAGAGTTTAGCTCCACCTACGCAGAAGTTGATTATATGAGCCAGAAAATAGTGACGAGAGAGAACCCACATCAGTGACATCCATCCATCCATTTTCTAACCCGCTGAATCCAAATACAGGGTCACGGGGGTCTGCTGGAGCCAATCCCAGCCAACACAGGGCACAAGGCAGGAACCAATCCTGGGCAGGGTGCCAACCCACCGCAGGCATCAGTGACATTTTACACAAAATCTCCTGTTTTAGTGTCATTTGTACCTACAACATAACAACAACTGAGTCGCTGCTTTTAAAAGAATACTAACCTTTTTCTGTTCTCTACACAAGTGAATGCTCAATAAAGGGTAAAACTAATTTGGGCATTTATTTATTTAGCTGACAATTTTAGTCAAAGTGACTTGCAAACAGCACATGCATAGAAGAGTTGTTTGCCACACAACAGTGTGCAGTGTGCAAGCCACAAAGTCACAAAATATTTGCTTACTAATACAGAAAAATATCAAAATCATTTCTTCTCAAGCAGCAAGGTAAAAATAAATAAATAAGATAACTTAAGTATAGCATCATAAAAATAGTTCTCTAGAATTTCAAAGTATTATGATTAAATGTGAAAGAAAACTGATTTTGTTTGCTAACAGGCGTTTTCTTCTTCTTGAACGGGTTTCTTTGAGAACTGCAGCAATGAGTAAACTGTTGATGGTCTGGAGTAGATTAGTTAGGGATGCAGAAGACCTTCAACTATTTGACTTCACCAAAATCCACCCATTGCAGCGCTACAGAGCCATGACATCACCAGCATTGATACACCTATGCAATTTCAAAAAGATATTTCCTAGGTATATTTTTCATTTTTAGCCAATAGGTTACTTACATACTGTTTCATTTGTTAGTTTTTTTTTTTCCAAACCCATTTCAGAATCAGAGGGGACTGGTGCTTATGGTGGAAGCACACAGATACTAGTTTGTTGGATGGCACGCACACTTAGATCATGACCAAGCAACATAACCAGCACTCATGTCTTCTGGGGTGTGAGAAGCCAACAAATACAAAAGGTGGATTGAACATTAGAACATTAGTAAAAAAGTTAGTTTCTGAAAGTCAGTCTATCTTTTACCATGAGATGGTGACTGAACATTTTGATAGATATTCCCCCACTTCACTAGTATCTGTATTAATAAAGCTGAATTTAGCTCTGAAACTGTTGAAGGAAGACCCCTACACCAAATCCAATACCATCCTGATCTGCAGAACTGCCTCAAAAAGAGCAGGCTTTAGGACAATTTCACATTGGCACTGCCTGTATGAGCAAACATAGGTGCTCAAATTGTGAATATTCAACTGTGATACTAAATATTTTATAGCCTTAAGCTTTGCTATGGATTTAAAGAGATTTAATATTTTGAAACACTTCAAATCTTTTTCAATGACCATATACAGTACATAGTGACATTTGTAATTTAAAAAAATGAGGGCAAGTACCACAATAAAGTTATAACTCTTCGGTACTGTCGGCGGCTGTGGAAGTGGTGCAAGCTTGTGTGAGATTTGTTTGTCTAAGTTGCTGCAACACAGATCCAGACTGGTTTGGTTAATTGTTGGCATAACATATAGTTGTTAAAATGGCTGCTCTGCTTCCCTTATGCACCAAAGGAGTGTGCTGTTTTGTAGGGTGAAGGTGTATCAGTAGAAAAGATCAATCAGTGACTTTTAGTACACTATAGAAACACAGGAAAATCGAGTGTTAAAGAATGGCCAGTACCAGTGATGAAGAGCAATCACTACTGAAAACAATATTGAGGTGCCTGTCACATAATTGTGACAAACAAGTGTGTGACCATTTGACTAAGTCTGTTAATAACCTAGGTGACTATATCCAAATATGATATGTATTTCTTTTTTATACAGTAATAAAAACATAGGACAAATGAAAGTGTTTTGGAGCACCGTGCGGCTAACCCTGTCTATTATAAAGATGACATAAAGAAAAAAAAAAAACACAAATCATCTTAGACCGGAGGCTTGTTCTGATTGTCGAAGATGGCAGTTCTTCCAGTCATATGACTGCTAGGCAGGAAGAGGCGTGTCCAGGTGGCTGGACACTGGAAGTGACATCATTAGAGGAGAGCTGTCAGTCTTCCGGTCTGCAGGGGAAGAAAAAGAGTGTTATCACACAGCGCTACCCCCTGGATTGGTGGAGAATTACCATTACCTGAGCCCTTAAACTGTTTCCTATGCACACACATGTGACAATACGTTTGTTGCAAATACTCTGCACGTTTCGGTACTTTTTATTTTAGGAACATTTGTGTGTTATGTGAAAATAAACATCAACAACAAGGCTCAGCTCAGCATAACACAACATGCAATTTAGGCAAATACTGTAACATTGTTAAACTGTTGTAGTCTACTTTAGGGTGGTGGAACATTTCCTGACAGCCTTGCACACACTCATATTTGCCTAATTTAGAATTGCCAGTTAATGTAATCTGCATGCTGTCTGAGATGTGTCAGGAAAATGAAAATTCCGAAAGGGAAAACACTTCAAAAGAACACGCAAACTCCACAAAGTCAGTGGACAGTGCAGGAATTAAACCCTGGATGCTAATTGATGTGCCACCCTAATCAAGACAAATGTTTCAGGTATTCCCTCAACACTACTTAGTTCATATACATTAGAGATTTTACAGTTAAATAGAAATACATTACTGAATGATTAATAATTTGTATAGTTTGTCAAAGCCTTTTCCTTAAAAAATTAAAAAATGAAAAAATTCTTCAAAGAAACACTGGTCTTCCAAAGTGGAATATTAATAATCCAGTCATCAGTGTACTGTATCAAGTAATGATTAAGTCTCCACTAGATTTTTCTCTCTTTTTTTGTTAGAAGCTATTTTTGTTCATCTTTTCATCACCAGGCCTCCACTTTGGTATCATGTTCTGTATTTATACAATTCTTGTGTTCTCTGTGCTTGAATGTTTTTTCTTCTGGTTTCTGTTACTTACCTCATCTCTATTTCACATCTAAAATTCTTTTCATTATTTTGTATACTTAACTAATACGCATTAAGTTTTTTGTTTCTTTATCATCCCTGGTAGGTCCTAAACTAAAAAATGTAAGTGAACAAGTGCTTCACAAAATGATAAGATGGTCCATTAGCCCACTTATTATCACATTCCTTTCAGCACTGTTCCCTTGTCTCCTGTCAGAGACGCTGATTATGCCACTATTATAAAGTGAGTTTGATGCCAAGAACAGATGGTGCAAGCAGACTTCAAAAAAAATTGAGTTGATGTCCATATGCAGTAGTGTGAACCCTTAAAGCGGTATTCTTGGGGTATCTTTTTTGAACTACAGGAGGAATGCAAGACCCGGTACAATTTATCTACCAGTATTTCCTTTGTTGTCATATTTACTATACTTATATAAATTGGCAAACTCAGTTAATCTAATACAAAGTTGTGGGGGGGTGTGAGCCTATCCTAGCAGCAATAGGCACTAGGCAGGAAAACACCCTGGGCAGGAAACCACAAATAACATCTCCAGTGTTTAAAGAACAGTCTAAGTGTTGATACAGGGCTAAGTGGGCATATAAACACTTAAAAATGTTAATTTAAAACTGTCTATCTGGTCTATCATTTGCTTATTGGCTAACACATTAATTTATTGAAAGCTGTGAAAAAACATTTTCAGTTATTGAAATATTTTGTTCACAGTTTGGCCAATCTGGCCTCAGTTTTACATTTATTAAAAGCAGCACTGCAAAATGTACAATTGGTGTTTAATTTTATTGTTTTATAAGTTAAAAAAGAAAATGTGACATGCAGAAAGATATGGTAATGCACAGCATATATTAAAAGCTCCACAATCCGTACCTTTATGGAAATTGAGAGTTTCAGTGTTTCCCTTTATAGCTGTTTGTAATTGTGTTCTCCAGACAAAAGCATTTCTTCCAAGTAGACTGAGCTCATCAAAGTACATTAAGATAATCATCTAAATGTGTTAGTCTGAGTATATTGAAAGTAGCTGCCATGCTTATACACTACATAATTACAAACTGTAATATTTGCTATTCAAGTTTTGGTTCTGTATACACCTTTCACCTGCGGTGGGCTGGCGCCCTGCCCAGGGTTTGTTTCCTGCCTTGTGCCCTGTGTTGGCTGGGATTGGCTCCAGCAGACCCCTGTGACCCTATAGTTAGGATATAGTGGGATGGATAATGGATGGATGGATGGATAAACCTTTCACATTCTGTCTCTATGCATGGACTGGATGATGTATTAACATGGTTTATTTATGGCTCTGTAGATGCCCTTCTTGAATTTGGTTTGCCAATTTCACGTGATGAACTTTACAGAATAGGCTCTGGGCTCTCTGCACATACAAATGAGAAGAAACATTAATCAGAAAATGAATCAAACCACTGAAATAGAATAAATAAATATGCTTAAACCGAGATTTGTATTAGTGCATCAGTTGGGTATACCTTTATTTAAATGTAAAGGAATATATTGTAGCTGTCTTGACCATCTGAAGCCAGAATAAACAGACTACTTCTTCCAAATTTTCTAGTGCTCCTTCAAAAACAAATCACTCGTTGTTGGCATTTTACAGTTTTACTTTGATGGGTTTCCAAGAATTTACCAACCTAATTATTTGTGTTTTGTGCATGAATGTTAATATCCTACTTCCTAAAGCTCACTGTCTTCCTTGATATCATGATTCCTTTTGTGGTTATTTTTAACTTGTTTTTCTATGTATATTATTTATTTTGAAACAGCTAATGATTATATTTGTTTACTTCCAATCCCTGAGATTTTACGGTGCAGTGGAGGATTTGTGTCTGTGGTTGCCAAGGACAGCAGTCCCAGAAGTTACATGAATTACGTCATTAGTGCAGTGACATTAAGATCAGCATGACGGAATTGTCACAATCCAAGTTTGATGGATTCCATCTCAATACTTTGCACAATTTCTTTCATAAATATCTTCTAAAGATTGCTTGGCTACTGACTTCTGCTTTACTTTTTCGACTACAGTACATGTTTTCAGTTGTGATTTGGGTTTGACTGTTTCTGCTGGTTATGATCCCTTGCTTACTTATACAGTTTTTCTCATGATCATCCCATTAATTTTGCTTGCATTTCGGTGTCCGCCTTAACAACTACCTGGTGTTATTTTGGACAATCTAGGTGAATGGGATGGACAAGCTTGTTGAGCTTATACTTGTCACAATTGTTCAGTGTTCTAATAAACTGAAGAGTCACTTGTGTTCCTCCACTGTGCTGTTCATTCTCATTCAATACATTACGCCTATTGAAATGCTGGAAAGACAGTGTACTGTATATAGTTTGACACTTGTCCTGTTAGACTTGGAAATGTTACACAAAACAGCAGTAAATGTTATACATTCCATTCATCCATGCATTCATCCTAGTCAGAGTTTTGAAAAGTCAGAGGTTATGTTAGCTGGAAGAGAGTAAAAGCAGGAATCAGCCATTTAATATCCACAGAATCAAAAATATATCAACATAATGTTCCCAAAAAACAAGTTTAATAACACTGGGTGAAAGGTGGGAGACAGCCCTTGACAGGGTGTCAGTCTGTTTACATGACTTGAAAGAGGCTCATCTAGCCATTCATCCCTTCCATGAGAAAGCAGTTTCCATTTTTAAAAGTAAGGCAAAATGATGTTTCTCTGTCCCAATATTGTTTACTCCTGTAAAGCTTTACATAAACAATCTTTAGAAAATTAAATCATGCAGATAATTTCCATACTGGACAGGCGCTTTGCAAATGTTTTTTAATCCTGTTGTTTAGGTCAGAACCATGGAAAGGTCTCACATTTGGTCAGAATGTACTGTGGCAATGATAAGGCTCAGAAAATGTTGGAAAACATCAATGAGAGATTCTTTAACATTGGAAATGGAAAATATTCAAAGTGTGAAAAAAACATTTACAAGTGCTGTAAGCTCATTTAAGCAGTGCATGAGATATAGAATTACTTTAAAGGGAAACTACTGTATATGTGGTTGCACATTTTTAGAATCTGTGCAATGTTTCTGTTGTGTTGTGATTTCAGTTTACTCTAGGATGTGTTTATTATTATTAATGCCCTGAGTACAATACGATTAGTTTTGATATATTATTTTCTTGATTTTTTTCAATGTCATTGTTATTTATTACTTTGTTAATAGGTTCTGCCATTATTGTACAAAGTATAATGCATTCACATGTGCTGCCATGTTGTTGTTGGCAGCCACGTCTGGTTGCTGGTTGGTTATGTGATCTGACATTCATATTACTTGTTGCATAATCTGTAATGTTAAATAGGGCACATCACTCACCATCCAAGCATTTGGATGAAAAGAGAAAAGCAGTATCTTTTATGAAGCTCTAACATGTTTATTTTGACTTTGATTTTTGGTTTTGCTGCTTTGTGTTTTTTGATCTCCTGCTTTTGACCTTATCTTTGCTTCACTTTCTCTTGTTAGCTCTTTATTTCCTGGAACATTTAACTTAAGCATTGTAATAACTTATCTATTTAATTTTTCTGCAAGCATTTTTTTCCACTCTGATTACAATAAACTCTGGTTATGTTGGTATTACCGTTGTTCCCAGATGGAGGTGTTTCATCTCGCAGGGCACCCTGGATATCATCGAGAGGAGTCGCAGCGCACAGCTCAATGGCAACTCTGGTCTGCACCGGGAACTGAGAAGGATGGCTGCGAGGACACTGAGGGCAGATAAAGAGTTGTTTGTTAGAGGAATCTGTGAGCAAGTGACACGCCATCTGTGGTCTAGCGACCCACGTCCTGCTTACAGAGGAATCGAAGCATTATGCACATCTGAATCTGTTCCTCGGAGAGTTGCAGTCAGGGCAGCTGATGGAATGGTCCTTACGGATGACACTGCAGTTGTGACCCGCTGGGCTGGTGACTTTGAGCAGTTGTTCAAAGCTGATCCTCCGGCTAGGACGTTGAATATCTCTGGGTCCACAATTTTTGAGGCTGATCCTCCAATTAGCTGTGTCCCACCCAATCTCACTGAGGGTAGAGAATGCTGCAGGGATCTGTGGTATCCGGGGTGGAACTTCTCCAGGCTGGTGGTAAGGCTGTCCTCCTGACATTGCAAGCAATCTTTGCTTCCATTTGGGAGACTGGCATCATCCCAGCTGACTGGAAAACGGGACTTGTTGTCCCTATCTGGAAAGGGAAGGGTGATCACCTGGATTGCAGCAACTACAGGGGGATAACACTGCTCTCTGTGCCGGGTAAGGTCCTTGCTAGGGTCGTCCTCAATAGGATCCGTGATCACTTGCTCACCTAACAGCGACTGGAACAGTCTAAGAAGTCTACCATCGACCGTATCCTGGAACTCTGGGTTCTCATGGAGCGCAAACATGAATATCAACAGAGTTTCTTTGCAGCCTTTGTTGATTTTCACAAAGTGTTCAACTGAGTTGATCGAGCTGCCCTGTGGAACATCCTGAGGGTTCGCGGGATCCCCTCGAGGTTGCTGGATATCATGGCCAGCCTGTACACTGGTACTGTGAGTGCTGTGCGTTTTTCCCAGTTGATTCTGGGGCTCGTCAGGGGTGTGTTCTTGCTCCTACTCTGTTCAATGCTTGTATGGACTGGTTGTTGGGCAAGGTTGTGAGGTCCAGCGGCTGTGGGGCATCTGTTGGTGAAGAAAGATTCACGAATCTTGACTTTGCTGATGATGCTGTGATCTTCGCGGAGTCAATGGAGGGTCTCATCAGGACGCTCGAAAGACTGAGTGAGGAGTCCGAGTGTCTGGGCTTGTAAGTGTACTGGATAAAAACCAAGATCCAGGCCTTTAATGACCTCTTGGGCACAGCCATCAGCAGTGTGTCTGTTTGCGAGGACAGTGCTGACCTTGTTGAGAGGTTTACTTACCTTGGCAGTGACATTCATGTTTCTGGTGACTCTTCCTATGAAATCAGTAGACGGGTTGGGAGAACATGGGGGGTCATGAGGTCACTGGAAAGGGGTATGTGGCCCTCCCCATATCTATGCAAAAGGGACGAAGGCCTAAGTCTTTAGAGTACCGGTGCTTCCTGTCTTGCTATATGGCTGCGAGACATGGACGCTATCCAGTGACCTAAGATGAAGACTGGACTCCTTTGGTACTGTGTCTGTCTGGAAAATCTTTACGTACCATTGGTTTGACTTTGTGTCGAATGAGCGGTTGGTCATGGAGTCCCTAATGAGGCACATTACCTGAATTGTGAGGGAGCGTCAGTTATGGCACTACTGCCATGTGGCGCATTTCCCCGAGGTTGATCCGGCTCGTAAGATCCTCATTGTTGGGGACCCGAGTGATAGGACCAGGCCACATAACACCTGGCTGTGGAAGATAGAAGATCATTTCCGGAGGGTGGGACTGGGCCGCGTATCTGCCTTGGGGGTTGTAAACCGGGATCCCGAGTTGTTTCGCCGTGTAGTGGGTGTGGCAACGTACTGTACCAGTGCATGCTCCCCAACTTGACTTGACTTGGTTACAATATGATGCTGCATCAATTATGTCTGCTTGATTTTCTATAACATACCAGTGAAGTGGTTCATCTAATTGTCAGCAATAAAAACTGTATCCTGAACAGTACTCTGCAGAACAGTCAGAGTTCTCCACCATGTTTCACAATTCTCCCGGAAGCTGCCTCATTAGAAGAAAACAGCCTGCCTGTGAGAATGCCTCTGTCTGACATTCGATATATTTTACTTTTATTGCTCTGGCAATGCATGAAAACTTGTAAGTAATTTTGTTAAATTCATGAAAAGTAGGCTGGCACCCTACCAGGGGTTTGTTTCCTGCCTTGTGCCCTGTGTTGGCTGGGATTGGCTCCAGCAGTCCCCTGTGACCCTGTAGTTAGGATATAGCAGGTTGGATGGATGGATGGATGGATGGATGAAAAGTACCTGTCCCTATATTACACTCTAGGAAATAATGTGTCAGGATTACCAGCTATAAAATCTGACTTTAATGAATTTTAATACATTTTGTACTTTTGCTAGTCCCTTATTCTATAATTAGTTATACAGATTAGGACATAAGTACTGGAAACAGAAAAATGCCAGCATGGGAACCTTGCAAAAACCAAGCGAAAGCCTTGATAGTCTGATGATGAAATAGTCATGGGGAAATAAAGGGCTTTAAAAGAAATCGTCGTGTTTTCACAACTTACTATTTTCTAGGCCCAGTTTTTTTTTTTTTTGCACCTTGAAACACTTCAAACTTTCTCCACGCTAAAAGGTTCAGATTTAAAACAGAACCATACATAGAGTCAGTGGAACAATGATGAGAGCAGACATTAGCTATAGATGACAGTTGCATCTTAACATGTCTGGTTGTACAGTGTACAAGCTTACTACTCCGTTCATACAGTGTTGCCTATATGTCTACAAAGTTGAAGAGAAACAGCTGAACTTTCACTTGCAAGCTGTGTCACCATCAAAATGTATTTTAAATTTCAGGTCCCCTAACTATATAAATATTGTCCATATCCTGCTAATCTAAAGATGTGGATCTACATATTTCAGGTAGTTGTATCCCAATTGTGTATCCCAGCGTACGTATAAGGCACAATGGTAGTGTTTAGTATGTTCAACATTCTCTCATGTTGCATTGCAGGTATGTTTACCCCAAATTGTATTCCCGGAACAACCAAATATTAATGATTTCATAGTAATAAGTGAAGAAAAGATCCCCAAAAATGTATTTTTTAGCTCATTCTATTCTCCTGTTCTACAGCATGTTACAGATAATGAATAACATGAGCACCTTAAGAATCTTTTTTAAAAAGCACAAAAATGCAGACACAGCTCAAAGCTTTCACAATATTGCAGTGATCATTTTATGATCAGCAAATGGATTATTGAGAGCGCTGTATAGTATGTTGTTACTTTGCTGCTCAGCTTCTGAAATGCCTGAGTGCAGTTGGGTGTAAATGAATAATGACTGACACACGGTCTGAGTTCTCTCGAACACTCTATTGGATTTTCTAAATAAAAGAAAGCTTCTATTTCTTGTCTTTAAAGGAACATGTGAATTATTGTACTAATGTCCTTACCAAATGATTGAATTACATTTTTTTTTCTAAAATAATTTGCTAATGTCTAATTTTAAGACAATTGCTTTCTTGTAAAAATCTATATTTTCCAAGAGTTCATTCATTTAACTGCATGTCTTAAGTATAAGGCTACTTATTTTATTAACAATAAAAGCACTTGAGAAACTTTTTTAATGTTGAAAAGTACCTTTCCATACCCACTTAACAGTGGAGGCTATCAGAAATGAATTGATTTTTTTGTACTTAGAATGCATTCCCCTATTATTTATTCAAATGCATTTGATTGTTAATGCTTCATTTTTTTTCTTTATTACATGATAACCATGATTAACTGTAGCAGCATGAGCCAATCCCAATCATTTGTGATATGTAGCGCATTTCATACTTTATAACAATTATAGTGCATTAAAGAGAAAAACCAGGGCAAATTAATCACGCAATAAAATTATTGTTGTTAAACTCGGACTATAAGTTATATATGATGTGATGGACAGCCGGGTCCCATGCCCGGCCAGGACGCCTCTGCTGCATATGTTCCCGGGGAGCCACTATGGGCAGCTCAATACCTCCCCCAGGATGCTTGGTGGCAGCCTCCCTGGCCGATGTTCGTTCCCCAGTTTCCCGCATGGCTCCATGGGACATGGAGTCCTCCACAACCTGGGTGGGAGCTGGGGTGGCCGCTAGGGGGTGCTGCAGAGACTCGAGAACCCGGCTGTACGAGTCATCAGCCCCACCCGGAGGTGTAATTGGGACCAGGTGGTCAAGCACCTGGATCACTTCCGGGTGGGCTATAAAACGGGTCAGCCTCCACCACTGAAGGGCCAGAATCGGGTGGAAGAGGACGAGGTTACCTGAGAGGAGTGGTGGTGCAAGCCGGAGAGGTGTTGCTTTTGTGTTTAAGTGCTTTTGGGACTGTGTTAGGCCTGTGGGACACGGGGAAGACGTGTGCCCATGGATGAAGAAAAATAAAAGCCTGTGTGATTTGTACACGTGCCTCTGCGTAGTCTGTGCCGGGTCGGGCACTATATAGTGCCTTTATCACAATGAAAAGAATATGTCCATTTACAGTATATACTTTTCAGGGTTACTTTGCAAGTGTTAAATGAGCTCTGATAGTGTCACTCTGCCATGCACAGCTAGTGATGGAGTTCTTTCTAAATACAAGTTGTGGTTAAATGTAACCTTGTTAGCAATATGGAGTAATCATTCATGGTTCAAGAGGACTCATTCCAGATTAATCAACCCCAAGCCCGGCAGACGAATGTTTTGCCAGTAATCGCCCAGCTCAGCTATTTGAAGCAGCATGCTGTATAAGATCTGGGTCAATGCTGGTTCTTTAACTGTTGATATTTTAAAATTGGGGTGAACTTAAAGCTCGGAGTCCAAGGAGTCAGCTCCTTAAGGTGGCAACTTATTATAACATCATCTGAAAATGAAGTGACTTTAGGTGGGGACAAAGTTTGTAATGAAAAGTTCCAGGTCTATTCAGAATTTTATTTAAATAAAAAAAAATGTAGATTTGATTGCTGAAAAAATATAATCTTTAGCAGGCATGCACTTGTTTAGTTATGGAAGCCAGTGAAGCACTATGAATTCTGATAGAATCTAATGTAAACTGGACTCGGAACACAAAGAAGGAAATGTTAGTTTAACATTTTGCACGATGCATATGGTATGTTTAAATGTGTATTATCGTAGCTAACATAATTATCTGCATCATAAATAACAAGACATAATGCACTAGCATGTGTGGTGAAAAGTGTTGTTTGCTAGAAAGCCCCTCAAAAACATTTAAGGAACATCATCTTCTGTACGTATAAATGTTATTAGTGTCAAAATCGGCTCTTAAATGAGGTGAGCTGGGGCAAGCAGATGGTGACTCAGTGTAATTAACAAGTGTGCAAAAGCAAAGGAAAAGTGCGAGTCTAAAGAAAGAGGGCAAATGGGAAAACAGTGAGATAATACACTTGAACAGGAAGAGCTCTTGTGATCCAAAAACAAACTGCAAACAAAAGAAAAGCAAAAAAATGTTTCATTGGTGAAACTGAATAAAGTTAAAATGAAAATAAAAAAAAAAGCTTGATAGATGCCTACATATGTCATGCAGGCATTACAGGTCAATTACAAATAATTGACCTAAATACACATTAAAAAGACACTATAATACATCTCTTTACTACCTCTAATTATGATCATTAATGCAGGCATTACTGGCTGTGTATCAATAGGACATTTATGTCAGTAGAGTAAATTACCAGGAGATGTGGAACATAGTAGATGCATTTCAGAGTGGATGTTGTCACAGAGGTGCCCATCAATAGAATAAAAAACCTGGCACCCCACAAAACAGGAGGAGTCTGTAAGACAGCTGGCACTCCTTATTCACTTATTCTTTACTGCTGAATGGAGCATTTTTTAATGTGAAACACTTGGGACATGCATCAGGGTTCTCCAAGCAAAGCAGCATAGCAATATACAGTATAGTCTATATTACAGAATTCATATATACTAAGAAATAATAAAATCTAGGATTCCTAGATATGCAGTATATGCTATATTAGATACTTCTATAGGTTATCTCCCTTGACATTGCAAACTAAATAAAGGTAAAGGTGAAAGTGAAAACAATTTAGTGTACCTCAGAATTATTGTAACATTATCCTTACCACAATAAATTCTCTTCAGAACTGCAATACCTTACAATTTAAATGGTCGTAGTATTAATCTATCAGAACTCATTCTTTCTTTGAAACACCCCACTATTCTCAGATTGTTTATGCTTGTCTTGCATTTTGTAATAGAATAAACACATAGTAACATAATAATATAAAAAGCTTGTTACTTGGTACATCTAACTGTTTCAAAATTGTGTTGAATGTTATTTTCTTTAGGTAGCTCAGCGGCACACAAATTTTGCCCCAGGACAGAGTAACTAAACCCTGACACTGTGTAGGTTTTATTATGAATCCAGCTATAAAGGGGGAGCTTCACCAGTCAAGGAACTTGGGAAAGAGGTGAGAGGAGTGCCCCTGCTAGCCATGTGCTCACCAATGTATATAAAAGTAGTGCAAGATGTGGGAATGGCAGTTAATGATTCTTCACAGGTAGTGGCAAAACATTGCCCAAGATTATACCAGTTACCAGCAGGCAAAATATTCAATATTGCAAAGAACTGCCCATTCTAATTTACTTATATAAAAATGATACAGTCAGGGCCGAAATTATCGACACCCCTGGAATTTTCCCAGAAAATTGTTGCAATTACAAATGTTTTGGTATACACATGTTTATTTCCTTTATGCGCATTGAAACAACACAAAAAAACAGAGAAAAAAAGCCAAATCTGACATAATTTCACACAAAACTCAAAAACCGGGCTGGACAAAATTATTGGCACCCTCAACTTAATATTTAATTGCACGCCCTTTGGAAAAAATAACTGAAATCAAGCGCTTCCTATAACCATCAACAAGCTTGTTACACCTCTCAACTGGAATTTCTGACCACTCTTCTTTTGCAAACTGCTCAAGGTCTCTCAGATTTGAAGGGCGCCTTCTCCCAATAGCAATTTTGAGATCTCTCCATAAGTGTTCAATTGGATTTAGATCCAGACTCATTGCTGGCCACTTCAGAACTCTCCAGCGCTTTGTCTTCAACCATTTCTGGGTGCTTTTACAGGCATGTTTGGGGTCATTGTCCTGCTGGAACACCCATGACCTCTGACACAGACCCAGCTTTCTGACACTGGGCCCTACATTGCGCCCCAATATCTTTTGGTAGTCTTCAGATTTCATGATGCCTTGCACACAGTCAAGGCATCCAGTGCCAGAGGCAGCAAAACATCCCCAAAACATCTTAGAACAGCGGTTCTCAACCTGTGGGTCTCGACTCTGTTCGGGGGTCGAATGACAATTTGCCAGGGGTCGCTTAAGACCATTGGAAATATGTGTTTTGTCTACAGTATTCTAATGTGTAAAACTTGTTATTGTACAAATTGTTTCCATTAGTGGTTACTAGTTTTTTACTATAATTGTCATTCGAGGATACATCCATCCGTCAACTGAGATTTTCTGTGACACTGTATTGTTTAGGAAAATATTTTATGGAGTTAATTGTGGCTTTTCTTCAGCTGCGTTGATTCAACCAGCAATATACTGTAGGGACTTTGCATGTTAGATAACTTTGTTCATGAAATAAATTAAATAAGCAGCAAATATAAGAATTACTCATTAACTTTGTACCCTTTCTTGTATATACTCAACAAAATACTGTGAAACTTGTCAGGATAAAGGGAAAGATGACTGCAGCAATGTACAGAGACATCCAAACCTGCTCCAGAGCGCTCTTGACCTCAGACTGGGGCGATGGTTCATCTGTCAGCAGGACAACAACCCTAAGCACACAGCCAAGATATCAAAGGAGTGGCTTCAGGACAACTCTGTGAATGTCCTTGAGTGGCCCAGCCAGAGCCCAGACTTGAATCCGATTGAACATCTCTGGAGAGATCTTAAAATGGCTGTGCACCGACGCTTCCCATCCAACCTGACGGAGCTTGAGAGGTGCTGCAAAGAGGAATGGGCGAAACTGGCCAAGGATAGGTGTGCCAAGCTTGTGGCATCATATTCAAAAAGACTTGAGGCTGTAATTGCTGCCAAAGGTGCATCGACAAAGTATTGAGCAAAGGTTGTGAATACTTATGTACATGTGATTTCTCAGTTTTTTTATTTTTAATAAATTTGCAAAAACCTCAAGTAAACTTTTTTCACATTGTCATTATGGGGTGTTGTGTGTAGAATTCTGAGGAAAAAAATGAATTGAATCCATTTTGGAGTAAGGCTGTAACATAACAAAATGTGGAAAAAGTGATGCACTGTGAATACTTTCCGGATGCAGTGTAAAATTGTGAGCAAATGGAAGCAGCTGTAAGAACTATGAAAGAGGTCCTATACTTACATATTATTATCAAATTCAGCTAAAGTAGTTCACTTTTTCTTTACAGTAGTCCCAATATACATATTCATCACTGAAGAAAGTTCAAATTATAATGCATGTTAACAGGAGGAGTACACTTGATGACTGGCTGCTTACTATCAGTGAGGGGGTTAGCAGGTTCTCTCGTGTTAGGCTGGGTTTCTTTTCAGTTTTCAGCATTCCAACTTTCTTCCCAACTCAAAAAAATGAACAATACTGTGCTGTGAGTATGTGAGGCTTGTTTGTAAAGGTGCTGGTTTGTGTACTTTTTGGCTGGCAAGTTGTGTTTTTCAGTAACTAAGTAAAGAAGGCATCTGTAGATGCGACTACACTAGTCACGGGGAACATTCAGAAACATTTTTGTGCCTTTCTAAGAAAAATTAAAGCTTGAAAACATTTGATACCAGCAAGAGTTTTATTATGAAATATACTGTATTTAGGAAGGTGCCACTCTCCATATGCCTCTTCTGAACATCTGCAGCTTGACAGTTTCCATGTACAATGCACCTTTGGTGAAGGCTCATTAAATAAGAACAAAGAAAGAAGTTGCAAATTTTCTATCTTTGCCTCTGTCGTGCTATGCCTCCCTACTTATTTAGTTGCTAGGCAACACCTCTCTTTATTTTAACTTTCTCTTTTCATTTGTTGGTGTTATAAAAGGAAATATGCAAGCTTGAGGCATAACTTCTATATGAGCAGTTCATGGTATCACTTCATGTTTACTTTCTTGAACCTCCAGGATTCTGCTTCTTATCCCAAATTAAATTTGGTAAATCACTACAAATATTTAGCTTACAATGTATTAAATGTTCCCCATAAAACCTAGATCTAAATCTAGCAAATTGTCTCTAAAAATCATCAAAGTGCACCTTAGTACACTAAAAGGCCAGTAGTCCTTCACTACATAAAACTAATTCTAGGGGTTAATCTTACCACTGAGAGATCTTCTTAAAGTGCAGATTACTACTGTGGTGAAGAATAGGCCCCCAGGAAGTGTATGAGTGATCTGCAGCAGTTCCGGCATAAGTAATTGTAGAAAATGGCTCCATCACACTGAAAGACTACTCTCTAAAAATGCAATGGGGGAGCCTGTATAATGAAGTAGTAAACTCTGGCAAATGATCTCACACCATCTGTACAGCAGCTCTTTGTTTTTGTAAATGAACTTAGAACTGCTACTTTTCAATCTGCTCAATAGTTTAGCAGGCAGAAGAAAATTCTTATTTGCTTGTTCCTTTTGTAAAGTTTAAACTGCATATAACTTTTTCTGGAACATGTGAATATTTCTTAATCAAATGTCTTGCTGTATGTCAAAATATGCATGGTGTTAAAAATGTAAGCAAAAAGAAAACGTAAAAAAGAATGTATGCTCGTTCATCATTTTCATCTTAGGATGAGAAGTAAAAACAGGAGATGTAGCAAGCATATCTAGAAAACTTGTAAGCAAGATTTTCCAGGCGCTGTACAACTGAATGCAGTGTGAATTCTTACATGTTTATGGGTTTATAGGGTCATTATTTAACATGTGCAGAGTACAGTGAAACGCTTACTTTCTTGTACTAATCAACCTGCAACAAGCATTAACAAAGAAATTTAAAAGGTGTTCATATATAATGTCTTCTGTTACAAATTTACGATGCTCAAACCAATGTTCTCCAATATCTACATGATTTCACTTTGTTTCACTCACATTGTGATCACACTAGTCACTTCTAATTGGACAGCAGTAGAAGATATGTTCAATTTAAGTTCATGTTTGTTATCATGTGTACAAAATACAACTAAATTCTTAATTTCATGCCTCCTGAAAGCAGTTGATATAAATACAAAATACAGTATGTGTATAAATAGTATGCTACAGTCACACCTTCTATACTATTAGGTTTGTGTTTGTATTTTTCTGCCATTTTGACATCTTTTGTGAAGCCATGTCATACTGCTTGACTTTTGCACTAATGTGTAGACATAGCCTTTATTTATATAATCTTAGCAAGGCATGGACTGTCGTAGTGTGTGTATCTGTGACTGACAGACATGTGCTGTGATATCCCCAGTAACTTAGCCATAGCACTCTGCGACTAACCATGATTTTGTCTCAAATCATTTGTCTTATGTCATGTCAACTAATGAGCGCAGAGCTGGAAGGACAATGTATATAGTGGCACCAAATAGAGAAGAGCCCAATCAGATGTACAGAATAAAGGAGAATAGAGATGAGCAACAGTAGCTTGAAGAAATGAAAGGAAACAGGTTTTGAAGGCTGCACAGCAGAAGAGATGTTTGTGAAATTTTGAAGCAAGCTCAAATGTCCAGTCTATCCGACATCTCATCTGTACTATAAAAAAAGAAAAAAGATGTATTTTGACTGACTGCCAAAATATACTTACACATTTCAGTAGAAAATTAGAAACTGTGCTGAGAAATCATGATAGAGATGTGGAATGTGACATCCTCTAAGAAACTTGATCTAGAAACTTCCTGTCCAACTCAAAGTCCTGCAGTGTAATGGTTTACCCTGTTCCCTTATCGGAGTCTGTGTGACACCCCGTGTAGTGGGAATTGGAATTACCAGCCTACACTCTAGGTGTCTAGTATGTGGGACCGAGCGTGACCAGGATGATGGTGTAAGACAGGGAGACACAGACACACAAAGGGTTGGGGTTTTTGAAAAATAAAGTGAGGTTTTATTTACAGGTGAACTTAAAGAAAAAAAATCAAAAATAATGTCCTGCGGAATTTATATATAT